>NW_020954598.1:3820692-3836949 GCF_900497805.2 Vombatus ursinus
AGAGCAGGTATATACTTGCTGAAAAAGATTGAAGGTGAAAGGAGCAGAGAGAAAGAGAGAGAAGCTTTACATCAACCAAACTGGTTCTGATTAGCTCTAAGACGTCTCAGGTCTGGGTCACCGAAGCCAAGAGAAAGTTTACCCCAGATCATACAGAGGAGCATTCAGAACCTCAGGGCAAATCTCCTGGGAGATGGCACAGTGGCTGGTACTGTTTTTCCCAGAAAGTAAGGTACTGGAGGTCAATTCTAAAACAGCAGCAGCAGCATCAGAGCACAGGCAAAGAGACAGAGTTGTAGCACAGCTACAGCTGTGGACTAGATGGACACATGAGTGCTGGATGCAATCAAAGGAGAAATTTGGAATTAATATGTCAGATGACTCCCACCTGGCCAGCAGAAGGCAGTGAGCTTGGAGGTAGGGATAGAGATTATTCCAGTTCTCAAGTAGCCTTATTCTTGACCAACCAAATTTACCTGTATCCTTTATACTTAAGCTTATAAAACCTCATGCGTAATTATAGTAAAGAAAAGAATAATAGTGATTATAATTATAATGATGATGATAATGATAATAGCTAACATTAATACACCACTTTAAGATTTTCCAAGCACTCTACATATATTATTTAATTTAATTTTCAAAACAACTTGAAGAAATAAGTGCTATTATTATCATCGCCATTTTACAGATGAGGAAATCGAGCCTGGGAAGTTAAGTGACTTGCCCAGAGTCATATAGCAAGTAAGCATCTGAAACAGGTTGTGAAATCAGGTCTTCCTGACTTCAAGGCTGGAACTGTCCTGACTGAACCATCTAGAACTGATGTTATTCTCAGTGACAGTTGTAGGCCAATCATTTTATGGATACTTGCGACATGTATATCTATACCCCATGCAGGGGCTAGGCCTCTGTGTATTAAGTGAGAAGGATTACCCTCAGTTTTGGATTATACCAATGTGAGTTTCATTTTCCCTGGAGAAGTTGTAGGTGTCAGCAAGTAGGTAGACACCATGACTGTGCTGTGTCCAGGTCCTGTGAACCCCTCGGTGATGTCAGTGTTGTTTGGGACCAAGTCAAGCCTGTTCAAAGTACAGGCAAAACACTGCATGCAGTAAGCTGGGGCTTTGAACACCTCAAAGATCTCTGATTTCTGGTGAGGAAGCTTATTGCTATTCTGGAACAGTAAACCACAGAAGCAGGGTTGTATTTTGCTTGATGAGGTAGAGAGATTACTGGTGGAAGAGCATTAAAACAACACTGTATCTTTCACCTCAAGAGTAGTTGTAGAAAAATTGGATTTTAGTGAATCTCTAGTACCTGCAGAATAGATTGATCATCTAAGGAACAAACTTACCATGAAGACTAATGTTCTTTGACTGCATAAGTGGGACATGTGGTATTCCTATGAAACAATGAACAGAATCTACCTCAATAACTCCTGACCTTTCTGACATTATTAATGGAAAATTGCCCTTTTTGAGATGGGAAACTAGAGTAATTAGTTAGTCAATGGCACTATAATGGAGTCCTTCACTCTGTATCACTCCCTCAGAGGGGTGGTGTGGAAGAAGAGTGGAAAGATCTGGATATATGTAGGCTATCAGACTTTGACAAAAAAAACCAAGCTGAATCAAAGCCCCATAACGGAAGCTAAGGATGTCTTGGATGGTTGTTTATGAATCTAAATGGTTTCCAGTGTTGAACTTACATAGTGACTACTTTCGGATACTTATAAAGAAAGGCAAGGAGAAGGTGGCCTTCATCTGCTCAGTTTGGAAATACACCCCAAAGAATTTCTTAGGTACCTGCCCCTTTCTAGGGGCACATGGAGAATGTGCCTGATAATGTGCTTGAAAGTGTTGGCATACAGGGAGGATGCCGATATTCCAAAAGGCATTGGAAGAGCATGAGAAAAGGCTAAAAGGAAGTGTTGGATCATGTGGAAGATGCTCACCTAGAGCTGCCAATTAATAAATAAATACCAGTTCTCTAGACATGAAGTATCAAAAACATAGCCCTGTGACCCACAAAATTCCTGAGTGTGGCCCAAACCAGATTAAAATGTCATTCAGGAATATTTAACAAAATAAATAAAAATACAATAAAACATAGATGACATTACAAGAGATCTGCAGGGATCCTTAGGTACAGATTAGAGGCCCTTATTTCTATTTGAGTTTGACACCACTGCTTTAGAGCCTCCATCAGATACACAAGGGACTTAGTGTCTTCAGGAAGGAAGGACATACTGATTCTAAAAAGATAGAAACACTAGTCTCCTGCTAATTGCTGGAGAACTCTTGAGAGTCAAAGACTTTTCTAAGATTTTCTAAGATTCTAAGTGGTGACAACTGATATGGTGACAATTTAAGAACTATGTCATCATCCCTGCATCTCTTATTGATCTGACTCATGTATATGGTTGAGAAGAATTAGAAGTGGTTCTTATATTCTGAGCAGTGTTAAGGCAGAAAGGCACATTTTTGGTTCAGGGGTAGGGAACCTGTGGCCCCAAGGCCACATGTGGCCCTCTAGGTCCTCAAGTTCAGCTTTGACTGAATCCAAACTTCACTGAACAAATTCTAGGGGATTTGTAGTAGCAGCAGCAGCAGCAGCAGCAGCAGTAGTAGCAGCAGTAGCAGTAGTAGTAGTAGTAGTAGTAGTAGTAGTAGTAGCAGTAGTAGTAGTAACAGTAGTAGCAGCAGCAGCAGCAGTAGTAGTAGTAAGGGCTAGCATTTCTATAGCACCTACCATGTGATAAGCACTGTGCTTCACCAATATTATCTCATTTAATCCTCCTCATTTGACCCTGTGAGGTAGGTGCTATTATTATTCCCATTTTACATTTCAAGGAACTGAGACAGACAGAGGTTCAGTGACTTGCTCAGGGTTACACACCTAGTAAATATCTAAAGCTGAATTTGAACTCGGGTCTTCCTGTCTCCAGGCCCAGTGCTCTATCCACTGGGCCACCTAGCTGACCCTGATATCCTTAGGGTATATTGTTTGATCCCATGGCAGTGACTTGGGGTCTGGGGGGGGGGGTGGGAAATGACATAGAGCTAGGGGCAGGTCATAAGGCCCTTTTACCTTCCTGCCAGGATAGTGATCCCACTCCCATACCTTTTCTCATGGGAAGGAACCCATAGTCCTTACATTGGCAGAGCCCCTGCTTTGGGAGGAAGGTTGGAAGAGAGGCAGACTATGGTATCAGCTTCCTTCTGGTCCCAGCAGATCAGATCTGGGCTAGTGGGCTTGGATGTAAGAAGGAGAAAGAAGATACAGAGCACATGTGGAAGTGTCAGTGTTGGCAAGATAGAATGCCACCCGGAGGTAGGAAGGCATTATGGACTCCACAGATCCATGGCTTTCCTCCACCTCTAAACAAATCATTGAGACCCTTCGGTTTTTTTCTGATGAAATTTCACATTGAACTGTGGGATTGTTCTATGTTATTTTGTTAGTACCTCCTCCTGTGACAAATGAAGGGTCCAAAGTTAGTCACCTAATAGATTCCATTTGGTTTTTCAATAAAAAGAGAACTTGGTTCCTAGTTGTCTATGCACAGGAATGTTCCACAGCCTCTCCTCGTTCCCATCGGGGAAATTCTGTTTGGGTTCCAAGGAGGCAAACTTAAACAATGCTCCTCAATCGCTGCTGCAGTGGAATGAGCCTTCCTTCCCCATTTGTGAGAATTGTCCAAATTGTTTGTTTCTGAGCCTTTATTTTGCACTTACGGAAGAATTTAATAAATGTCTCTTGGATTGTTCTGTTGATTCTAATAATAATGCGGCTGTGTGCTTATTTATTGATTAAACAAAGGCTGCTCTTTATCTTTTCAGCATCACTAGCTGGAATGAGACTGGAAGAAGGTGACATTGCAGTAAGTGGTATTTTTTAAAGGAACATCATTCAAGTAGTACATGTTCATTCATAAAGAAACTCATCACATTTCATTTCTTAAAGCAGGATATTCCCCAAGGGCTTCCCTCTGGATCCCATTCAGACCTAGGGAGTGAGGGGAGGGGCACCAGCGTGCTGAGGTATCACTCATAGTCCTCTAGAATTGCCTTATTGTGTGAAGGAAGAAAGAGGTCCCAGAGAAAGAGAGAGGGAGGGAAGGAGACAGAGTGAAAGAGGAATGAATGGAGAGAGGGGGAGAGAAGACAGAGAAAGAGGAAAGGATGGAGGGAGTGAGGAAGGGGGGAGACACAGACAGAGAAAGAGACAGAGAAAGAGGGAGGCAGGGAAGGAGACAGAGTGAAAGAGGAATGAATGGAGAGGGGGGAGAGACAGAGAAAGAGGAAAGGATAGAGAGAGTGAGGAAGGGGGGAGAGAGAGACAGAGACAGAGAAAGAGGGAGGGAGGGAAGGAGACAGAGTGAAAGAGGAATGAATGGAGAGAGGGGGAGAGAGAAGGAGAGAGGAAAGGATGGAGGGAGTGAGGAAGGGGGGAGAGAGAGACAGACAGAGAAAGAGACAGAGAAAGAGGGAGGGAGGGAAGGAGGGGAGGGGGAATATTGGTCTGAATTAGTGTAACTGTCCAGTGAAAAACAATACCCTATTAATTAAAGGAAGTTATTTTTCATTGCAAAATGAATAGCCTACAGAATTTCTGGCAGTGTGTCTTCCTAACTTGTGCCTTCTACCTTTTAGTAACTGTACAGTTTGAGTCATAAAATTATAGAATATCAGAATCACAGAACCACGGAACCACAGAATCTCCAAGTATAAAGGGACCATAGAGGCCACGTGCTACCTCCCATCTGATTCTGAAGCAAAGATTCTTAACATTTTTGCATCATGGACCCCTTTGGCAGTCTGGTACAGCCTATAGTCCCCTCCTCAGAATAATGTTTTAAATTCATAAAATAAAATACCTGGGATTACAAAGGAAATCAATTATGTTGAAATACGGACATCAAAATACGCATTTAAAAACATTCATATATTCCTGGTCAAGAATCCCAACTCTGTAGCATCCAGGACTGGGGGCCCTGTAGTCTCTGTTTGGACTGGCAACATTCTATAGTGGAAAGGGCACTTATTCTGAAGTTGGAGGACCTAGGAGCAAACCCTAGCTCTGCTTGCTACCTGTGTGACCTTGGACAAGTCACTTAACCTAATTTCCCTGTGTAAGATGAGGTAGTTGGGCTAGATGGCCTCTGAAGCCCGTCTCAGCTCTAAATCAGTGATCTTATGGTATTTAAGGTGAGTCTGCAGCTCTAACAGTTCATGAGTTTATGTACTTGTGTGTATATGACGTCAGGGGCTGAGTAGAGAGAGATTGAGGGAAATAGGGCTAAAGCTTGTATGTTGAGAAGCTGGGATCACACTTCTATATCTTATTGACTTAAAATGACTTAAGGTGCTGTTTAAAAACAGAAGTAATTTTTCACAATGGTCTTAATTTCCTTCTCTGTACTTTCTATGGTAGAAGTTCACTGTTGCTTTAGGTGTGCTTTCTTATTACTTAGGTTAGCCTTGGCACCAGCGATACACTGTTTCTCTGGATCAAGGAGCCAACCCCAGCTTTAGAAGGCCACATCTTCTGCAACCCTGTTAATTCTCAAGAGTACATGGCCCTTTTGTGGTAGGTTGCTTATATTTTATGGTCTGAAAACAGCAAGTTCACTTTCATTGTTGGATTAAATTGTGTTGAAACCTAATACACAACATCTTTAAGATTAGGAACGTTGACTAAATGAGTGCCCTCTAAGAATACTTCCAGCCCATATAGACCCCATAGTCTCATAGAAGGATGCAACAGATACAGAAATAACTGGGCTAAAAAATGATACAATTCCTGAGACAGTTACAGAATGTTCATTTGTATCATTTTTTTTCATGTATCTCAAAAGTCCTAGTGGAATGTCAACTCCTTAAGGACAAGAATATATCTTACTAACCTTACGTATTTTTTAAATAGCATTTTCCCCCAATTACATGAAAAATTTTAAACATTTAAAAAATTTTTTTGAGTTCCGAATTCTTTTTCTCCCTCTCTTCTTTCCCCCGTCCATGAGAAGGCAAGCAATCTGATATAGGTCATACATGTTAATCTTATGTATTAAGCCAGTGTCTAATATAGTCCTTTGCATATAGGTAGATGCAGAATAACTGTATTTGGAATGACTGATTGAGAATAACTAATAATACTCTTGCAGTCTAAGGGCCAGAAGCTCTGAGTTTATGGGGACCAGGTTCACTTGTAAGGAAGGTCTCATAAATCACTTTCTTTGATTTATTTACCCACACCAATGTAGCCCAGCCCAGCCAGATCGCACCAGGATGCAATGTATGAGATCCTAGCTAGAAATGGCATTTACAAAATAGGATAGCAAAGCAAATTTTTAAAAACTTTGAATTAAGTAGCAGCATTCTTGGCACTCTTACCAAAGGGATTTTTGTTGTCTAGTTGCTTTCAGTCACGTCTGACTCTTCCTGACCCCATTTGGGGTTTTCTTGGCAGATACTGGAGTGGTTTGCCATATCCTTCTCCAGCTCATTTTACAGATGAGGAAATTAAGGCAAATGGGGTTAAATGACTTGCTCAGGGTCACACAGATGGTAAGTGTCTGAGGCCAGATTTGAACTCAAGAAGAGAAGTCTTCCAGGCCCCGCACGGCACTCTATCCACTGTGCCACCTCGCTGCCCGTACCAAATGGGTGTCCCACTCCAAATATATCTTGGGAATGCCAATCTCCTCTCCAGTTAAGCTCCCTGGTCTTTCCAACCTGGAAGTAACAGCCAGTCAAACTTACATCGCCTCCTGTCCCATCTCGCCTTAGCTGTCTACACTGTATATTTTAGTAGGCATTGGTACTCGTCCACATGGTTGCTATCTCCAATTATGCTGCTTCCCTTGTGGCCTCCGATTGCCCTGCCTCTCATTCTTGCCTTTTGCTTTTGGATGCCAATCTGTCCAGTTGTACCGCTTCTGTTCCACCCTCCAGTCATATTGCCTCCTCTCAGGTACCCATTTCATTGGTCATGTTTTGCTTGACCTTTAGTCATGTCATTCCTGGCCATCTGAACCTCTTCCACTCGGCCTTCCGGCTTCCAGGACTGTGGGCTCGTTATCCTGTAGATGTACATTTCCCTTGGTTCTTAGGCATTCCAGAAATAAGGAAATTCTAGGGAGAGGTTCCTTACATCTTTCCCAAGACACAAATTTGCAGTCCACACTAACCACACAAGCATAAACCATTTAACCTCTCTTGACCTCAGGTTCCTCTTCCTATAAGATGGGGATAATATTAACACCGACATCCCAGGGTAATTGTGAAGATCAGAATAGGTAATATATGTAAAGTAATTTGTAAATCTTAAAGCACTACATAAAAAATACTAGCAATCATTGTTGCTGTTTGAAATCACAAAGTGAGTCAGTTGCAGAGCTGAGACTAGAATTCTGGTTTCCTTGGCTAAGTTACTTCATTTTTCTCAGTATGATTCTCCAGGGGCCCTTCTAGCTCTAAATTGTATGCTCTCATGATCCTATACCTAGGGTTCATCTAGTTGTGCCTTAATATAGCGATATCTGTATTTTCATGTGGCAGAAATGCATGCAATTTATACTCCACATCAGTAATAGGAGCTTAATAGATACTTGATTCCCTCATTGCTTGATACTTGGCTAGAGAAAATTGGGCTTTACTGGGTATGAGTGCTTGGAAGAAGAACTTCTGATTGGGGGGCTCTTTAATCAGATTGTTCTAGGTATTTATGTTAATGTGGACCAGCTCTTTGGGAGAAATTAATGTTAAATTTAACAGTTGTCATTTCTTCTTTTTCTAGCTTTAAGAATGGGTCTCTGATGAGAGAGAAAGTCCGAGATGAATTTGCTTCAGGCTCCTGGGATGAGTTCTCCACAGCACTGCAATCCACTGAAACTGGAAATTGTGGAAATCTGGGTATGTGCTTTGAGGGAGACAAAACTCCTGGGACTGGTTTGATAGGGGCTACCTTTTCTGAGTCTAAGTAGTTCATGTAGAATGTGGAGGACTCAAGAGGACTCCATGGGACAGGATGAAGGAGACCCAGTGAGTAATGCCTGGGTAGCTTTTTCTCTAAGGGTCTTCTTGGTGGTATTCAGTCCAAGGAACTCTAAGATGCTTCTAATGCAGTGGAGGATTTTTCAGTATGATGAGAACAGGGTAGAGATAAAAAGCTTTCCTTACTGCCCTTTTTCTCTCTGCATTAGGTGAAAGAATTTATTAACAATGTATCTTAGTTAACAATGGGAAACTCTCTTTGTATACTAAATTAGAACTGTTGGATGACTGCTCGCTAAGTAGGAGTCAGTAGTGAGACTTCAAAGCTGAAAAAACAAATACAATCTTAGAAGTGATCATTCTATAAAGCCACCTCTCCCTCACTTCAATCCAATTCACTTGCACGTCATGGCATCACCTCCCACATTTCATGGTCCTCTTGGAGAACAAAGGACAAACAACCACCACTCTATTCAGACCACACAGGGAATACTTTGTTTCTGGATGTCACACATTAGGAAGGACATTGATCAGCTGGAGAAGGCAATTGGGATGCTGAAGGAAATGGACACCTTGGCACATAAGGATATATTGGAAGACATGGGAAGTTTAGCCAGGGGAAGAGAAGACAGGGGAATATGGTTGCTCTCCATGTGCCAAAGACGATCAAGTGACAAAAGAGTTTGACTGATTCTCCTTTGACCTAGAGGGGAGAACTAGGAACAATGGGTACAAGCTGCATGGATGTGGACTTCATCTCAATGGGTGGAAAAACTACCTGATGATGAAAGTTGGCACAAAGTGGAATGGGCTGAAAGGCAGAGAATTCACTGTCACTAGAAGTCTTAAGCAAAACGTAGATGATCACTGAGGGGGAATATGATAGGGACTTTTTAAGCAGGTATGGGATTGACTGGAAGGCCTCTATCATTCAGCTCTGGGATTTTTGCATTCTATTAATATACCAACCAACAAGTATTTATTAAGTGCCTTCTTTGCTCCTGGCACTGTGATAGGGACCTGGGATAGAAAGGGGAAAATAACTAAATTGTCACTGTTGCTCCAAGTAAAGTTTTTGAAGGGAGACTTGCATATATGATTCTGTCTTAAAATATATGTGTGATGAGAAAGTCACTGTATTAATGGGACATTTCTGCCTTATTTAAGAGGAATGCTTCATTTTATATTTGATTTTCCATCAAGCAGCTGTGTAAGGAATCTAATCTATAGAATTTGTAAAATCTCTATTGGAAATTTTATTATTCCTCTCAAAAATTCTGGTTTCTGAGTATTCAATAGTTAATTCAATTAAAAATATATTTACTTAGCACTTCTGACATGCAAGATCTATTTTTAGGTGGGAATAGAAGCCAGATTACAAGGGATTGAGTAGTGAGTGGCTGGTGAAAAAGTGGAGGCCTCAGTGAAGGCAGACGATTCTTTCTAGAAGTTTGTTGAAGAGGCAACATGGAATAGAAAGACTACTGGACTGAAAGCCCCCTTGGGCTCAATATCAACCAGGGATCAAATCTTGGCTTTGCCATTTATTACTTGAGTGACCATGAGCAAGTCACATAACCTTTCTGGGCCTCAGTTTCTTCATCTGTAAAATAAGGCCGTTGGATTACATGGTCTCTAACATTCCTTCCAGCTCTAAATAAGTCTTCTTTGATAGCTTAAAAGCTACACGTACACACACCTTTGGAACAGATTTTTTAAAAATTCTTTTTTTTTTTTTAGGATAGGAGAAACCAAAATGTATTTATTGATGTTAGGGATGGAGTCAATGGGGAGACATTAAAAATAGAAGAAAAATAAAGGATGGAAAATCAATGGAGTAAGGTCTTTAAGGATGCATGGAGGGAAAACAATCTGGGCAAGGAAGAGAGCAGAGCCATTTCTTCTTCAGACGGGGGTGGGGATGAGGAGAAGAGGAGGGTGAAGAAAAGAATATTGAAAGAGAGAGAATAGAATTTGAGTAAGGATGCTCAGGTTAGATGACCTGCATCCTCTCAGAATAACAAGTGAAGTTATCCACTGAGAGGATCACTGAAGTGGGGGGAATATGTTGAACAGGGGTTTAAGGAGGAAGGAAAAGGTTTGGAACAGCCATTGTAGGAAATTCAATTGGGAATCAATTGGTTTTGAATAAAAAGTGTGTGCTATCACTGATTGCATGTCTATTAGCTCTGTAATATAGGAGGTCTTACGGGTTGAGTCATGATCATTCCACCTAGTGTAGTCTATTATATTTAGATATAAAGTCAAACATTACCTCCATAACATAATACATTCAGAAAATTAAAAGTCATCTCAGGTTAATTCAAACAATTTGTTGTGTTTTCAATCCCAATGATAGTTTGATGGGTCTGGGATTTCATTAGTGAGTATTGCCTCAACCAATGCAAATCACAACCCCTTCTCATCCCATGTAATTCTTTTCCATATTTCCCCATAAATTTCCATGGAAGGTCTAATTTGAGAAGTAAAAGCATTCTTTTTATGTTTAAATCTCTGGTGTATATATGAAACTCTTTTCAAAATGTATCCTCAATCAAGTTTGATTGAATCATTCATTCAATAAACATATATTCAGCATTTACTTTGTCCAGCACTGTGTTAGGTATTAAGAGTTTGAAACAAACCAACAAACAGACAACCAACACATGAAAACCCAGAATCAGAAGAGAAGACAACCATACTTGATTAGGAATTGCATCAAGAAAACCCCCAATGAATGATTTTCAACATTAGCCTGAGGGCTGCTGATGAGAGGGAATCTGCCACCTCCCCCACTTTTGGATAGTTCCAATAGTTATAAAGTCTTTTCTTTACAGCAAGGTGAATCTTCCTTTTTGGAACTTCCACATGCACATGCAAAAGAAACTTCCACTCATTATTTAGTTCTAGTCTCTGAGCCCAAAAAGAACCAATTGAATTTTTTTTCTTCCGTATGTCAACCCCTTGTATACTTGAAGATGGCTTTCAGGTCACCCTTAAGCCTTCTCTTCTATAGGCTAACCACCCTTCTCCCTCCAGTAACTTTGACCAGTCTGCTCATGGAATGATCTCAAGGTTTCCACCATCTTGGTTGCACTTTTTCTATGTTCCATAGCTTACCAATGGCAGTCAATCAGCTAGAAAACCTTTTTTAAAGTGCCTGCTATGTGCCAGATACTAGGGATAGAAAGTAAAAAATGAAAAAGCCTCTGATCTTGAGGAACTTAAATTCTATTGTGGGAGACAACATGTACACATATAAATATATACAAACTATATAAAAAGCAAATACAAGGAAAATGTAGGGGCAAGACCCAACAGCTGGAGGAGCAAGAGAAGTTTCATAGGCAGAGACACAGTACTTGACCTGAGGCTTGAAGGGAGCTAGGAACTGTGTGAGGTGGAGGTGAGGAGGAAATGTGCTCTAGGCATGGGCAACTGACTGAACAAAGGTATAGAAGTGACAGATGGAGTGTTGTTCATGTGGAACAAGAAAAGGACAATTTGGCCAGACCATGGAATGTGTGAAGGGGAATGATCTATAATGATATCCTTCATAAAATGGAGCCTGACCAGGGTTGAAAATAGCAGAATTGTCACTCCCTTAGGTCAGAGCACTGGGCTTATCTTAATGTAGCCAATGACTCAATCAACATTTTTGACCTCCATGTTACAGGGTTCATTCATGTTTTGTGTGCAGTTTACTAAAATTCTTGGGTCATTTCTCTCTCTTCTGGTATCCATGAAGCTGATTTTTTGGAACCCAAGTTTAAAACTTAACCTTTTTAACTATATGGTACCACCCTATTAGATCTGGCCAAACATTCTAGCCTATTGGGCTTTTCTTGGATTCTTATGCCATCTAGCATGTTTACTGTCCCAAGTTTTGTGTCATCTGAAAATTTAGTTAGCATGTCATCTATGTTCAAGTCCCTGATAAAAATATTAAACAGCCCAGATTCAAGGACACATATCTAGAGCGCTTGCCTCAAGACCTTTCCCTATTAGACTGTAAGCTCCTTGAAGGCAGGGACTATCTTCTTCTTATTTGTATCCCCAGAACTCAGCACATAGTAGGCCCTTGATAAGTGTTTATTGAATTAAATTGTTGAATTGACAAATACATTACTGTCTTCTCTTTGAGTCTCCAGTTTCATAGCCATCTAACTATACTACAACCCAGCCCACATCTCTTCATCTTGTCCACAAAGATAGCACGAGACCTTGTCAAATACTTTTATGAAATCCAGCTAAAGTATATTCACTACTTTAGGAGCCCTCTCAAAAAGGAAATGATGGCTTGTCTGGAATGATCTGTTCATGAGGAAGCCATGTTAACTCTTTGTGAAGACCACTTCTCTTTCTAGATGTTTACAAATCATCCCTTATGGGGCAGCTAGGTGGCGCAGGGTATACAGCACCGGCCCTGGAGTCAGGAGGACCTGAATTCAAATCCGGCCTCAAACACTTGACACTAGCTGTGTGACCCTGGGAAAGCTACTTAAAGCCCATTGCCTCAAAAAAACAAACAAAAAACAACTAATCATTCCTTAGGGGATGAGGTGGGGTGGAGATTCCATTCTAGGGAAGGATGGAAGACTTACACAAAATAACTACAATATAAGATAAGATGTGAAACAAGGGAGGAGTCTCAAAGGAGGGAAAGATGACTTTAGATGGCGGTCTGGGTGGATTAAGGAAGACTTCTTAGAAGAAAGAGGTAGCATTTGAACTGGGGCTAATGCAGACTGAGGAAATGCTGGGACCGGACAGAGAACCGAGGGAGCAAAGGGTGCACAACATGTTTGGAGAAAGATAAGTACACAATGGTGGCTAGAGGGTAGTTTTTAAATATGAAAAAATTTAAAAATAGCCATCTAAGTTTCACCATTCATGCAACTGGTTTATTGTCAGAACTTTTCCTGGCTTATAACTTGAGCAGTTTCTCTAAACCAGCCTGTTGCTACTCATATTCACTTTCTGGGTTTCCAGGACAGGCAGATGTTAAAACATTTTTGGTGAACATTTACAATGTTCCATTCTGTGACTAAAGGATTAGAGAAGAAAATAGTCTATTCACTTTGGGGACCTGCAGTCCTCTGCACTTCATGATCCCTCTGGGGCACAGGAGAAATAGGAACAGCGGCTGTTCCTTTAATGTGGGCTACATATATTGGTGAATAATCGCTTTAGGCATGAACATGGTATGGGATATTTGATGTCTCCAGATGTGCACAGTGCGTGTTTCCATCATAGTGTGTCTGAAAGATGGTGGTCTTTCAGGGCTATCTAATGCTTTACCTACATGCCATTTATGCATGATATTTTGTGATTTTTATTCCTGAAAGAAATTCAGAGTAAAGATAGAAATGCTAAAGAGTTATTTACCTGTACCTAAAGAGTTATTGCTTGATTGGGTGGCCACGGTTCTTAACCTGGGGTCCATGAATTTGTTTGTTCTAATATTTTGATAACTGTATATTTTACAGTATTTTTTACTTCCTTGTAACTTTTTTCCTTTTTATTTTATGCATTTAAAATCATGATTCTGAGAAAGGGTTGGTAGGCTTCATCAGGCTGTTATGAGAATTGGTGACCCCCAAACAATTCAGACTTGGCCTTCTTAACCTTGGATGGAGATTACCTTTTTCTCTCCTTGAGGTCTGACTAATTATTGGCACATGTTGGCCCTGCCTCAGGTGGACTGGACATTGCTGTCTGACTTCCTAAACAGAAGGCTTGATTCTGTAATGACAAGATTGCTCATGATAGTGCAGAACCCCCAGAAGAGGGTGTTAGGGAACCAGAAAACAGCCACAGTGGTTGCCTCAGACCCCTAAGAAACCAAACTCACTGCAAAGAAGTATTTGAAACTGAAGGCTCCAAAGTCCTATCTCAGGCATCACTTAGAGGCAGTGATACTGGCCCTGAATAGTACCTGAAATGTACCTGACATTTTTCCTCTTTGTGTGCATGTGTGTGTTCATGTACATGTGTATGTGCACTGCATGAGTGTGCACATGTGCACAGGTGTGTGAAGAAAAGATCTCAAAGTGACTTCACTGCATCTTGCCTAGCAAAGCCAGCTACATGCTGAGCAACCCCCTACCTTACTAATTACTGCTCTCATTGGACATTGTGAATGGTTTTTCCAGTAGCTCAAGGAGGCTTTAGACACCTCCTTTAGAGTCAAGACTGCTAATCACTAGATTTGCCAGCTCTAACAGAGACCATAACCCCTGAGAGAGTATACCAAATCCTCTGGACTCTATGTCAGGACTTTATGTGGAACCGTGGAATTTTCTCAGAATATGAGAGTGAATCAGATGACCTGTGGAAGAGGAGGAATATCAGTATGTGTTTTTAATACAGTTGAGGTAGAGAAGTCCCTCTCCTCTTCCCCCCAGGCCATTCAACTGTGCCATCAGCAAGGTTCTGGTACTTTGGATCTATGAGCCTATGATCAACCCCTTACATTTACTGCCACCACCACCACTACCTCCTCCTCCCCCTAGTCACTGGTATCCTCCAGGAGTACTCGAGCCCTCCAGACACCATACTATATGGGGAGAAGTAGCCCTGAATTTAAGAGGATGTCTCCAGTTTATATCCCTCTTGAATCTCATCCCAAGTCTAGGCTTGATTCTCACCCATATATTGAGTCCTTCTGGAGACACCAGAGAGAATGCCCATGTATCAATAAAACACAGGGGTCAGATGCCAAGTTATTGAGAAAAAGGGAGAAGCCTGATTACCAACTGTCTGATGATTTTGGGGAAGCCACCACTTTGGAATAGCACAGGAAAGATGTGGGCTTCATTTTCCTGCTCCATTCCAATTTGCCATTTTTCTAGGATCATAAAGAAATTGATCTCTTGGTTTTTTGACTATGCAAAAACTAATCTTTTCTTGGCCCTGTTTTAGGTTTTTATTTTGATGTGATGGAAATTACTCCAGAGACCACTGGGCGTCACAGGTTTAATGCAGACAATCAGAAGGTACAGACCAGTGTTTCCAATTTCCCTATATCACTTACCCTAAAATCATTCTTAACAATATTATGTGCTTGATTTTGATTGAATTATCTATTAAACTCTGCTGTTTCAACAGGCTTACAGGTCTCTGCAACCATTTTCTGTAATTTTAAGGTTTTTTTCCCCTCAGCAAAGATTATGTATAATCGGATACAATGGAGCAAGTTTAAATATCAAGTACATAGACATCGACAGATAGATAAATGATAGATATAGGTAGAAGGTGGAGGATAGATATAGAGAGATTATAGATAGAGGATAGATATAGAAAGGTAATGGATAGATAATAGATGATAGATATATAGAGAGGATAGTCAATGATAGATATAGATAGATAATAGATACATGAGAGATGGTATAATGAGAGGATAAATGGATATATAGATAGATGATAGATATAGATATAGGATAGATAGATGATATTGAGGACAGATCTATGATAGATAAAAATAAAAGATACATGATAATTGATAGAGATAGAGGTAGATACAGAAATAGATAATAGATATATGATAGTTGATGTAGATACATAATATATAATAGATATAGATAGATAATAAATACATGATGAATGGATGATAGATATAGATAAAGGATAAATAGGTGATAGATATAGATAAATAGGTAGAGAATAGGTAGATAGATGGATAGATAGATAGGTAGGCAGGCAGATAATGCACTTATTAAGCCCTTGGTAGTTGCTAGGCACTCTACAAGTGCTGGGAAAACATATGAGCAAGAATACAGTCACTGCTCTCAAGAAGCTCTCATATAATAGGAGGAGACAACACATAAAGGGTTGTTGGAAAGGTAGGGAGGCCCACAAGGTTGCATAGTGAGGAGACAATGGCATGAAGGCTTGGACCTTAATAAAATAAGACAAAAGCTCATCTATCAGGACTGGGGGGACTGAGCAGCTGAGTCCAGGGTTACACTAGACTATAGATGGCTTTAATTTCTTCATCTGAGAACTGTCTGTTCATATCCTTTGACCACTTATCAATTGGGGAATGGCTTGTATTCTTATAAATTTGACTTAATTCTCTATATATTTTAGAAATGAGGCCCTTATCAGAATGACTGGTTGTAAAAATTCTTTCCCAATTTTCTACCTTCCTTCTAATCTTAGTTTCATTGGCTTTATTTGTACAAAAACTTTTCAATTTAAAATAATCAAAATTATCTATTTTGCTTTTCGTAATGTTCTCTATCTCCTGTTTGGT
>NW_020954598.1:3837095-3838303 GCF_900497805.2 Vombatus ursinus
TTCTACTAGAAAGGAAAGGAGGAGGATGGGCTGACACCAGACAGCATGGTGAGAAGAGGGGAGAAGAGGGGAGGACAGTCAAGGTGAGAGGAGAAGAGGAGAAGGAAGGAGGAGAGGGGAGGAAAAGAGAGGAGAGTAATAGGGAGGGGAGGAGAGAAGGGAGGAGAGGAAAGGGGAAGGGAGGAAACGGGAGGGGAGGGCAATACTGTCAACTTTAATTATAAAACATCAGTTGATTTTCTCTTAATTGATTCAGGGCTTAGCACAATGCTAGGCACTTAGCAAGTGGTTTAATTTCTGAATTAAATTGGATTTTCATAGTCAAAGATGACTTACTTTTAAGAAATGGTGCAAAAGCTATCCCAGGGATACATAACCATAAAAAGAGGTAGGTTCTTCATGCAGTGAGAGTGAGAGCTAAAAGATGCACAGCCAAAATGCCCATACTGGTACCGACAACATTCCCCAAGAGAGTTGTAGAGGAAGCCTGTAGGAGGTTGGGTGGAGCCTTTGGGGAAGATTTATGAGAAGATATAGAAAGCCAAGAAGTGGATAAATTGCAGTCTCCACCAATAGAGGAAGCACTCTTAAAATCAGAGATCGCAGTGTCATTGACATAAAAAAACTATGAAATAGACAGTGCATTGTATGTACTCAGGGACTTGATAGATGTTTATGTACTCAATAAATACGTAGGAAATGTCAGTATAGAATATTTATGTATTAAATATAATAATTTGTTTGTATTAGATTTTATGCTTATGTTACTTTTATAATACTTAATTATCAAATTTTTTAAAAAGCTTTACTTGAAAGTAAAATGACAGTTCAATTTTCTCTACAGGGACAGACATTAGATTTGGTTATCACTGTTCATAATGAAAAGATAGACATTTGTGTGTAAATTTGCTCATATATCAGATTTCTCTCCTCTACTTTTCCCCAAAGAAGATGTTATTTCTGAGGCAAATTCTATAATAACGGTTGGTGCTGGAGTATAAACATTAGAGATTTTTCATTTGGCAATAGAAACTTTCATGTGCCAGTTTGGAGGGTTAGGTAGAGATTTGGGCTATACTCTGCTATTTAGTACCCAGAAGTAGTGTGTTTGTGTGTATGTGTGAGGGAGAGGTGGGGAGAAGGGCGGGGAAAAGAGAAAGAGAGAGAGAGAGAGAGAGAGAGAGAGAGAGAGAGAGAGAGAGAGAGAG
>NW_020954598.1:3838319-3849921 GCF_900497805.2 Vombatus ursinus
TAAGTTGTGAACTTGGGTGGTGATTATGGACTGCAGAACTATGATGATTGTTGGTTTTTTTAAAAATTCAAATGAACTTAGTGGTAGGAAAAACTTTATTTCTTTTATTTCTATTTTAATGCAGGTATTAAACTTTCCCAAAAAGATGGAGATCCGAGCTTTGATTGAAGGACAGTTCATCGCCAAAAGGATTCATGCTGAAAAGCTAGGCTATAGAGTTGGTAAGTGTGATTGTGAAAGGTTCTGGAGGCTGGTCATAAGATAACAAAGTAGTCTTTTTAAAAAGAAAAATTGATTTGGCTTTGTCTGAAGGAAAAAAAAAAGCCATTTCCATTATAGGGACCATGAGAAAAATCCCAGTGGCCTGAGTTTTCATGAGCTGGGCCATCCTCTAAACTTAAGGAGTTTACGTTCTAACAGTGGTGGGGATGGGAGTAAAGTACAGCCTATACACAAATAAGTGTCATACAAAATCAATTGAGAAGGGAAAGAGTGATAACAATTTGGGGGTGGAGTGGGAAGGATCATGTGGAAGTCATGGAGGAAATTGTACCTGGACTAAGACTTGAAGGAAGGGAAGAATTCAGTGAGATAGGGATGAACAGGTAGTGCATATCATAGGGTTGGAAGGAAAACTTGTGCAAATACAAGGAGGTGAGAGATAGAACATCAACTCTAGGAAATAGCTTGGAGTCCAGTTTGGAGCACAGGGTGCAAAAAGGGGAGTAGCATGAAATTAGAGCCTCCATTTGATAATATTGACACCTATGATCAAAAGCAACCTATGATTTCATATGTTTATTGTTTTAAGTGACTTTATTTTTCTATATGCATGCAAATGATAAATCAGCAGAGAAAAGGGGCCAAGTTACTCTGAAATTCTTATCTTCCAGACTGATAAAAACAATTGTATTACTTTAGCCAAAAAATAACTAATACAATTATGTTGTATCATCCCTACCCCCACCCCTCCAACCTTGGAAGTATTTCTTTTGCAAAATAATTCAGGCTTGCTGATACTCTTAGCAGATTAAAAATAAATTTTTTTCCTTTAAATTTAGAGGATGAAATTTAATGGGGTGGCTATAAATGTCTGTGAAAGAGCCTGTTATAATGGTTCGCATAGGTGCGGTTTCACTAATCTAAAGCATGACGTGGGAGATAGGAAGCTTAACCTGGAGGTGGGAATTCTGAATTCAAATCACATCCTAGACATTTGCTGGGCTACAAAAGGCTAGAGAAATATAATTGTGATCTTAGTTTTGGCTAATTGTGCTGTTTTCTTATTTTAACATATTTTAAGTGGAATACAGAAGAATTTAACAGAAAAACCATCATTGTCTTGGGATTTTAGATGTTCGTATTAATCTTCTTTAGAAATGAGCTTTAAAAAAGAGCAATTTTCAGTCATTTAAGCTCAAGGTTTTGTATTTTGAGCCAAAGTGTAAAGTACTCACTTTGAACCTCTGTGAGCACAAAGGACAGTTATCAAACAAATCTACGTTTAAAAAGCATCTGAAAAATGCACCTCTGTGATTTCTGAGAAGGCATGACAGGTAGAAAATGTTAACTTTGCCCAGCAATCTCCAGAAAACATTCCTCATTGAAAATTGTCACCACATGCTAGTCTCAGTCTTTGGGGGCTTGATGATTTCGGGCTTTAGATTAAATTAGGAGCTGCATCGCTCCAGGTGCATTTGGGCCAATTTGTAGGTCCCAGGCTGGACAATGATCAGTAGTAAACAGTGCTCAGCAAGCATCTTAAATGCTGGTTAAACTGATTTTTGTGAAAAGCAAGCCATTTGGAAAGGGAGAAAATTAAATCAGCCATTTATATCAAAACATACAGTATCAATGATTTTTTTTTCTCCACTAAATTGATGGGGTTTTTCAAAATTGATTAGTCAATTGACAAAACCTGACTAGAGTTGGCTTAAACACTAGGATTCCTCATGCCCTAATACAATGCTGAACCAAAGAATCAGGCCATTCAGAAAAGTGTCCAATTGACTTTTTTAGCAAATTGTATCAATGATCTATCTGATATTTTCTGTAGATATAGTCTTAGAGATAATGCCTGAAGCCATCAGGCTTAAATGTTCTGAAAAGCAGAAGTTCAAGTCAATTAAATGAGCAGTAATTAAGCACCTACTATGTGCAGCATGAATGACTTCTTGTCCTCAAAGAGCATACAGTTATCTCTTCTACATTGTTGCAGATTGGGGCACAGAGCCCCCATGATCTGAAAAATCCATAAAATTTTTTGGCCCTCTTTTCATATCAGAGAAGAAGTCTGAATTATTATGATATTAAAAGATAAAATATGTTGATATTATACAATATTATACATATATTTTATTCATTTTTCAGTTTCTAAACTTTTTTTATTAATTTATTTTAAACTTAAACACACAAGAAAAGAAAAAGAAACATTGTAAACTTAAATATAAAATAAGAAAAGAAAAAAAAGCATTATAAACTTTTTATGTGTCATGTCACCTGTGAGTTCTGCAAGACTCCCCCAAAATCCCCATCTAATTTCTTGCGCCAACCCTCGATGTAGCGAAACCACAATGGGGAAAGTCGAGAAGCAGAAGGGATAACTGTACATTCTACTAGGGAGACAACTATATGTACATAGATAGGAAGTGAATACAGAATAGAGATCCTGGATTCTGGTTTGAACAAATGCCTTTTCAGCCATGTGAAGAGTTTATATAGTCAGCACTGAGTATTCCTGTGAGAGGGCACTTTGAGAACATGAAGTACCACACAAATAATAATAAGGAATTTACCAGATTCACTAATGCAAAAACTCTTCTCCTTGGTTTATTTCTCTACCAGTTGAAAATAAATGTGAGCATTCCCAGTGGAATTGCCCTTTATTCTATTCATATTCTATTTTTAAAAGTTTTATTGATATCTTTAGTTTTTATATCACGTTCATTTCTGTTTACTAACCTTTCCCTCCTACCTACTTTCCAGAATAGAACCCTCCCTCATAATAATAAAAAAAGCTATTCAGCAAAAACAGCTCATATAGTGACTGGCTTGATGTATGTGACACTACCCTCATAGTGCCCTTCCTTTCTATTGAGGAGAGAGAAATATATTTTATTTCATACTTTTCCTGTTCTTATGCAGTCTTGAAACATTATCACGGCTTTGAATTTCTATGCATTGTAAACATCCAAGGTCATTTTGCTCCTTTTGTTGGAACATAAGGAACATAACAGCTCTTCTGCTTGGCATCTGTGGCTCACAATAGTCCCAGTTCACATCGGACTCATCCAAGCCCTATGGCAGGCAGGTTTTCTCTTACATTGTGCATCTCTACTGG
The DNA here is from genome assembly GCF_900497805.2 of Vombatus ursinus. Taxonomy (NCBI): domain Eukaryota; kingdom Metazoa; phylum Chordata; class Mammalia; order Diprotodontia; family Vombatidae; genus Vombatus; species Vombatus ursinus. Next base: position 3,841,660 of record NW_020954598.1, read on the forward strand.
AATATCACTTTTATGTTTTGGGATGAATTGATCTGCCATCGCAAACATCCCATTCATTTAGTACAACATCTGGTTTCTTTGTACCCTCTGTAAATTTGATGAACATACTCTCTGTGCCTTTATCTAAGTCACTGATGAAAATGTTAAACAGCATGGAGCCAAGTCTAGATCCCTGGGGCACTCCTCGGGAGACCTCCTGAGCCCTTCATTCGGTTCTGAATCCATCTGACCATATTACATCCATATCTCTCCATCTTCTCCACAAACACAGAATTACATATTTTATCAAAAGATTTGCTTAAATCTAGCTAAATTATAGTCATACTACAGCTTTCCTCTCATTTATTAGTCTAGTTATCCTGTCAAAAAAGGAAATGAGGTTAGTTTGGCATGATCTGTTTTTGATGAAGCAATGCTGGCTGCTTGTAATCACTGCTTCCCTTTTTCAATGTCTACCAACCATCTCTTTCAGGATTCATTCTAGAATTTCTGCAGGAATCAAAGTGAAGCTCACTGACTTCCAGCTTGCAGGCTGTTCTCTTTCCTTTTGTTGAAAATCAGGACGTTTGTCCTTTGTTGATCTTCTGTTTTCCATGATCTTTCACATATCACTGACAGCGGTTCAGCAATCTCATCAGCCGGCTATTTGATGCAGTTCACTTAGGTCAAGTGACATGAATTCATCAAGGGCAGTGAGGTTCTCTCTTACTAGCACCTTACTTATCTTGGCTATCAACTCCCAGTTGGTCATTTTTGTTTCATCATTTCTAATGTTCATTCCCCTTTGCAGAGAAAACAGAAACAAAATAAGGTTTTGTTTTTCATTGTTTTTAAAAAAAAATTGTTCAGTGGGGAGGGCAAGGAAGGAACAGTGGGAGGGAAAAATAACAAATTCTTGTAAAAATAATTTTAAAAAGATTTAAATAATTCTGCCTTTTCTCTTTTGTCAGTTACAACCGTCTCATCCATTCCAGGCTAAGATTCTATTTCTTCTTTGGTCCTCCTTTTTCTCCCAATATGACTTAATAAGCCTTTTTTGTTGTCCTTAGCTTCCCTCAACAGTCTTAGCCCATTCTTTAGCATTCCTGACATTCTTTTTATAGGACCATGCCACACTTATATTCGTCTTCTGTTTTCTGGCCTCGTTTCCATCTTCTGTATGTTTCTTTTTAAAAATCTAAGTTGCGTGGTGTATTCCACATGCATTCTCATCAGTCTCTTCAGACAAATCCTACTTTTTCTCCTCGTTGGAACTTTTCCCTTTGTGTCTTCAGAATTTCATTCTTGAGCATCTCCCATCTCTCCTGGACTGATTTTTTTCTGAATTATTTTACTCCATGGGATCCTTCCTATCATTCCTCTTAATTCTTTGAAATTTGCTTGCCCCAAATCTAGGATTCATGTCACAATTTGGCTAGATTTCTTCTCTTTCTCTGTCACCAACTTCAGGATGAAATGATCACTTTTCCCTAGGATTCCCCTTATTTGTACTCCAGCAACCAAGTTCTCCGTTAGTGAGAATCAGATTCAGAACAGAATTTCCTCCTTGTAGGTTTCTCCATCTTTTGAAGGTAGGTCCAGAACTAATTGCCTTTTCTGCTTTTCAGTAGGGGGGAGGGAGGGGGGGAGGGAGAGAGAGAGAAAATATGTGTTCTAGCAGATATCTGGATAATTAAATTCCTTCATCACTACCATCTCACGTCTCTTTGTCAAGCTCGTAATCTGTTTTCCAAACTTTTCATCTATTTCCTCTTTCTGTCTAGATGGTCTGTAATATGCTCCAGTGACAAAATTCCTCCTATTTTTTCCTTTTTTGACCTGCACCCAAACAGTCTGCTTCCTACTTTCTGCCTTTGGTTCCTGGACTTTTTCATATGAGTCTACCTTCTTCTTCTTCTTCTTCTTCTTCTTTTTTTTTAAGGCAACTTGCCCAGGGTCACATAGCTAGTAAGTGGCAAGTGCTTGGTCTGAGGCCAGATTTGAACTCAGGTCCTCCTGACTTCTATCCATTGTGCCACCTAGCTGCCCCTGAGTCTACCTTCTTAATACACAAAGCTACCTCTGCCCCCTTTACCCATCCTGTTTCTTTTGAGTAAAGTATTCCCATCCAGAACCAAAATCCATTCCTGGCTTTCAGCGCAGCAAGAGGCAGTTAGGAGGTGCAGTGGATGGAGCATTGGATCTGAATCAGGAAAACCTTTTTTTCAGCAGACACACACTAGCTGTGTGATCCTGGGCAAGTCACTTAAATGCTGTCTGCCTCAGTCTCCTCAACTTAGAATGGAGGTGATAAGAGCACCCCCCTTTCAGGGATTGTTATGAGGATCAAAAACGTTAATGTTTGTAAAGTGTTTAGCACAGCGCTTGGCACATAGTAGGTGTTTAATAAATGCTTCTCAAATGTGCTTTCTTGTGATAGTATTCCTCTAGTTGTGTTAGGACTTTGTTGCCTTAACTTTGGCCATTTGTGCCTAGACCAGGCAGATCTGGGTTTTACTGCTGGCTCTTTTATTGGATTTTTGCCTCCTCTGAATTTCTCTGTGTCTCAATTGCTAGATCAGGAAGAAGTCTGATAGGCTTATTATTTTGATATTGCAAAGACGGAGCTTTAATCCCGGGGTTTGGTTGTGTAGCATTTTACAATCCTCCCAGCTCTGCTTTCCAGACCCCAGGCCAGGTTGTGATCAGTCTCTGGAGCACTGTGCAAAAGGCTGTGGGGCTCTATTGACTTGGGCATTGCCTTAAGTCCTCAGAGCCAGATGCATAGTAGGTGCTCAAGAGATGATCATTGACTAGAAAGAAAAGAGTTCTTGAGCTATGCTCCTATCTTCAGCATTGTGTGGTTCAGTTCTCCCTTTGGACCCTGAGTTGGGGCGTCCCATCTGTGGAAGCCTCCCATTGTGACTACCAGGTGCCAGGCCAGCTGTGTGAAGGGTGACTTCTGCTCCTTGGATTTCTCCAGGGCATGAAGCAAGACTACATAGTGCAGTTCCCCAGGCATATGTTGGAGAATAACATGCATTATGTTTGCATGCACGGCATTCTCAGTGTGAGTTGGATTAGTCTGTTTTATTGCAATTCACATTGCAGACAGGGGTCACATATCCTTGAAAAGCACTACTGGGTTTTCCATTTCTGGCAGCAGAGAGGTTTAGGGTACAATTCCTTGGCTGCCTACAGATTAAGTGGATGATTCTTCCCCACCCCCAAAAGGGATTTAAATTTTTCAAAGAAAATCAATACTAAAATGTTATGCTGACTACAAGCTGGTCTCTCAGCATGTGTTGCTAAGGGTATGGATGCTGTTTAAGCACTACATGAGAACCTACTCTGTGTCTGATGGTTCTGCCCCAGTAAATAAATAAGGATTTGTATTTTAAGATATAGGGACTCCTCATTTTATGGGATGGACATATAAGTTGTAAGTAAAGCAAAATTCAGGAAATTGAATATTACTTTCCTGTTGATTATCATGATGATTTCTACCATTTAGATAGTGCTTTACAAGTAAGATCTCATTTGATCCTCACAACAACCCTGAGGGGTAAATGCTATTATTATCCCCATTTTACTGATGAGGAAAAAAAGTTGTAGTTGTTTCTGACTTTTTGTGACCCCATTTGGGGTCTTCTTGGCAAAGATACTGGAGTGGTTTGCCATTTCCTTCTCCAGTTTATTTCACAGATGAGGAAACTGAGGTAAATAGGGTGAAGTGATTTGCCCAGGGTCACCCAGCTAATAAGTGTCTGAGGCAGGATTTGAACTCAATTCTTCCTTACTTCCAAGTCCAATACTTAATTCCCTATGCCACCTAGGAGCTCTGATTCTCCAGAAGAAATACAATCCTTTAATATCCCCAAAGATTTTTGAATGACTATTATGAGAAAGTACCAAGAGGGATAAAGAGATGAGTAAGACATAATCCTGGTCCCTGGGGAATTTACAATTTAGTAGCATATCACATGCTCTGAGGTCCTTATCCCTATACTCCCCCTCATTTTTATAGTGCTTACTATGTGCTAGACACTATGATAAGTGTTTTACAATTACAACAAGAACAGTTAATATAAAATATCCCTCCGCCCCCAAAATTTCCCCATGAAATTTTCATCTGCAATCTTCATGAGTTCAAGTCCAGCCTCAGACACTTCCTAGCTATGTGACCCTGGGCAAGTCACTTAACCCTGTCTGCCTCAGTTTCCTCATCTGTGAAATGAGCTGGAGAAGGAAATGGCAAACCACTCCAGTATCTTTGCCAAGAAACCCCAAATGGGGTTACACAAACTCCCATACAGAATTAGGGGAAAGAGGGCTCAAGTTTAGGGAATATATATGGCAAAAGGATAACTTTGATCTTCTGGTTGCTGGAAGTCCTTCCTTTCCCTTCAAGGGGCCTCAAGAAATTCCACTTGGGTATGGCACATCTTTTGTTGAAGAGCTCTCAATCTGTGCCCAGTCTGTCCTTGGTTACTGATGTCAACGCTTTCTTCACCTGCTGCTGTCCTTGAGGGATTATACTAGGATGCTGATAGGAAGACCTGCTGACCTCCCAAACTCATAACAGACTGTTCTGGACAAAGGCTAGCTGCAACACTCACTCCTGGTTCACTGAGCTCTGGAGCTCAAATCCCTTGAATACCCTCAGTTCTTAACTGACTTGATATTTTATAGATGAACCCTAGGGCATGACCCCAAGATGCCTTTGGCGATCCTGAACACTTCCTATTCAGCTTCTCTTTAGTTCGTCTAATGGCTCATCAAGGCTTTTTTATACTTCCTTGAAATGGTTTTGATGGATTTGATTCAATCAAGACAAATTTCCTCCTGGTGAAGGCACCAAGGGCTAGCATTTTCTCACTTTCTGTAAGTGGGGTGGTATGATTAGATCCATTTATTCCATCAACCCTGCCCTTAAATTCCTCCCAGTTTTCTACTGTCCTCAGAAAATCTACTAGAGTGTGTTTAGCAAAGTCCATAGTCCCAAATCCAGAGAGCTCTTCGGTGACTTGGGGAGGTTTGGGTTTATCCTTTTCAAATGCTTTCCCCCAGTGCTTTGTACTAAGGAACCTTCCTGTGTGGCACAGTGAATGATCAAATCCAGAAATTAACATTCTTCCATATTTCCAAATACTTGATGATATGATTTATCAAAACAATACCATTTTATAATGTTCTAATGGATTAACACCTCCCTTGTTGCTTGCAAAAGGACTTCCAATGCTATTCCAAGGTATTCTAAAATAAGAAAGATGGGAAAAAGAAGAAAATGAAAAGAAAATCAAGCCTCTCTGAAAATTTGGTCTTTTATAGAATTCACTGAGCATGTGGGGTTTTTCCCTTGGGATTTAGGAGCTATGGTTGACTGGAAGTGACCCCCTTACTTTTCAGGTAAAAAAGGCAAGCCCTTTAGTATGATGCTTACATAGTAATACTAGTCCACAGGCTCCAGGGAAGTTGGCTTCCTAGCCTTTTCCCCCAACCCCCCCACCCCCACCCCCCACCATGGAGAGGCCTCTCAACTCTGGGCTCAGTCAGGTACCAAGTACTACAACCAAATTGATACAAGATTCAGGCAGTGTTTCATCTTCTCCCTTTCCCACTAAAGGGGAGATGCGAAAGTTGTTTAAGCTAGTGGCCAGTCATGTGGCTTTCCGGACACTGAAAAAAGAGGATGAACTTTGTAACAACTAAGAGTTGTCTCACCTAAGGAGGTGGGGAACCGGAAGGGAATACATTTCCTTCCCACGATTTACTGCCCTGCCCCTCCTTAGGGATTACTCTTGTACCATAAACCAACTACACTTCCCCAGCCTGCAAGGGAAGAAGCCCCACCCCCACCCCATTCCTGAAAAATATTTGCTGCTCAAAGAATCTAAGCTCAGCAACTCAAATAACTAAACCACCCTCTTTTTCTTTAATAGTGAATGCATCTCTAGGTGTCTACAGTGTCTGATGGAGTTAAATTGCAGTTTCACATGTTGCCACCTTGAAAGCTTCTTGATTTTGAGGCTCTGCGTTATGGAAAATGTGTTCATTTGCCAGAGAAAGTAAGCACCTAGGGGTCTGGGATGATTTTCATTTTGCCTATGTATCATCAGTGCTTAATATGCAGCAGACTTGTTGAGGTCTGAGAGGTTTAGATCCCCTCAAAGACCAGAGTATAGAATGGGGTAGTCTGGAATGAATTCACAGATTCAAGCATCTTTGAGTCTAGGTGGCAAAGATTTATTGTTACACCATACAGCTGGCAGAGGTCCTTAAGGAATTCTGCCATGATAGGCAGAGCTCCTTAGGGAACTTGCAACCTAACAGGAATGATACTAAAGCTTATATAGGAAAAGTAGTAGATTATGTAGTAAGTATGCTGATTAGATGATAACATACAACTACGTCATTCACTATTGGAAACCAAGGAGGGTGGGGAAGAGAGGGTTCCTAAAGGGTATATTTTTGGTCTATTATGTCTGTAACAAGATAGTTTCAGGAGTTGATGTCTATAGCTTGACCTCTGGATTGTATACTAACTGTGGGCATCAGCACTTGAAAGTTCTGCTGGTACAAGATAGTCCTGTTCATACAAGGGAAATTCTACAGAGGTCAGTTTGTTCTTGCAATAGGGAGAGATAGTTTGCCTTACTGGGCCCACTCATGAGTCACTGCCAGAGATAGGGTCCTTGGGCTGGAGGGAAACTGTCAGGGATAGTGTTTCTGAGGCCAGGGAGAAATTGGGGTCCAAGCACAGGCACCCAAGTACCCCATCAGACCCTTTTAAAAATGCTTGTTGTGTATACAATTTATTTTTGTTTGGAAGTGTGCTTGTTGGACCCATTTAGAATGAGGGAAACCTGGGATAGCAAAATTAAATTAATGGAAGGTTATGGTAGCAGCAAAGACTTAGGCCAAAGTTGATCAACAGGGTAAACCAGGTATTCTGACTCCAAAGCCAACACATTTTCCATTAACGGGGCCATGGATTATCACGGCCTGGGGACAGAGATAGTCTCCTAATAAAGTATTCTGATTTTCATCTGGCTGTGGAAATAACGAAATCAGACCTCCACAGTATCACGACAGCATTGTAAAGTAGATCTAATGAGCCTGCCTGGAGTCAGGAAGATCTGCATTTCAGCCCAGGCTCTGATACATGCTGGATGTAAGACCCCAGATGTGTCACTTAACCTCTCCTGTGTACTCTAAGATCAGAAATTATGGAATAGTTGTTCATCTACATTGGTAGAGAGGGAGTTCTCACAATGAATACGCAGGATAGATGAAACCACACGTCTGGACCTCAAGGAAGACGCTGATCTTATTTCATGAAATTGCCTGAGCGTAGGAGAATTCCTTGGCTGAAATAGCTGTTGTTGTTGTGGTTTTTTTTTTTTTCCCCTCTCCACATCCGTGTCTCCCCTCCCATCTTTATCTCTTACCTGTGCTGGGGAAACTAAACAAGAAGACAATGGGGAAAAAAGGTTTAATAAAAAAAAGTATAGAAGGTGCACTGTCAGCCTCTTTCCTGACATGTTGATAAAATGCTGTCACTGACTGAACAATCGCATTTCCTGCATAACCAGTAGAAGTCAAAGTATATACAGCATGTGACTTCTGCATTTAGACAATAGAAGATGCTCTGTGACTGAGTTTGTATGGAATTCAGACATTTATTTACCCCGACATTTGGATAACTCGCTTCAATTCAACATTTATTAATCCCCTACTGTTTACAAAAAAGGGAGTATAGTATAATGGTGAGAGTGCTGGGCTTGTAGTCAGGAAAACTTGGGTTCAAATCCTAGCTCTGACATTTATTAGCTATGTGACCCTAGGCAACTCACTTAACCTCTCACAGTCTCAAGCCGATTTCTGTTGGTGGAGGAAGTTTACATACTAGAAGTTCTACATTGTGATGAAATTATAGATCATTTAACCATTCACTTTTTTTGTTATTAGGCACTGGGGTTATACTTAAGTGTATCTGCGATCTCATTGGTTCACCAGTTCCCTCTAACAATGCATATTTTGACCCATTTATTTCTGTCTATCTTTTGCATTTCTCATCCATCTGCTCCCAAAAGTTTGCCACAGGGGCTCCACTAATGTATTGGAGTTACTGGGGTTATAAAGACAAAAATGAAATAGTCCCTGCCCTCAAAGAGTTTATATTCTAGGAGAAGCAACATTATCTATCTGTCTGTCTGTCCATCCATCCATCCGTTCATCCATCCATCTATCTATCTATCTATCTATCTATCTATCTATCTA
>NW_020954598.1:3849960-3855944 GCF_900497805.2 Vombatus ursinus
AGAAAGCACTAATTACTGGGGGGTCTCATAGAAAGGCCTCATATTGGTGACCTCTGGTGATGGAGGATGTGTTTGGGTAAAAGGAGATGGATATGAGAGATATAGATTGACCAAGCTTGATAACAGATGAGATGTAGAGGATGAGGGCTTGGTAAGAGCCACTGATGACACCAAGATATTTAACTTAAGAATGCTGATAAGCTGCACAGAAATGGGAATATTAGGTGAAGGGGTAGATGTTGGGCCCATGAAATTCCATAAGAATATTTTCACAATTAAAAAAGTTAGTAGCCCAACATTTTGGTTATTGTTTGGAATATCTCAGATCCCATAGGAAGAGAACTATTGTTATTCTTTTGGTTACTTTTCAGATTAGCATAGATAATGTTACTATTTTTATTGATGTTAGGATCAAGTTCTTTATTTCCAATGATAGCTAACACTCCATTACAAGAAATAAACACGTCCACATGTAATCTTTAAAATGACTTAGTATTAGTTAAAAAATAGAGACACTGATCAGTGGAACAAACCCCATGTACAACTTACAGAAGCAAACAAACACAACAGCAGTGGTTGATAAACCCAAAGATCCTAATTACTGGAATGAGAACTTACTATTAGACAAAACCTGCTGGGAAACTTGGAGAGCAGACTGGCAGAAACTGAGTCTAGACCAATACTTCATACCACACACCAAGATAAACAGCAAATAGACAAATAATTTAAACATGAAAGATGAAATTGTGAGCAAATTAAAGAAGCAAGGAGGAAATTGCCTTTTTGATAGATGGATAGGGAAAGACTTGATGGTCAAATAAGGGATAGGGAAGATCAATAGAAATAAAATGGACAATTTTGATTATGTAAAATTTAATATTTTTTGCACAAAAAAAATCGACAAATCAAAATTAGAAGGGAGCCAGGTAAACAGGAACAAATCTTTACAGTCAGTATCCAAGATATGTGAAAATAGATGCAAATATATAAGAATAAGTGCTATTCACCGATAAATAAATGATTAAAAGATGTGAAGGCAGTTTTTAAAGGAAGAAGTCCAAGCTATCAACAATCAACCAAATCATTAATAATTAGATAAATGTCAACTAAAGCAATTCTTTAGTTCTATCTGACACTCATCAAATTTGCAAAGATGACAAAAAAGGAAAATGACAAATGTTTGAGGGGCTTTGGGTGGAGCTGTGGTTGGATCTTGCTATTCTGGAAAACAATTTGGAACTATGCTCAAAAAGTCACTAAACTGTGCATACCCTTTGATTCAGCAGTACTACTACTAGGCCTATACATCAAAAAGATCAAAGAAAGAGGGAAAGGGCCAATATTTACAAAAATATTTTAGCAACTCTTTTCATTGGGAATAGCTAAATAAAATAATGGAATACATCCTATCCACCTCCTGCCAGAAAAGTAATGGACTAAAAGTGCAGAATGAGACACATTTTTGGTCATAACTAATGAAGGAATTAGCTTCATGTGACTTGATGATTGTACTTTTGTTATGAGGAATCTTTCTCTCTTTCAAATTAGGGGAAGTAGGGAGTGGAAAGGAGAGAAAATAAATGCTTGTTAATAGGAAAATAATAAAGTAAAATAAAAACAAGTCATTAAGCCTTTGGCAAAAGTTATACCACAGCAGAAATCACAATGAGCAGAATTGAGTCTTAGAGGCAGAGAGAAGTCTTTGGGGAAAGCAACCATTTAGATAGCACAGGTGATGTGTGTTATCATCAGCTGTTGCCTGAGCTGGAGGAAATTAGCTTTACCCTCTAAGAACCAGGGTTCCGCCTTCCTGTGATGCTGGTGATCTGATTTAGATGTGTATCTCAGTCTAGCTGAGACCGATTATTGAAGTGAGGAAATCTATTTGATTTTTTTTTGGAGCCAGAGCACCAAATTCTGGTAAATAGAAGAAAGTTAGGAAACAGCTTCCAGTATGAGCTTAGAGATATTATTGACTTCCTTCAGAGCAAAGCTGTTTCCTACCTATAGAGTGATTATTATCCATATTCTCAGCCACAGCCTGACCTCCTACCTCCAGTTTCAAACTGGTTATTAACCTTAGTCATAGCCTAACTCCTAATCCCAGTCATGGACTGATCCATAACCCAAACTCCAGACTAGCCCCCTAACCTTGATATTATTTAAACTATTAGTAAACTGACCCTTTTATCCCCAACTATAAATGACCTTCTAAAATCCAGGTAATCATTGAACAGAAGTGTGCCATTAGTGGAAAAGGGGATTTGGAGAAAAGAGTATGGATGGTTTTATTTAAACCCTTCCTACTTCTTTGGAGATTCACAGAGTGTGATACAGCCACCTCAGTTTTCTGTATGTAAGATAACTTATACTAATAGCTTATACTTATAAAGCACCTACTATGTGCCAGGCATTGTGCCAAGTGCTTTACAATTATTAACTCATTTGATCCTCACAACAACTCTGTGACAAAGGTGCTATTATTGTTATTCCTATTTTGCAGATGAGGAAACTGAGACAAACAGAGGTTTAGTGACTTGTCCAGGTTCACACAGCTGGTACATGTCTGGGGCAGGATTTGAACTCAGGAGTCCCTGATTCCTGTGCCACCTAGCTGCCCCTATTATAATATTAGTGATTACAGCTGGTTAAACCACTTACCAAATACATACATATTATACAATGTTTAGATTGATTGGTAGATGGATGGACAGATGAATTTATTGTTGTAAATTAAATAACTTATGGACATACATACAGTATTTAAGAACAGTGCTTCAAATGCTTTGAAAATATGAAGTAATGAATAACACATCTCAAGACAGCTGCCATTATGAAGGTCTTTAAATGTAAGGCCAATTATCTCAATTGAATTTGAAGCTTGAAAAAAAAAAGCTCCATCCATTTTCCTGCCGGTCTTTGCTCTTTTTCCTAAAGAATTTTAATGTATATTAATTAATTGCCTGAAGTAATGCCAATAAATCTAACAAGGCTTGTCTGAAGCTTAAATGCACAAAGGAAACCATGTTTGTTTCAAGGGGAACACACACACATAGACACACTTCCTGAAAATGGCATTAAGAAAGTTAATATTAATTTAGACATAACTTAATGAAATCTTTAATGACTTTTTGAAATTGTTTTATTTCACTCCAGATTTTAATTTGAATTAAATCATTATGATTGTTAAATTAGCTAAACACTAAATTAAGAAATGCAAATGAGGCAAACCCCCGATCCATTTTAGATACTGTTTTTATTGATATGTTGTTGGGTAGTGGGGTGGAACAAATACCTATTATGTCTGTAATTCCTAGTACAAGTTCTTGACTCTTCACTAAATGTAGTATATTAGATTAAATACTCTGTTGAGTAAGCAGGACCAGGAAAGCTCCAGTTAAGTGTAAACTTGGCTTCTTAGTAACTGGGTTAAAGTCATAGAATCTCAGAGTGAGATGATCTAGTCCTACCCATACCTGAACAGAAATCTGTTCTACTATTTTCCTGAAAGGTGGCCATCCAGCCTTCACATGAAGACCTCTAGAATGGGGGAGCTCACTTATATCTGAGATAGTCCACTCCATTTGGGGGGCAACTCCACTGGTTTGGAAGTTTGCTTCCTTCATTTGATCATTTGTGTAGTTATTCCTTCCGCCAGCATATGTCTCTACTCTTTGCCCGTGTCTTATCCTTGACTGTTCTGGTCTGGGTCTTGATCCTTTTTTGCTTTGGTTTTTTTTTTTTTTTTGGTGAGGCAATCCAGGTTAAGTGACTTGCCCAGGGTCACACAGCTAGTAAGTGTCAAGTGTCTGAGGCCGGATTTGAACTCAGGTCCTCCTAACTCCAAGGCTGGAGCTTTATCCACTGCGCTGTCTGGCTACCCCCTTGATCCTTTTTTAAAGTTTATTTTTTAAATGTTTTATTGATGTTCTTTTCTCCTTTTTTCACATCAAATCTCTTTTCCCAATGACTCCATGCACCCTAGAAAAAGAACTTTCCCTTTTAGGCAAATCAGTACAATCAAGCAAAAACCTACATTGGCCGTGTCTGAAACATATGCTGTGTTCCACAGCTGCAATCTGTCACTTTTCTACTGAGGGGCAGGAGACATGCTTCACCATCAGCCCTGGGAAGTCACTATTGGTCACTGCACTGATCACAATTCATCAGTCTTTCAAGGTTGTTTTTCTGTATGTTGTTGTAATTATCTCCTGATTTTAGTGACTTCACTTTGCATCTATTTACATTTTCTCCTCAGGGTTCTTTGAATCCTTCGTATTTGTCATTTTTTTTAACAACACAATAATATTAATTACATTCATTTACTGCAGTTTGTATGGCCATTCCCCAGTAACTGGGTACTCACTTTCCTTCTAGTTGTTCACTACCGTAAAAAATGCTGCTATAATTACTTTTGTACATATGGGACCTCTCACTCTGTCTTTCACATGTTTGAAGCATATACCTAATAGAACTATCATAAATGATGGCTAGCTTTTATATAGTACTTTAAGATTTGCAAAATACTTTACAAATACTATCTCATTTGATTCTCACAGTGACCCTGAGAGGGAGATACTATTATTGTTCCTGTTTTACAGATGAGAAACTGAGGCAGGCAGAGGTTAAATGACTTGTCCAGGGTCACACAGCTAGTAAGTGTCTGAGGGCAGATTTGTAAATGGGTCTTCCTGATTCCAGGTCCAATGCTCTACCTAGCTGTTGTTCGCCCTTCGTTCTCAAAGAGGACCATGATGTAGGAAGGTGATGCCATGATTTGCAAGTGAATTGGATTTAAGTGAGGCAGGGCTGTGCAAGGTTACCAGCCTCACTTTCTCCTCTGGAGCCATCTGGGTCCAGTGGGAAGATAAAGAACAGGATGACTGGAAATGGCCCCCGTCCCACCCACCTGTGACATGATAAAGGATATATTCAGTTTAATGACTTTAAAAATATAATTCCAAATAATTTTCTAGGATGGTTGAACTGATACACAGTTCTACCTATAATGCATTAGCATGCCTGTTTTCCCATAGCATCTCTGTTCTGATGCCCTCTGGTGGCTTTTATCCTTGCCAATCTGATCAGTATAAGGTAATACCTCAGGACTGCTTTAATTCACATTATCTCCATAAATCTTTCATAGAGGATCTATCCAACATGCTATTCAATGTACTCTAAGTTTTTTAAAAAATATTTTGTGTATGCCAGGGCAGCATTCAGACAACCTGTCAGTTCTCTCTTACTGAAACAATATTACCAGTCACAACTTTTCTAGCAATGCATATTATGGATGTCTTTCATGTCCCTTCTTGAATGCAAATCATTATCAATGTATGATACTATCTTCTTACATGGTCCGTGTTTCTGCCCATTTCCCTATGGGTAAACTTATTCTGACTCGTTGGATATCATAATGGCCCATGATTTATGGTCGTATAGCACCACCAGAAAAATACTAGTGTTTGATTGCAGTAGAATGGAATTAGAGCCAGAAAGGACCTTAAAGACCACTTCTCAGCCATCTCCATATCATGCTGCCTACTCTCCGGCTGTCTCCTTCTCTATTCTCTCCATAAACTTGAACTCTACCCCTTGGTCACCCCTCTGATAGGTGAGCTTTCACTGTATCTTGCCTAGAACTAGATCTCCTCACCTCTTCTTGGCTATCACCACATCATGCCAACATCACCCTTCCTTGCATCCTTTTATGTATCATCTTCCTTCAGAGTAAAAGCTTCTTGAAGCCAGGAACTGTATTATTTATTTTTATATATATATCTGCAGAGCCAGGACAGTGCCTGGCATGTAGGAAACACTTAAAAAACTTTCTTTCTTCTTTCCTTCTCCCTTTCATCCCTCCCCCCACCCTCTTCCTTCCTTTCTCCTTTTCTTTCTCCCTTTCCCTCTTCTTCCCCTCCCCACCTGCCCTTATCTAATCAATCAATCTATCTATCTATCTATCTATCTATCTATCTATCTAT
>NW_020954598.1:3855966-3870536 GCF_900497805.2 Vombatus ursinus
CCAGAGAGGGTAAGCCCAAGGCCCTACATGCAGTAAGGCTCACAATTTCAGATAGTTGAAAGCATTGTGCAATTTCCCAAGTATCATTCATCCCAATCTTCTTTTCCTATTCAGTTCTGGGCCCAGATTGTTGCTTATCTGCAAAGCCTGTCCAAGATATATGTACTGAATGATAGACTAACTCAATGGACCATCCATCCAACTGTATGTCATAATCTGAGCAATATACATTCTTCATCCACTTTTGTGTGTTTCTTCATATATGGATTAATAGGCTAAATATGCTAATGATTGATGCAATCAGTACATGTCATCCAGAAATAGGAACATCTGTAAAAACTTCACTATTTATAGGGAATCTCTTTCTGCTTTGAATGCTACATATGGTATCTTCCATAACAATAGCCAACACCTTTGGTGAGCGTATGTGCCAATTTATGTCTGACATAACCAGAAGATCATTGATCAAAATTATTTCTATGGTTGCATTTATCAAAAAATTTCATATGATTCTAACATATAGACAGGAGATAATTTTTTCAAGGGAGAGCACTTAAAATTGTGCTTTGCTCTACTGAGGCTAAAGCTTCCTTATAGTCAACAAACAATAAATGTGATGGCATTTTATGTTCTCTATACCTTTCCGTCAGTTGTTAGACTGTGAAGATGTGGCCTGCTGTGGACAGTGACAAAAAACTGCCTATTCCCTTCTCACATTTTCCTCAAGCATGATGTCAATATAGTCAATGAACATTCTCTCAGTCTTTTGGCAGAACCAAGTTGTTTTGTTTGTTTGTTTTTCGCTAATACTCATGTGATTTGTTTTTTCTTATCTTGCTCATTGACTGATATTACTGATTTGCTTTTCCACAAGATAGCAGGGACAGATAAAATTCCTCTAATGTTTACTTTGATTATTATCTCTACCTATCACACATGTATAATTCTTAGCTGTTATTAAGGATAACATTTTATATCTGTTCTTATAGAGATGAGAAGTGAGGCTTATGGAGTGGTAGTTACTGTGACATCAGTGAGTTTTTTTTCTTATATTAAGCCAAAATATGCCTCTCCTTAACTTCTGCCCAGTGATCTTAGCTCCACCTTCTGAGGCCATGTACAATAAGGTGACCTAGAAGTTCCTGACCTGGTGTCCAGGGACCCCAAAAGGATTGTGGGGAGCTTTTAGGGGATCCAGGAGTTTCAAGAAAGGGGGGTAAATGACATCTTCCCCCCCAATATAATTGATTTCCTTTGTGATCCTATGTATTTTATTTATTTATTTTTCGTGTTAAAATATTATTCTAAGAAAGGATTCTTAGGCTTTATCATACCGCCATCATAAATGCTTTTGGTGAGTCTGCTTGTGATTTCAATATGAGAAACATAAAAAAGAGTTAAGGAATGAAACAATGGGCATTTAGTAAGCATCCACTATGTGTGTCAGGCACTGTGCTAGGTGCTGGACATAAAAAGTAAAAAAGAAAGGAAGAAAGAAAGAAGGAAGATAGGAAGGTATGAAAGAAGGAAAGAAAGAAAGAGAAAGAAAGAAAAAGGAAGGAAGAAAAAGAAAGAAAAGGGAGAAAGTCTCTGCCTTCAGTGAGCTTATATCCTATCAGAAGACAATATATAAGTATACATATATGCATACACATATATAAGTATCTACAGGATGTAGGGATAGGGACAAGACCTATGATTTCATTGGTATGGGGAACTCCCTAAATGAGGAAACAACCACCCATGGATGTCCACTTTCTCTGCAACTTGTCATTTTAGCCAGTTGCCTAGGGCACTGGGAAGTTAAGGGATTTGCCTGGGGTCACACAGATGGAGTCAAAGACTGTCTCCTCACTCTGAGGCCAGCTCTCTGTCTGCTGTGCCATGCTGCTTCTCATGTATAAAATACAAACAAAATGAATGCAGGGCATTTTGGGGAAGGAGGGTATCGGCAGCTGGAGGGGGCGGGGTGAGCAGCAGGGAATGTAGTGATCGAGCTGAGTCTTAAGAGAAAAACAATGGAATCAATGTAGCAGAGGTAAGAATGTAAGTACTTCTTTATTGGGAATTAAGATCAGCTCTCTCTCTCTCTCTCCCTCCCCCCCCCCCTCCCCTTCCTTCTCTCCTTCTCTTTGTCTTTCTCTCCCTCCCTCCTTCTCTCTCTCCACCTTCCTCTCTCCCTCCCTCTGTCCTTCCTTCTCTTCTTCTCTCTCATCTCCCTTCCTCCTTCTCTCCCTCCTCTCTTTCTTTCTCTCTTCCTCTCCTTCCCTCTCTCCCATCTCTCTGTCTGTCTCTCTCCATCTCTCTCTCTCCCTCTCCTCTTCCTTCTCTCCTTCTCTTTGTCTTTCTCTCCCTCTCTCTTTCTCTCTCTTTCTCTTTCCCTTCCTCTTTCCCTCCCTCTCTCCTTCCTTCTCTTCTCTCTCTGTCTCTCTCTCCCTCCTTCTCTCCCTCCTTCTCTCTTTCTCACTCCCTCTCCCTTCCTTTCTCCCTCCTTCTCTCTCCCTCTCTCCTTCCTTCTCTCCCCCTGTCTCTCTCCCTCCCTCCTTCTCTCCCTCCTCTCTCTTCCTCTCCTTCTCTCTCTCTCTCTCTCTCTCTCTCTCTGTGTTGTATGTTAGGGTGTATGGTATATGTATGATATTACAGACTGATCTTCATCTTGAGATTCCCTGGTGGTTAGATATGAGCTAACTGCCTCCTGCAGCTCTAGCTTTTACAAGAACAGGCCCTCAGCTCTCCTTAGGTAGATTCCAGGTTTGGACTATGGCCCGGAAAAATCTGAACTAAAGCTAAGTCCACTAAACAGGTTCCAGACCTTATTATACTGCCCACGGATCCTCTGGACCGTGAATAGCAGGAAGCAACCTGACCTGGTATGATGGTTTGGTTTGAAGGAAACCAGATGCTCCAATGTCACTAATCATATTACTGAGCTACTTAGTAACCTTCAGTGGATCCCTAGTGCCTAAGAAATAAAGTCCAAACTTCTTAGTGTGGCATTCAACGGCCTTTATAAACGGAATCCAGCTTGCCTTCCCAGCCTCAGCTGCCATCACTTCCCAATACGTATCCTATGCTCCAATCTAACTAAAGTAACCTGATCTCTGGTAAACCATACTTCCTCACTTTTGCACTTTGGCTTATGGGGCTCCTCCTACCCGGAGGGCCCTCCCACCAACTTTATTCCTTAATTATATAATTAATTATATATACAGTTCAAAATCTGCTTCCTCCCTAGAATCCTCCCTAATCTCTTCCACTCATTTTTTTGGGGGGGGGGAGGGGGGAGGCAGTTGGGATTAAATGACTTGCCTAGGATCACACAGCTAGTAAGTGTCTGAAGTCATATTGAACTCAGGTTCTCCTGACTCCAGGGCCTCTATTGTGCCACCGTCCCACCTCTTCCTCTTCAAATGCTCTCTGACGGTTCCCTTCTCACCTTTGACTCTTGGAAGGCTCAGCTCAGGCAGCCCTGTCTGTCTTTTCTCATTCCCCCACTTACTTGTTCTATTTCCCCCCCCCTTCCCATTACTTTGTATTTATTTTTATACCTTTTGTATTTGCTCGTGTGGAGGGTGAAAGATGAAATGACTGAAGAAACAAAGGTTTGATCTTCCAAGAGTTTCCATTTATTAAACAATGCATGCCAATCGCCTAACGAAGCAAGGCCAGACCTCCTCAGCTTAGGCCTAGACTCTGAATGCAGGGGAAACAGACTTTTATATATTAAAAGCGATGAATCAAATAAAGCCAATTAATTAAAAGGAAACAATACAGCATTAAGTAATCTAATTTCTAATTGGAGGAAAGATTGGGGACTTTCCAGGTTGGAAGGGTGAGAACAAATTGGTATAATTCCCTGAAATCAGAAAAAGAGGTGTCCCATTCCCCACAAGTGTCTATAAACAATCAAAGGAACATGGAAACAATAACTGATTGATCAATACAGGGCTAGTTTTAAATCCTCACATCAATCTTTGGACTGGCAGGGTTTCTCATCAGCATAAACTAGGTCCTTAGTCAAGGGTCTTCAAGCAGTAAGTGGAGTGGTCTAGCTTCCCAGCTGCACAGGGCTAGGTTCAAATAATGCAGTAAGGTTTTCTCCCAATTCCCACAATTGAATAAAGTTTTCTCACAAGACAGAATCTGGACCAGACCCATACTGAATAGAAAGAGAACTGGGCCAGCTCTAAAACTGAGTCACAAGATGGAGCCAGCATGGTTCGCTCAATTCCTGATTCCTGATTCCCAGCCCAGTGCTCTAACCACTATGCAACTTAGCTGCCTTCATGTTCTGAGATGGGAACAAAATAAGGCTGGAGAGGCAGGTAACAGGAAGAAGGGGCTATGGGACCTTACATGTCCAGCATTCCCTGCAGATGCCTTTTCCTCTTCTCCTGATCCTTTCTCCTACCTTAAGCCTTTCACACTCAATCCACCTATTTCCTCATAGAGTCCCAACAGTTTACCTCTTTAGGTGGCCTGCCTCCTCGTTATGATGTTAGCTCAGCCAGGATCATGGCTCAGTAATGAGTTGATGGTTTGTTTTCCCCTACAGCATGTACTGTGCTGAAAAGAGAACTCGGGAAACCAAAATGTTTTCGAGTCAAGGATGAATTCATTGTCATTCACTTGCCCTATTTTAATGGCTTTCTTTAGTGTGTTTATAGCCATTGCCAATTTTGTGTTTGTGCCTCCCCTAGAAATTGGCTCAGATCCCGAAGCTTTTATGTTTACAAAACTACCATTTACTCCCTTAAGAGTTACTTATGGAAGAAGGCCCATAGGAGCTATAGGGGTTTCTACGATCTTATTAGTGTTGATTCTCATTCTTGCAGGTGGGGAAGAAAAGAGGATTATGGGATTGTTGAAGCTGTCGGCATTGCAGCCTTCCAAAACTGTATCCATGCTTTTTATTTTTTGTTTTTTTGGTGAGGGCAATTGGGGTTAAGTGACTTGCCCAGGGTCACTCAGGTAGTGAGTGTTATGTGTCTGAAGCCAGATTTGAACTCAGGTCTTCCTGACTCCAGGGCTGGCGCTCTATACACTGTGCCACCTAGATGCCCCCAGCCATGCTTTTTAAAGGCATCCTTTTAGATGCACTACGCTGACTCTGAACCATGAGTCACTAAGAGGCAGTATGGCGCAGTTGAGTGAGTACTGGAGTCAGAGTCAGAGGAGATGGGTTCAAATCCTGCCTATGCCACTTTCCACCAGTGTGACCTTGGACAAGTCATCTCTTTGGGCCTTAGTTATGAAATGAGAATGCCGGATTGAATGGCTGCTAAATCTATGATCCTGTGTTCAATTATAGTAGGCATATTGATAGTAGTTATATTATTATATATGATTATTACAATATAATATAAACCATATAATATATAATAATTATAATATATAGTTATAGTAGGAAGAGAAAAATAGATGGAATTGATTCTCTTTTTGAGGTTGGCATTTTATTTAGGTTAAAACTGAGGAGAACCATTAAAATATAAAATGCTAGGTGGTGCCATGGTGCACAGACTGCTGGGTCTGGAGCCAGGAAGACCTGAGTTTAAAATTGACCTCAGAAGCTTACTAGCTGTGTGACCCTGGGCAAGTCACTTAACCTGTGATTGCCTCAGTTTCCTCAGTTGCAAAATGGAAATAATAACAGCGCCTACCTTGCAGGGTTATTGTGAGGATCAAATGAGAATTTTTTTAAAGTGCTTAGTGCACTGTGCTATGTAACTGGTGCATAGTAGGTGCTATATAAATGCTTATTCTCTTCCTTTATCATTATAAAACAGAGAATGAACTATTAATAGGAAGACAGCATGGCATAGGGGATAGAGGGCTGGCCTTAGAGACAGTTTCCTCTGAAACTATCTATTTCATCATTTCTTAGGGTACAATAATATTGCTTTGTATTCATATACCATATTTGTTTATCTATTCCCCAATAGGTAGGGACCCACCCCCTTAGTTACCAGACAGGCTTTTCACAACTATGAAAAAAAGCTACTATAAATCTATATGTATATATGTGTGCATACATATGCATATGCATATGTATGCATATATGTATGTATGTGCATATATATTATATATATATATATATCAGATATGGGTTCTTTTCTTCTTTCTTTGATGTATTTCAGGGTACAGACCTAATAGTCAACTTACAATTTGGAGACTATTTCCCCCTAACCTTTCAAAAAATTTGAGACATCTGCTCTTCTTCAAGAGGCAGCTAGGTGGTGCCATAGTGCACAGAACGCAGGGTCTAGGGTTGCGAAGACTCATCTTCTTGAGTTCAAATCCAACCTCAGACACTTCCTAGCTGTGTGACCCTGGGCAAGTCACTTCACCCCGTTTGCCTCAGTTTCCTCATCTGTAAAATGAACTGGAGAAGGAAATGGCCAACCACTCCAGTATCTTTCCCAAGAAAACCCAAACGTGTTCATGAAGAGTCAGAAACAACTGAACAGCAAAAACGCTTCTTCAGTCCTCTGCATGCTCTTCTATTACCCTTGTTTTGTAATGCATCATTGACAGTAGCTCCACAGTGACATCACTGGCTCTTTTGGTCCTTGAGAATGTAGCTCATCTGTACTGGACAAATGGAAGTCATCAAGGGTAGTCAGGTGATCTCCTACTATCAACTTTCCTTGGGTATCAGTGCCCTATTAACTTCTTTTATTCTGTTCTTTCCCATCCAAAAGCTATTCTCCTTGGCAGAGAAAACAGAAGCCAAAGACCAATTGAACAGCTCTGCCTTTTTTCCATTGTCCCATCACAGTCCCACCTTACCCCTGAACTACAAATCTGTTCCTTTTTTATCCTCCTTCCTCTCCTGATGTAACTTTATTTTTTTTAAATAAATGTTGCTTTTAGCTTTTGTAGCCAGCATCAACCCAGTCTGAGGTTTGGCACACCTGAGACTGATCTTACAGTAGTATTCTGTCACAATTTTATGCTCATCCTGTTACCTGCCCTTCTTTCTGTCTTCTGTAAGTATTTTTTTCCAGATCTAAGTTGGTTGGTGAATTCCCTATGCATCCACATTGCTTTAATATAATTCTCCTCCCCTCTTAGCATCTACAAACTGAGAGGATTGAACAAGATCATAGTGTAATGCATACCACCTAGCACCAGAGGGCATGTTGGGGTATCCACCAGGCCCCCTGTCCTCTCTCAGGCTTGCAGTTACCTGTCACTCTCCTCTTGGCTCCATCCTTTTATTGGTAGTATCATATTTGTGGTCTAGGGATTGTGCCTGGATCACCCAATCAGATTTCATTGCTTGTTTTTCTCTACTTCATGGACTATTCCTTTTTTTCCCTTTATATCCCTGGTTGTGTGCCTCATCACTTCACCATTTCCCCACATCATTAATAAATAAAGTATTTAATTAGACAATAGGTAATAAAAGCAGAAGCATTATTTACATGTACCATATTGACATAGTGCCTACCACATACTAAGTAGGTGTTTAATAAATGCTCATTGGTAGCTTGATCAATAGACTGTATTTTCATCTGATCCCAAGGTCTAGACCCTCCCCAAATCAGGAACTTTTTCTAGACTGAAGTCCATCCATCTCCCAGCCTGGGAATGAGAATGTTTGGACTCCCTTGGCCATCACTCTAAGGGCTGTAGATACATCCATCATATCCTGTGATTTCTCCTCACTTTCAGAAGCTTCAATGGACTTTGGTCTGTTCCTGTAGGCCCTAGCTCTGACACTGATAATGTGGTCCAGGAGCTACACACCACGTGGTTTGCTTGTCACAGAGCTGATGTCTGTAATGGCAAGATGACGAAGGGGGTTTCACGTGCCATTTTACACCCTTCTCTCTTCCCCTGCCAGAGTGTGACATCCTTTATCTGACTTCCCCACTCAAGTCTGGTAGCTGAAGCTTAGCTTAGCCATACCTACTAAAATAAGATTATCAGAATCCTAGAGTTAGAGGGGAAAGAAAATTTAGACGTTGTTTTTAGTCCAATCTCCTCATTTTACAAATGGAGAAACAAACCCAGAGATGAGAAATTGTCTGTCTGAGCTCACGCAAGCCATTTAAAGGCAGGTTTTCTGGTCCCAAATCCAGGGTTCTTTCTGCTATACCTCAATGAGGTGGTATCTAGCTCTAAATTCTAGAATTTATGAATTATGATCCTCCATCAAGGAGGCAAGATGTAGTGTGCATAGAGAATCAGCCTTAGAGCCAGGAAAACCTGGATTTAAATCCTACCTCTAATGTATACTATGTGACCCCAAGTAAGTAGCATACCTCTCAGGGATCTAGGCAAAGCACACATAATATGGGCTTAATAAATATTTAAATTAATAAATAAAAGTAAAATTTAATAAATATTAATAAATATTTTAAAATGAGTAGAAGATCAATGCTACCATGAACTATGCACACAGTGAGTATTCATGTTAGATGGTATTTCACTGAGCTATCAGGGAGGGAGGGGTCAGCTAGATGGTGAAGTGGATGGAGAGCCAAGCCTGGAGTCAGGAAGACCTGAGTTCAAATTCAGTCTCAGACACTTATTGGCTGTGTGACCCTGGGCAAGTCACTTAACCTTGTTTGCCTCAGTTTCCTCATCTGTTAGATGAGCTGGAGAAGGAAATGGCAAAGTACTCCAGTATCTTTGCCAAGAAAACCTCAAATAGGGTTACAGAGAGTCAGAAACAACTGAAAAATGACTGAAGTAACTGAACAACAACAGTCAGGGAGGGAACCTGAGGGTAAAGAGATTAAATTATCAAAACCAGGTTATTCCCCCGCTAAGGTTTAGTGGTGTATTTCCAGGGGCAGGCCCACCCTACTCTCAGAAAAGAGATGGCATTAGAGAAGCTAGACTGGTGCAGGGAGTCCATACCAGCAGACAACAGGCAGTGGGTACTCACACCCCAAATGGGGAAATTATCAGCAGGTATAATGAACCCCATTAGAAGCCCGCTTTTACTGGTGATTCTCTAAGGCTGAGCCTTTTTCTCTAGAAGTAGGGAGCTACCTTTGCTGCTGTGTGGGGACTGGAATGAAGACAAGGGCAGGACAAAGGGAGGAGTGGAATTCCAACTCTAAATGGGTTGGGCCCTGGTTTTTCTCTCATATCATGTGTGAGTTTAGAGAGAATCCCGGCAATTTCCTCCCAGGGGAAATTAACTAAGGATTCAGACTTGTATACTCATGTTCCAGGAGGGTAGTTGGTTCAGGGAACCTCAACTTGTCTTCGATGATGTGGAATTAAAGTTTGAAAATCACTCTAAGTCAGAACATTTTAGGAAGCTACCTGGGATGACATTGCAGTCCAGACTCTGCTGGTGAGTGCTTGTCTGAGAGGTTTATTTTTCTGAGTATTAGAGCAAAGAACAGCCCATAGGAAAAAAAACCTCTGACCCCAACTACAGCGTCTTTTTCTTGTTTATACAATAAAACCCCAGTACAAAACACCCACCTATAACATAAGTATTATTCTGTCCAACAGATTTGCCACTTAGCTTCAGCCATAGATGCAGATCTATGTTTCCATCCACCTTTACCATCTCTCTTGAAAATTATTTATCTTTATTCTGATCTTGAACACCAAATAAAATGAGCATTTCCATATACATAGAGCAGAAAACAGATTGTTCATGAATTTGAGTCTGTTATGGACAGCTTGCTTTTCTTTTAAAATATTAAATATATTTATATTAATATAAAATATAATAAATTCAGCCTCTTCCTTTCAAAGTTGTCCTGTTTGTGATTCTTGCCTTCCTTCTGTTCTCTTCTGTGCACTTTTGAAAAAGATGCTTAATAAGCTCCTTCTTTCCTTCTTTCTTTCTTCCTTTCTTTTCTTTCTTCCTTTCTTTTCTTCTTTCTTTCTCTTCCTTTCTTCCCTCCATCCTTCCTCCCTTCCTTCCTCTTTTCCTTCTTTCTTTCTTTTCCTTTCTTCCCTCCATTCTTCCTCCCTCCCTTCCTTTTTTCCTTCTTTCCTTTTTCCTTCCTTCTTCCTTCCTTCCTTTTTTCCTTCCTCCCTTCCTTCCTCTTTCCTTCTTTCCATCCTTCCTTCCTTCTTTCTTTTTCCCTCCTTTCACTACCTTTTTCTTATACTACCCTCCCATTCACTGCACTCATCAACTGGGGAAAAAATAGAAAAAAAAAAAGTTCTTTTAAAGAAATATATGTAGCCAAGCAAAACAAATGCCGACATTGGTCATGTCCAAAAATGTATGACATTCTGCATCTTGAGGCCACTATCTCCCTGTGAACTAGCTGTGTATTCCTGGGTAAGTCACTTAGCCTCTTTTTGCCTCAGTTTCCTCATCTGTAATGGAAATAATAATAGCACCTACTTCCCATGGTTGTTGTGAGGATCAAATGAGATAGTATTTGTAAAGCACTTAGCACAATGCCCGATAAAAGCAGGAGTTTAATAAATGCTTATTGCCGTCTTTTTTGTGTACCCCAGTCTCCTCATTTTTATTTATTTATATTTTATTGAAAGGGAAAGAGTACTAAATTGGAGTCACAGAACTTGGATTAACATCCTGGCTCTGCCACTTGCTAGTTGTGTGACCCTAGGCAGGCTACTTAATCTCTCTAGGCTTTAGGCTCCTCATTTGTAAACTTAGGCCTCTATGTTCCCTTGGAGCTCTCCATATATGATCCTACATACTCCTATTAATAATAACCAGCATTTATATAGCACCTATTATGTGCCAGGCATAGGGCTAAGTGCTTTACAATTATCTCATTTGGTTCTCACAACAACCCTATGAGGTAGGTACTGTTATTATCCCCATATTACAGATAAGGAAACTGAGGCAAAGAGAAGTTTTAAGTGACTTGTTCAAGGTCACATAGCTAATAAGTGTCTGAAGCTGGACTTGAACTTAGGTCTTCCTGACTCCAGGCCCAGAGCTCACTGGGGCCACCTAGCTGCCTAATATTGACTAGCCAATATTAACTAGTTTTCTTAATTTTTAAAAAGAGGGAGCTGAATTAGATAATCTCTAATGCCCTTTCTAACTCTAGGTGAGCCTGTTGCATCCTGAATAAAATTTTCTTTCTTTTATCTGGCACTCAAGGCCCTTTTCAGTCTGGTGCCACCCTACCTTTTTGATCTTATTGCATATGACTTGTCTTCACCTACTGTGCCAACCAAAGTGGACTGTATTCTGTACCTTACCCTATCTTGCCTTCACTTTTAACCAGCCTTGAAAGTCCAGCCCAAATGCTTCCTTCCTGATGATGCCTGCCTCCAGCCTGCTATGATACCGACCTTTTCCTGACAGAATTTCATTTTGCTCATAAGGGACAGCCATCCCCACTAAAAGACCCGAGGGAGGGCTCAGATCTGGGAATAAACTGAAGACATGACTCAGGAGGGCTCCACTGCAGCCCAGCCAGAATTATATTCACTGACCTTTTCTCTCCTGGGCACCCAATTACTAGCCAGGGTAGAAAGACTGACATTCTTTTGCTGATGATCGAATCAGCAGTGGAGACCTCTCCTGCTGGTGTATAAACTGAGAATAATTTGGCCCAGGATAGTTCTGAGTTTCACAGGTGTGCGAATTGCTCGGCTAGGGAGCCTTAGGGAATCTGGATTAACTGCAGCTGTCTGAGA
This sequence comes from Vombatus ursinus, assembly GCF_900497805.2. Taxonomy (NCBI): domain Eukaryota; kingdom Metazoa; phylum Chordata; class Mammalia; order Diprotodontia; family Vombatidae; genus Vombatus; species Vombatus ursinus. The sequence goes on from NW_020954598.1 coordinate 3,867,577, forward strand.
GTTACTCTTCCTGTTGGACCCTCTGTGTCAATTTAATACATCTCCCTGTTATTCCATGTGGTTCAGTTAAAAAAGTACAGCATCTGGAGTCACAGCACCTTCATTCAAAACCTGGCTCTAATGCTTGCCACCTGTATAGCCTGAGGCAACTCACTTAACCCCCCAGGGCCTTGTTGTTTTTTTTTTCTTCTGAAAAATGAGAACCTTTCAAGTTCCTTCTAGCTCTAAAGCCCGTGGTCCTAACTCCAGGGTAGATTGACCTGTTTGTGTATAATCTGAGGTAGGAAGACTTGGGGATCTGCTATTATACAGGATGTCCCAAAAATCTGAGTGCAGTTTAAGCCAAGTACATTCATCTGTGGGCAAAGGGGAAACTTCAGGGATGGGCTTCTTTTTTCCCCAGGATAGAAATAGAGATGAATTGTTTTGCAGATCCTACACGTATCTGAGAACCTGTTTTTGAGATGCTCTACCATTCCCAACTAATGAGATCCGCACACAGAGATGTGAATACCCTTAAGCACTTTGGACTGCATTCCTTAGATAATTGGAAACCTCTGATCATTTTGAGCATACAAGTGAGTGATGTGATCAGATCTGTGCATTAGAAAGATTATTGTGGCCATGATGTCAAGAACAAATTGGAAAGATGCGAGACAGGAGGCAAGGAGACTGGGTTAGAAGGCTACTGTAATAGTTCTGATGAGAATTAAAGGAGGGTCTGAACAAGGTTGATGATGGTGGGAGTAGAAAGGAATATATTATTGATATAAAAGTGAGAAAGTGGGGAGTGGAGGTGGGGGTGGGGAGGGAAAGGGAAGAACCAAGGCTGATTCTGAGATGCTTGAGCCTCTGATCACTGGAAGAATCAATGGAAATAAGCAAGTCAAGGGGAGCAGCACGTTTGAGGAAATAGGAAATTCAGATTAGAATATCATTAATTAGCATGCATTGATAAAGAGCCTACTATCTGCCAGACGCTGAATAGATAAAGTTTGAGCTGTTGTAGCTGTTTCTATCTCCACACCAGCTATTATACTAGGTATTGTGGAAAAGGGCAGCTTGGTGCTAGAGTATACAGAGCCTTGGGCTTGGAATCAGGAAGACTCCATTTTCTGAGTTCAAATGTGGCCTCAGACGCTTATTTGCAGTGTGACCCTGGGCAAGTCACTTAACTTTGTTAGCTTCAGTTTTCTCATCTGTAAAATAAGCTGGAGGAGGAAAGGGCAAACCACTCCAGTATTTTCTCCAAAGAGAACCCCAAATAGGATCATGAAGAATTGGACATGACTAAAAAACAAATAAAAAGACCATTTTGGAAAATCGATGTTTAGCCTTGAAGGGCTCTTAGAGACCATCTAATCCAGCATGTTCATTTTACAGATGAGGAAACCACGACTTATCTTATGTGTATTACATGAATGAATATATATTCTACCTTGAATAATTATTCACAAAAAGTCCAATTAGTTTGTTCATGGTTGTCTTAAAATTCTATCATCCAATATTGGCCTAGACTCAGGTTCCTCATCTATAAAATGAGAAGGCTGATCTAGTGCCTAAGATCCCTTCTAGCTATAAATCATAGGATAATTGTCCTGCACACTGAATAATGACCCTAAAGCATCCCCATACTAGTCTGAGAACCACCCACCATTTATTTGCTCTCACTACTGGAGAGCTTGGTGAAATCTCCCTTCTGGCATCCTGCTGTCCCAAAGCAGTGTTAACTGGAGAAGAAGCCAGAATGTTCTGAAGTGTCCTGTGGGCACTGCTTGGTTTTAGAGCCGTGTTAACAAGCAATGTTTCCTAGCATCCTGTTTAATTCATGGGGAAAGCAAGGGCTGAGTGGGGCTCTAATTGATGCTACATTTAGAGGGAGAACAACTTGCTAAGTAGCTGAATTATGGAGGTTTGTTTAAGCTGAATAATTTGAAATTAAAATTTTCAGCACCTTGCTTCCTTAAATTGTGAAGTCAGATATTTGGGAGCTGTAATTGCTGAAAGAGGCAATTCTACAAAGTCTCATAAATTTACTAGGTGTTCAGATATTGGGCTAAATTTCAGGGTTTGTTTTTGCACATGAATATATGAAGTTATGGGGGTTGGGGTAGGAGATGTTTTCCACAGATAGTATTGCTTTTGTACCATTTGTTTATCTTCATGCATTTAAAAGTAAGGGGTACCAGGGGGTCACTTACGGCAAAAAAAAAAAATTCCTTGCTATGCTCTCTATGAAATGAGGAATCTTCACTTAGCTCTGGCTTAGGAACCAATTCCCCAATGGTCCCATTGAAAGTCCCAAACCTGTGGAAAAGGTCTAGGACTGGTTAAGGTGTTAAAAAACAAGAGACCGGGAGCCCCTTGGATTTCATCAGTGCCAGCAGAGGGCATCAGGGGCCTCACTTGGGACCAGCAGATGTACAGATCACATTCTAGTAATAAGAGGAACATTGAGAGAAAGTTTGAGCACACAGATCAGAATTTCAGCCACTGCAGGAGGCAGTGGGGTATTAATCAATCAACAAACATTTATTAGGCATTTATTATGTGTCATGCATTGTGCTAAGCCTACTGTTTGGACTTTTCACCTCCAAAGCCAGCGTTCTCACCCTGGAGATTCCTCTGCCCCAGTGGCATCCTCCTCAGACCAATGAACTCCTACCCACAACCACCATTTCAGGAAGTGACCAGCCCACTTGTGCTCATTTCTTTCCTGGCTACACTCCAGATTCTCTGGACTCTTCCACGTTGGCCCTATGTATATACCTTTATCCCTCCCCACTTTCTAGGTCCCTTTTATGTGCAGTATTTCCTATCACTGCAAGCTTCTTAATGGTAGAAACTATCCTCTTTTTTGCCTGTATTTTTTATTTCCAGTGCTTAGTACAGTGCTTAATAAACTCTATCTATCTATCTATCTATCTATCTATCTATCTATCTATCTATCTATCTATCTA
>NW_020954598.1:3870555-3872308 GCF_900497805.2 Vombatus ursinus
GGGGACACCAGCAGAAGAAAAAGTCTGAGATCAGAACTGGAAGATGGAGTTTCAGTTTGATGAGATCAAAAGGAAATAGATGGGAGACAGTGTCTGAAGTATACTCAAGATTAGCAGGCATATAAAGGATAGCAAAGTACCAGGTCAGGGGTGAATGGGTGAGTGATTGGCATTTGTGGGTATGACAGCATTAACCTGACAGCCCAGCCCTGCTCACACTGGTTTTTAAAGGGCTGCTTCCTTTCCAATCCCTACTGTGTGACTGAGTTCCTGACAATGCTTTTCGGTGTCTGATACTTCCCCTGGGTAGGGAGCCTAGTTTGCTGCCGCTGCAGACCGGTACCTCCGGTTGATTCCATGTGTAAGATAATTGGTCAGTCATCACTATTTCATGTGGTCCATACACCCCATCCTCCTGGCCTTGCTACAAGCAGACTTCCCTCTAGCTTTGGACATTTTTCCTTATAGACTCTGTTAATGAGCGTCTGCTTCCCCATCTCACCTGGTGTTCTTTCCATGCCTGTAAATTTCCATGCGCTAAGGCTAGGGTCAGACCACAGATCCCTTCTTCCTCTTCATGGGGATGGGGACCCAACAGTTGACTTCAATAAAATGTATGTGTGTGACAACACATGCTGACTGGTGTTGTCCCAGAATGGAATTCTGCCAATGGTGCCAGTAATTAGACGCCAATGTCCAAAGCTCCTAACTCTAGGGCAAGGTGCATACAGCTCCCACAAAAGTGTATGAAGGGGAAAGTAAAAGCTATAAGGAATGAATTAATTTGTCTAACAATTTTTACCACAATTCATTCTGCCAAAACAGAGTAATCAACCAATCAATCAACAAACGTTTATTAGGGCTTGCTATCTGCTAAAATGAAAAGTCCCTGTCCTTGAGTAGTTTCCATTCTGGGACAGCAGTGGGAAACAGGGAGGGGAGAGAGAAAGATCACGACATGTATTGTTTATCTGTCATGTACAAAAAAACCTCAAAACACTTGTGGGGATCAGCAAAGGCCCCATATAGAAGACAGTGTTTGAGCTGAGCCTTGCCTTAAAGGAAACCATAGGTTGGTTCCAAAAGGCAAATATGAAGAAGGAGCCTTTGAGGCATGGCCCATGCAAAGACATTGAGAAAGGAGCAGGAATGCCATGTAGGAAGAACAAGAGGAAGGCCAGTTTAACTGGACTGTGGAGTACGTGGGGAGGGATAGCATTCCTGTCAGGGGAGATGACCTGTGAGTGATAGCTCCAATGACAAATGTGGGACAACACCTTCCCCCCCCTCCCCCCCACCTTCTAGAGTGGTCAGCTGTTCAGTAGGACCCACAGGAAAAGGAGTAAAGCCATGGCCCCTGCTTCCAACCATCAGCATCACTCACTGGGGGTCAGCATCTGAAGCCATATAAAAATGTGAAGATATGTTTGAAGGGCCGGAAAGCTGGAGGCAAGATTAGAGATGACATAATTGCAGTAAGCCACCATAGGCAGAAATTCCTGCCTCCCTGAAGGTGAAGGCTAAGTAGGTATAAATTAGTGCATGCATTGTTTGTTTACATCATCCTTTGAATATCTCAGAGCTCTTTACAAGGAGACAAGGAGAGGTAGTGACCTCTACGCCTGAGAGGCACCATTCTGAGCAGCCTGGTCACCCACAATTTTACCCCCACTCTTGGTTCCCAAACATGCTTTTCCAGCACTAGCTTCTCTCTCTCTCTCTCTCTCTCTCTCTCTCTCTCTCTCTCTCTCTC
>NW_020954598.1:3872342-3879690 GCF_900497805.2 Vombatus ursinus
CTTCTGTAAAAGGAAGACATAGGACTAAGTGATCAATGAATTTACCCTCTGCCCTCCCCCCACCAGATTGGGCATCCAGGAACCTGAGGAGTGTTCATAGATTGTTGGCATGGGCTTCTCTTTTGGCTGCAGGAGGGGATTTCATTTTACCTACCTCTTCACTGCATGATCAGACATTGTGCTGGAAGCCTGGGGATGAGCACTGGATTTGAATTTAGTGGCTCTGAGTTTGAATCTTGATTCTGCTATTTACTTGTTGGTGTGATCCTGATCAAATAGCCTCACCTTTCTGGGCCTCATTTTCCTGCATTTATAAAATGAAGGGATTAGATTAAAAGACCTCTTAGGTCTTTTCTAGCTCTGAATCCTATGATCCTAATATTTTTGCAAAAAGAGTATGGGGAAACAGAGACCACAAGTAAATGTTTCAGTACATATAATTCTTCATTTTAGACTATACAATGCAGTATAGAAAGAAGAGCACTGGACTAGAAAGTCAGGAGATCTGGGTTCTAAATCTATATCTGCTACAAGATAGCTGTGTGACCTTGGGCAAGTCATTTCTCTTGCCTTTCATTTTCTTTTAATATTAAGTTTAACACACATTTACATGAATTTAATATTTGCAAAGTGCTTTCTTCACAACAGCTCTATGATGCAGGTCATGTAAGTATTATCTTTTCCATGTTAAAAACAGAGGAAAAAATATGGAGAAGTTAAGGGAAATGTCCATGATTACCCAGCTTGGGAGTATCTGGACTTGAACTCAGCTCTTTTCTCACTGCACTACCCTTTCTCCTTATCTGCCAAATAAGAACATTGAAGTTGATGACCTCTCAAATTCTTTCTCATGGAGACATAAATCTGAAACAGAGACTATTTTGTAAGCTAGAAGGATTTGCAATGATAATCTAGCCCAATTTCCTCCATTTAACAGATGAAGAAACTGAGGTCAAGAGATAAAATGATTTGTCTAAACTCATACAGGTACTTAATGGGAAAGCTGGGACTCAAACCCAGGTCTTGATTACAAGCTTTGTCCTCATTCCACAGCACCACATTCTGAGCTTTTGTGACCTATGATTTATCCTCCCCCTTTCTTCCCCCTATGCATTTAGATTTTTATATGTAGGAGTTGATCAGCTTCTGAAGAAATTGACTAGTCCATGGTCTTGAAAAAGTCACCATAGCCCCATTTCTGCCCTCATGGGCTAGTCACCATGAAGACTGGCAGAAATGCCCCTCATCCCCCTACACTGTATGTCCAGTAGGACTAACTGGGCTTGCTATGGCAGTGTCCAATTGCTTGATTGGAATGGCACCAGGCAGGACTCTTGGCAGTCATTTCATTTCCTCTTGCTCGTGGACTTCAGGGTGATGGGAATTGGGTTTGCTGGTTTATTTACACATTTGCACAGAGCCACACATAGCTATGGGGCAAGCTTCTCGTGCTTTGTTGCCTATTTTTCATAAGTCGATTAAAGCTCTGAAATGATGAAAGCTGCATTGGCTGTGTGGAGGTTAGGCTAGATATTATGGCTCCTGTTATTTACTCGCCAGTTCTCTAATAGACTGTACTATACAGTCTTTACGTGGTGGCCAAGAATGAGCCCAGGACTTGGAATGAGAAGATTGAGGTACAAAGCCCAGCTTCGTCATTTACACATAGCTTTGGGCAAGTCATCCAAATTCTTTGTGCCTCCATTTCTTCATCTATAAAAGATAGACTATAATACTTGTGCAACATATGGGGTCTTTGTGAGGAAAACACTTTGTAATCTGTAAAGCACAATATAAATGTGAGTTATTAGAAATTATTTTATGTTCTGGTCTCATCTTTTCAGTGTGTGCATGTCTTATCTACTCAGAAGTGGAGATGTTAAAAAAATTTAAGTTAAATTTTATTTTTTAATCACCAAAAATCTGTCTTTTCTTCCTCTTACTCCATCCCCAATTGCAAATAAGAGAAAACTAAAACTCTGGTTATAAACATGTGTGGTCAACCAAAATAAAATTCTACATTGACTATGTCCAAATACATACACATGTGTATACACATACATACATGTGTTTATAAAATGTATGTACGTACATATGCAATATGTGTATGTATACACATATGTATTTCCTCCTGCACTCTGAGTTTTTCACTTCTCTATAAGGAAGTGGGTATCAGGTTTTGTCATTAATCCTCTGCAATTATGATTGGTCATTATGCCAATCAGAGTTCCTAGGTGTTTCAAAGTTGTTTATCTTCATAATATTTTTGTTGTTGTTGTCATTTTGTTTTTTAGTCATTTCAGTTGTATCCAACTTGTCATGATTCTATTTAGAGTTTGCTTGGCAAAGATATTGGAATGGTTTGCCATTTCCTTCTCCAGCTCATTTTACAGATGAGGAAACTGAGGCAAACAGAGTTAAGTGACTTGCCCAGGGTCATGCAGCTAGGAAGTGTTTGAGGCTGGATTTGAACTCAGGTCTTCCTAACTCAAGGCCTGCACTCTATCTACTGTGCCACATAACCTATTGTTGTTAATGTGTAAATTCTTCTTCTGGTTCTACTCACTTGACTTTGATCAGTTATGCAAATCTTCCCAGGTTTCTCTGAATTATCCCTTTCATAAATTCTTACAGAACAATAGTATTCTATCCTATTTATATACCATAACTTGTTCAGCCATTCCTCAATTGATAAGTAGCCTTTCAGATTCCAATTTTTTGCTAGGAGGTAATGTCTTATAGGTTTTTTTTTTTTTGTATGTATCCTACATACCTAATGCCTGTATAGGCAGGCAAGAGGAGGCATGTGATTAATATTCTTTTCCTATAAATTTTAAGATAATCCTGAGAGACTATTACTCTAATATCCATACAATCACTAAAACATAATGAGCAAGTCTTATAATTTCTGTTATCTTTAGTTTCTTCATCTGTAAAATGGAGATAATAATACTCTCATTACTTACCAAACAGGGTTGTTTGGGGGAATAGCTTTTTGTAAGCTTTAGATTGCCAAATACGTTTGAGCTATCCCCATTATCCATGGGGAATACTATAACTGAAAGGTGCCTAGAGGGTCTTCAAACTTCTTTATAATATAAAAAAAGATATAACAAAAGGGCTAGGTTAAGATATTGAAATCCTAGTTTCTACTCAGCTGTTAAATGGCTGTGTAGCTTTGGTCAAGATAGTTAATAATGATAAAGAATTGCTCTAATAGGTTTGGGGGGATACAAAAATATAAATTCAATTCAATTCATCCAATACTTATTAAACAAAATATCTCCATAAAGAGTTTACATCTAGGAGATAACACATACCTAAGTAAATAAATAAGCAAAATAATCCAAAGTAGAATTCATTTAATCATAGACCTAGGGCTGGAAGGGATCCCAGAGGCCATCTAGTTCAATCCAATGAGCACGTTCTCTGGACTTACTCTCCTTATCTCCATTTACACTGGAAGGCTGGGTCTCCAGAGGACAGCCATTACTTCTCCATTTGGGGTGTCTCTTCTAGTACTGTAGCTTATAAGTCTCACCAATATCCTTTGCCCCAAACATTGCAAGTTAATATCAATTAATCAATGACACTTAATTAGCTTTCAGAAATGGGCATTTATTCAGATGGTATTGGAAAAATTGTTAGTACAAACATTCCCACAAAAGTCTGTCATACTCTCCTTTTTAAAAAAAAAAGCAATTCTACTTTATTTTCAGTTCTGAATTCTCTCTTCCACCTCTCCTTCCCCACCCATTAAAAAAAGCAAGAAAAACAAAACCTATTACAAATATGTACAGTCAAGCAAAACAAATTCCTGCATTAGCCATGTCCACAAATTTTATATGCCTCAATCTACACTCTGAATCACTTCTCTGTCTAGAGGTAGATAGTATGTTTCATCATGAGTCTTCCCGGAAACTGTGGTTGGTTCCGTTGTGTTGATCAGAACTCCTAAGTCTTTCAAAGTTGTTTGTATTTTACAGTATTGATATTATATAAATTATTCTCCTGGTTATGCTCACTTCACTTCACATCATTTCATACAAATTTTCCCAGATTTCTCAAAAACCATCTCCTTTCTCATTTCCTACAGCATAAAAATATTCTATCCTATGTATATACCTTACCTTGTTCAGACATCTCCCAACTGATGAATACATCTTCAGTTTCTAATTCTTTGCCACCATGAAAAGAACTGCTATAAATATTTTTATATGAGGTCTTTTTCCTCTTTCTTTGATCTCTTTTAGGTGTAGACCTGCTGGGTCAAAGGGCATTCATAATTTCATAGCTTTGGGGGCATAGTTCCAAATTGCTTTCCAGAATTATTGGATGAGTTGACAGAGGCTCCACCAACAGTGCATTAATGTACTATTTTTTTTTCCACAGCCTTTCCAGCATTTATCATTTTCCTTTTTTTTTTTTTTTGTCAACTTTGCCAGTCTGATGGCCATGAGGTGGTACCTCAGAATTGTTTTTAATTTGCATTTCTCTAATTATTAGTGATGGCTATTGGTAACATGAATTTCTCCCTCTGAAAACTACCTATTTCATATCCTTTGATTTTTAATGAATTGAAGAATGGCTCTTAGTCTCATAAATTGGACTCAGTTATCTATGTATCACATATCATATTCTCCTATATGTCTCCATATAGAGAGTCCAGAGGAAAGTGGACTCAAACTTAGAGAGCACAAGAGACAAAAGGGTTTCTAGGAATCCTTTTCTCCCTTTCCAGGGGTATTTGGAGTTCCCCTTAGCCTTAAGCATGTAACAGCCTTCTGCTAGGATCTTATAGAGTCTCAAAATTGCCTTCCTCAGTTTGTCTTCAGGTTGTCTTTGCCTCCCAGCGTGGCCATTGGCACCAGCTAATGCTGTTCTGGGAATGCTTCTAGGTAGCTGATAAGAAGTCTAAATCCTCACACCTTCCAAGATCCTTCTTTGGTCAATGGGGGGATCATGTTATTCCCCTCCAATTCACTATCAGGCTTGAGTGGAATGGCTCTCTCTTCTATGTTGTCAGATGCTTATATCCCTGACCTTGGTTTTATATATACCCCAGAAGGCATGACCAAGTCTCTCTTTAAAAAAAAATTATTTAGAGTTTTGAGTTCCAAATTCTATCCTCCCTGTCCACCCCCCCCACCATGGTAAGCAATCAGATATGGGTTATACATATGCAATTGTGTAAAACATTTCCATACTAGTCATTTTGTATGAGAAGACTTGAATTAAAGGAAAGAAAGAAAGAAAGAAAGTAAAAATAGCATGCTTCAGTCTGTATTAAAACAATATCAGTTCTTTATCTGAAGGCAGATAGTGTGCTTTATTATCAGTCTCTTGGGATTGCCTTGGATCATTGCATTGCTGAGAATAGCCAAGTCATTCACAGTTCTTCGTAGAACAATATTGCTATTACTGTGTTCAATTTTCTCCTGGTTCTGTTCACTTCACTATGTATTAGTTCATATAAGTCTTTCCAGGTTTTTCTGAAACCATCTTGCTTGTCATTTCTTATAGAACTATTAATAATATTCCATTACAATCATATGCCACAGTTAGTTTAGCCATTCCCCAATTGATAAGCATCCCTTTGATTTCCAATGCTTAGACACCACAAAAAAGTTGCTATAAATATTTTTGTATAAATAGGTCATTTTCATATTTTTTGGATGTGTTTGGGAGATCTAGCAGTGGTATTGCTGGATCAAAGGGTGTGCACAGTTCTATAGCCCTTTGGGTATAGTTTCAAATCGTTGGATCCCTCTCCAGAATGGTTGGTTGGATCAGTTCACAACTCCGCCAACAGTGCATTAGTGTCCAAGTTTTTCAACATCCAACATTTTTCTTTTTTGTTATATTAGCCAAAATGATAGGTATGGTGTGGTATCTCAGAGTTGTTTTAATTTGCATTTTTAAATTATGATTTAGAGCATTTTAAAATATGACTATAGGTAGCTTTGATTTGTCTGAAAGCTGCCTGTTCATGTCCTTTGACCATTTATCAATTAGAGCATGACTTGTATTTTTATAAATTTGACTTGGTTCCCTATAGATTTGAGAAATGAGGCCTTTATCAGAGATACTTGTGGCAAAAAATTTTTCTCCAGTTTCCTCCTTTCCTTATAATATTGGTTGCATTGGTTTTCTTTGTACAAGATCTCTTTAATTTTACATAATCAAAATGATCTATTTTATATTTTGTAATGTTCTCTATATCTTCTCGGGCCCTAAATTCTTCCCTTGTCCGTAAATCGGACAGATAAACTATTCCATGCTCTTATTTTGCTTACGGTATCACCCTTTATATGTAAATCATGCATTTTGACCTTATCTTGGTATATGGTGTAAGATGTTGGTCTATTCCTAGTTTCTGCCATATTGTTTTCCAGTTTTCTCACAGTTTTTGTCAAATAATGAGTTTTTATACTAAAAGCTTAGATCTCTGGGTTTATCATATACTGGATTACTATGGTCATTTACTATAAGGTAAAGTGTACCTAATCCATTCCACTGATCCACCACTCTATTTCTTAGTCAGTGCCAGATTGTTTTGATAATTACCACTTTATAATACAGCTTGAGATCTGGTACAGCTAAACCACCTTCTTTCATATGTTTTTTCATTGATTCCTTTGATATCCTTGAGCTTTTGTTCTTCTAGATGAATTCAGTTCTTATTTTTTCTAGCTCTAAAAATTTTTTTGATAGTTTGATTGGTATGGTACTATTTATGTAGAATTGTAATTTTTATTTATATTGACTTGGCCTACTCATGAGCGATTAATATTTTCCCAGTTATTTAGATCTGGCTTTATTTGTGTGAAAAGTGCTTTATAGTTGTGTTCATTTAGTTCCTGGGTTTGTCTTGGCAGGTAGACTCCAAAGTATTTTATATTGTCTACAGTTATTTCAAATTGAATTTCTCTTTCTATCTCTTGTTGCTGGACTTGGTTGGTAATATATAGAAAGGCTGATGATTTATGTAGGTTTATTTTGCATCCTGTAACTGTTAAACTTGTTAATAATTTCAAGTAGTTTTTTAGTTGATTCTCTAGGATTTTCTAAGTATAACATAATATCACCTGCAAAGAGTGATAATTTTGTTTCCTCACTGCCTATTCAAATTTGCTTAACTTCTTTTTCTTTTCTTATTGCTATAGTTAACATTTCTAGTACAATATTAAATAGTAGAGGACAATATTAAGTAATAGAGGTGATAATGGGCATTGTTGCTTCATCACTGATTGTATTGGAAAGGCTTTTAGTTTATCCCCATTATAAATAATGCTTGCTGATGGTTTTAGATAAATATTACTTTTCATTTTAAGGTAAGCTCCATTTA
>NW_020954598.1:3879724-3890182 GCF_900497805.2 Vombatus ursinus
GCATATGGTCTCTAGTGTTTTTAATAGGAATTGGTGCTGTATTTTGTCAAAGGCTTTTTCCACATCTATTGAGATAATTATATGATTTCTGTTGGTTTTGTTATTGATATGGTCAATTATGTTGGTAGTTTTTCTAGTATTGAACCAGCCTTGCATTCCTGGTATAAATCCCACCTGGTCATAATGTAGGATCCTTGTGATATATTACTGTAATCTCTTTGCTAATATTTTATTTAAAAATTTTTTCTTCAATATTCATTAGGGAAAATGGTCTATGATTTTCTTTCTCTGTTTTGGCTCTTCCTGGTTTGGGTATCAGTACCATATTTGCATCATATAAGGAATTTGACAGGACTCCTTCATAACCAAGTTTCTTCAACCAATCTAAACACATTTTATATGGCCCTCTCATTTCATGATCCAGTAGCATTTACTCTCAAATTGATTCAGGACTTTTTTACACCTAGTTATAATAGTATATGTTATATAACATTATAATATTATCTGGTTTGTAGGCTGATCTTTGTTGTTATCATCTGTGTGACTCTGGGCAAGTGATTTTACCACTAGCTTTTGATCCATTCATTCAATAGAGATGTCTAGGCCTTGTTCCTATCTAGTTTAGGTTCCCTGCATTATTGAGGAAGGGAACTGAACACCACCTCTTATATGAAATTATTTTGAGTGGGAGAATACTAATAAATAGGGGAATAAGTAAAATTTGTATGTAGAAGATCATGTATAATTTGTGCTTTGCAGGAAATATGAGATTATATGAGGTACAGGTGAGGAGGGAATCAATTCCAAACATGGGAGATGACTTGTGCAGTCATGGAGGTGACAGATAAAATGTCATGTACAGGGAATAGCTTCGAGTTCATTTGAATGGCACAGAGAGTGACTGAAAGGGAGTAGTTGTAATAATAATAAAAATAATTAACATTTATAGAACACCTACTATGTGCCAGGCACTATCCTAAGCATTTTACAACTATTATCTCATTTGATCCTCACAACAGTCCTGGGAGGTAGGGGCTATTATTATCCCCATTTTATAGAATAGGAAACTGAGACCAAAAAAGAGTTTAAGTGACTTACTCAGAGTCATACAGCTAATAAGTGTCTGAGTCCAGATTTGAACTTAGTCTTCCTGATTCCAGGCCCAGCACTCTGGAACCTGAAACCACATTGGAAAGACAGTGAGATCCCTATGTGGAGGGCTTTAAATGCTAGGCTAAAGATTTTGTATTTTATTCTGTAAGTTGGGGGAAGGGAGAGAGGTCATCTTTATTATTTAAGAATGTCAGTTTGGCAGGTGTGTAGACAGATGATGGATTGGTGAGAGGAGACACTGGAGGCAGGGATCCCAACTAGGAGGATGTTATAATAGCCCAGGTGAGATATGGTACTAGTCTAGATATGAACTAGTCTCCTCAAGAAGCATATGATCTCACAGGGTCGATTTGATGTATACTCAGGGGGATACAAAACAGGATGTGATAGGAGCAAAGGAGAGATTCAGACACAGTGTTCCAGGGACACTGAAGAGAGGGAATGATCACTTCCAGTGAAGATTGGATCAAAGAAGACCTTCCTGGAAGAGGTAGCTTCTGGGCTGAGCCCTGAAGAAGGAGATATATCTCAGTAGGTGATGAGGAGGTGGGATAGACAGCATATGTGAGTCCATGGGAGCGAGGAACAGCAGGGTGAGAATAGGAAAATGGAAGATGCTGGAACCAAATTATCCTGAGCTCTGAATGACTGGCTGAAGAATTGGTCATTTATCCTCTAGGCCATAGAGAGCCTCCTGAAGGTCTTTAGAGGAGAAAGACAAGATCAAAATTGTGCCTTCAGAAATTTCTTTCGCCAGTTTGTGGAGGATGGGTTAGAGATAGAGTCAGGAAGACTGTATAGCAATTTATGAAGCAGATTTTTTAAAAAAAAATCCATTTTATAGATGAGGAAACTGAGGCATAACTAGGTTAAGTGGTTTGCCAAAACTAACCCAGTGAATAAATAGTGAACTGAAAGTCATCTTCGATATCCTTCCTCTAAGACCATCATTCTTTTCTCTCCTCTACTTAACTTAGGCCTTGGTTTCTTCATCTGTAAAAAAGGGGGTGTTTGGACTAATTGACTTTTAAAGTCCCCCTCACATCCTCTGGTTCTGTCTCTCTTTCATCCTTTGATCTGTGCAGACTGTCACATTCTGAAGGACTTGTCTATCACTGGGCCTTTCAGAATGAGCAAACTTGTATAAACTGGTTTTGCCGTTTTTGACCTTTTAAGTCAGCCTAAATGAGTTACTCTGCTAATAAAACTGCCTTAGCATTTTTGTGAAATGACATGTTTCAGAAGAAATAGCAATGGGCGTGGAGCAGGGGTATGCTGGTAAATATTTAACAACCATCTCTCTGGGAACAAAAGTACACATAATACACTTTTAAAGTAAACCTTTATTATTAACTTTTCTCCATCACTTTCCTACGTCTAGACAATCAAAAAACAACAAATCAAGCCCTGATTTATCACATTTATTGATTTCCAAGATGTAAATATTCACACCGAAAATTTAACAATTAAGCTCTGTGAAATGGCTCTAGCATGCCTCTGGCTTGTAATCAGAAGACTAAGGTTTGAGCTCCAGATCTAATTCTTACTAGTGGTATATTCTTGGGCAAGTCATTTCACATCTTTGAGCCTCAGTGTTCTCATCTGTAAAAGGGGGATAACGTTTGCATTGCCTTCCTTGGAGGGCTGTTGTAAGGATCAACTTAGTTCCTATATTCCAACTGCATTGTAAGTAGTAGGTGAGTGTCAACTATAAGCCATATTGATGTCTGGCTTCTGTTTTTTATGATATCTTCCTTAGTATAAGTACTGGTGGATCTTCAGCTCATTCACACAATATCCATTAGATAAACTGCTTCAGCCCTGAGGTGAACAAGATAGCTCATCGGGGGAGAAGGGAATATTATCTGGTTTGTAGGCTGGTCTGGATTGTTTCCATCTGCGTAACTCTGGGCAAGTGATTTTACCACTCTGGGCATCTGTTTCCTCATCTGTAAAATGTTAACATTGGACAAGATGATCTTGCAGGTTCCTTCTAGTTTTAAAAATTAAATACCTACCACACTATGCCAGGCATCCCTTAGCTAACTTCCTTATAATTTATATCCTCAGCTAACTTTCTTATAACATAATAATAGGTCACATTTCTGTAACACTTTATGGTTTGCAAAGTGATTTTCCCATAACAACCCTAAAGTAACTTGTGCAGAAACAAATTATTATCCCATTTTACAGATAAGAACATTGAGACCCAGTGACTTTCCCAGAGTCACACAGTTAGTTTCAAAGTTCCAATTTGAACTCGGATTTTCTGACTCTGAGCTCTGGTGCTCTAAAACTAAGTCATACCATGTCCTTCTACATTGTGTGTGTGCATGTGACTGTGTGGGTGTGTCTGTGTGCATCTGTGGCTATGTATAGACATGAGCTGCAGGTGGACTATCCTTCTAGGCCGAGAGCTTCAGCTAATACTTCTGTCTGTTTAGGGCTCTCTGCTCATGCTGGCAAGTTGCCTCATCCATCCCTTTCATGTGAGCAACCTTTGCTGCTGAGCATGTAGAAAACTTTTTCAATAATTTTTACTGAGATTGGTTTGAAATTTGGTCTTACAAACTTGACAAGACAGATGTTTGGGTTAAAGGATAGTGATGTACAGATGTGAATACTTGTCACTGGAATAGCAGATTTTCCCATATTCACATAATGAATGGTTTAGGGAGCATTCTTTGTATAGTTATTTTTGGTTGATTTCATTGGTGTACAAAACTCCTGGTGTGGGAACTCCTCCCACCAGTGAAGATGAGCGCCTATTCTGCAATTTAGAGTCATATGGAGGTATCTGGGAATCAGAGGATTTGACAAGGGCCGGTATATATCAGCGGCAGAACGCAAACCCACATCTTCCTGACTCCAAAGCCATCTCTCTACATACTATGCCAGGCCATAAAATATGTATTTCTGGCTTATTTCACTGAGGCTTGCATGGCCTTAGTAAAGGGGTTTCTGAGTAAAAGAAACACAAAAGCATGTTGTGGGTAAGGCAGATTGACATCCCTTTCATCCATTCTTCCCTTTGTCCTTTTCTTCATCTCTCAGAGTCATAACATGGGAGAATCAAGTGAGGTACTCACCTGGGGTATACATACCTGAGGGATTTGGAATAACACCTACCATTGCAAGAGTGCTATGGCATTATAGTAGGCACAAGGGGTAGAATGTTATATTCTTGCCTGGGAAACAAATTGGCTAATTATAATAATGTTGCCACCTCTTCTGTTTTCTTTCCCATATCTGCAATACCTTCATAAATTTAGAATTGGAAGATACTTTAGAGTCCTTGTTCTACAGATGAGGAAACTGAGACCCAGAGAGAGGTAAAGTAATCTCTATGGGGTCACATAGCTAGTAAGTATCTAGGGCAGAATTTGAATCCAGATCTTTTTGACTTCAAGTCCAGTGTTCTATCCACCATGGCTGCTGCCTCATAGTGCAATGGAAAGGCCACCCAATTCATTCATCTCTTAAAAGAGAGGGTGAGACTAGATGGTTTCTGAAATCCCTTCCAGATGTCTATCTATGACCCCATGAGCTTTAGACTTGTGTTCGAATATCACTTCTGTCACTTCTAAACCTTGTGACCTTGGGCAAGGGGCTTTATTGTTTCAGTCCCAGTCCCAACTGTTTGCTGGATTTGTTTTGTTTTGTTTTTTTTTTTTTTTAGGCAATTGTGGTTAAATGACTTGCCCAGAGTCACACAGCTAGTAAGTGTCAAGTGTTTGGTCTGAGGCTGGATTTGAACTCGGGTCCTCCTGACTTCAGGGCCGGTGCTCTATCCACTGCACCACCTAGCTGCCCCTTGTTTGCTGGATTTGATGAGTATTTGATACTTGGATGAATGTATGGGGGAACTGCCCTTCAAGTGATTCAGATAAATCCCGTCTATGTCTGCTCATCCTGTGTGATTCTTGTTCATATACTTCCATAAATTCACTCTTGGGGAATTTACCCAGTGCACTTGAAGCCATCTTCTAACTCCCTTGACATACCAGTGATACATGGCGTTTGCCCATTGGTTATTCCACACTTCTGCTATTTGATTGACTCATTTCCCCCCAGTCAGTTCATTTCTTATTTCCTTTCCACCACATTTCCTGTACAATTCCTCACTTGTAATACGTTATAGTGTGTTCACACTCCTTATGTTTCCTATACATGGCCTTTTGGATGATCTCCAACTTCAGTTCTTGAGAGATGGCGGTTTTCCACATCTTATAGCCAGCAAACATCACTGGAACAATATTTGTATTAAAACAAAAACAAAAACAAAAAACAAACATCTCTTGTTCAAGAGAGAAGATTGAGTTCATTGAAAGAACTAGTCAATTTACCAGATGGTCTATTTCATTGTTCTCTTCTGATTTACCAATAATTGACCTTTCATATATCGTGTGTGCATGTATGTTTATGTGTCTGTATATATATATATATAATCTCTCTCTCTCTCTCTCTTTCTCTCTCTTTCCCTTGCTGTTGTCTGCCCCATTAGATTGTAAACTCCTTGAGGGTAGAGACTGGTTTTGCCTTTGTATTCTCACTGTGCTAGCACAGTGCCTGGCACATAGTAGGTGCTTAATAAATGCTTCTTGGCTTGGCTTACTCCTCCTGTACAATTCTTTGCATTTGTTTAATGGGGATGGTAATCCTTGCACTCTTCACTTCCCAGGACTCTGTGAAGTACTACATATCTGTGAGTTGTTCTTATTTCCTCTTTCAGCCAGTTGTCACCTACCCTTCTTTTCTTTCCTTTGTTCTCTTGGGATTCTAAGTTTGCACTGACTCCCTCCCTGTGGATAGTCATATTAGGCTCTTCATTCTCTTTGAAGTTCGCAAGTGAGGTGTGTTAGGAGCTGTGGAAGTTGCCTGTGGCATGCCAGAGAGCCTTCAGTTTGGGGAGGGATATTTTGCTTACCCAATCGCCCTTGCAATTTCAGTTGTACTGTGTATAGATTTTTCTCTTCTCTCTCTGTTCTAAGCAGGGAAATATTGTTGCTTAACAGCTGCTGTAATCTGTCTCCAAGGTCAAGGCCACTGTTCTTAAATGGAGGGGGAAGTGAATGGTGTTTATTAAGCTCTCTGGAATCCTTTAGAAAAAAAAAAAGGACAAGAAGAAGTGGAGACAGTTCAGTTAGCACCACTAAGGAGTTGTCCCTGCTTTGCGGGAGCCATTGAAGAATGCTGGCAGAGACTGTGAGGTCATCAGATCATCAGATCTAAGAGTTAGAACAACATGGGGAGGTAGAAATTGTACTGGCTTCTAAGTCAGAGAATCTGGGGGTCAAATCCTAATTCTACCAAATGACTAGCTGTGGGATGTTAAGCAAGTCACTTAATCTTTTAGCTACTTAGAATCTGAACCTTGGTTTTATGTTTTTTAACATGAAAGGGGTGAACTAGATGGCCTCTAAGGTCCATCTACTTTATGATCCTATGACCTTTGAGGTTGTCTAGTCCAGCTATAGGAGGCAGTTAGGTGACTAGTGGATAGAGCACTGGACCTAGAGTCAGGAAGTCTCAGTTCAAATCTGGTTTCAAACACTGCCTGTGTTACCCTGGGCAAGTCACTTGACCTCTGTTCGCTTTAATCCACTGGAGAAGGAAATGGCAAACCACTCTGTTATCGTTGCCAAGAAAACCCTATGGACAGTATGATCCACAGGGTCACAAAGGGTTGGACATGACTGAACAACAATAACAGTTCAGCCACACCTGAAACAGGAATCTCTTCTACAATATTCTAACTTTCAGTATATAATGTAATCTATCTGAGGGGAAGGACTATTTCATTTATCTTATAGCAGAGACTATCTTGTTTTTTGTTTTCATATCATCCACACCTAGCACAGTGCCTGGTATACAGTAAGTGCTCAATAAATACATATTGAATTCATTGGAATAGAATCTCTTTCTGCCTTGTAACTGCTTCCTTTCAACCCCACTATGATCATCTAGCCCCTGCAGGAGCACTTCTAATGGCATGGAACCCAATACCTCCTGAGGCAAGACATTACATGTTCCTATATCTTTTTTTTTCCGGTTTCTCCTATTGATTTTAAATCTACAATTTCTAGTGTTGGGTCCTGATACTTGCCTTTGGGGCCAACCAGAATAAGACTAATCCCTCTTCTAGGCAGTAACCCTTACAATATTTGATATCCTATCCCTCCTTAGTCTTTTCTTCTGCATGCAAAACATCCCCAGAATTCAGAACTCAGTAGAAAAAGGGCTAACTTTTAAAATCAACTTTAACCCTAATTTTTTCTTAACCAAAAATAATTGAACATGCATCCAGAATCATTTATCATAAAAATCCCTTAATGTATAAATTACAATAAAATCTTAACAATTCTCACAATACCACCTTTTGCACACAACCCATTTACATATGTATCAGTGCAAACATTTTTTCCGTAGTTAAAGTGTAATCCTGCTCCTGTAGTTCTGCTTTATTCTCTTTGCATTATTTCATGCCTTTCCATGCCAGAACATGGATGTAATCAGGAAACATATAATCAGAATAAAGATGTGCTCGTCACAATAGTGATACAGAGGGGAAGCATTCTACTAAACCAATGTATATTGCCAAATCTAATTTAAATAAAACCAGATGGCTAGCTCAAATGCCCCACTGGCATATTCTCAATGACATATTTTTAAAAGAGCCCACTGAGGGGGATCTTTGTAGCAAATTTATGGGAGGGTGTGGACAAGAGTCACAAAAGTTGAATGCTTAGGGATGGGTGGCAAAAAGCACCTCTGGCAAAAATACCAGCATTGATGGGATAATGAATTCCATGTTGTTTTGGCATTTTGCATATTTCTTTCTTTATGTTCCTCATTTTTAAAATCAAATGTTATAACGTGCTTTTTGGATCTTAAAATGCTTAATAAATGTCAGTTACTATTATTGAATAATCTGTTACAACAACATAATACAATTTCTTTAGTTGGTCCTCAACTATTGGTGAATTAAGCTATTTCCAGTTTATCATCATCATCACCATCACTACCACCACCACCACCACCTTCATCATCATTATTATCATTTTTATTAAGAACGTAGCCACAAATATATTTATATAGAAGGATCTTTGAAGTTCCATCCTGGCATTATATTCCTATGAGTGAGATTATTGGGTATGAGAGTATATATAGGGTATATGACTTTGTAATATTCTGTTAAATTGCTCTACAGAAAGATTATACCCATTTGCAATGCCATTGGCAATGCGTGAGTATATCTGTTTGCTTGCAACCCTGACATTATTAGTTTGTCATTTACAATTTTTTTGTATCCAGCAGTATGGTCATAAGATTTTTTGTTGATGTGACAATTTTTAATATTGAACTATCTTTTAATTACTGATCTTTTTAAAAATCACGTTTGGTTGTGATGCGTAAAATGGATGTAATAATAGTACTTATCTCAGGGAGTGGTTCTGAGGATCAAATGAGATTATATACACACACATATATATACATATATATTGAGAGAGAGACAGAGAGAGAGATGGGGGGGGGGAGGGCTTTGTAAACCTTAAATGGCTACATAAATGCAAAGCCATATTACTATTATCATTATTATTGTTCTTGTTGTGTTATTCTTTTTCTTGACATTTAACATTTTGCATTTGAATTCATTATGATTTGCATATATTTTTTTCAGGTTTTTAAACTAGGTTTTAAAATGAAGGCAATACTTGTTTCATAAAGAGATTTGGGTAGAATATTATCTTTTCTATATTTAGAAACAATCTATTTAGCTTATATTTGATGATGGTTTGGAAAACTTTGCTGATGACTCTAACTAACCCAGGTGTGTGTGGTTTTTATGAGGTAGGTCATTAGTGACTTTATTTCTTCCTCTAAAATTGGTCTACTTAAGTTATCTATTTCCTGCTGTGTCACTTTTGATAATTTATATTTTTGTAAGTATTTTACCATTTCACTTAAGTTCTCTGATTTATTAGCATATAAGTATGCATAATATTCCTTAATAATTTCCTGAATTTTAAAAAGATCTGTCATCTCACCTTTCTACTTTTCAATTTTGACAATTTGTGTTTATCTTTTATTTTTATTACATTGTATAGTGTTTTATCAATTTTATTGGCCTTTTTAGAAAAACAGTGATTTTATTTATCAATTCAACTATTTCCATTTTATTTATTTCTGTTCTAATTTTTATGATCTTTATTTTTCTGCTTTTCTTTCATTTCTAATGTCTTTAGGTAAATACTTAATTTTGTTTTTCTTTTTCCATCTTTTTAATATAAACTCTTAATGCTATAAATATAGGAGCTGTTTTGACTACATCCCGTATATGTTTTGATACACAGTATTCATAGTATTATTGTTTTTTTAATATTATATTCTGGCTTTTCATATTTTTCCTTTACTCCAACTATTATTTGAAAAATTATTTTTTAGTTTTTGTACAGATATGGCTTTTTAATAATTTTTTTCTTTTTCTAATTTTATTACATCCTGGAATGAAAATATAAGCATGATTTTTCCCTTTTTTATTGACTAAGTGCTTCTTTGTATCTGATCATGTTTATTTTTTATGTTTTTAAGAACTTATGGACTTATAAATAATGTCTATTCTCCACTTTTCCATTTAGTTCCCTGCTGATATCTGTTCATCAGAAGCATAGCACTGTGGGGAAAAATATTAAACTTCAAATCAGAAAGACTGATTAATAAGACACTTAATAGTTGTATGACTCTGGGCAAGTCACACTCTCTTAGAGTCCCAATTTTCTGATCTTTAAGTGGGGATAAGGCTTACGCTACTAACCTTTGGATTGTTGTTAGGCACTTTGTAAATGCTGAAACACTCAGCTTGCTTAAAAGCTATTCACATTTGTGATTTGTTCATGAATATTTCTACTCAATTATATTCTCATAACTGAGACCCGTCATTCTTACTCTGTATCTGTTTCTTCTTGCAATGCTTTAAAAAACAATGAACAATCATGTTATTTGAAGCATATTCATTTAATATTGTTAGATTCTCTGCTGCTCCTTAAAGACCAAGGGACTTTTTAATCTGACTTACAGTGGAACTCTCCTTTATGTGTCTCCTCAGTTAAACTATGAACCCCTTGAGAGCTCACTGAGAACTCATTGTAGTTCTCTTTATATACTGAGATCTTAGCACAGTGTTTTACACACAGTAAATTCTTAATGCTTTTTCCTTCCTCCTCCCTCCCTCCCTTCCTCCCTCCCTCCCTTCCTTCCTTCCTTCCTTCCCCCCTTCTTCCCTTCCTCCCTCCCTCCCTTCCTCCCTCCTTTCCTTCCTTCCTTCCTTCCTTCCTTCCTTCCTTC
>NW_020954598.1:3890228-3933374 GCF_900497805.2 Vombatus ursinus
GTTCCTTGTACTTGTATAATATTCTTGTCTATTTTAATGATTGATCGATTAAATTCAATGTTATCTGATATATCACTACTCTTGCTTTTCTTGAGCTGGCTACTGCATGATCAATCTTAGCCCAGCTTTTCAATTTTTAATATCTTATTGTGTCAGATATGTTTTCTATAGACAACATAGTACTGAATTTTGTTTGATGACCCATTCTCTAACTCTTTAACCTTGATACATGGGGATTAATTTAATTTTACAATTCTTGCGTTTGACAGATCTGCCATTTGGGGGCTATATTTGCTATCAATGTTGTTGAAAAGGAATATAATCTTTCTTTATTCTACTAAATCATCTTCCTTATCTGTAAAATGAGAGGCTTAGATTAAATGGCATCTGAGGCTCCTTTTAGCCCTAGATCCACGATCCTATGATACTAACAGTAAATACAACTTAAAATCAAATTAAGTTCTGGTATTTTATGCAAAACTTTCTATGTTTTCTTGAAGTTTAACATTCTCTCTCCCTTTTATGAAAGATAGGAATTTTGTTTTGAGAGTTTCCTATTCATTTCCCTTTCTCTTCCCTTTTTTATCTTGAATCTTATTACTCTAAAATATCCCTTTGATCACATACGTGAGATAGGAATAGAGCCTAAGCCTCTCTGTTCCTCCTGGTTTCAATTCCACAGAATAAGATGCTCCTCTCAGGTTACATTCATTTCCTCTCATCCCATCACCAAGTTCTTAACTCAGGTCTTGATTGACACCACCTCCCTCAGCCTCCCCTTCCCTCTGGAATATGGAGTACCAAACTCCTCCCAATGTCTTCCTTTATAGAGGGCAGAAACTGGACTTTTCAACTCACTCCACTTTGCATCTGCTGCCCTGCTGGTTTCAACTCTGCAGAACAAGGTGCCTTCATGCCGGGTAGCATGTGGAGTCTCATCCTACCCCCAACACACATACTCACTCACACACCCACACCCCCCTCCCCCCACACATACACCCTCACACACACTTTCCTTCTTCCATTAGTGTGTTGTCTTCATCCTTTTAGATTGTAAGCTCCTTGAGGTCAGGGATTGTTTTTCCTTTTATTACTTTTATTCCCAGTGATTAGCACATTTCATGGCACATAGTTGGCACTTAAATATTTATTGGATTGGTTTGGATTGATGAGGAAACTCCCTCTACAAAGGTAAGTTGGTACCTTCTCTATGACTGATAGTTTTAGAGAGTTGCCTAGAGCCCTGAGAGGTTAAATGAGATGCCCCTTTATGTGTCAAGAGGTGAGACTTGAATCTAGCTCTTCTGAATTCTGAGCCCAGCTCACTATCTACTACATCAGTCTTGAGTCTCATCTCTTCACTCTCATTATTAATATTTTAAAATCAACTATAATATGATTATTTTAACCAATATAGTACTATATTTATTTTTGTTTCTCTATTAAAGGTGTTGGTAGCTTATGTTGTAATCATAAGAGCACCTATTTACAGTCTTTAAATTCCCTTTGTTCTTGATAAATGTCTTCATTACTTTATCTATGATGACATTTCTTTGTTTAATTATAAGGACTTATTTAAGTTGCCATTTGTCAAACAGGTGTCTTGATCAATAAATTCTTTGAAAACTTGTTTGCTTTTAACTTCTACTTGACTTTTGAAAAGTTTCTTTGGTTAGTTGGAAAGTAGATTCTAGGATCTAAGCTCTTGTCTTTTAGTCACATATGTCCTGGACTAAAAGGTCAACTAGGTGGTATAGTGGATAAAGCAGTGGGCTTGGAATCAGGAAGACTATCTTTATGAGTTCAAATCTGGCCTCAGACATTTACTAGCTGTGTGACCGTGGGCAAGTCACTTAACTCTGTTTGCCTCAGTTCCTCATCTGTAAAATGAACTGGAAAAAGAAATGGCAAACCACTCCAGTAATCTTTGCCAAGGAAACCCCAAATCAGGTCACAAAGAATTAAACAAAACTGAAAAATGAATGACCACTAATTTCTCTATTCTTCCACTTTTTTCTGAGAAAGATGATAAAATCCAGATGAATTTTTTTTAGTTATTTCAAATATTTTAATAAGAGTTCTGTGCAAGGTATTTAAAACACTGGTTTATGAAGATAAACTCCATTGGAGAGAGAGAATGCATTCTTGATGCTGCCAGGTTTATTTTTTTCCCCCTTTTCTGTAGCTTTGGCATTTGATTATAATATATCTTGAAGACTTGAAATGGAGATTCTCCTTGCTGGCATACTGTGAATTCTTTCTGATTGAAAATGTTGCTTCTCCATGTTAATTCTGAGAATTTTTCTTTAATTATTTCTTTCAGAATAGCATCCCAGGTCTTTTCCTTTTTATTGTTCACTGGAAGGTCATTGGTCTTGAGGCTGACTTCTGAATCTATCTTCTATGTCATTCATTTTTTTTTCCTACGTGGCCACTCATTGTCTCTAGTTTTTCAGGTCTCTTTAGAAGTTGTTTTTTTGTCATTTTAGTTCTTCTCATCTTGCTCTTCCATTTTATTTTCATTGTCTAGTATTCTTTGTATTGGTTCTCTCTTTTTCTACTTTCTGTAACATATTCACTTTTTTTCTATGTGTGTTCCATTTTGTAGGATTTTTCATTATTTCAAAGGATTTCCAGGGATTCCAAGATGAATTCATATTTCCTTCATTTGAGCTTGTCCCTCAGCATTTCTCAATTTCTCCCAATTCTGCTTCAGTTTACATTGTTCTTTGTTTTTCCTTGTAGTGGAGAAAATATGTATTAGATTAGAAGTGCTTACTATGTGTCAAGGATTGTGCTAAGGGCTGGAGGATAAAAATAGAAAATGAGATGGTCCTTACTCTCAAGGAGCTCACACTCTAATTGGGAGAGATAACACATAAAGAATGGTTCAATTCATGGCAGATGGAAGGACCACATGGCATTTAGGTCCTTGTAGGAAAAGTAACTTGTGAGATGGTTGGGTCTCATGGATCTTGGGAAACAATGGCAGGAGATATGGTCCCTAATCAAGAGAAATGGATGAGGTCTTGAGATACCCCCAGCAGAAGGGGGAGTGAAGGTAAGCATCCAGATGAAAGAGGGCATTCAACATTTAGTGAGGATTCAACAATGAGAGTTGGATTAGGGAAGGACAGGTCAATGGTTTCCCATCCTGACATTTGATAGTGATGGTCCTAGTGGTCCGGATAATTGGAATTATAGAGCTGGAAGGGACAATTAGGCCAACCTTCTCATTTATGGATAAGGAAACTGTGGCCCCAAGAGGGTAGATGACTTGCCCAGGATCACATAGCTGTTAAATTGTAGAGCTGAGATTCAGACCCAGGTCCTTTGAAACCAGATAAAGTGTTCTTTCCCAGACAGCATGCTAAATTACTCCCCTAAGTCATTTCAGTATGGAGGAGGCAGAAGGACAGGGGAGTTTCCTTGACTGTGCTCAGATACAAGTCTTTTCTTCATTCTTTGTTGTATGTTAAACATTTCAATTCCTTGCCTTACTAACTTGGTGCATGTATGAGTACTGAGTATCAAATTTCAGTAAGTATCATGATTTCAGATAACCTAGTCAAATGCCCTCATTTTACAGATGAGGAGATCAAGGCCAATAGAGGTAAAGTAATTTATTCAAGGCCACCTGGGCCTGAGAATTGGGTTTCCTGACTCCTAGTCCAATATATCAGTGTTGCTTTTTTTCTTTCTTGCATTGGTTCATTGTCTTTTAGACAAGTTTTATTTCTCTTGTCATTTATTTCTAGAAATTTTGTTGGTTTTTTTTTCTATATTTTTGTGGCCTTTGATTATAAGGTTAAGAGGAACTGAGTACTTACGCCATAACCTTCCTAGAAGTTCTGTCCTCTGTTCTTTTTCAAAGTCAATGCTTTATACCACTGGAAGATTAGAGAATCAAAATGGTTAAATTTCATTTTCCTCTGCAAATTCAGGAGACCTGGGAGGTATGGAGACTTCTGGAAGAGAATTGTAGACATGAGGGAATTCTAACCCTAAGTATGCCCAGGATAAACAAACTAATGGAAGTTTAAAAATTAAAAATAGTATACTTTTTGCCTCAAGATAGAAAATTGAACTCTTGTGCAGTCTATACCGAGGAAGGAAAGAATATGATTTCTGACCACTTTGGGGAGTTTCCAGTTTGACAGCAAGGGTATAGCCCTTACCCTAAGGAAGGCCCCTGGTCTTAGAAACTTAATTGATATGCTTTTTTGTTCTTTATAATGTTGATGGGTCAGTCTGTGCTGTCCATAAGTGCACACTATGAGCAAAGACCTCACAGACATATCAAAATGTCATTCTCTTGGCAATATTTGTTGAATTTTATTGTCTTCAAATTATGACAACACCTGCTTCCTTATTTTATAGTAAATAAAGCACCTAAATATAGAGACAATATTCTCTCTTTGTCAGAAGTTAGAGAGTTGAAGAATGAGAAATTGGTCTACTGACAAAGCAAAGCCAAAAAGCCAGGCTAAGCATTATCCTTGGAATATATTCTGATTATCTAATGAAAATAGGAATTTTGTTTGGTTCAAAGGAAATGTCTTTAAATCAAGATTTATATCATAGAATGCCTGCTGGAAACAGGTTCCATAGTGCTTTATTTCCTTCAGAAGAGTGGTTGGGGGTGAAAGACTGCAGTGAAAGACACAAGAACCTGCCTCATCTCTCAGCGAGGAATGCAGGCTTCCAGAACAAAGGCTAACTTGTTAAAGATCAAAAGCAAGTGAATAGTTTGCCCCAGGATGGAAAATTGACTTCCTTCATGTAGCAACACCTTAGCCTCTCAGCAATGAATAAAAACCATAGGAAGTTTCATAAACTCCAACACACTGCTCTGTTCTTGCCCTCAGCGACGTTCACAGTTTCCCACAGGATTTGCTATTGAAAGATAAAACCTCAGTGGATCAGTGGTTTTACTATTTAAGAAAACCATGTAAAGAGATTCACACTTAAAAGAAAAGCAACAACTGAATTTCCCTCCATTTTAGCTGGTAATAGAGTTTGATCATGTTACTTTTCTACTGAAGCATCTTCATGAGTTCTAATTGCCTTGCAGATAAATTATCCATGACTGATCCTGGCATGTATGGCCACCCCTGATCTGGCCTCAAACTACCTTTCCAGCCTTACATCCTACTGTTTCCCTACTGTTTCCCTTCATATAATCTAAGTTCGAACCAAATTAGACCACTTTCTACCTACCTACTCCCCCGTTCTCATTCTATTCTCTTCCATGCCTTCTTCTTACCCTGACCCTCATCATTTCCCTTCCTATCTGTATATTGAAATCTCTTCTTTCCTTCAAGGTACAACTCAGGGACAATTTCCTCCATGAAGCCTTCCCTATAAACCCATCCTCACAAGTAAAAAAAAAATCCCTCCTTCACTCCCTGCTCAAATGTCTCATAGTGCTTTGCCTTGTGCCATAATCATTTGTGTATGTCTCTCTCACTGAGATCTAGATCTGTGAGTGAGCACATAATAGGTGCTTTGTAAATGCTTTTAGAATTGCATTGGAGATAGTCATTTTTCACTTATCCATACACCTGATGGGCACAGTGGTTGGACATAAGTTATCCTTGGCTCGGAATCACAGCCCAGTAGTTGTGTAGACCAGGCTTTATTTTGGGTGCTTCTCTCCAAAACCACTTTGTTTCATTCCTGATTCGTAGTTTCCCTTGAAAAAAACAGAATTTGACTCAAGTCTGAAGGATGCTCAGCCCTTGTACATGCGCCAAGTTAGCAAGGCATGAAATTGAGAAGAAATTTATTAATACAACAAAGAATGAAGAAAAGACTTGTAACCTGAGCACAGTCAAGAAAATCTCTCTCTCCTTCTACCTCCCCCAGAGATCCAAAGAGTGCACTCCATTTAAAGTATTACCTTATAGGGGGCTATCCTGCATGGGCAAAGAATTTTGGGATATTAGAGAGTCAAGAAACCCTCTTCCTCTGGTGAACCTCTGCCTCCCTAGGGACCTATACAGCATTGTAGGTGCCTCATTGTCCATGCCTGCATTCTAAAGAGATTCAACTGTAGAATAGTGATACTATAGAATCAGGAATCAGAGGACCTGAGTTCAAATTCTGTCTCTGATATTTCTGTTTGTACAACCTTGGTCAAGTCATTTAATTTCTCTTTGCCTCAGTTTTCCCATTTGTAAAATAGAGGAGGGAGCCTTTAAAGTTCCTTCTAGTTTAAATCTATGATCCAATGAGCTATGATGCTCAGTACCTACTCATGACCCCGTTGTCAGTAGCAGTCTAAGAGTCTCTCCTGTGTTTGGCCTCTGTTTTTCCCCTTTCTCTGTGAATTAGTTTGTCACCACTCCTTAGAAAAATCGGAGACTGGAGATCTTATCACTTCTTCCCTACCTTCCCTAGGCCACAAACTATTTCTTCTGAACTATGCTTCCAAATACCCATCTGCAACTGGAAGTTTCAGGTTCCTAGATCTTCTGAGATCAAGGGGAGACATACTACCCTCAGATATTTTCAGTGTCTTCTGTTAGGGTCTAATTTCCCCCATAATTAGCTTTTTAATTGTCTCACCACCTGACAATGACCAACTCATGGGTGTGTTGGGCCTGTGTTGATTACTTTCTTCCCAACCTGTGGGGTTTATCCATTCAATTATTGGATGCTTTCCTCAGAACCAATTAGCACATCAAAATGTTGTTTTTCTTGGGGGTTTTATGTTTTGTTTTTGAACCCAGCAAAGTGCTAGTCTTTGATGGTTATTAGCCATCAATTAAAGGAAGCCTCTCTGTCTAGGAACAGCAAGGATAAGATGTACAGGTAGAGGTTTCCCAATTCTATATGGTTTGAATGGTGCTGTTCCTTAGTGTGAATCTATGTCCTGGTTTAAGAATTCTGGTATTGGGGGCAGCTAGGTGGTGAAGTGGATAGAGCACCTGCCCTGGATTCAGGAGGACCTGAGTTCAAATCCAGCCTCAGACACATAACACTTACTACTGTGTGACCCTGGGCAAGTCACTTAACCCCCATTGCCCAACAAAAAAAAAAGAAAAAAGAAAAAAAATGAATTCTGTCATGTAGAATTCTTTTAAGTGGCAGATACCTAAGTGAGCCTATGTCACCAAAACTTCAAGTTGTATTCCCAGCCCAATCACAAATGACCTTTCTCCAAAGGATTACTCAACTCCTCTAAATCCCTACTCTCATTATTATTAATAATAATAATAGAAATATGCCCAGAAAATGAAGATTCCAATGTATAATTCCCAAGGGCAATTGTGAGAAATAGTATGTGTGATTATAAAGGTCTTTTCAAAGAGAATATTCTAAGCAAATACTAAAAATAATTTTACATTACAAAGTCTTTAAAATTCAGATAATCATTTTGTGCTTAATGAGGGTCTCAGAGCCACCACATAATTGCCACATAATGCCTTGAATTTGTATGTTGTCATGTCCCTAGTGGCATCAAATCCCTTGCAACTCTGATCAGTGGCAAAACATTATTATAATTTAAACATCTTCCTTTATCTATCTTTCTGATTGTACTGTGTCCAGAGGGCTAAGGACAGTGCTGGAAGTTAGCAGACAGCAAACTATAACCATTAGAAGGAATATATATATTTCCCCCCATCATGACTCAATGATTAGAGAAAGGGGCAAAACAACCTTTCTTTTGCAAGGAATGGGTTCTTCTCTTTGAGACTACTTCTGTTTTTGTTAAGTTGGTTATGATCAAGGGAGAGGTGCTAATTAATGAAATATTCAATTGATCAGGAGGAAGTTAAAGAAGTTTAATAAAGTCATGGCCATGTCTGTTGCATACAGATTATTAAAAGTTATAGTTTCTCTCCAGTGAGAGAGGCACTCATTACCACTCATTTGATTTCAATAGTCTCCTGAAAAGTATTCATGGCTTTACTCTCTCTCTCCATTTCAATCCCCCTTTCTTACACATGGATTTGTTCCAAAGGAATAATAATTACCTTTACTCAAAGAGTCTTCAGTGACTCTATAATGTTTAAGATGATTGAATTTGAAGCCAAAGGACCTGGATTCAAATTTTAGCTCTTCCATTTTCTACCAGCATAATCTTGGTAAGTCATTTCCCCTCTGTAGCCTATTTCTTCAACTCTAAAATGAGAAGGTTGGACTAGTTGTTCTCTCTGTTCCCTTCCAGCTCTGAATCTATAACCCTATGATCAAATTCCCTTTCCTGGCATTCAAGGCTATCCACAATCTGCCACCAACCTACCTATCCAGCTTTCTCTCCCATTACTCCCTTCCACATTGTGCTTCAGCCAAACTGGATGGCTCTCTTTGCTCAAAATGCTCTCCTATGCCTTTGTTCACACTCTTTTCTATCTTTCCCCTCTTCACCTGTTGAAAACCTATACATCCTTTAAGGCCCAATTCAAAGTCCACCTCCTTCAGGAAGGCTTCCCTAAATACTCCTCTCAGAAACAATCCCCCTCTCCTGGCCTCAGACTTCACATGGCACTTCTAATGTGATTATGCAATAGCCTCTGTTTAGTTGTATCTTAAGCTAGCAGCTCCATGAGGGCAGGCACTGTGCTCTCTTCCAGTTCCTAATGTAGGACTTTGCATACAGGAAGCAGTTAGCAAGTGTTTGTATGAGTGAATGAATGATTAGAACAAAATCTTCAGTACTTCACAATAGAATCAGTCTAACTGAAATGTAGCTTCTTTGGTCCCCCAATGTGCTGTTATTTCAAAACTTTGAAAGGGCGGCTCAAAATCATTCACAGTGAAGTTAGCATTGACACAGACATAGCAGTTAGTGAGATAGGGTAATGAAGTGGAAAGGACCCTGGATCGACAGCTCATTTTTGCCACCAACTCAAAGGATGACTTTAGGCAGGATGGCTTCATCTTTCATTCATCTTTCAGGACCTCTGCTTCTTCACTTCCAAAATGAGAAGATGGGACTAGATCAGGTTGTGACAAACTATGGCCCTAGGGCTAAATCTGGCCCACAGTTCCTGGAGCTAAAAATGGTTCTGTACCCAAAACAAACAAACAAACAAAAAACCAAGGTGGGGGACCATAGTCCACCAGTCCCTGGACTAGATGATCTCTGAGGTCCGATTTAAATTCTGTGATTTTTGTATTTGGTAATTACTATGTGTAGAGCCCTATACCAGGCACTGGGAATAGAGAGTAAGAGAAAAGATACAAAAGAAATTGAATGACTGACCACCATTCCAGATCTTATGGGAGAGACTCATGCTTTGCCTTTGAAGAGTCTTTGGTCTGATGAGGAAAAATGAGCTCTGGCTTCTAGGACCATCTAGTATGATTGTGAAAAAATCCAGGACCCTACTCTGGGAAGGTCTGGGTTGAAGGGAGAGATGCAAGCTCTGCTCTTGGTAAATCCTCTCTTATGTAGGAAAACATGGTTTCTCCCCTTGGAAAGTCTACTGTTCAATGAAGGAGATAAGGTACACATACACATACAGACACACACACACACACACACTCAGAGGAATTTAGAACATTTAAAAAGCGTAGATTGGCAAATGCAAGTGAACACAGTATAGTGAACACAGTATAAACTGATTTATCTTTGGGACTTTGTCTTTAAAATGAAATTTAGAAGAAAATAAAATACCAGAGGTTCAACAGCTTTGAATCTATTGCCTTTTGGCTTTGCCTTAGGAATAAAAATAGTTTAACATGGATTGAAAGTTGATATCTCTGCTGTTTTTTGGACATAGTTAAAAGATTGTTGAAATATAGAATTCCTTGTAAGGTTAGTGTTTCAAGTTTAAATTACTGTAAACATTCCCAGAGTGATTTTATAAGGTTGAGAAAAGAGAATTCTTCTTCTTATAGAATACTAACCTAACAAAGGCCCGGAGTTTGAGTGGCAGCCTGTGATTTATTAGCAGATTCTTTAGTTATACAATGCCTTCTACATAAGAGGCACTGAATAAAAGTTTATTGAATGGAATCCAGAGTTATAGAATTACATGGTCTTTTAGAGCTCAAAAGAATCTCAGAAAATCAAACCCCTCATTTCACAAACAAGGAAGTTGAGGCCTAGAGAGATTATTAGATTTGCCCATGGTCACATAGCTAATTAGTGGCAAAGCCAGAACTAGAACCCAAGTCTGTCTTTACTACCACATACTTCCTCCTTTTAAATTAGATACATACTATATTATAGCAAAATCCAAGTTGTTAAGTATTATGTCTATCACTTAATATAGTTAAAAAATACTATGTTGATATATGCATGCATACTGTATACCAGTCAAGGGCACATGACTCTTTTAGTCTGTAAGTAAACCATTAAAATCAGCATAGAAGAAATCTATATAGTAATTCAGGAGGTAATTTTAAATAGATTTCTTGAAATGTGGTGAGACAGTATTTGTTTCGTTTTCATCACTGTTTATTCATCAGGCCTTTGTCTGCTTAACTGAAAAAGATGGGGGAGGAGCAGCA
This sequence comes from Vombatus ursinus, assembly GCF_900497805.2. Taxonomy (NCBI): domain Eukaryota; kingdom Metazoa; phylum Chordata; class Mammalia; order Diprotodontia; family Vombatidae; genus Vombatus; species Vombatus ursinus. The sequence goes on from NW_020954598.1 coordinate 3,900,696, forward strand.
GAAATGGAAGCTAGTCCCTGTGGCACTTGGGTGATGGAAAGAACTTAGTGATCACAGGCGGAAGGATTTAGACATTATCTGACTTCCTCATATCCCAGAGATAAGATCTAAAGGCCAAAGAGATAATACAAAGGCAATAGACAGCAGAGCCATGATTCACATCTAGGTTTTCTGACTCTCACCAAACCAGAGAGTAAAAAATATACTATGCACAGATAATAGATATGAAAAAAACTATGTACATCATATACAAATTTCTGTAAATGGAATAATTTTAAATGCATTAGATGAAGTAGTCTAGAAACTATTTTTTTAAATGAACTATAGAATGTTAATAGCCATTTTCTAATTTATCTACATGATAAACTCAGATTTTCCTAGTGTAGTTTTTCTTAAAGTGGAAACCTGCCTGTCTTTAGTAACTACTTGACTAAGTTGCTGTTAGGATCAAATGGAATACTATATGTCAAGCATTTTGCAAACCCTTAAAGCACAATGTACATGTACTTCATCAGCATCAGTGGCCCATTCTTTTCATTTTTTCTATTGGAATTCAGATAGAAATGGTTCTGGAACAAGTCACTATCCTGCTATGATTTTTTTATATTTAACGTTCCGCAGATCATTGCACAGGTGGACAAAATAATGCTCTTTGTAGTTAGATAAAATGTTATGATGCAAAGTATCATCTATAGACTCACTGAAAGCATTCTGGGTACAACTCCAATAACAGACAGGACTACAAGGATGATACAAATCTCATTCAGTTCCCACATGATTTTGATCTCCTCTGCTAGGTGTCTATATTTGGAAATCATTTGGTTCCAGATAGCTTGAAGAATATGAGGATCTGGGAGGGAAACATGGATTTAAAATGTTGTTCTTAAGTTTTTATGACTTAATGTTACGGCTTGGTGATTGTGTGCAATGATTTTTTTCTACAAGAATGGTCCAGTTCCAATTTGGCTTATTGTTGAATTCTCCCAAATATTTTGAAGTCTGTATTTGTAGTGCAGAAATGTGTGGTCTGCTTGTGCATGTTATATAATGAGCTGCTAAATTTTTACAATGGTATGCTGCACTGTTTCTGTTTGTTTACAAAATATATATTGGTTACTAAGTTCAAGTTCCTTAAGGATAACTCTTCTCTAATTTCTAGTGGCAATGACCTGAGTTGCCATTACAAACTTCTGTGTCCCTTCCACCCCCCTCAAAATTTCATGATAGTTATTTGTTCACTGCTTCTTTGTTGCCATAGTGTTGGCTGAATTCAGGCAGATGTCACCCAAAGTGGGCCTTTTAAATACATTCTTGGATCTTACTCATTTCTTAGGCTCCATCTGGAGTTAAACAACCTTAAGCCAGATTTAGCATATCCAATGTCACATACATGTTATTACCTTTACTATTGCTCAGTGAAGTAATGTCTGCTTATCCCAAAAGTATTTCTGTAGGTTTTTTATCTATTTATCATATGCTCAAATGTCTATCAACCTTCTTCCTCCTTTTTTCAAGGAAGTGTTCATTTTGGAGGCAGCATGATACTATATAAAGGATTCCATGTTTAGGGCCAGAAAATCCAGGTTCAAATCCCACCTGTAACTCTTACTAACTGGGTGACTTTGGGCAAGTAGCTTAATTTCTCTGTCTTCAATTCCTCCTTAGTAAAAGGAGAAGGTTGGAGTAGATGGCCCCTTTCAGATGAGTTCCCTTTCAGTACTACATCTATGATTCTATCATCCTTTAATCTTATAACTACCCCAGGGTAATGATTCCTGTGTTTCATTCATTTTATTTTGTCAAGATGAATGCTTTCCAAATCTTTTATGGCCACTTTTATGGTTTCTTAAGTGTTCATTAATATTGGTATTATATAAATGTTAATTGCTTTAAATATGTTTTTTCTGTTCAGTGTTGATTTCAAGATACCAATAAGCCTTTTAATATGTTTGGCCACAGCCTTTTCTTAGGTGTGTCTTGCCTAGAGAAGACCATAGTATTCATAGGTATTGCCTTAATCTATTAGTTGAAAGTGAGTTGTAGATTCAATCTCCAAGAATTTGGGGTCCCCATTTTCTTGGCAAACATTAAGAATTTCATACTTATGAATTCCAAGTGACATTTTAATATCATTGGAGAAAAATTCTGCAAGATGAATTTGCTTCTTAATGTCTTTCAATAGAGCCATACAACTTTATGTGGTCCATGTAAATCACAGAATTAATATAATGTTTTTGTCCTGTTATTTTAGTTGTTATTAAATTAAAGTGGTTTTGAAGTAAATACATATGTCCCAACTCTGCCACTTACTAGCTGGATCACTATGGGCAAGTTATTTAAACTCTCTGAGAACAGACTTCCTTATCTATAAAAGGACTTCTGATACTTACACCATAGAGCTCACAAGTAGGTTGTGAGAAAATAACTTGGGAAGCCTTGAATCCTGATGGAAATGTAAGATAATGACATAATCATTTTGGGTTTGGAAAAAGACCTGCACTTAAACCAGTGTAGGGAATTCCCATTTTGGAAACCGTTCTGCCATTGCAGATCAGTAACTCATGTGTAACTTACATTTTTAGAAAAGTGCCCTGGGTTCTTAGATGTTGAGTCATTGCCTATGGTCACACGCTAACATGTAGAAGATGATAATATGGTGGATTTAGAGCTAACAGGAACTCCAGAAGTCATCTAACCCAAATCCTTCATTCTACAGATGAGGGAAATGAGGCCCAAAGAGGTTGGTGATTGGCACAGGTACTAAGTAGCAGTGCAAGAATTTGAACTCAGGTCCTCTGATTCCAAATCTAGTGCTCATCATACCATATAGAGCTAGGCAGACCTGGAGCCCAGGTTTATCTGACTCCAATATGTCATTCTGCAGCTGTGTTACTACTACTACTACTGCTGCTACTGCTGCTGCTCCTAGTACTATTGTTACTACTGCTATACCTATATGTTCCTCTATTCCTCAAACAAGACACTCTATCTTCCAAGTCCAGGCATTTTCTCTGGTTCTCCCCCATGTGTGAAATGCTCTCCCTTCTTATCTGCATGTCCTGAACTCCTTCAAGTCCCAGCTCAGATCTTACCTTCTACTAAATTCTAGTGTTTTCTCTCTGTTGAAAATCTTCAATTTATCATATATATATATATATATATACACACACACACATATACATATATACATATATTTATATATACACATATACACATATATACATTTATAAACATACATACATGTAGATAGATATATAGTTTATACATAGCTGTTTGCATGTTGTTTCCCCATTACACTGTGAGCTCCTTGAGAACAGAAATTGGTTTTTTGTTTGTTTTGTCTTTCTATGTATCCTTAGTACTTAGCACATAGTAGGTGGTCAATAAATGCTTGTTGACTGGCTGACTGTTCCTACCTACTATGGGTAATGTCTCAGGATGAAGACTTGAATTGAGAAAACTAGTATAGGAAAGAACCAGGTAAATAAGTTAGTGCCACAGAGCCAGGTAAATGACCTGTATTTGCAGAAACCTTGTTTGCTCTGAGAGGGTTTTAATTTCAAGTGATTTTCAGTTCCATTTGAACTGAGCCCATCGATCAGGCTGTAAGACCATTCCTCTAGCTGATTTGATTTCCTTCAATGTAAGCATCTTTATGCAAGCCGAAGTTGCTTTTCTTGACCCAGGTCAGGAGGTGAGTTTGTCAGGGTGACTAGTGCTGGAAAAAACAAATAGAATGTTAAACAATGTGGTCAGGGGCTAGGGATCTGAAACCTGAATGTTCTATTAACGTAGAGGGGGGCGCGGAATGTAGATTGAAAATTGTCGTTTTTACTTTGTGAAGCTTGTTTGAGAATCAGAGAATCTCAGATTTGGAAGGGAGCTTGCAGTGGGATGGCACAGTAGAAAGAATCTCAGACAGGGAGTCAGAGGACCTGGGTTCAGATCCCAGCCCTGCTACTTACTGTGGCTATGACCTGGATCAAATCACTTCACATCTGTGAGCTTTAGTTTCCTCCTCTTTAAGTGGTGGAGTTGGACCAGATTAATCTCTCAGGACCCTTCCAGCTCTAAATTTATGATCATTGAGTCCAACCTCCATTTTATAGAGGAAGTAACTGCGGGTCCCATGGCACTGACTTACCCATGGTCACAGTTAGATAGTGGAAAGGTCAGAGCTAAGACCAAACTCTTCTCACTACCCCAGTTCAATGCTTCCTTTCTACATTCACCTCTCTTATAAAATGGATAGAGAAGCCTTGGGACAAAAGGACCTGTGTTTGAATCTTTGTTCCACCATTTCCTATCAATGTGATCTTGGGAAGTCATTTAACCTTTCTCAGACTCAGTTTCCTTCTCTGTGAAATGATGGGGTCAGACTCAAGGTCTTCTATAGTCCCTTCCAGCTTTAAATCTATGATCCTATAATTCTGTAAAAATTGATTTACCTAAAGTTATCTAGTGGCAAAATTGGATCTCAATTCCTGGTCCTTTGATTCTTCCTTATAGTGTTTTTTTTTCCCCCACTGTAACAAGATGCATATCATCAGAGAGAGATATTTTCTTTTTTTAATTAAATTTTGTTTTATTTTCAGTTCCAACTCATCTCCCTTTCCTTCTCACCCTCTCCCACACATTAAGAAGGCAAGAAACCAAACTCATTACATATATGTATAGTCATGCAAAACAAATTTCTACATAAGCCATATTTTCCCCTCCCCCCCAAAAAAGAAAGAAAAAATATGCACTTCAGTCTATACTCTGAATCTATCAGTTCTCTGGAGGTGAATAACATGTTTCATCATGAGTCTTTTAAAATTGTGGTTGGTCAATGGATTAATCGGAGTTACTAAGTCTTTCAAAGTTGATTATCTTTACAATATTATTGTTACTGTATAGAGTATTCTCCTGGCTCTGCTCACTTCACTTTACATTAGTTCATACAGGTCCTGCCAGGTTTTTCTGAAACCATTATCTTCATTATTTCTTAGAGCACAAAAGTATTCCATCACGTTCATATACTGTAACTTGTTCAGTCATTCCCCAATTAATGGGCATCCCCTCAGTTTCCAATTTTTTGCCATCACAAAAGAGCTGTTATAACTTTTTTTTTTACACATATGAGTACTGTTATTCTTTCTTTGATCTCTTTGGGATATAGACCTAGTAATGGAATTTTTGGGTCAAAAGGTATGTACTTTTTAATAACTTTTAGATTATAGTTCTAAATTTGTTTTCCAGAATGGTTTACAGCTAAGGAGATAGATACATTTTCAAAGTGGTTACGAAGGAGAAGAAATTACTGCATCTATCAATCATTTGATCAACCAATCAATTAAACATTTATTAATCACCTGCTATATGCCAAGCACTCTGCCATGGAGAGGAGAGTTTTACTAATACCCCACCTATCTATCTGTCTACAGTAGTAAATGCTGACAAATTTCATAATGCTACCCTCTCTGAAGTTTGGGACTTTTAAAATCTTTAGTGCTTCCATTTGAACCTGTCCGGAAAGATGCATAGGGGTCACCAAGTTGGAGTGTGATTGGAAGAGATTGGAAACTTGCTTAAATTTGCCTGGGAGGAAAGTGTCTCCCCAGACAGCACTCCCATCCTAACGCCCGGGGTCTCCTGCCTCTGTGGGAGACGGACTCAGACCCAGAAATACTGGGCTTCTTCCTAGAGAAAGCTGCATTTTTAAAGAATATTTTCAGTTGTTCATTTTGAAATAGCTCCATGATGTGTCCCTGTTTTTAGCCTTTGAAAGTTTTGGAAAACCTGAGTGTTGTTTCATTTCCTTGTTCAAGAGATGTGCATTGAAAGTGCTGTATTAATGATTAGAGGAATGTGGAAGACAGAGAAAGGGCATTAAGCATCTCACCCAAGTGCCATATACTTCACAAATATGCAAGGGACAGGAAAATAAGGGGAGCAGTTCAAAATCCTTAGTCTGGGTGGATGCTGGCCCCTGACATGGAAAGATGGATTAATCACCTTACTAGCAAAGACTGCCATTTTAATTGATCTTCTTTGATTACAAAATGTGATCAAAATGTTTAACAAGAGGGATTTGAGCTTGTGGAAATTCAAGGGGATGGGACAGAAGGGTGACTTTATAAAAGAAAGTTGCTATGTGAATCCAAAATCTTTTCAATTGCAGAAAATAGAATGAAACTTTCATTCTGAACCACATTAGCCTGATTAGCCTCTTGTGTTTTCCTTAACCTTGACATCACTGGCCTCTCCATCTTTCTGGAAATTTTTTCCATTCTTGTCTTCCTTGACACTCTTCTCTCCTGGTTAGTTGCCTTGTCAGTGAAAATTCTGTGGTCTTTTATGAGAAATGGGTCCACCCCAGCTTTCAGCCTTACAAGTAAGTGTAGCCTATCTATGTGACCAGGCAACCAGAGCAACTTCCAGGTATCTGGTGATCTTGCTGCCATGGAAACAGACTGTGCTGATTAGTCTTGGTGAAAGTTACAGTTAGGGCAGATCTCAGTATGATGGAGACACAAACTGGTATAAAGTTACAGCTCTAACATCCACACCTTTCCTAGGGAAACAGTGAATGGCAGTGAAAGCCTCATTTAGGTCTTTAAGAAACTTCTTCATCCTAATGTAAGGAATGTCAGGTTCATGTGGTATATAGATTTGCCAATTATACATCAACAGGAGATTTGCAGAGTCAAGCTTTGTCCCACTTAGGTCTCCCTCAGAGACCACTGAAGTTTTGCACCTTCTATCTCTTTCCTGGCTTGCATCTCCTTCTACTTGGCTCCAGAGAAACCCAATTTCCCTTCCAGGTCTGCTTCTTGCTTACCCCCACCCTCAACTCAGTCCAGAGTTCATTCTCAATCTCTCTCTGTTTCTCTTGTCTGTCTCTCTTGCTGCCTCAGTTTCAATGTCTCTGGCTGTCCTACATATCTGGAATACTCTTCCTCCTGTCCTCCATCCCTTGACATTCATGAATTCTTTCAAGACTCAGTTCAGACCAAAGACTACATTGTGTAGAATGCCTTCCCAGTTCCTTCAGTCACTTGAGCCTTTCTTTCTAAGGTTACCTGGTTTCTACTTTACATGTACCTATATATTTAGATATTTTCTCCCCTATTGCTATATAAGCCCCTTGAGGGCAGAAACTGGTTTTGTTTTTGCTTTTTTTTGTCTCCTGCTTAACACACTGCCTGGAACATAGTGTTTAATAAACATGGTGATTTATTCTTCTTATATCCATACCAACACAATTTTCCAATTTTACTGTTATAACCAGAATGTTGCTTCCTATTATAATCAAAACAAAACAAAGCAAAAACCATGTGCTCTGAAATCATAGAGCCCCTCTCCCTGCCATGGCAGGATCACAGGGTCACAAGGCTAGTAGGTAAAATTTAAGCTTCCCTTACTCTAACATGAGCGGGGTCAAAGGATCAATAATAGGTACTCCTTCTCCTTGTCTATGGAGTTACAGGGTCACAGATTCAGAGTTAGTTGCCCTTTCTTCCAACTATGGGTGAGTCATAGAATAACTATGTAAAATGGGCCTTGTTCCGTAAGAATTCATTAATTTTAATGAAAAGGAAAAGGTTTCATTTCATGATTTGATCAAAACTGTCTTGTGAGTGAAACAGGTGGGTCCTGGAGAAAAGCTTACAATTTAATTACTTGGAAATTATAATTGTCAGGAACCTGACTGTGTTTCCAGGTCATTATTAAATAAGTCAGGTTGCAGATGTATACAATAATGGAAATCATGTTGGCTATGGGTGAGGACAACCAGCCGTCACAAAGATTCATAGAAATCTGTCAATACCCAGGTATAAACAAGACACTAAAATCAGGCAAAATCACAACAGAAGGGCAAGCAAGGTTCAAGGCAGGGAGAGGCTGTTCAGGACCTCGGATAGCTCCCAGGGTGTTGGAGACCGATCAGAAGACTCTTCCTCAAAGTCTCACGCTCTATTGAAGCTCATGGATTTAGAGCTGGGAGGGATCCTAGAAGTCGTCTATTCCAACCTTTTCATTCTACGGATGAGGAAGTTGAAGCCCAAAGAAGTTCATTGACTTGCCTCATATTACACAGGTAGTAAATGGCAAAGTTGGTGTTCAAACCCCAATTGTCTGCCTCCAAATCTGTCATTCTTTCCACTTGTATCACAGGCAAATTGTCATCACAGCATCTTAGAGTTGAAAAGCACCTCAAAAGTCACCTAGTCTAACAAGTAACCAAATAGGAACCTCTCTGATACCAAACCCTCACAAGTGGTCATGTGGCCTTCAATGATAGCTCTCTAGTGCAGAACTATGACATCATGAAACTAGGAAGTTTCCCCCTCTAACTAGGTAAGGGCTGTGTGTGGAATCCTTTGCTCCTGGTTCTCCCCCTTAGGGCAAAACAATTCTAGTCCTCTTACTTTCATGAGCATAGATAGCATGATGGATCTCCAAGGGTTCTTAGAAATCATCAGGTCCAATAACCTCATTTGGCAAGTGAAGAAACTGAAACCCAGACAGGTTAATTGACTAATGGCACCCAGGTAATAAGTGTTAAGGGTAGGATTTGAACCCAGGTTCTCTGACTCCAGAGCCAACACGCTTTTCACTGTGTTCCTCCCCTTGGGCAGAGGGGAGAAAAAGCCTTTTAGATGGAAGAAGACTGACATGACTAAAAGCCAGGAGCCAGGAGTGAATATGTTATGTGAAGGGAACAGGAAGGCCTATCCACAGAGCTTTTAGCCTGTGCATTAGACGAGTGGATTCTATATTTTAACCAAACCAAAGGCTTTATTCACAGGAGTTGACACATCCTCCAGGGATCCAGTGCACTGCTCAGGGAGTGGCTGAATGAGACCTCGTCTTCATCCTCCTCATTGACTGATTTATCCTCCTAGGAACCTCTTTCCCCCAAGTCAGGTGTAGGGAGTTGGTCTGGGGCCAGGACTCTGGCAATAATAATTGAGCTTGATCTCAGTTTTGTTTCAGGAAAGGCTTTTTGACCATCATGACCATAATGATTCCTGAAAAGGTTGATTTTTGGTGGAAGAGCTTTGAGAAGTAATTAACGGGTGAGAGTCATGTTGCCCTGATTATTCTGAGTACATGCCGTTTGCCACCTGCTGTTTTAAAGAATGTTTTGCATTTTCATTTTGGACTAGTTATAATAACCATGGAATATGGATCTCAGCCCAGACTGTGTGAAAGTCCTCAGAGCTGCCAGAAGGCCCATTGAGGGAGGGGAGTGTTGTTGGGAGTGTGGGGAGTGCACCAATTAGTACTGAGAACAAACTGTTGAATAAAAACACTTAGCACACAAACAGCACTTTCCATCTCCAAAGCCTGGAGAAGAGAGTACTTGGAGAAAGGGGGGCAGCAGGGAATATGAAGAGAAGGAAATCTGTATTTATTAAATGCCTACTATGTGTGCCAGATACTGTGCTATGCACTTTTACCAATAAATATTACCTAATTTGATGCTCACAACGACCATGGGAGGTGGGTGCTATCATTATCTCCATTTTACAGTTGGGAAAACTGAGGTAGTCAGCAATTAAGTGACTTAGCCAGGATCACACAGCTACTAATTATCTGAGGCTAGATTTGAACTTGAATCTAGTCCTGACTTTAAGCCCAGTACTCTATCCATTTCACCACCTAGCTGCCTCACAGACTTCAAGTTTCTGATGGGCTAGCATATGAGAGAGGAAGTAAATTTACTGTGTATGGCTTCAGATGGCAGAGTTAGGACAAGAATGGGAGTGGACATCTCAGGGAATCAGATTTAAGCTTAATATAAGAAAAAAATGCTAATCATTATTGCTGTCCATTAATTGAATAGGGTATAGGGCAGGGTGGGAATGGAGCTGCCTATGAGGCACATTACATTAGAATGTAAGCTCCTTGTGGGCAGGGACTGTTTTTGTCTTTCTTTGTATCCCTAGCACTTAGCATAGTAGCTGGTAAATTGGAAGCATTTAATTAGGACTGAAGGAATAAATAAATGACTGACTGGCTGACTGCTCAGTAAATTCTCCCCAGGGAATCTTTCCAATGCACTGGGTACTTAGGCTAGTTCTCTTGAAATTGCATGGATACCAATGGAGCAGATATCTTTGAGTCTCACTACATAAACAGTTCACCTTCTTTTCCAGACACTGGAATTTTATCTGGAGCCACTCTTTATGTCCCGTCTTTTGCACAACTCTTCCTTGCTAATATATTTCAGTCTGCTCACTCCCATTGCTTTTTGGGTGACCATCTGTCTGTCTGTCGATCTCTCAATCAAGCTATTTATCTGCTAGTCTGTTTAGTTTTCCTAATGCTTGGAAAGGTGTGTTGGCCATCAGCTTTGGGACATATAAGGAGAAATGCGGGGGCCTGACAGTATTGTCAGAGGAGTGGGAGAGATTTATCATTACAAAGAGCTAAAAGAAAAAAAACTTTGATGGGTGAACCAGTGCCCTGATGAATCTAGCCCATTAGACCAGCAGAGATTTCACTTACCAGGCAACCAACAATTGCCACAAAAAAGGATTATGTGAAATCTGGGTCCTTGTACAAAACCACTCCTCCACCTGCACCAGCTTGATGAGTGGCAGCTGCTAATGTGAGCAGTGATGGATGTCCATTTAGTCTATCTGCCTGTAGCACCATCAGTCAATATGATGGTCTATAAGTTAGTTCATTAGTCAGTCTTTGGTCAGTCTGTCCAAAAGTCCATCAGTTATCCATTTTGCCTACTGGTCTGTTAGTCATTAGTAGTGGTAGAGGCTATAGGGTGCTCTATATTCATTGCACTCATTTATGAAGGGATTGAGCTAACTCACCTTTGAGGTCCCTATTAACTCTAAGTCTGTATTCCTATAATTACAGTACAGCATAAGAAATTGCCTAGATCTGCCCTGCAAGAGCTCATCCTTTCCCTTCCTTCAAGTCAGACTTTTGCCCTTCTACCTTAAAAGTGGACGAGACCACTCTACCCCTTTATCTCTCTGCTTCCAACAGGGAGAGAAGACAAGATTGCTGTGTGTAGGTAAGCACAGCTCATGAGCCCCTGGATACTGACTCTTCTGGGTACAGATTAAGAATAAAGGAGTCATCACCCCCTCACTTTTCACTGAATTTCAGACAGACCCTGGAGGAGGTGTGGTTGAAGAGAACTTCAGAGGAGGGAGAAGGGAGATATTCCAAGAATGGGGGTGGGGTTCCGGGGTGTTGGAGTGTGGAGCTAGTATGGCAAAAGGGTACTTAATGTCAACTTATATCATCACTTGTGATTTTGTTTCTCTGTGTGTGATTGAGTGTGTGTTTGATTGGGGTTGTCAGTAACAGCAAAGCCGGAAGGAGCTCAGAGCAGTCACACTCCAGCCCTGTCCAGGAAAGGGGAAGAAGCAGGTGGAAGGAATATCAAGACCTGGTGAGAGCACTGGCAGGAAATTACACCCTGGAAGGGGTGGTAATTACATTCAGGTTATATAATGTGAGCTCTGTCAGAGGCTGCTGGTGATTTAGACTGGCCAACTGAAATTCTTCCAAGAAAGAATAAGAAGTGTGTCTGCAGGGTGCAGTGTCGAGGACAGTCTAGGGTTTGACACAATCATGCAACTGATCATGGTGTCTGGATTCCTGGTACCTCATCCTATTGTAGGGATTTTTGTGGAACCCTGAAGGTTTGATTGGCTTGGCCAAACACAAGCAGGTGAATTTTGTCTTGTCTCCTGGAGAATGAAACCTAGGGAGCACCACTGGTCTTGATGGATGAGGGGCTATAGGAATGACTAGGTAGAAATAGGGGAAAATTATCATTGGAGAAATGTCTGATGTCAAGAGTTAACTTAAGCTTGTTTCCCTTGTACCCAAAGGCAATTCCTCTGCCTTGAGGACAGGAACCACATGGAGGCATTTTGATGTACAGGAAGGAGGGCTAGACTTAAAGTCTGGAGAAACTTGACTTAGAATCAGGTCTCTGGCCTTTAATAACCATTTGATCATGGCAAGTCACCTAACCTCATTGAGTCTCAGTTTTCTTGTGGGTAAAATGGGGATAATAATGTCTATAGCACCTGCTTCATATTATTATTATCATATACATATCAGTATTATTGGGAGTTTTAAATAATATAGTCTCTAAAATATTTTGTAAAACTTAAAACACTGTATCAATGCCAATTATCATGAACAAGATGATCCAAGGCCTCTGTTGATCATAAATAAATGTTTCTAGGATTATGTGGAATAAAATTATGTACATGTAATTAAATGTGATTGCATATGACAATGTATTACATGAGTGTTTTTGTATGTAGAACTTCATAGTGATTAGGTATATTGTGTGTGCACCTGCTTTTTGTCATCAGAATTAATCTTTTAAGTGTCTTGATGTGAATTTTGCATCTTGGGAATATCCCAAGAAAACTCACAGAATTTCAGAGTTGGAAGGGATTCCAGAAGCCATATGTAATCCAGTGTTTACCTGACCAAGAATTCCTTCTACGACATCCCCAACAAGTGGCCATTCAGACTCCACTGGAAACCTTCCAGTGCAGGGAAGCCAACTACCTCCCAAGAAAACCCATGCCACTTTGGGGCAGCTCTAATTGTTAGAAAGATCTTCCTAACATTAAGACAAAAGTTTCCTCCTGGAAAAGTCTACCTATTGCTTTTAGTTAACTCTAAGGTCAATTAGAGCCAATATAATCATTTATTTCATATGACTTGAAGATTGCTATCAGGTTTTCTTTCCTCTAGGCTAAGTAGATGCAATCAATCTTTATATGATGTTGTCTATCATGCTGCTGCCATTTTTTAGATGCTCACCTTCTAATCAATATCTTTCTTAAAATGTGGCACTCAGAAATGAACATGGTACTTCAGATTTGATCTGTCCATGCCAGAGAACAGTGAGGTTATCACTTTAATGCAATGTTGCACTGCCATATTAGCTGCCATGTTACACAATTCTTTGGCCCCAATACCATCCTCCTACCTCCCAATAAGCCCTAGACACACTTATGTGGATGGGTACATAGAGATTGAAGGAAAATGTTAACTAGTTTGGTCAGGTGTGTGATAGTAAGTGAATGAATGAATATATCATTGTGGGAGGGATGAAAAAAAAACATATGATAACCATACAGTCATAGCCCCAGAGTTGGAAGTGACCTTAAAGATCATCTAAGATCATCAAATCGTCAGCTTGATGTTTAAATCCCTTCACAATATGATTTTAGCCTGCCCTTCCAGGATCATTCCACACCATTCTCATTTATTCACTCTACAACTAGGCTCCTTGCTTTTGCTGACATCAGCACACCATCACCTGCCATTTTACCTTCTCAGAGACTGCGCTCCATGCCTGGAATCCCCTCCCTCCTTAACTATACCTTTAGGATTCCTAACTTCTTTCAAGTGTCAAATCATGTGCCATCTCCTCTGAAAAGCCCTTCTGGATTCCCCTGCTTAGTGCCGTGGCCCTCCTCCATTGTCATTGGATTGCAGAATACATGGAGAAGAGTAAGATGTAGGAAGATTGGAAAGATAAGATTACAGTATGGTTATAGCACGAATGGCACTGGAATCAGTTACAAGACCTGGATTCATATCCTGGGCCCTTGTTTTCCCATTGAAGTTCTTCTGCTGTTTTAGTTGTTGTTGTTGTTGTTTTTTTAAAGAATGCTTCATTCTCCCTTAAAACCCAAAGAGTAGAGAGATGTGCTTTAAGCTCCCTTTCTTCTAAGAGCAAAACTGGCCTACACTTTGAAGACTGATGACTGCTATTTGGATCACTTAAAATTTTTCCTGGTCTTACTTTGGACTTTGGACTTTGTCATAAATTTAGTGGATTTGGGGGCAGATGAGCAAGGATGACAAAGCTATTTGCTAGGAACCTAGAGCTTTGTTAGCCTGTGGAAGACAGAATGAGGCCTAAGAGACTAAAGGAGAGCAGTCAGGAGTCCGTGATAGCCGTCCAGGTGACCTCAGCACAGTGACTGGCACATGATAGGCATTTAATAAATGTTTATGGATTGGTCAATTACATTGCTTGATCAATCAATCATAGGATCATAGATCTAGAGCAGAAAGGTTCATGAAAGGCCATCTAGTCCAGCCACTAGCTGAGGAAACTGAGGCCCACACTAGTTAAAAAATTTAGACAAAGTCATGTAGGTAGTAAGCCTTAAGGTCAAATTTAAATTCAGGTCATCAGAATATAGATTTAATGTTCTATCCACTATACCATGCTGAATGCCCAAATCAAGAGATATCCCTGTCCCTTATATTTATTCTCAGACCCAGGTTGTTAGTAAGAAAAGTGACCCTTTTAGCTTGGTGATCACATGATTTATCAGGCATTCTTGTCATATCATTAGATTTATTTGCCACCTTTGCAGGAAATGTCTCCTTTTGACCCTAATCCTCCTTTTCCATTCCAGGAGCGTCAAGCACCTGAATTTGTAATTTTTTTTCTCTATATAGCCATACTGAATGTCCTGGGATGGGGGTTGTATGTGGTAAGAAATCAAGGGAAGGTGGTATGTTTATTCAGCATTCAAGGAGACACTGGTGAGTCAATAGTTTCAACTGAAATAATTGAAAATTGACCCACTTGGGAAGTTACCTGTCTGCTAGAATATTTTATTTTGGACCCATCTCATAACTGTGATTGCAAATGTTGTGTGGGACCTCGGCATTTTTGCTGCCATGGCTTTCCTGGTTGGCATTCTTTCCCTGGCCTAGAATGCAGGGTCAATAATGAGGGCTTCATTTTTCTTTGATAGAAACAGTCCTGGGCTTCTCTGTCAAGAGTGCCAACAGGTACCTTTGACACATAAACTCTGCTTTGGGTGAATTATGGATGGTTGGCTTCTTTTACAGATGTACCCTTCAGGAAAAGAATTTCTAAGCAGTCATAATTTCATTTAAATTGGGTGAGATGAGACTTTATGATTTAAAAAGGGGCTGCAGGTTGTATGAATTCCCTTTATTGTCCTTCCTTCTGTTACCTAAGAATGCAAACTCTTAAAGAGCTGGGATTGTATTTGCTTTTCTTTGTATCCTCAGTGCTGGTTAGAACATAAAAGGTTAATAAATACAAATGGATTGATTAATCTTTTTCTTCACCATCCTCCCTCTGCTCCTCTAACTCATTTGTTCATCATGTTAACACCTGCTTTTCCCTTGATAATATACTTTGTATGAAACTTTTCTAGGATGTCCTCCATTTTTTCATGGTACTTCACTTCCTCCAGTATGTTAATTCTTTTTCTCCTACCAATTGTATTTCTCTCTCTTTTTTTAAAGAAATTTGTTACTTCACTTTTTGAAATGATTAATCCAATAGTACCAAGTAATAGAATAAAGAAAACAGAAAGCAAAACACAATATAAGAAGAATGCTGTTGGGGGCAGGTAGGTGGCACAGTGTTTACAGCCAGTGCTCTATCCACTGCCTCTCTATCCGAATGGCCTGATAGAGCCAGTGCTCTATCCACTACCACTCTATCCAAAGGACTGAAGTCAGGGGAACCCGATTTCAAATCTGGCCTCAGACCAAACACTTGACACTTACTAGCTGTGTGACCCTGGGCAAGCCACTTAACCCCAATTGACTAAAAGGAAAAAAAAACTGCAAAAAAAGAGTATGCTGTCTTCCCAAGGCAATCTATAATCATTTTACTTTAACCTTTTACCCTCTCTCTGAGAGTCCAAAAAAGTCTATTTTAATCCCAGGAACTGGCAATGAATTTGCCTTGGTTCATACTTTCTTAGGGGTTGCTCACACCTGGGTTTTCAACAAGTAGAATGAGGGATATTCCCCCCCCCCCATATTTGTAAAGTATCGTAAATCACAGGTAAATAAGAGCTGGACAGAGTCTTTTCACAAATGAAGAAACCAAGTCTCAGAGAGATTGAGTGACATAGCTAGTCAATGTCAGGGTCAGGACAGAAAAAGGAGCAGATAGATGGGTGTATTCCCCAGGAAATTAGTGTCAAATGGGAATCAGGTTCTCAAAGGTAGGATCCTGCTGCCTTACAGTAATTGTCACATACGCTAAACAGGAGTTTTGGTAGAGTGTAATGTATATGATGTATGTGTATGTGTATATGTATATGTATATGTATATGTATATGTATATGTATGTTACCTGCCTGCACACACTTTTCCCAATTAGCTACTTTAACAAGCTTTAATAAGAACACTCTAATAAGTTAATTAGAATAAATAAATAGAATGCTGTGGAAGTAGAACAAGAAGGTCAGGAGTGGTTGCTCGAATTTTAAGAATAAAACGAAAACCAAAGTATCGAGTATGTAGTGAAAGATTTCTGTCCCTTCTCTGGAAAGGAAGAGATACAGAGAGGGCCTGGAGTTGTTTACTTAGAAAATGAAAAATATCCTGAGATCATTGTTCAGGATGCAGGCTTATGGAGTGAAGCGAAGTTTTAAAAAGATTCCTTTCCTAGTGCAGACATTAGTGGTCAGAGATGACAATCTCAGCAGTACCACTGGGATATTGGTCTGACTTCCTCTGGCTACTCAGTCTGGTGTGAAGCTTATGCTTCATGCCAGGAGCATGCCGTGCCTGACATGGAGGCATTTATGCACCTGGATTTTGTGTGGCCTTTGCCAGAAACTACTCTGGGTAACTCAGAAATGATTTCCTCAAAAGGGATTTGAAATTTCAGTATTTTCTGTTTTTTGACTTTTTTTTAATCCTAGAATCACACTGTAGATTATTATAAAGTAAAAATAATATATACTTACAGTTTGAATCAAACTGCAGGAGTTTAGGAGATTTTAGCTTCTTTAAGAGAGTGGGTGGGGCTAGATAATTTTGCCTACTTTTATTTCTTAAGCAAATGTTTTATTGGAAACAAAATTAAAATAAGTACAAACCATTGAATTTGCTTAGTAACTATTTACATTTAAATTGATTACTTTCAACACATGTCAGTCATTCAATAAACATTTATTAAGCACCTACTATGTGCCAAGTACTGTGCTAAGCACTGAAGATACAAATCCAAAAAAGAAAGGTAGTCCCTGCTCTCAAGGAGTTTACAATCTAATGAGGGAAGGCAACACCCAAAAAGAAGCTAAAAGCACTGGAGCAGGGGAAGAGAAAAGAAGGTACCAGCCTCTAAGGCATGATGAAGAAGTTTAAAAAAATAGGTGTGAAGCCTAGCGGGAAGTGAAAGCATCAGCTATCATAATGCTATATCAGTTACTGCCTCAGAGCCTTCACCAGATTTCTCTGTCCATTCAATCTCACTTACTTTTCCTCACATGAGTACCTAATATTAGTGTGTACTCCATTCTTCTAGTTCTGGACTTTTTCTCCCTTTTTGCCCTGCATTATCTCATACAGGGCTTTCCAGATTTCTTTGTATTTCTCAAACTTGTCAGACTTTGCTGCATTATAGTATTCCATTATATCAATACACAATAGTTTCTTTAAATGCTTGTGGTTTGATATTTATTTTGTTTCCAGTTTTTTAATGTGATTGCATATAGTACTGCTATGAAAATCATTAAACAAGTAGCTTTTTAAAAAAAATAAAATTTTCCGGGTATATTCTGAATGATGGAATTATTGGATCAAAGGGTATGATTATTTTTGTTCCTTTTTACTACATACTGCTAAATTGCTTTCCAAATCAATTATACAAGTTTGCAATCCCACCAGCAATGAATTGAATGTGCAATTTCTCCACAACCCTGTCACTATTGAATTTCTTTGCTTTTAATTATTTTTTACCAATGTGATGGGTGTGAGAAGGTATCTCAAAGTTGATTAAATTTGCATCTTGTTGATTATGAGTGAAGATGAATATTTTTTCATGTGATTATTAACCATTTGTGATTTACTTTTTGGAAATTGTTTATTCATATCCTTTTATTTATTTCTTATATTCTGATAATTTATCTCTTATTTATCTCATATATACCAAGAATTACCACTGTGACTTTTTGTAGCAATTCTTTATACATGTTATTTTTATTTAGTTTTAAAAATTTCCAGTTCCAAATCATCTACTTCTCCTTTACCCATTAAGAAGGTAAAAAAAAAAATCATTAGAAATATGAATAATTGTGCAAGATAAAATCATGCATTAGATATGTCCAAAAAAAAGAGAGAAAGTATGCTTTAATCTGCATTCTGAGACTATCATCTCTCTATCTGAAGGTGAATAAAATGTTTCATCATGAGTCCTTTGAAATTGTAATTGCTTATTGTGTTGATTACTATTACTAAGTCTTTCAAAGTTGATTATCTTTGCAATATTGCTGTTACTGTATAATTGTTCTCCTGGTTCTGTTCCCTTCACTTTGGTCAGTTCATATAAGTTTTCCCAGGCTCTTCTGAAACCATTGCTTTTATCATTTCTTAGTGTATAATAGTATTCCACCACATTCATACACCCTAACTTATTCAGTCATTCCCTAATTCATTGATATACCCTCAGTTTCCAATTCTTTGTCTTTACAAAAAGAGCTGCTATAAATGTTTTTGTACATGTGGATCTTTCTTTGGTAGCTTTGGGATATAGACCAAGCAGTGGGAATCCCAAGTCAAAGGGTGTGCACAGTTTAATAGCTTTTTGAGCATGATTCCAAATTGCTTTCCAGAATGAGTGAACTAGTTCACAGTTCTACCAACAGTGTTTCAGTGTATCTGTTTTCCCATAGCCCTTCTGGCATTCGCCATTTTCTTTTTTGCCATCTTAGGTAATCTGATGAGTATTAGATGGTATCTCAAAGTTGTTTTAATTTTAATTTATCTAATTATTAGATATTTAGGACATATTTTTCATATGACCATAGCTTGGATTTCTTCCTCTGAAAACTGCCTATTCATATAATTTGACCATTTACCAAAAATAGGGAATGGCTCTTTTCCTTATAAATTTGTCTTAGTTACCTATATAACTTAGAAATGGGACTTTTATCTGAGAAATTTGCTACAAAGATTTCCCCCAGTTTTCTTCTTTTCTTATAATTTTAGCTGCATTAGTTTTATTAGTGCAAAGATGTTTTAATTTTATGTAATCATAATTATTCATTTTACCTCCTGCAAACTTCTCTACCTTTGTTTGATCATGAACTCATCTCCTATCCATACACCTGACAGGTAATTTCTTCCATGATCCACTAATTTGCTTATGATGTCATCCTTTATATAAATCATGTACCCATTTTGAGCTTATCTTGGTATACAGTATGAGATGTTGGTCTATACCTAGTCTCTGCCAGACTGCTTTCCAATTTTCCCAATAGTTTTTGTTGAATAGTGAGTACTTACCCTGATTTCTGGGATCTTTGAGTTTATCAAACACTAAATTATTGTACTCATTTGCTTCTGTATACTGCATACCTAA
This sequence comes from Vombatus ursinus, assembly GCF_900497805.2. Lineage (NCBI taxonomy): Eukaryota > Metazoa > Chordata > Mammalia > Diprotodontia > Vombatidae > Vombatus > Vombatus ursinus. Next base: position 3,920,071 of record NW_020954598.1, read on the forward strand.
TCCATTCCACTAATTAACATGTTTCTTATATGCTGTATCAAATTATTTTGATGATTTCAGCTTTGTAGTATAGTTTGAGATCTGGCATTGCTTATCCTTGTTTCTTCTATTTTTTTTTTTATCATGGATTCCCCTTGTATTCTTGACCTTTTATTCTTCCACATGAATCCTGTTATTATTTTTTCTAGCTCTTTGAAGTAATTCTTTGGTAGTTTAATTGGTCTGTCAGTGAATAAGTAAATTATTATTTGTACTATTGTCATTTTTATTATATTGGCTCAGCCTACCTATGAGCAATTAGTGTTTTCCAATTATTTATATGTCTTTCTTTATATGAAGAATGTTTTTTAATTGTGTTCATATAGTTCCTATGTGTGTCTTGGCAGCTAGACTCCCAAGTATTTTATATTTATTTACATTTATTCTGTAGTTATTTTAAATGGAATTTCTCTTTTTATCTTCTGCTAGATTTCATTGGCAATATGTAGAAATACTAATGATTTAAGTGGGTTTATTTTATGTTCTGAAACTCTGCTTAAGTTGTTGTTTCCTTCACTAGAATTCACTAAGTAAACCATCATATAATCTGCAAAAAAAGTGATAACTTATTTCTTAAATTTCTTTTTTATTGTCTTATTGCTATAGCTAACATTTCTAGTAAATAGTGAATAATAATGATGATGATGATGATAATGAACATACTTTTCTTCACCCCTGATCTTATTGGAAGGTTTCTAGTTTATCTCCATTACAGATAATACTCTCAGTTTTAAATGGATACTACTTACCATTTTAAGAAAAGCTCCATTTATGCCTATGCTTTCTTGTTTTTAAATAGGAATGGGTATTGCCAAAAGCCTTTTCTGCATCTATTGAAATAATCGTATGATTTTTATTGGTTTGTTGTTAATTTTTGTTATTTAAATGGTCAATTATGTTTATAGTTTTCCTAATATTGAACCAGTCCTATATTCCTGGTATAAATCCAGCCTGTTTATAGTATGAGATCTTTGTGATATATTGCTGTTTCTCCTTGTTAATATTGTATCTTAAAATTTTGCATCAATAAACATTAAGGAAATTGATCTATAGTTTCATTTCTGTGTTTTGATTTTCTCTAGTTTAGGTATCAAGACCATATTTGTGGCATAGAGGGAATTTGGTAGTACCCTTTATTTTACCTATTTTTTCAAACAGTTTCAGTCATTCCCTAATTCATTGATATACCCTCAGTTTCCAATTCTTTGTCTTTACAAAAAGAGCTGCTATAAATGTTTTTGTACATGTGGATTTTTCTTTGGTAGCTTTGGGGTATAGACCAAGCAGTGGAAATCCTGAGTCAAAGGGTGTTGGAATTAATTCTTTAATATGTAGTGTTGGAATTAATTCTTTAAATGTTTGGTAGAATTCACTTGTAAATCCATTTGTTCTTGTTTTTTTGTGGGGGAAGGGTTCATTTATGGCTTCTTCAATACCTTTTTCTAAGATAAGTTTAAGTATTCTATTTCCTGTTCTGTTGTTTTGGGCAATTTGTATTTTTGTAAATATTCACCTATTTTACATAGATTATCAGTTTTGTTGGCATAGAGTTGGGCAAAATAGTTGCTAATAATTGCTTTTATTTCTTCTTCATTGGTTGTGAATTCCCCCTTTCATTTTTTATATTAGTTATTTTGTTTACTTCTTTCTTTTTAAAAAAACAACATTAATTAATATCTTATCTATTTTCTTGTTGATTTCTTTTAAAACCAAAAAAAAAAAAAACCCAGCTCCTAGTTTCATTTATTAATTCAGTGTATTTTTATCTTCAATTTTATTCATTTCTCTTTTGATTTTTGGGATTTCTATGTTGGTATGTAATTAAGGGTTTTGAATTTGTTGGTTTTCTAGGTTTTTTTAGTTGCATTCTCAATTCATTGATCTACTCTTTCTCTCTCTTATTGATGAAGAAGTTTAGAGATATAAATTTCCCACAAGTACTGTTTTGGCTACATCCCACAATTTTTGATATGTTTCTCATTGTTATAATGAACTTGAATAAATTATTGATTTTTTCCTATGATTTGTTCTTTGATTCTTTAAGATTAAGTTATTTAATTTCCAACTAATTTTATATGTTTCAAAGGCCCTTTACTGAATGTAATTTTTATTGTATTATGGATGGGGAAAGTTAAATGTAATATTTCTTCTTTTCTGCATTTGTTTGTGAGGTTTTTATGCCCTAATATGTGGTCAATTTTTTTGAAAATGCCATGCAAAATGGAAAAATAGATGTGCTTCTTCCCATTCCTCTTCAATATTCTCTAGAGAATATTGACTTCTAGAGAGGTCTACTATATTTAACTTTTCTGAAATTCTATTAATCTCTTTAGTTTTTTTCTTATTTATTTTGTCATTAGATTTTTCTAGGTCTGAGAGAAGTAAATTGATATCCTCCACTATTATAGTTTTACTATTTCTTCCTGTAACTCATTTAACTTTTTCTTTAAGAATTTGGATGCTATGCCATTTGGTGCACATATATTCAGTACTTATATTAAGTCATTGTTTAATGGTACTTTATAGCAAAATGTAGTTTCCCTGTTTATCTTCTTACATTAGATCTATTCTTGATTTTGTTTTGTCTGAGATCATGGTTTCTACCCCTGCCTTTTTTACTTCAGCCGAAGCATAATAAATTCTGTTCCAGTCCCTTTAAAAAAAAAAACTGTATATGCTGTCTTTCTGTTTCAAGTGTGTTTCTTATAAAAAATATATTGTTGGATTCTGATTTCTAAACCATTCTACTATCTGCTTCCACTTTATGAGTTCATCCCTTTCTCATTCACAGTTGTGATTGCTAATTGTGTATTTCCCTCTATCCTGTTTTTATACCTTTCCTTCTCTTTTCCCCTATCTCTTCTTTAAGAGTCTGTTTTGCTTCTAATTACTACTCTCTTAATCCTCCCTCTTATTTCTCTCTCTTTTCCATTAACCCCATTGCCTCCTACTTCCCTGTTGGGCAAGATGAATTTCTATACTTGATTCTGTGTGTTTGTACATTCTTCCCTTTTTTGTATGTTTTTTTTTTTTTACTTGAGGCAATTAGGGTTAAGTGACTTGCCCAGGGTCACACAGCTGGTAAGTGTTTGAGGCCAGATTTGAACTCAGGTCCTCCTGACTTCAGGGCCAGTGCTTCATCAAACTGAGTCACCTAGCTGCCCCGCATTCTTCCCTCTTTTAATCGATTCAGATGAGAGTAAGGTTCATGTGTTGCTTACTCCACCACCAACTGTCCCCTCTGATGTATAAACTCTTCCTTGCACAGTACATTTATGTGAGATAATATTCTCCATTCTTCCTTTCCTTTCCCATCTTTCCCAGTGCCCCACCCTTCCATTCTTCCTTTTAGATCATCCAAACATAATAGAATCACACCCAGACCTTCTGTTTAATTAGACTCCCTCTATTTCTTAATAATGCATATCTTTTTATTTTACTCTTGACTCACGTGCTTAAACCTCAAAGTTTCTATGCAGCTCTGGTCTTTTCATCAGGAATGCATGAGCATTTTCTATTTCATTAAGGAACCATTTTTCCCTGTGATGATTATGCTCAGTTTTGCTGGGTGGTTTATTCTTGGTTGTAAGCCTAGAACCTTTGCTTTCTGGAATATGATATTGCAAGCTCTCTGTTCCTTTATAATAGCTGCAAAATCTTCTGTTATCTTGACTGCAGCTTCCATAATACTTAAATTCTTTTCCTCTGGCTGTTTGTAGTATTTTTTCCTTGACTTAGGAGTTCTGTATTTTAGCTATACAGAATTTAGTTCAGTATGTGGGCTGGGCCTTTTCCCAACAAATTGATGTCCAATTTTCCAAAGTATATTGTGAAATAATCAATCCTTTCCCAGTTTTTATTTTCCAATAGTTTGTCCATTTGGTCAGATATCTGGTAGTCAGTCAACTCTCATTTATTAACCACTTGCTATGTGCCAGACACTGTACTGAGCACCAGGGATACAAAGAAAGGTAAAAGACAGTTTCTGTCCTGGTAGAATTTACAGTCTAATGGAGGAGACAACATGCAAACAACTATCTACAAACAATATATATATAAAGGATAAACAAATGCCATAACCCTCATATTCCACTGGTCTAGTTCTCTATATTTCACATAGTACCAAACATTTTTTGTGATGATCACTTTATAATATGTTTCAAAATTTGATCATGCAAGACCCCTTCACCAGTTTTTCTCTATTTGACCCATAGTATTCTTGTCCACTTGTTTTTCCATATAAATTTCATTATAATTTTTTTAGTTCTGTAAAGAAATCCCATAGGATTTTGAATGGTATTTCATTAAGTGCCTTTAAGACATCTCAAACTGGATGTCCAGTAGACATCTTAAGCTCATGACTAGAATTGAACTCATTACTTTTTCCCCTAAACACTCCCCCCCACCTCCTACCTTCCCTATCACTGTAAAGGGCAACACCATCCCCAGTCCTCCAGGCTCACAACCTAGGTTTCATCCTTTACTTCTGTCTCTTGCCATCCTCCCCCTCCCTACAAACACATATCCAAGCTATTACAAAGGTCTATCTATTTCACCTTTCCAACACCTCTCAAATGCACCCCATTCTCTCCTCTGACACTGCCAAAATTCTAGTGCAGGCCCTCATTACCTCACGCCTGAATTATTGCAATAGCCTGCTGATTGGTCTGCCTGCCTCAAGTCTCTCCCCACTCCAATCCATTCTCCATTCAGCCACTGAAGTGATTTTCCTAAAGCACAGATATGATTGTGTCATACCTCCCACCTCTCCCTGGACTGAATGTCTTCAGTGGCTTCCTATCACCTTCAGACTCAAATGCCAAGTGTTTTGTTTGGCATTCAAATCCCTTCATAACTTAACTCCCTCCTACCTTTCAAGTCTCTTACACCTTATTCTGTAATACATGCTCTTCAATCTAGTGACATTGGCCTCCTGGGTGTTTCACAAACCGGATACTCCATCTCTTGGCTCTGGGCATTTTCTCTGGCTGTCCCCCATGCTTGGAATGCTCTCCCTTCCCCACTCAGACTGCTGACCTTCCTAGCATCCCCAGTCCCAACTAAAATCCCACTTCCACAGGAAGCCTTTCTTAACCCCTCTTAATTCTAATGCTTTCCCTCTTTTAATTATTTCCTCCTTATCCTGTATGTAGCTTGCTTTGTATATATTTGTTTTCATGTTGGTTCCCCAATTAGATTGTAAGCTCCTTAAGGGCAGGGACTATCTTTTGCCTATGTTTGTATCCCCAGCACTTAGCACAGTGCCTAGCACATGGTAGGTACTTAATAAATGTTTATCAAATATATAAGTTAATTTGGAGAGTATTGTGTTTTCCCAACCTGTTTGTGAACATTGACTGCCTATCCAGTTATTCAGGTCCTGTATTATTATAGGTTTATATTTGTCTTTAAACAGATCCTCTACATTGATAAGTGAGGAAATTCTCAAATATTAGATAGTCTTGATTTTATATGGGGTTTCTTTTTTATTATGCTATCCTGCTTTTTATTAGGAGTAAATAATAGTTTTTGCATGTTAATTTAGGATAGACAGCATGACATAATGAGTGGAGCACTGGATCTAGAATCCAGAAGACATGAAGTTAAACCCTATCTTAGAACCTTATTAGCTATGTGACCCTGGGCAAGTCACTTAACCTTGTTCAGACTTAGTCTTCTCATCTATAATAAGGTGATAATAACAGCATCTACCTTTAGGATTGTTGTGAGGATCAAACACTTCAAGCTTTAAAGCACTATATAAATGTTGGTTATTATTGTTTATGTTCATCTTCTGGTTAAGATGCTTGGATTTGCTGCATACACTATTCTATCATCTGAAAATAATAACATCTCTTCATATCCAATATGAATTCCTCTAATATCTTTTCTCTATATTATCAAAACTGCTAGAATTTCTGATACTGTATCAAATAAAAACAGTGAGAATGAACATCCTTGTCTTGTCAACAAGCATCTATTAAGCAGCTACTATGAGCTAGGCACTATGCTAGATGCTGAGTATGCAAAGAAAGGCAAAATCAGTTCATGCCCTAAAGGAACACACAATCTGATGGAGGAGATAATGTGGAAAAAGTATCTGAAAGCAAGATATATACAGTATAAATTGAAGATAATCTCTGAGGGAATGCACTAGCATGAAGAGGAATTGTTTTAGTGGGGTTGTCTCTAATATATCTACACTAAATATTATGTTGGCTCTGAGCTTAAGATAGATATTTTTTATTGTGTTGAGGAAAAATCCCTCTATAGTCTTTGTTTTAGAAAGTTTTGAAATTATCTTTTTATCATGAATGCGAATGTCAACAGATAATTCCGCACACAAAGAACAGAAAACGAGATTGTACAAAAAATCATGAATTTCTTGTATAGTCTATTTTTTCCATTTATTTTAAACTTGTATGATGTAATAAAACTCCCCTGCTTGCAAGTGCACCTTTCTGAATTTCCTTCTGTTCTCTTCTATTTTTAAAATGTTTTACTGGTGCTCTTTTTTTGTATCACTATCGCTATCCACCATTTCCACGTACTTTCTCTCCAAATAGAAGCCAACCATGTTAACAAGTCTCTATAGCCAAGCAAAACAAATTGACAAAATTATTGTATCTGTAAATGTATATCTAATTCTGTATCTTTAGTCCATCACCTCTTTGCCAGGAGGTAGGAAACAAATTCTGTCAATAGTCTTCTGAAGTCAAATTGGTCTTTCAAAGTTGTTTCTCTTTACAGTACTGTAGTCACCATATAGATTTCTTGGACCTACTAACTTTGCTCTGCATCTGTTGATACAAGTTCTCCTATGTTTCTCTGAACCTGTCATATTCATCACTTCTTATTGTGCATGCAGCCATTTCCTAGTCTTGGTTTCCAACTCCTTTGATATTACAAAAGTGCTGCTATAAATATTTGTGTACATTTGAGTACTTTTTCTCTTTTTAATTCCTTTGGGGTCAATGCCTAGAAGTTATATTGCTGGCTCAGAGGACATGTACATTTGAAGGACTTTGGGGGGGTGGCATAATTCCACATCTTTGTGTTTTTTGATATTTAGTTCATAATAAAAATAATTTTTAAAAAACTTTCCAAAACAAAGAATAGACATGGACTTAACACAATAAAAAAATTTCTACCTTGAGCCAACAGTCAACATAATATGTAGTGGAGAAACATTAGAAGCAATCCCACTAAAAGCAGGTACAAAACAAGGATGACCACTCCCATTGCTTTTATTTAACAAGTGATGAAAATTATAGCAGTTTTGACAAGGTAAGGAAAACACATTCTAGTGATTAACATTGGAAATAAAGAGGTCAAAATATCATTATTATTTAAAGATGACATGATAGTATATTTAAAATCCAAATTTTCTATAAACACTCAGTTATTATTAAAAATGATTAAAAAATAAGCACAAGGTGTGCTAATTCAACACTGGTGGAGCTGTGAATTATTCTAATTCTTCTGGACCACTGACCTCAAGCAAAAATGGAGATATATGAGAAAACCAAGGCATACAGCAATTAAATGATTGGCCCAGCTAGTAAATGTCAGAGCCAGGATTCAAGTCCAGGTCTTCTATCTCCGAGGCCAGCATTCTTCCCATTGTATCTGTCTACCTCTCTTTCCCTTTTGAGTAAGCCCTAGGAAAAGCAGACTCAATCTATTTGGTATGTGGTAGAGAGGGAAGAAAGGAAGGAAGGAACAGATGCTGGGAAAAGGGGGAAGCCAGAGTTCTTACAAATCAAGGTGTGGCCAGGGCTATCAAGCCTAAAATTGGTCAGGGACTAAAAGAGATAAATGTCTCTATCCCCAACTTGGGGCTCAGATATTTATAGTTTATGGAGAGCTAACCAGAATCTGAACTAGATATTTACTAACCCAGAGAGGATCTGTGTCTTATTTTGATCTGACTTTCTGTGAATTAAGGGTCTCTGACCTGGGGGATTCCTCACAGTCCAAGCAGCTGCTTTATGGTGATCTCAAAGTGCAACCACCAACAGGGTAGAAGGCAAAAAATGCTTTAGGGATTTACAGGCTCAAGGCAGCTGTGCTTAGCCCAGAAACCATAGCAGCAGATAGGCATACAGACAGAGACACACAAGCTAGAGTGCCATCAGCAGTTACAAAAATGGAAGCTCTATTTAAGTGAAGGCAGTTACCATCAGTGATGGGACCTTCGGACCATGAAGATTTGTGACTTCAAGCAGCCACAAATCTGGTAGCGGTCTATAATTTGGTGTTATGCATTTGCTACATCCCTGAATACCTATCTGTAAAGTAAATGTGTATACACTGAATCATACTTTCCCACTGGCTACCATTGCAATTTCAGAGACATGTTCCTACAGAAAGTGTTTTAACCCTAGCATGAAACTTTGGGCATTTTTGAGGTAGAAATACTCTTGTATTATTATGCCTATTTTTATTAGGTTATAATATTTTCCCTTTCTCCTGTTTGGGAGAAGTGAGTTACTTAATTAGCTGGTTTGATTATCTACAAATGTTCAGGCAGAGAGCCCAAAGCTCACCAGTTGGTAAGTCAGTCAACAAACATTTATTAAGCTTCCTCTGTGACAGACTTCAGGCTTTCCTGGTCATACAAAGGCCAAAAAGAAAAACAAAACAAGGCCCCTGTCTTCAGGAGGTCACATTCTAGTGGGGAAGACATGTAAACAAATATGTACCATACAAGATATATACAGGGTAAATGAGAAGCAATTTCATAGAGAGGGCAATATTAGTAGAGGGAAGATGATGACCAGAAAAGGCTTCCTGCAGGTGATGGAGTCAGAGCTGAGTCCTAAAGGAAGCCAGTAAAGGAAGGGGAAAGAGGGACAGCATTCCAGGCATGGGAGACAGCCAATGAAAATGCAAAGAATCCAGAAATAGAATGTCACATGCAACGACAGCCAGAAGACCAGTGTCACTGAATTGTAGGGTACATGGAAGGGAGAGTCAAATGCAAGGAGACTAGAAAGGAGACAGGTTTGAAGGACTTTAAAAGCCAGCGGATTATATTTTTCATCTTGGAGGCAAAAGGGTTGGAGGATGCCTTGGTTGCTGAGGCTTGATTCAAGATTGTATGGTGAAGAATAGAGTAAATCAGTCCTAAGCCCACTGAAGGACAAGATGTTCTGGGGGCAAGAAGCTATTCTTGGTTTGGGTCAGATTGAGTGGAATGCCTAAGGGTGTGGTTCCTGGGCATAAAGACGAGGCCTAGAGACCTTCACTGAATTAAGATACATTGAAGTATCAAGACATCTGGCCCAAGATTATATAATAGTGAAAAGAGGACAGAATTTGGAATCAGGAGGTTGAGGTTCAAGTGATTTCATTTATTTGGGCCTCAGTTTCCTCATCTATAATTTGAGAAGGATTTGGACTAGATGACCTTGAAGATTCCTCTTTAGCTTTGAGTTTATGAACATGTCACTATTTAATTTATTCTTTCTCACTACATTCTTCATAGGGAGAATCATAGAATCTCAGAGTTGGAAAGGAATTTAGAAACCACTATCCACCCAAATCAGGAATCCTCTCTTTGTCATCCCTGACAGTAGCCTGCTTAAATCATGGGTTCTTAATATGATCTTAAGGTAGATTTCAGGGGTTCTTAGACTTGAACTTGGATGAGAAAACATATGCTTTCATTTTTACTATCCTCTAACCGAAATTTAGCATGTCCTTCAATTACTTATTATTGTCACATTGTTATTATTATACTATTATTACATAATAATTATCAATTATTTAAAAACATTATTCTGAGAAGTGGTTCATAAACCTTACCAGACTTCTAAAGGGGTCCATGACACACAAAAAGGCCAAGAATGCCTGGCTGAAATCCAGAATTTGCTTAAGTACCTCCAGTGATGGGGAGTTCCTGGCCTCCTAGGACAACCAGCCATGATATTGTCATTGTTAGAAAGTTCTTATGAGTCACTATAGTCTGCACTCTTGGAAACTCATGAAGATGGGTCTGATTGGGCAGGCTGTGCATTGGGATTCATAAGGGAGTCTTTGCTCAGGAAGGAATCAGAGGCCTTGGCTATCATTCCCTTCCTAACCATTCCTTTCATCAGTATGTGTGGCCACAATCTACATTAACACATGCCTTGGGAACACAATAGGATAAAGTTAACATCTCCTTTTAACCACCTTGTACTATACTTTGTATGGGGCAAGACTTAAGAACAAAGGATTTGCACTGTTAGGTCTATATCCCAATGACATCCAAAAAAAGGGAAAGGACTATGTACAAAAATATTTATAGCAGCTCTTTTTGTGGTGGTTAAGAGTTGGAAATCAAAGAGATGCCTATCAATTGGGGAATGGCTAAACGAGCTATGGTATACAATTGTAATGGAATATTATTGTGCTATAAGAAATGACAAGCAGGATGATTTCAGAAAAATCTGGAAAAGACTTATGTGAACTGATGTATAGGGAAGTAAACAGAACCAGGAGAACATTGTATGCAGTAACAGCAATATTATACCATGAAGAACTGTGAATGACTTAGCTATTCTCAGCAATATAATGATCCAAGATAATCCCAAAGGACTAATGATGAAGCATACTATCCACCTCCAGAGAAAGAACTGGTATGGATTGAATCCTGACTGAAGAGTGCTTTTTTCACTTTCTTTCATTTTTTCTTTTATTCGCATCTTCCTATACAAAATGTTTTACATAATTTCACATGTATAATCTATATTTGATTATTTACCATCTCAAGGAGGGGGAAAGGAAGGGAGAGAGGGATAGAATATGAAACTCAAAAATTTAAATAAAAAGATTAAAAAATTGGGGAAAAAAACCAAAGGGTTTGAAATTCTATTTCTCTTTCCGTAAGAAGGAAACAAGATTAAAGACAATCTGTGGCCATAAGCTTGTAACAAACAGACATAAATGATAAGCAAGCTTGATCAAACCAATCTCAGCTTCACTCTTTTCTTTTGCAGTGCCAAGTACCAAGATTCTGGCTACTGGAGGAGCTTCACATAATAAAGACATCTTACAGGTGAGTGTAGATAGTAGCCACTAATGCTGTTCATGTTCAGTCCCTGATTCTGTCATAAAATTGTAGAAATAAAGAACCATGGAGTTTCAGAGTCGGAAGGGACCTCATGGGTTGCCTAATCCCTCTAGGCTACAAAAATTCTTAGACCTCTTCTGTCCTTAAAACAAAATAAAACAAAATAGTCCCTTCCCTTGAGCCAAGTTACTTCTCCAGCTCTCCTTTCTCCTTTATTGCCAAATTTCTAGGAAGAGTAACCTACATTTGCTACTCCCTTTTCTCACCACCCCCTTACTCTTCAATCCCCTTTGATCTGGCTTCCATCTTCTTCATTCAACTAAAACTACTCACACACCCCCAACCCCAAAGATTTACTGATTTCCAAATCTGCTGTCCTTTTTACAATCCTATTTTCTTGGCTTCTTCATAGCATTTAGCATGGTTAGACTCTCCCCTTTCTGAACACTCTTCTCTCTTCCTCGGCATACATAACACTGTACTCTTCTAATTCTTTCCTTGTCTCTCTGTCCTCTCCTCTGCTTCTGCTGACTCTCTATCCTCCTCCTGCTTCCTAAATATGGGCATCATCTAAGGCTCTGACCTCAGCCGTCTTCCCCATTTATGTTCTCTCCTTTGGCAATTGCATTTATTCCCATGACTGTATACTAATAACTTTCAAATTTGTATGTGAAATCCTGAGCTGTGGTTCCTTATTTTCAGTTGCTAGCTGGACATCTCCATCTGAACAGCATGCCAGCATTATTCCGAGCACGCATGAGCTTAGAGTTTATTGCCTTTTGTGGCCAAAGATTAGCACAGAAACAGCCATAAGGTCCCTGGGAATGATTCTAAGGAACATTAGCCAGAAGTGTAGACTGGGATTCCAGTGATGGCGGTAGGCCTATGGTTTCCTTACAGAGATTTTGGGACTTGTATAAGTGTAAGGTGGGGTCCTATGTCAATCTTGGTTAATTTGAAACTGGAGAGAGAAAACTGGGTGGAGTCTGTATGAAGATGAATATCAACATTTGTGGGGAAAACTAGGGCAGTAATTGAAAATGGAGTCTGAGCGTACCACAGAAGTCATGATTTGGCAGAGAGATAAGGCGGGAACATGGCTTCAAGCAACTGGATCAAAGCAGCTGGCTAGTGTTTATGAAAAGGGCTTTTATTATGCTCTATATTGGCTGAGCCAAGTGAAGCTTTTATCTGCAAGCTGGTCCTTCTACCCCCAGTGTGGTCACGGGGAGCCAACTGGCCCTATTCTTGCAAACACCTCAAACTCAACAGATCGAAAATCCAATTCGTCCTGCTGCCTGCCAAATCTACCTCTCTGTTACATGTGGGATCTCAAAAAATACCTTAGGGTACTTGAGGAGACTCTCCATTTCTATCTAACACCGATTTATTAAATGCCTACTATGTGTTGGTTATTTAGGAACGCATGTTTGTGCGTGTGTGTGTGTGTGTGTGTGTGTGTGTGTGCGTGCATGCATGCCCAGACTTGTGATTTCACTGATATAAGGAATTACCTGTGAGAAAACCCTCTGTGCGGATGCAGACCTAAAGCTTCTCTGCAATTGGTAGATTAGGAACATGTCTGAAGCATTGAGAGGTAGAATGAATGTCAGGGTCATACAGTTAGTCTCTGTAAATGGCGTGACTTAATCCTAGGTCTTCCTGATTCAGAGATCAGCTCTCTATTCACTATATCATGTTACCTTTGGGGGATGCAAAAGTGAAATAAAAGACTTCCCATGACCTCAATGAGTTTACATTCCACTGAGAAGATACAACATGTAAACAGAGAAAGATATACATGAGAATTTGAGCAGGAGGCAATGAGCACTAACAACTAAGTGATAATAATATAACTAATAATGATAAAGATAAAAAGGTAATAATAATAGCTAAAATGGAAAACAGAACAGCTAACATTCTTAAAGCACTTTAAAGTTTACAAAGCACTTTCAAATATTATCTCATTCTATCATTATTTCCATTTTACTGTTGAGGAAACTGAGAGAAATTTAGTGACTTCACACAGCTAGTAAGTATCTGAAGAAGTATTTGCACCCAGGTCTTCTTCACTCCAAATGAGGCGCAGTATCCACTGCACCACATAGCTGCCTTGGAAATGCGACCTCAAAAAATGCCTTCTTGCCCTTTGACCCAGCAACAGCACTTCTAGGGCTGTATCCCAAAGAGATCATACAAATGGGAA
>NW_020954598.1:3933544-3953112 GCF_900497805.2 Vombatus ursinus
ACCCTTCCCAGTAATATAAGAATCTAAGACATCTCCAAAGGCCTCATGATGAAAAATGCTATCCACATCCAAAGAAACAACTATAGAATTTGAATTGCTATTTTTTTTTCTCTTCTGTTGAGTTTTGTTTCCTCTTTCTGGTGGTTCCTCCTATTGGTTCTAATTTTCACTTACATCACTAATGTGAAAATATGTTTAATAGGAATGTATATGTATAGCCTATATCAGATTGTGCACCATCTTGGGAAGAGAGGTGGGGAGGGAGGGGGAGAAAAATTTTAAACTCAAAAGCATTTGGAAGTGATTGTTGATAAATCAAAATAAATTAATAAGAAGTTTTAAAAAAAGAAAAAAAACTAACAAAAAAAATTACCAAAAAAAAATACCTTCTTGTCATAAACTCAACCTTTACCAACAGTCTGCCTTGCAATGAGTAGAAACTTAACTATGTAGCTATGTAGCGCAATACATAGAATGTTGAAAGACCAGAGTTCAAATCTGGTCTTGGACTCTTATTAGCTGTGTGATCCTGGGCAAATCATTTAACCTTTGTCTGCCTCAGTTTTCTTCCCTGAAAAATGGAGATAATAGAACTTAGCTCCCAAGTTTGAGAGGATAAAATGATTTACCACGTGTAAAATGCTTTGCAACCTTCAAAGCTCTTTTTGAAAGCTGTTGTTATTATTATTGCTTAGTTTTTTTTTAAAGTAAATTGCTGAATACTGATTGCTTCATATACAAAGACAGCACCACATACTGTCTTAAGATACCATACAGCCAGGCAAGGGAACACTTACACACACACACACACACACACACACACACACACACACACACACCCCATATTACTAGCTCGGTGGTGCAATGGATAGATCACCCGGCCTAGAATCAGGAAGACCTAAGTTCAAATCTGGCCCCAGTACCTTCTATGTAACACTGGGCAAGTCATTTAACCTCTATTTGCCTCAGTTTCCTCATCCAAAATGGGGATAACAATAGCACCTACCTCCCAAAGCTGTTGTAAGGATTAATTGAGGGAATACTTGTAAAGTACTTACTTAGCACAGTGCCTGCATAGTAGATGCTATGTACGTGTTAGCTATTCTTATTAATCAAAGTGAAACATACCCATATGAGGGAATTTTTTTCCTTGGGAAACCCAGATAACACCTCAGCTCCTTTTGTATGCCCCAGATGCTCAGCTGAGTCCTACTCTTTGCTCTTGGAGCCATCCAAATCATCCATTGGCATAGATGTCATATTTTTTTTTATCAGGCTAGCTCTTCTTTCTTTTACCATCACAGTTTTGAACACCACAGCTCTACAGCAGCACAATAATACAGCTCTTGCTTCCGCCCCTCCTTAGAGCTGACAGCAGGACCTACTATCCCTACCTGTGGTACTCACTTTGTTTTTAAGAGAGCTATCACCGTTCCTCTAACTTCCTCTATTTCTATTGATAATGCAGTCATCTTCCCAATCACTCAAAGCTCGACAGCTGAATTATCCTGGTCTCTCTTCTCTCGTCTTCACTGTTACTGAGTCCTGACATGTCTACCTCTGCAAGATCTTTTATATCTACCCTCTAGTTCAGGCCTTCATCTTCTCATGCTTCAACTGTTATAATCATTCCCTATCTGAACCCTTCCTTTCCCTTTCCCAATCCATCCTTCTCACTGCTACTGAAATAATCATCCTAACACACAGCTCTGATCTACTCATTCACTTTCTCAAGAGCCTTCAACGACCCGCATAGTCTACATAGGAAATTCTGAAATTCTAGGTCTCCCACAATGTGACTCCAACTTACCTTCCTACTACTACTCACTTTCACGGATGCTACATTTCAGCCAAACAGGACTACTTTTACCCTTCTCTTTCATTTTCATGCCTTTTAGTTTATTGTCCCCCACTCCTGGATTGAACTTTTCCCCTGTCTATACCCATTGAAATCCTTTCTTTCCTTTAAGACCAAAATTGTGTTGCCTCACCTAAGAAGTCAGTCCTGCTCATCCCAGCTGAAAGTTGTCTGTCCCTCAGAATCCTCCAGATACTCTGTTTGGACTTCTCCTTTGCACTTCAAATATTCCAATTTACCTTATATTTAGGTTCATATCTTATCTACTCTATCTCTAGGACAGAGATTTTCTCATTTGCTTTTTGATTCCAAAGCACTTACCCCATTGCCTTTCCCTTAATAAATTTAAAATGTTGTTTGAACTGAAGTGAAACCTCTACTCCAGTGCAGGAATCCCCACAATAGTGTCCCTGACAAATAACTTATCTGTCCTTTTTTAAACACCTTCAGTGGTAGAGAGCCATTACGTCAATCTTTTCCGGTTTTGGAAAATTCTGGCCTCTGAAGATACAAGTCCTCTTTTTTTGCATGATAATCCTTCAGATATTTGAAGATACCTTCAAATCCACTATACACCCACATGTACTCTATTTTCATCTATATCTGTATAAATCCTCTTTTTTCATTAATACCTAGCTTAGATGCTGCCTCTTATTCCAAGCCTTCCTTATTCCCCCTAAAAATAATAAGTCTTTCCTTAAGTGTTCAAAAAAAATGTTTTGGATCTCTCCTTTGCCCATATAACATTCAGCCTCATATTGTGCTTATGTGTCCACATACCACTGCCACCACACCCACATTATATTTAATGTAAGCTCCTAGAGGGCCCTGATGATGTAATTCTTCATGTTTGTTATCCCAGTTTTTAGCACACTGCCCTGAATGTAGTAAGTATTTAATAAATATGCATTGAATTGAATTAAATTAGAATCAAAAGTAGAGGCAGCCAGGGTAAACCACACTGATGAGAAGTTGAAAAGTGAAAAAAAAAATAAGAATAGAGACCAGACAATGGCTCCAAGAAGCAATGGGATCCAGTGAAAATTTTTTTGAGATAGAGATTTGAATGTGTTTGAAACCAGAAGGTGGGAGCCTAGGGAGAGGGAGCTAACAGAATGAAAACTGGCAATGCCCATTCTCAGTAATGGAAATGACTCATTGTGAGATAACGGAAACTTCATGTTCTCCCACAGGTTTTGTCTGATGTGTTCAATGCCCCCGTATACACTATTGAAACTGCCAATTCGGCTTGTTTGGGATGTGCTTATAGAGCGATTCACGGTAAGATTATTGGTAAATATGTGCCCCAAATGACATCCATGGTCCTCTTCCTATTTAGTGCCTTTGCTTATGCTATTCGTTCTTTTAAAAATGACATCCCTTTCCCCACCCTTCAAGGCCTAGTTCATGTGCCACCTTCTCCATGAAACTTTCTCTGATTACCCTAGGTGGAAGTTATCCCTTCCTCCTCTGAGACCCTGTAAAACTTTGTCAATCTCCTTGTTTCATAGCTATTTGTGTACATGTATCATCTTCTCTGCTAGGTTGCAAGTTCTTTGAAAGCTGGGATTATGCCTTATTCATCTTCACATCCTCCAAAGTGTCTAGCCCTTTGATGTTGATTGACCAGTAGGTCAATCAAACAACATTTATTAAGCACCTGCTTTGTGCCAAGCATTGTACTAAGACAGTAGGAAGTTAGCAAATGTTTGTTGAATGAATGAATGAAGACTGCCACATACTGTATTTCTGATAACATAACAGTCTACTTCTTTGGGAATGTTGGTTTCATTGTTCTTCTTCTCATTGAGTAAGAGCTCTTCTGTTCTTGAAAATTCACTGCTTTGCCTCCCTTTGAACTAGAAAAGTAGGTAAGTATTGACAAGCAGTGCACACTGTCTCACCCCTATCCCAAGAGTGGGAAGGAAAAGTGCTGGAGAGAGTGAGAAAAGTAGGCTTTGATGAGAAAAGAACTCTCAATCACTAGGCTGCCAGTCCAATGGGACATCCAGAACAGATAGGTGAACTTGAAGACAGTGGCAAAGTCTTTGGTGAGGATGAGGACTTTTATCCTCAGAGCCCTTAACCTACTCAGTAGAACCCACCTTCTAGACGGAATGCTCAGGTTACCAAAAGAACCTTATTCATTTATACTGAGCTTAGTCCTTATATGGCCAAGAATTCTCATTCCTTCTCTACTGCTGTTCTCTATCCTCCCTAAGGCTTAATGTGTTCATATCAGGCAGTCAAGTCACATCCTTTAGCCTACCTGGGGACTCCTTAATAAATGCCCATGTCCCTTGGGGAGCTGAGATGCTCCTGTATGGTAAGAGTGAGAAAGGCCTCTCTGTGTCTTCATTAGATGATTCTTAACTTTAAGGGCCTGTACTTATACTGCTATACCCTAGGGGCCAAAGAAAGGAATCCAACGGTGGGGCTCTGACAAGAACAGTAGCATAATGCAAGAATGGGAAGGGTGAAGTCATTAGACCTCCCCATCCCTTTGCTAAAAAGAATTCCTGATTCTTTTTTTAGGATCTTGTCCTGATATAACCCCATCTCTCCATCACCTTGTTTTTCTACCATCCCCTTTTCTTCCTTCATCAGCTTCTGTGAAGAAAAAAAAAAGCACAGGAAGGAAAGGAAGTTATGGCTGTTTTCCTGCGGCCAAGCATGGAACAGTTTAAGGGCTAGAGCCCTCTCATTAAATCTGACAGTTGAATTCCATTCAGGCACCCTCATATTCTACTGAATTCAGTGTCTTCCCATAGTGAAGCCATTGTCCCTGAAAAGTCAGCTTCTCCCACCTCCTCCGGTCTCTTTCTCTCTCGTGTGGTATAGATATGGATGTGGTGACTCTTTGAGGCCAGGTACTTCCCCTTCCTTCTCTGACCTTTTCCTGAGGATTATGTAGACATAGCCATCACCTCTGACATAACTGAGCCGACGTCTTTGTACTTACATGTTTTCAGTACAAATTCAGGGTTAAGCTTAATTCTGTTCCCTACTTCATACGTCCCATTAGAATGGGGGTGCTACCATTTTCTAGTCCTTTTGTGGGCTGCTCTATCACAACAGAGGAACAATAGACCATCTATATCTTCCAATAAAGTAATGGAATCACAAAATCTTAAAATTGGGAAGGATGAATCCCATGAGGGTCCGTCCTTCAATTCAAGAACTATTTATTAAGCAATTAATGTGTTTAAGAACATAACTGATACAGACACATACTCTTGGCACTTGTGGGCTTACAATCTAGTACAGGAGATGATACATATACATAAGTAACTACAAGGAAACAGAATATGGTAAGTGAATAAGAAGCATAGATGAGAATGAGACCACTAATGTGTGAGGAGATCAGGAGCTCATGGTGAATACGGCATTTAAGCTATGGTTGGAAGATAAGTGGCATTTTAGTGAGTCTATATGAGTGAGGGGATAGAGACAAGGCATTCCAGGTATAGGGAATGTAGTTTAATTCCAAGGGCCATTCCTCCTCTCTCCTCAGCGACCATTCATCGATCATCTCTCCTGGGGATTATCCTTCATTCCTCCTCATTTTCCTTCATCTTCCTTCAAGGATAATTTCTCATGCCTCCTCAGGGACAAGTTCTCATCTTTTCTCAGTGACCAGCCCTCCTCATTCTTTTTCTGGAACCAATTCTCATTATTTTAGCCCTTTGGTCCAAAATATGTTTTGTCCTTCCAGGCCTTGCAGCAGAGGGAAATGTTTCCTTTGCTGACATTGTGAAATTAGCCCCGGAGCCCAGATTAGCCACCACACCAATTGCTGGAGCAGCTCAGGTGAGCACATCTAGTGGGGATGGGGAGGAGGGAGAGTGGAGCCATTTCCAGATTACTTTGTAACTAGAGCTAGTTAAGCATATTGTGTGTCAAACCCAGTAAGAGCTGGGCTTGCGTTTCTGAAATAATGAGCCCCATTCCAAGAAGGCTCAGAGGTCATATTGCCTAAGAAATAATTGTGAAATGTGCCTCCTCTGTCTCCGATGGACGAGAAGACGAGGAACTCTCCAGGAGCTTGCCCTCTTGCCCTCACTGGACACTTCAAGGATTTACTCCTACACTCACTCTGTGTGGTGAGATGGCCCAGAGCTCCTTAGGCTTATTCTCCTTCCTTCCTTGAATCTTTAGAAGAGGCTGACCTGTTGAAAACAGCCACTCTCTACTGGGAGCTTCCTTTAAATGAGCCATCTGTCAACATGCCTGGTACTTATTTATACACACAGCATTTTTTCTCAAAGGATTTCTAAGATCGTCATAGATTCGTGCTTATTGTGTCCTCGTGAAATGCATTCATATCACACGTTCACATGAGGCAGCAGAAGGCAAGTAGAATCAGCACTGGAATGGGAGTCAGAACCATGACTTTTAACCCTGGATTTACTCGGTATATGATCTTGGGCAAGTCATCACTTCATCCTTATGAGACTCAGTTTCCTCATCAGTAAAATGGAAGGAATACCTGCCCTGTTTGTCTTGCTAAGTTACTTAGGGGATCAAAAGAGATAACATAGGTAAAAGTACTTTGTTAAATGTTAAATGCTATGCAAAGTTCAAGAGCGTAGATCTAGAGCAGAAGGGACCTTACAGATCATCTAGATACCCTTCCTTTTTTTTTTTTACAGATGAGGAAACTGAGTCCAAGAAAGGATAAGTGACTTGCCATGGGTCACATAGGGAGTAAGTGGCAGAGATAGAATTTGAACCCAGGTTTTCTGACTTTAGAACCTGTGCATTTCTACTATATATTTTACAGATGAAGAAACTAAAGCAAAGTAAAGAGAAGGGATTGGTCTACAGTCTTAGGAGTGGGTGATTCTATTGAATTCTACTGATCAAATCTTTACTGAGTCCCTACTATGTGCATGGCCCTGTGTTAGATGTTGGGGATTCAAAAGCAAAAAGGATTGGAACGCAATTTTACTCATAGCCCGGCACCTTGTCCAATGGCCTCAATAGCCTCAGTGAAGCATTGATTAGTCTTCTCTCCTAGAACGGCTTCTCTCCCCAAGCTAATCCAAACCAGCCAGCATGAAAGAAAACAACTTGGAGACCTCAGAAGACCATGTGAGCAGACAATGAGATGCTACAGCTGCTGCATTCAGATTTTCAGATTCAGCCCTATGTTAATAATTTATTATAAACTGAAATGCTTGGCTTCTTGGCTAATTAAGCAAAGAGGCATAAGAGGAAATAGGATTATCCTGAGATAATCACATCTGACCATGATATGGAGTAAAATCCAGTTACAAAAGATCATAATAACCATCTCTCACATTTGTATAGCATTTTACAGTTCACAAGGTGCTCACATCCATTATCTCATTTCATCCTCAGAACAACCCTATGGTTTGGGCAGGGCAGGAATCACGGAGTCATTGACTTGAGTCTGAAAAGGACCTTGAAACTCATCAAATACAAGTCCCTTGTATTTGATAAGGGGAAACTGAGGCCCAGATAGTGACTTCCTCAAGGTCACACAGCTCTTAAGTGTCAAAGGCGAGAATAGAACCAAAATCTTCTTGTTTGTTTTTAGGCAATTGGGGTTAAGTGACTTACCCAAGGTCACACAGCTAGTAAGTGTCAAGTGTTTGGTCTGAGGCCGGATTTGAACTTAGGTCTGCCTGACTTCAGGGCCAGTGCTCTATCCACTGCACCACCCAGCTGCTCCACCAAAATCTTCTTGACGTGAACTCCAGGACCTCATCAACTGTACCATGTTGTTCCTCATGATTATTTTCCCCTTTTTATAGAAGAGGAAACTGAGGACCAGAGATGAGAAGTGCTTGGCCCAAGGTCATAATGTTAAAAGGTTCAGAGAAGGATAAAGTTATATTTTCCAATGGAAGGTACAAGCTCAAGATCATCCTATTAGAAACTACATTGTTTGTGGTTCTTACTTTGAGGTTCTGTATCTCACACTGCTTGCTTACATGATCACAGATCCCAAAAAGTCATACCTGATATCAGAGGGCTACGGCTTCAAATCTCTATGGAGAGAGGGTGGGTGATCAATGAGGGAATGTTGGCATGGCAGGGGAATGGGGGAAAACATGGAAATGGAGCCACTGGGGAATGGCGATGGCAAAAGATCCTGGGTCATAGAGCTTTCCAAAAATGAGGCCAAGTATCAACTTGATGAGCAGGCCATCGGCAGAGTTTCATGAGGATAAGCTAGCCAAGATGCAGAAGGTGCTAGGCTTTGCCTGCCAGGTGTCAAGGTTACAGAGGACCACAGAAGCAAAGCTACCCACAGCAGGTATGGAAGATGGCCAAGATGGTGATTTCCCCCAGTTTGCAGGGGGTGCCTGGAGTGGAGAAGAAGCTTCCTTCTCAGACTGAGCTGAGGGGTATAAGTGAAGCAAACTGTGGAGGAGTGGTTGCTAAGAGGGTTGCTAATGTTTTGTTCTTTCTCTTTTTTACTTCTCATTTTCTTTTCTGTTTCAACTGAATGCATTTGCTGATTCTGTGTTGTAACTTGCCTGGGCTTCTATTAATGCAATAATAATTAAGAATTCAGGCCTGAGTTGACTTTAAAGGCCTTCTGCTTCACACTAGGGTGAAGACTTAAGTCATGGGGGTGGGATATATTTACTGGAAATAGCACCCATGAAGATGAACCCAAGTCTATGAAGCGTTAGTGAAGGTTGGCCCATAAACAACTTTAGTAGTTCTTAAACTGGGGTCTGTGCATTTGTGTTTTAAATTATATTGATAACCATGGTTCAATACAATTAGTTTCTCTGTGACCCTATGCATTTTATTTCAGTCATTTAAAAACCTTACTGGAAGGGAGTAAGCATTTATATAGGACCTACTCTATGTCACATACTGTGCTAAAATTTTTTTTAAACAAATATCATCTTTGATCCTCATAACAATTCTGCAAGGTAGGTGCTACTATTATTTTCACCATTTTACAAGTTGAGGAAACTGTAAGTGACTTGCCCAGGGTTACACAGCTAACAGGTGTCTGATGCTGGATTTGAACTTGGGTCTAGGCCCAGCACTCTATCCACTATGCCACTAGCTGCCTCCATTCTGAGAAGAGGTCCATAGACTTTATTAGACTGCCAAAGAGGCCCAAGACATACTAAAAGGTTAAGAATCTCTTCTATGTATCCTGTTATCTCTCAAAGTCCTTTCCTCAGAGGACAGAGCCCACAGGCCACTTATAGATCTGTTTACCAATTAGCGGCATAATTCATTTAAAAAACCCATTTAACATGGGTTTAGTGTGTTCCTTCCCAGAGCAAATAACCATGGAGACAGAAGAAGACCAGAATTTGTCCTGGTTTTGTGGAATTTGCCATCTCCCAATAGGGAAGTGCTAGTCTCATAAGACAGTTACTGAAACTTGAGTCCAGCTTACAGCTTTGACCCAGCAAGGCCTGCTGGTAGAATGAGGCCAAACACAAGTGCAAAGACCTTTCAGACATGAGCAAGTTTCACACTGTGATAACGACTTTGATGACTATCCCTGGGTCAAACCTATTAGATTTTAGGATGATAGAGGGAATTTATATTTCGGAGGTGTATGTAACATTGCATGTTCTTTCCTCCTTTAGACATTATTTATAGAAAAGGAATCATAATAATTGCTTCAGGAATTCACTTAGGAGAAGGCATTTAAGCTGAAGTCAGTGAAATAGGCCATTAGAAATTCAAGGACAATATTCTATCCACACACCTATTAATATCGTTTTATCCCCTTAATAAGTTGCAATAGATTGTCTAATAACTGGCTAATGTCCCAAGGGGATAATTGGGGTTTTCTGTTTTTAAGATTTTTCAGCCAGTTTGGCCAAGGCCATCAGGGAAAATGCATTTTTGCACTTCTTTAACATAATTGGGATTTTTAGTATCTAAACAGTATTTTCATTTCATTTAGGACTAAAAATCTGATCCCAAACAATGCCACATATACTCCCAGCAGGAGTAAAGATGCTCTGCATTATTATTATTGTGCATTGTTATAATGGTCATTCTTACCTCATTCATATACCCAGGTAGAATTTGTGTATGACAGTCCTGGGATTAGGAAATGTGATAATTAGCAGCTAGCCCCTCTCTCAGATGCCCATACCTGTGTGCCAAGGTACTTAGGCCATGTGGCCACCATTCCTAACCATTCAGAAGTAGAAAAAAATATAATTCATCAAATGTGCCACCATTCATATGACAAAGGGACAAAAGATGACTGGGTAAGTGGAGATCCCAGAGTTCATAGGTAGACAGCGAGAGAGGAACTCATAGGTCATCTAGCCCAAACTCTCAATTTTATAAATGAATAATGTACATTAAAATTTATATGAATTATATGAATAACATTAATATTATTACCCTGTTGGAATAATATTTTTATCATATGAATAATATTAGTATTATTGTCCTAATTTTATACATGAGAACACTGAAGTTCAGAGAAGGTGAGATTGCCCAAGGTCTCACTGGTAGAGTTATGATTTGGACCGGACATTCTCGTCCCAAGCCCAGTGCTCATTCTGCTGTCCCATGTAGCATGGTACTGTTTAAGGAAATAGTGGGTTTAGATTCAAATTCTATCTCTGACCCTTACTAATTTTGTGGCCTTGGTCAAGTCACTCAATGTCTCTGCACCTCTTTCCTCATCCACCAGCAAATGAGGGAGCTGGATTAGGTGGCTTTTGTAGTTCCTTTCAGCTCTAGAACCATGATTTTGTGATTCCTGAACTCCATTTTAGCTAATAAGTTCTACCTTATTCTCACCAAACTCTTACTACAAATACTACTAAGTGATGGTTACCCTGTCCAACCTGAGACCCATCCCCAGAGCACAAAGGATCGTAACTCTACAAACATAGACCCCAGTTATCCATTTGGTCCATGAAAGTCCTTGGTTCCAGTTTAGACTGAAGGGGAAACCACAAGAAACTGATATGCCTTCAACGTGGTTGAGGGTGGTGGTCACTGATGGAACATAGCTAGTTCTTTGGTAGTAGTAACAATTTGGAAAAATATGTCCATCATATGTTTGGCTATAACAATTTATTAAGCTATCCACTAGTCTTGGAGGAAGAGTTGCAGTCTGCATAAGTGGAAAGAGGACTCATGCTGAGGAAATCAATTGAAGTCTTTGAAGTGCTATACTAAATTTTCGCAGTACCTAACAATTTTCCATATCTGTTATCTCATTTGATCCTGTCAACTCCCCAAGGGCCATGACTGAATGTTCTACTTCTCTTGTAAGTAGAGAAACCAAATACCTCTTATGTGCTGGACACATAGTTCAATTCAACAAACATTTTTAAGTACCTGCTATGTATTATTTACTGAAGTAAGTGCTGGCAATACAATGACAAAAACAAAATAGTCTTTGTTCTCAAAAAAGCTTACATTCTCCTGGGAGGATACAACATGTACAAAGAGAAATAAACAAATATACACACATACAAAGTAATTCAAGGGGTGAAGAGGTCATTAACAAAAGAAAGACCCCATCTATGCCAAAACATTTAAAGCAACACTTTTTTTTAGTAACAAAGGAAACAATAGATGTTTATCCATTGTGGAATAACTAAACAATTTGTGATACATTAATGGGATAATACTGTGCTGTAATGAATGATGAAAATGGTAAATACAGAGAAGCTGGGAAGACTTATGTGAACTGATGCGAAGTGAAGGAAGCCAAACCAGGAATACACACACACACACACACACACACACACACACACACACAGAGGTGATGACTACAACAATGGAAATTAAAAGAACAATAAAAACAAACAAAAACAAACAATCAAAACTAAATGTTGCATAATTATAATGACTCAGCTTGGCCCCAAAGAAGAGCTATGTACTTCCTCTGAATCAAGAATGTGGAGCACTAGATATAATATCAGACTTTTTCAATATGTTGGTTGGTTTTGGTGAGCTTTTTTTTCTTCCTTTTTAAAGTACTGTATTGTAGGAGATGGTGCTCTAGAAAGAAATGGGGGAGAAATACAGTGGGGGATGTAGATGATGTAGAAACACAAAATATTCATAAAATGCATTTTTTTTTAAAAAAAAAGTAATTTCTAAGGGAGCACCAATGACTGAGAAGGACTGGGAAAGACCTCATGGAGAAAGTGTCACCTAGGCTGAGCTTTAAATGGAGTTATGAGTCCACTCGTTGATCACCCACTATCAAAAGAATTCTAAGAAGAAAAAAATGAATGGTATAAAACATTATCTGTATTCTCAAGCAGTTGATTGTTCTTCCAGAAACACAATTGATACTAATGAAAGACTTAGTATCTCCTGGCAAGACACTATATACAAGTGAAGTCCTAGGATTAGCCCAGCTAAGTATGAAAAGACTCACCACCAATCATGACTTTTTTCAGCTACAACATTTCATAAAGACAATCTAGGGCCTCTTATCAGTGTCTTAATCCAAGGCTACACCAGGGATAGGCAGTTCCTTCCGTCAGAAACCAACCAAGATCTAGGGTCTGAGATCACCACAGTTCAATGTCTACCTTGGTAATTAAAACTCTCATTTTTGAAAAAGGTGACCAGGGGGCAGCTAGGTGGTGCAGTGGATAGAGCACCGGCCCTGAAGTCAGGGAGACTTGGTTCAAACCCGGCCCAAGACCAAACACTTGACACTTAGTAGCTGTGTGACCTTCGGCAAATCACTTAACCCCAATTGCAAAAAAAAAAAAAAAAAATGGTGACCAGGTTGTGTGAAGATCAAATGAGGTAAGAAGCCCAAAGAAAGGGAGTGACTTTCACTTTCTTTTTTCGCTTCACTTTCACTTCAAGGTCATATATGAAGTAGCAGGGTCTAGATTTAAATGCAGGCCCTCTGACTCCAAGTCAAATCATCTCACCATCACACCACATTACACCTCCTTCTTGGTAGTACTTCTCTGGGATAGAGACTGCTTTGTGTTAAAGGACTTGTAGGTATAAATCCATCTTCAACAACAACAAGAAGCTGCAATTTCATCTGTCCAGGGAATTCCAAGGGAAGAACTCTCTCTATCAATGTGGTTGTCCAACTTAGAGAGGGTCATACAGCCAATATGTGGCAAAGGTAGGTCTTTCCTTCTGTGATGACATTTCTGTATCTACTACACCATGATGCCTCTCAAATCCATTTTTGCCAGGATATAACTTTTAAAATCATTTAAATGGGCCGTAAGAAGTTGTGCAAGCCAAGACTGCAGGTAGTTCTCCACCCTACCAAACATGACAACTCACCCAATTCTCAGTTGATTTGTTCTTGTTTCAGGTCTATGGGCCACTCCTCAAGAGGTATGCTGAGTTGGAGCAGCAAATTGTCCTGCAGTCTCATGCACCACCCAACTGAAAAGTCAGGTTTCTAAGAGACTGCCCCAGAATTGCCATGAATGTAGAAAAGAGGAATCAACATGTTTTGAAATTTCCTGTGATTGCTCCTGTTTCATCCTCTGGTTAATCAAACATAATGAATAGGGGTTCAATTCAACAGTCTCCTTCTCCAGGAAGCTGCCTTTCATCACTCTGGTCTATGCTGAGCCCTCCTACAGCAAACCTGATTGTGCATTGCCATCGTCTATTGCCTGTTTCACTGATGAATCTTATCTTCCAACTAGCCTGTAATCACCTTGAAGAAAGGGATCAGATTCTAAGCATAAGGTTTCCTTGACCAATGTCTCACAAAAACATTGTTAATAGATTTTAACTAAACTCCCTGATAAAGTGCAACATTTTCTAAACAATGTTCACAAGGAACTGTAACATGGTTTCACCTAAGCTTTCACCAAAGTGGTTTACAAAGTTAGGAGGAACATGTATATCACTTGTATCCCATGTACTTTCAAGCCTGAGCACTCACTAAGGGCTTACAAAAATGAATTAAAGCCAAAATAAAAATAATATTGACCTACACATACAGTCCTTTTAAGTTTATACAACACTTCATATCTCATTTGAGCTTCACAGTAAAGTGGGTATGAAAAATATCATTATGTCCATTTTATAGATGAAGAAACTGAGATTCAACTAGGACGTATGAGACAGGACTTGAACCCAGGTCTTCCTTACTCTGTTCTAGCTACCATGTCGTGCCCTGCTCAAAATCTGGGTCACAGCAGTTATCCCAAACAAGGGTCAGCCAGTGAAGGCTCCAATAGCAGATGATGGGATGCAGCCAGTGGTACAGGCAGCCAGTGAAGGTTCCAACAGCAGATGATGGGATGCAGGGCCCAATAAACAGCATCAGGAAAGTCATAGTAAGAGAGATTAAGGTGCTCATCTTTGAGAGACAGAGTAGGGTAGGAGGTGCTAGGTAGGTAAAGTCACTGGGAAACTGGTACAAGGCAGGAACTTGTCACTAGTGACTTAGATGTGTCGATTGTTTTGTGGTGAAAAGACTACTGAATTTTGGAATCAAAAGGCTTGGATTCAAATCCTAGCTCTGCTATTTAATACCATGTGACCTTGAGCAAGGTATCTTCTCTTTTAAGTCCACTTTCTTCATCTGTAAAAATAGGTGGAAGGGGTTGGCCTAGATCAGAAGTGTCAAACTCCAAGGGGCTAGCAAAACTTTGAGTGCCCTACAACCAGACTAAGATGTAATTGGGAAATGTTTAACAAAATAAGTAAAAATACAATATCATATTAATCATATTAATTTATGGTTTTCTAAGTCAATATGTACCCAGGGGAATCCATTTCTATTTGAGTTTGGCACCATTGACCTAGATGATATCCAAGATCTGTGTCAGCTCTAACATTCTGTGAAGCTATAGGTACCATTTCAGAAAAGACATTAGTGAGTGAACTTGTAATTTTGTGAATCACCTACCCACCAAAGATGTATTGTAGTATAGTAGAGAAAGTATTGATTCTAGAACCAGGGTGTCTGGGTTTGAATATTGGCACTGCTTCTTAAGACTATATGGTCTTGGGCAAATCACTCACCCTCTCTGAGCTAGATTATCTGAGAACCAAGCATGGTTCACTTGGACAGGGATAGGTCATTATGCCAAGGTCAGAGCTATACCTCAGTCTTCCTTGCT
Organism: Vombatus ursinus; assembly: GCF_900497805.2. Classification (NCBI taxonomy): domain Eukaryota; kingdom Metazoa; phylum Chordata; class Mammalia; order Diprotodontia; family Vombatidae; genus Vombatus; species Vombatus ursinus. The sequence goes on from NW_020954598.1 coordinate 3,948,464, forward strand.
TTGGGGTGTTGGAGACCATAGCCTTCAAAGTCGTAATGAATATAAAAGAAATAATCAGTATCTGCCTGTTCTATAAAATGAGGCAGCTCATATTAGGTCAGGGATTCTTAAGCTGGTGTCCATGAACTTGCTTTTAAAAATATATTTTGGTAACTATCTCAATATAATTGGTTTCCTTTTTCATCATATGTAGTTCATGCATTTAAAAATATTATTCTGAGAAGGGGTTCCTTGGCTTCATCAGACTGCCAAAGGGATCCATGACACAAAAAAGGGTAAGTTATCTGAAATTTTCTAGACTTCTAAGATTCCTTTCAGTTCTAAATCTATGATCCTCAGTCATGCAGAAGCTACCCAGAAACCAAGGTGATCCAAGTGGACACAAATATCAATGGATTTTTCCTTATTTTGAGATCCAGCCCAAAGCATTCATGTTTAAGAAAAGCAACAGAATTGGCAGGGCCCTTTCTAGTCATGATTGAGAATTAATCATCTGTCCTTGCATTGAACAGAAATGTTGGGTTTTTTAACTTGATGGTGCATCCATGATACAATGATAAGAACACTAAGTTTGGAGTCAGACCTGTTAGAGACTTTAGTTCAAATTGCCGATCCTACCATCCGAGTTTGAATCCTGACTGTAGCATTACTCCTTGCTACTGTGGCCGAATTTCCCCATCTCCCTGCACCTGTCTGTAAAATGAGTGGGTTGGCCAAGGCCTCTAAGTTTCCTCACAGCTTTAGAACTATGATCCCATCGAGGTCCTCAAATTTTTTTTTTAATTTTGTTGTTTTACCTAGACCTGGGATTTCATTGGTCTGGCCTCTTGCTTCAGCTGCTGTTGCTGCCACTGCCACCATCACCATGATCCACTTCTTTCTCGGATTTATGCTCGACAATGTGGTTGGGATGTATCTGACTCAGGACTGAGAAATTCCAAACTTGGCCAAAAAGCTTGAAGATATTAAAAAAAAATGTAGATGCCAAGAAAAAACCCCCTAGCCTTTAGTGCCAACATATAGTAATATCATCTAGATGCTTTCCTATCTGAAGCAAAACCCACTATAGTTATTCCTTCCACATCGAATCTTTCTCCATCGAAGTTTTGACATCATGAGTCAGCATAAGAAATTAAATGGGAATTTGAGGGGAGTTTTGTGGAAGCCGCAGACATGTGAAAGCCAGCAGACATTTAGAAAAAAAGTTTAGAAACTCAGAAATGCATAAAATGTATGTATAGTGTTGTATAATATCAACCTAAGTTTTACAGTAAGTTACTGTAAACACCCCATAAAAGAAAAAGAAAAAATTCAGACTTCTTCTCTGGTACAAAGGCAGGGCCAAAAAATTTATGCAGATTTTCCAGATGGTGGGGGGGGGCACGCTCCTAACCCCTGTGATATGGAAGGGATAACTATATTCTACCCTCCAGGATAGGATGACTTTCTTAACCCTGAAAAATACTGAGCTGCCTTTAAGCTAAAATACACCCATAACACCCAAACTCCCCTTATTACTTCCCCTGGATGCCTCTGACTCCTATATTTACATGGGAGATTCTGAGACTTAAATCATGATGTTTGACTATGAACTGCTAGTTTTGATTCCCCTTACCTTTTTAATTGTGAATTTCTAGTAATTAGGGAGCTCCTGTTGAGAGACTTCCTCTCCCAGTACAGATAGGCCCCTTCTCTGAGAGATCAAGTGATTTGCTCTGAGTCATATATGCAATATGTGTCAAAGGCAGGTTTAGACTTAGGTCTTCCTGTTTTGGAGATCAGATCTCTGCTCTGTACACTTTGATGCTTTGTCATAGGGGGAAAAACAATGTAGATGTGTCTTATCTTACTAAGTAAGGTCATCTAGGCACATTGTAAAGTTAATTTCTATATACAGAATTATATTTTCCTGTTGACTTTCATTTTAAAATTGGGACTGTACTCCCCTGGAAACATTTGGGCCCCAACCCTTGAGTACCATCACTATCATAACAGTATCTGGTATCTGTCCAACACAGGAATTTTTGGCCTTTCTGTGTCCTGAACCCCTTTGGCAATCCAGTGAAGTCTAGGCACCCCTTCTCAGAATGATGTTAGCTGCCTATATTCCTAATCAAAGGAAATATTAGCTTTCAGTTTGAGGTTAGTGAAAATAAAGATGCCCCATCTAAGTTCTTCTGATGAGATACTTAACCTATGAGTCAGAAACCAAGAATGCAACATACCTATGATTACTTTTATACTTGCCACAATGGCTTACAGAGAGGAGAGAAAACCAACAATCTACAGTAACATATCTGAGAAGACCCCAGACTGAACCATCACCTGCCTCGCAGAACAATGCTTCAGTGTACCACAGCCCACAGCAGAGGGCCACTATTTTTGACTGCCTAGAGTTTGTGGAAGCCACTCTTGATAAAGGAGGGAGGGAGCAAGAGGAGAGAAGGGAGATGGGAGGGGGGAATGAAAGGAAAGAAAAGACCACAGGGAGAGAGGAGAGAAATGGAGGAGAGAAGGGAGGAAGAGAAAGGGGAAGAGGGAGAGTAAGAAGGAGAAACTAATTTGCACTGAAGTGAAAGAGAGGCACACCTATGAGGCAATTATTTTAAATGAGTAGAGCCAATTTATTGCGACACAGTCAAAGGGACCTGAAAATTACATGAAGTGAGTCTTTGGGTGCTGGCTATTAGATCAGTTCACTCTCTGTGTTCTAAGGAACAGTGTGGTACAGTGGAGAATATGCTGGGTCTGGAGCCAGAGGAGCAGAATTGGGATCTCAGCTTTGCTACTTTCCATCTATGGCACCTTGGGCCAGTTGTCTTATCTCTCTGGGCCCCTGGTTCTTCTCCCTCAAAAATGAAATGAATGTACTAAAGGGCCTCTAAGATGCCTTCTAGGTCCTATTATTCCTATATCTGAGTTATGTAATTGTGAATTTCTAAATAATGATGTAAACCTTCATATTTGATGAGAAAAGACAAATCTTGCAAAAATCAGAGGACGCCTTGCCTTTTCCTCCTTCCTGTTTGGAAAGGCAATGATGCAAAGGCTCCCCGTGTTAGAAAAGGCCAGAGCTTCTTTGCTTTCTAGCTCAGGGTGGGGAATGGAGTTGGAAAGGGAGTTCTGTGCTAGTAATCAAATTGTCACTAATATAGCAGGGTCTTTTCTCTCCAGACTGATCCCTCTGTGGCTGAATGTGAATGGGAACCTGAGAGAGTGATATTGGCTAGAGGCTTCAGCAGAGATGAATACTAATTCTAAGACTAATTCTCATCAGCCTGATATAGTGGAGAAAGCATTGAACCTTTGATCCTAAAGACCATGGTTCAAAATCTACCTCAGGTACACTGGCAGTGTGGCCTTGGGCAAGTCACTTGCCAAGATTATAGATTTAGAGAAAGAAGGAACCTTAGAAGCCATAAAGTCCAATCCTTCATTTTAGAGCTGGGGAAAAATGAAACCCCAAGATGTTAAGTGATTTGCCTAGGGTCCCCAGAGGGAAGAAGTGTTTAAGATGGGTTTTGAACCCAGGTCTTCCTGATTCCAGCTCCTATACCTTACCACCACACCATGCAACCTTGGCCTTAGTTTCCCAGTTAGTAAAATAGGCATAAAAATAGCTCTACATAGGATGGTGGTGAGGCTCAAATGAGATGCTTTGTGTAAAGCAACCAGTCTGTCCCTAGTGGTTTGACCAGTTCCAGACCAACCTCTGCAAACACAATACTTTCTATCAGTGCCAGTGCAGAGTAAAAGAGCTAGGGTCAAAACTTCAGCAGGTGCATCTACACCTGATTAAGAGTTCACTTTTAATGGTAATTTCTGCGCAGCGCTTTCCTTGAAACAGTCCTGCAAGTAAGGTCATGGAAATCTGTATTCATTTTATAAATGGAGAAATCATAATGAGAGAGAGAGACAAACAGAGACAGAGACAGATACAGAGAGAGGAATGAGAGTCAGAGACAGAGAGGAGACAGATGGAGAGAAAAAGAGACAGAGATAGATATGAAATAACTTGCCTAAGATACTAAAGAGTAGAAGTAGCCAAGCCGGAACTTGAACTCAGGTCTTGTGACCCTTTCAGTGCTGTGCCTGACATGGCCAGTTAGAAAAGAAAGAGAATTGAAGAGGATTCATCACTAAAACAACATTGATTTATAGGTTTCCATCTATAACAAAGTCCAGTCCTTGGTGACATTCACCGTGAAGTTTGTGGAAGAACATGTGAGCAAATGGTCATATAAGGCTCCAGGGAGTGTGCAGCAGCACAGAAGCAGCCAGGGTCAAATATGTGTTTGAGTGAGTGAGTAAGCCATTGAGTGCTTTTTCATGTTCAACTTCGTGTTTGCTTGTTTTGGTGGCCCCAGCTGCTCACCCTCTGGGAAAGGTGATCAGGAAGCGGTGAGTGAGTGTCCTTGGTCCCCCAGGTGTGTGAGTTGGGGGGAGGGGAGTTTGACTACTCTGAACTCTGATCATTGACTATGCCAAAATAGGGAACCTAAACAGTGATGAGGCAATCTCAGTTTCAGTCTTGAGCTGCCATTTGAGTTTAATTCCTAGAGGAGGTGAGGCCAGCAGCAGGCAGCAGAATATCACACACACACACACACACACACACACACACACACACACACACACACAGCAGCAGC
>NW_020954598.1:3953141-3970414 GCF_900497805.2 Vombatus ursinus
AGCAGCAGCAAATTAAGAGAACTGCTTTCTTCCAGAGTCATAGCTATGATAGACCCATGCATTCTGGCCCACACAAATCCTAGTCTCATCCTGTTCTCCCTTGACTCTCCTTTTCACTTTGCTATCTAGTGGAGATCAGGGCAGCTTTGGCTGTGGTGGGGTAACCCAGAGTTCATGTTCTGGAGGTGATCCTCACTATGGAAGCATTGACAGTAGTGATGACCAAAAGTCTGGGCAGACCTGATTGATGAATCGATGCACTTCTAAGTCTCCACTAGAGATGAAAGTGGAAAGAAGAGCCAAGGGAGAACTGAATGAGTAGCTCAAGTCTGAAACTGAGATGTGCCTCATCCCTGTGCAGCCCTTAAGGACACTTACCTACAGACACAGGGGGACATGATATCCATGTTCATATATTTTAAGGGCTGTCACATGGAGGAAGGATTTGGCTTGTTCTGTGTTCCTTTAGAAGACAGAATCAGTAGAAATGTATGCAAGTTGCAATGGGGCCAACAAGGCTTGATGTCAGGAAAATCCTTCCTAACAATTTGAACTGTATCAATAGGCGGTAGGAAGATGCCCCCTCCTTGGCAGTCTTTAAACAGAAGCTAGATGACCCCTTGTCTGGAATGTGATGGTAGGAGATTCCTTTCAGATGTGTGTTGGACAAGATGACCACTAAGGTGACTTCCATCTCTTGACCTCTGTTATACAGATCTGTAGACTACAGTATACAGTATACTACTTTGTAAGGACTACAAAGATATGTAATCCAACTCCCTCATTTTAAAGATGAGGAAACTGAGGCCCAGAGAGGTTGGAATTGTCCAAGGTCATGAAAGTAATAACAAAGTTGCAAACCCAGATCTTCTAGCTCCAAATTTAGCATTCTATAGATACATGACCACTTCCACAATGAATGATGCTCCAGCTATGCCAAAGGGGCCACAAGTACAGTGAGGCCCCCTTGGATCAGTAAGTTCTATGTCTGTTTCACAGAATCCATGGAACCCTCAGATGCCTGAGCAAGTCTTAATTGCTATCAACTATTGCTATCAACTAGTAACAATAGCATATATAGCATAACTTTGTGTAGCTTACAGAACCCTTTTCTCATTATGACAATGTCAGTGATAACCTACACGGACACTAAGTTCCCAAAGCAGCCTCAAGGGTATGGATAGAGAAATGAGATCATGGCCTCCTGAGGATAACATGTCCTTTATACTATTATGTATAGTTGCCAAAACTTTTTTGGGCCTCAGATCCCGTCTATAAAATGAGGGACTTGAATAATATGATCTCTGAGCTCCTTTCCAATTCTATTACTGTTGAAACCATGAAAAGATGAACCTGTGAGTTCAAGAGGAATCCCACTTCTCACACAAAGGAGCAGTGTGAAAGACTCAACTAGAAGAAAAGCAAAAGGCATAGAGGCAGAGAGGTGAAGGAGAGACAATGACAGTCATACCACTGAGAATTGTCATCAGGGAGCAAATGACTATATTCTCCACCTTGGGGCAGCAGCCTCCAAAAAGAGCAACCAGAGCTGAGACTCAAGGCTGGTAATTTGACCAAGTCACTTCTCTCCACATTTGGGGGGGGGTGATAAATTATTATTAAGAGTCATGATGGGCACCACGAGAAACAGGGAGCTCTTTGCCTGCAGCACTGTATTAGATGTCTTTCCTCTCCTGTCCACTCATGTGTATCAGTGACTTTTCAAGAGCCTGAATTCTCAAATCTCTGTTCTCTAAGAGAGTGGGGATATTTTTGCAGGACCTGAGTATAGTTAAAAGGTATTGGATCAAAGACAGAGAAATATGAGTGATTATTTTTAACATATTCATCTAATTCAATCCAGTTCAATTCATCAGATATATATTAAAGTCTCACTAAATTCTAGGCACTGAGGAAACAATTAAAAAGATGAAAAATAGTTCCTGCCCTCAAGGAGCTTATATTCTACTGGGAAGATACAACTTATACATAGATATGGGTGACATAGTTACATTGTACACCATAAACATATATTGTAAAGCACAGATACCATCACAGAATTGTATACCAAAGACAGATTTTTTTCACTCAGAGGCCCACTTGATATGCAGTGTGGGTAATATCTCATAGGAATCTAAGTGACCCTAAGAAAATCACTTGACTTAATAAGACTCAGTTTCCTCATCTGCTAGATGGGATTAACAATACTACTTAGCTCATAGGGTTGTTGTGAGGATCAAATAAGATAGCACATGTAAAGCACATTGCAAATCTTAAAGAATTATATAAATACTAGCTATAATATCATCATCATCATCTAGAGCTTAGAGTTATTTTAATCCATTCTTCTTCTCTCCATCCCCATTTTACAAATAAGAAAACTGAGATCCAAGGAAGAAAGGTGGATTGCCCAAGGTTGAAAAGTAAGTAGAAGAGGTAGGATTCAAATCCAACCTCTTAGCCTTCAACAACACACTGTCTAGTTTGGTCTTTATAGTCCCAATGTTTCTTTGCTCATTCCTCAAATTATTTCCAGCTAAATATTGTTGGGAAGATGACTAGTCAGTAAAAGTAGCTCAATCTCAAATTTCTAGTAGGAGAAGGTCCCTTCCAAAAAAACTGAATGTACTACATTATTCAATGGTTCAACCTGCCTCTTCATTGAGAGTAGAAATAGGCCCAATCAGTTTTGGTTATAGAATAGAAAATGAATGGTATTTGAGCAGATTAATGATTTAATTCATGTAGAAGACTCCCAATCAGGATTCCTCTATTAATGCAAATGAAATCTCTGCAACTTAAGGACTTGGAGAGCTGCTCAGGGCACTGAGAAGTATTGACTTGCCCAATGTCACATCACCAATATGTGTCCAAGGCAGGACTCAAACCCAAGTCTTCCTGATTCTGAGACCAGTTCTCAAGCTACTATACTATATTGTCATTCTGAAATGTAGTATGATAAAAACTGAGAGCCCAAAGTTAATTGTTTGAAGAGATGAGTTGAGAGACCCTAATGGGAGAAATATTAGACATCCAGTCCCAGTGGAGGAGTGCCAAGATAGAGATTCTGGGGCCACACTGTAAAAATACAGAATAGCAATGGGAAGAGGCTCTGATGAAGCTTACAGAGACATCTTTCTTAATTAGATAATTCCACCATTATTACAAGCAAGAACCTCTTGAGCTCTATTGGGTTCCAGCATGGTTGAATACAAAATTTGTTGGCTCTGGAATCAGAGGCCATGATCAAATCCCAAATTCAAATTCCAATCAGCCATTTGATCAGAGCTTTTCACTATCAGCCATTTATTATCAATGTGAACTTGATCAAGGCATAAAACTTCTCTGGGCTCAGTTTTGGAATAAATGACCTTTAAGTTCCTTTGTATCTTTTACTGTATTATCCCAAATTCCTACTAGAAACATACTGTAAAAATGAGAACAAGAAACCACAGTGTAGCCTGAGAGAAGTTGCCCCCTTCATCATCAGTCTTCAATATCTCTGGAAGGGGTAGTCTTGATTGGCAGATGCTTTATTATATCACCAAAGGAGCCAGCTTAAAGGAATAGATTGGCTTCCTTTCGACATCAACAGGAACCAATTTTGGGCTTTAAAAGACACAGAGACAAAGAGACAGGGAAAGGCTATTTTCACTGTGATCTGCACATTTACCTGGAGCCTCTGGCTTCTCCAAATCTCTTGGCAACATCTTTTACATACTACCATTTTTAGGATTTAGTCCCTCATATTACTTGGCCCCTGATCATTTAGAAAAAGGAATGAGTCTGGCTCAAGTAGAGCAAGTGAACTTTCTGACCCTACTAAATGTTATCAACAATAGCTCACATTTCTATGATTCTTACAAAGGCATTTTCTTTACAACACTTTACAACAATTATATCATCTATAAAATGGGGCTACATAATACCTGCATGACCTATGTCATCAGAAGTCATGCAAGTATTTTTAGTGCCATTTTATAGACGATATAATTGAGGTAAAGGGAGATCAGGTGACCTGCCCACAGTCACAGAGCTAGCAAGTGTTAGGAACAGGCTTCAACCCAAATCTTCAAGTCCAGTGCTCTACTATGCCACGCTCCTACTTGGGAGACCACACTCTGTTTACTTGTCTCTCTCTTAGCCTGTCCTTGGCAAACTAAATTAATTTTGTCCCCAGCAATCTGTCTTCCTGGGACACTGGGACAAGAAACAAGGTTTAATTAGCACTTTAAAGTGGGTAGCCTTGAAGCTGATGATATTCAATAAGGAAAAATTGTTTTAACCTCATTCACACTTTTCAATTTACTGATTAGAGGTCCTCTGCAACAAGTGAAGGGGATGGGACTAAGGGAGATTGACTGAGCATCTCAGAGGAGACATAGGAATTATGGACAGGGCAAGGGAGTTTGGAGGTGTCCTGGCCCCACTAACAGAAACAGATTACTACAGAGGCCCTGGCAGGTTAGAGTGGTGCTCAGAATAAAAGCAATGCAACTGGACATGAAATTGACCATTGCTAGTACTTGAGCCCATATCCTGAGCTTCATTATAACTACTCATGCTCAATAAACGACATAGTGAGTGATTTCCCCATTTTCAATTTCTTCAATTCTTTGCATTCGTTCGAATGCACACCTAGACCCAGCCTTCCGGCTTCTACTTTGATTACCTCTACAACATCTGAATTTCATAGGAGTAGCTGGAAGAAGTACCATGAGCTCCTCCCCATCTCTACAACTCCTCTAAAAGATCTAAAAAATGCACCAGACCAAACTCTATTGGGGAAATCCAATAAATAATGACAATGAATCATTTTTCCAGCCTAGGCCAAAAGTGGGAGACAGAGAGATCCACTCTAGGGGTCTAGCCAGGGATGGTTTTAAAGAGCATTCCAATTCAGGGAGAAGCTGTACGTCATGGTAAGAAGAGGTCCCAGACCCAGAAAAGGGGACCTAATCTTGTGCAGGGCACAGGAATAAGTGAAAACTGGCAGCTCTGTTGCTTACTATCCAGTTCAAGGTCACAAATCTGGGGTGGACTGAGGGGGAGGAGACCTTTGTCTAGGGGTGGCATTCCAGGTAGAGAAGTACTTTGAGGGACCTAGGCTGAGTACTGAGCAAGGAACAAGTTCAGAAGCAAACAGCATCTGTGTGGCTTGGACAACAAGAGTGGAGCAGCATCTCAGTTCCAATCTAAAGATCCAGCAGGATCTTAGCCCATTCTGAAGCATGCAGAGAAATAATCAGGTCAGGAATTCTAGAACAAAGGAGAAGATACAGTTCTGTTACTCTGAAACAGTAAAGCTTTCCAGATGGCTGACTATAGCTGCTGAGTACAGCAGCAGTCTACTGGAACTCCAAAAGAAGCAAGACCAGAGATGTGTTTCTCAGACACAAAACTGAGTTGGTAACTTTTAGATCTCAGTCCAGAAACCAGAATTTTCCCTATATTAGTTCACTTTGGAAGCATGGAAAGCTTGTAGTCCTCCAGCTTGAGTTGTAATTCTGGAAATGGAGTAATGTAACACTAAATATCAACACTCTCCACCCCCCCCCCCAAAGAAGTAGCAGGATCAGCCCAGACATTTCCTTTAAAAACATGCAGAGCCCAACCCTGACATAAAGACCAAAGTCACAAAGAAGTATGGAAGCATGAGCAAACAAGTAAAGACTCCCTCAAGCTCAAGACAAGATCCCAGAAAAAGAGAATGATTCAAACTACAAGCAAAGCCTCAAATTAAAACACAGCTTAGGCACAAGTCCAATTAAAATTCCTGGAAGAAATGAAGCAAGAATTTTTAAAATGAGTTTAAATTGTTTTTACAAATGAAACAAGTGCTAGAGGGGAAAATGGAAAATAAATGAGAGCTATGGAAGAAAGAATTGGAAAGAGAATTAATAACTTGGTGTGTGAGGTACAAACTTTCTAGAATTAGAATGAACCAAATAGAAGCTAATGACTCTATAAGACAACAAGAAACATTAAAATGAAGTTAAAAGACAGAAAAAATAGAAGAAAATATAAGGTATCTCATAGCAAAAACAATTAAACTGGATCACTGAACATTGAAAAGATAAAAGAGATAATTTAAGAATAATTGTATTACCAGAAAGCCAAGAACCCCACCCCCAATAAAGCCTAGCTAGCATATTCCAAGGAACCATAAAAGATAACCGCCCAGATCTCTTAGAACTAGAGGGCAAAGTAGAAATAGAAATGGCCACTTCCTGAAAGAATCTCCAAAATGAAAACTTTCAGGAACATTATAACCCAAATCCAGAGTTTACAGGTCAAATAAAAAAAAAAAAATACTGTGAGTACTAGAAAGAAAATTCATGTACTGAAGAGCCATAGTCAGAATTAAACATCAGCCACCACTGTAAAAGAGAAGAGAACTTTAAATACAATATCCCAGAAGTAAACTAGTATAAGCTTACAACTAAGAATAACTTCCCCAGAAAAAAACTTAATTCTACAGAGGAGAAAATGGACCTTCAATGAAATAGATGATTTCTAAGCCTTCCTGATGAAAAGATCAGAGTTGCATAGAAACTTTGAGGTCTAAACACTGGAGTCAAGAGTATTATAAAAAGATAAACATGAATAAATAATCCTAAGGGACTAGACAAGGATAAACTGTTTAAATTCTAGTTGGGAGAGATGATATACATATCCACCTTTATACTCCTTTCATCATGAGGGATCATAGAAGGAATCTAATTAGACAGCTCTTAGCACAGTGCCTGGTATGTGGTAGTTAATAAATGCTAGTTGACCTCCTGACAGAGGGCCTGGTAGTGGTCCAGTTATGTCCTGATGATCTTGGGGAAAAAATGGAAAGGGAGAGAAAAAAGAATACAGGGCGGGGGGGAAGAGGAAGGGAGAGGAAGGTTGGGGAAAATTGCCTCACATAATCAGGGTGTGCAAATAGAAGTCATACAAATAAAGGAGGAAAGGGTGGAAGGAACTGGTAACATGTAAACCTTACTGTCATATGATCTGGCAAAAGGAGGGAAGAATACATACATTCAGTTAGTTACAAAAATGTATTTCATTAAACAGGAAAAGAGGAGGAAAAGGAGAAAAGGAAGAGAGGACAATGTTATAAGAGTAGAATAAGGGAAGAAGTAGTCCTATGCAAAACAAACTCTAAGGATGTTAAATATACATTCATACATATGTGCATATATACATACATATTGCGTGTGTGTATACATATATATGTGTGTGTGTGTATATATATATATGTGGTGACAAAGAATTGCTGACCAAGGGGGGGCCCATCAATTGGGGAATGGCTGAACAAGGTATGGCATATGCATATGATGGAATATTAGTGTACTGTAAGAAATTATTAAGGGGATGGTTTCAGATAATCCTGGGAAGACTTGTATGAACTGATACAAACTGAAGTAAGCAGAACCAGGAGAACAATTTATAGAGTGACAACAATCCTGCAAAAATGTTGAAAGACGTATAAAGTCTAATCAGAATAATGACCAAGTATGATTCCTCATAATGAAACCATGCTATCCACCTCCTTATAGAGAGGTAAAGGCATCAGAATGAAGATTGAAACATCTTTTTTTTTTTTAAATGTGGCCAGTTTGGGAATTTGTTTTGGTTGACCTTACCTATTTGTAAGAAAGATTTTGCTTTTCTTTCTTTCTCAACTGAGGGGTGGATTGGACATTAGAGAGAGGGAAGGCAGATTGAAAACTAATTTTATTTTGAAAAAAGAAAGTGCAGTGTGTCCAAACAATCTCACTCATTGTATTTTGTTGAAAAACTAATAAGTTACAAGGAAACATTGACTACCTAAATTTTCCTTCCTGCAGGGGTAAAGGTGGAGAGGAGAGATCCTTGGGGGGATTGGAGATTAGGTGACTTCCTTAAATCAGAGAGGTCCACAAATGCTGCTGGCAATTTATATGTATATGTGTGTGTATGTATATACATATATATATGTGTATGTGTATCTCACTATATAGAGGAATATATTTATATATTCCTCTCTCTATAGATATATATACATATATGTGTATGTTGTGTATTTGTATGTGTGTATGTGTATATATGTATATAGATGTGTGTGTATGTATGTATGTATGTATGTATGTATATTCCTCTACTGAGTAAGGCTTGATATTTAAGTAAATTGTTTTTGGCGTTTACTGCTGACGTTATTTGTCAAAGTTATTTGTTAACATGGATAAATCAAAGGAGATCATTGTGTTATAGATTTAAAACTCGGAGCTACCTCAAAAGTCATCTAGTCTAACCTCCTCGTTTGACAGACAAGATCACTTAGGGCCCAGAGAGGTGAAGTGATGTCCTAGGCCACACAATGAGTCACAGAGCTGGGGTCCAAACACATGTTCCATGATATCACAATGTTTCTCAAAGTGTGAAACTTCCATTGGGATGGAGGCAATGAGCAAGTAAGAGAATTTAAGTATCTAGAACCCAGTGACAGGGAAAACAGTCCCAGAGGGACCACTTAAGGCCACCCCAAAACACACACAGTGGAACTCTAAGGGATTATCATTACTGTTGTTGTTTTACCCACCCCAAGGCTGAAGCCCTCTAAGGCAATCAGTCTCTTATTTCTCTTTGTGCTTCTCCACCTTAGGGCCAGAGAGTTGACAGGTCAAATGACCACACTATCCTCTAAGCAGGGGATTATGACATAGGAGACAAAGAGAAAGAGAGAACAGTCATTAAATGGAAACTGCATTGACTATGCAATCTCCTTTAGTACCCCCATCATCACACACCCACACACACATAATACACACACACATACACATACACACACACACACATATACCTGTTTTGTCTCACTTTTTCACATACCAAGCCACCCAGAAGCACTCACAGACCTAAAGATTTCACATACAGAGGTTGAGTGGCCCAATTAACAGCATCTCAATTCATCTCCCTGTCCAGAGATGAGAGATTAAACCTTGGACGATGTATTAAACTGACATGTTAATAGAATTTTTAGATTTTCTCTGTTGATAGTTTATATATAATTGAACTCTGGGGAATGAGGGGAAGGAACATAAGGTCCTGCCCACCAGCCCAGCTAAACCAGAGCCCCAGCTCAGTGATTTGGTGCACATTGGGGGTTAAAAAGGAATTTATTTAACTGAGTGCTAGAAACATGCCACAGGACAGCTTTGGCACAAGCTCAAGCTGTCTCTCTCACTCCTGGTAAAGTAAAGAGATCCCTGGAGAGGGAGTGGGGGGTGGTCCTAAGCCCTGGGTTTGACTCTACCACTAACCAGTTATATGACCCTGGGCATGACATTTCCCTTCTGTGGGCCTTAAATTTAAGAAAATCATGGTATAAGAGTCTTAGAACTAGGAGAAACCCTAGATATCACCTAGTCCAACCTCTTCATTTTACAGATGAGGAAACTGAGGCCCAAAGAGGAAAAATTTTTACTGATAGTAAACAGAACCAATACTTGAACCCAGGTCCACTGACTTCCAATTGAGGATTCCTTTCACTGTAACACACTGTCCTCTCAACCTAAAGAAGTAGTTTGGAGAAGATAGGGAGTGGGAAATGGAGAGAAGAGCCATGGATTCAGAGACAGTACTGAAGGTAAGGAATTGGAAGCCTGTGCCATGTTAGGTGGACAGCATGACGTGGAAGGATGGTCATAACTAGTGCTTCTGGTGCCCAGGTAGGCCAAATGCCACCAAAAAAAAGTCTTCTCCCCCCAAAAAAAATTCCAGAAAAAATGGAGCAGCCAGAATTAAAAATAATACTCCGTCACACTTTCTTTCATTTCCCTTCTCTCTTTTCCTTTCTTCTCTCCTTTTTGCATCCCTTTCTATTTCCTTTCCCCAGCCCAGAATCCTAGATGGTCTTTGCTCCTTTCATTGAGAGAGATATTGGGAGGGTGGGAAGCTGAGAGAAGCTCGTGCATATTCCAGTCACCATCAGACCTATCATTTGTGCCCATCATTAATATGTATATGCATAAACATGTACACATACCCTCAGCCATCCCACAGTGTGTGGGGAGGGCTCTGGGGCTGGGGTCAGGCTGGTATTTGTCCAGATTCCCAGAGAAGGGGGAAGATGGCTCTGAAATAACCCTATAATCGCCTACATGGAGAGAGAGAAAGAGAGTTGACTGGAAACCTCAGGGACCAGATATGGCCTTACCAACTCTGGAGCGTCCAAAAGGCCCAGGAGAAAGCAGGGGGACATCGCCCCCTGTCTCCTCTCTCAGTTGTTTTCCTCTCTCCTACACATCTCAGCATCTCTCTTGGCCTACAACATTGGTATTCTCAGTCTTTTATTTTTTCTCTCTCTCTCTTTCTCTCTCTCCTCTAGAAAGACTGAACACCTGCAGCAGGGAGATGTGTATATTTATAAACTTTAGGAGTCTGGCTTCTGCCTAAATCCAGAGCCCCCTCAGAAGTCTCACCAGGTGTAGCTGAAAAGGGTCCTATTGTTTTCAGAAGGTTTTGGTAACCATCTGGGCTGGGATCTGTGGGGACCAAGGCCTGGTCAATGGAGCCTGAGGCTGGTTAGAGGCCTGAACCCCTCCCTCCAGATCTGAGGAGAACTCCTTTGATTTGTGGAGATGATTTCAAGACAAGTTATTCCTTTTGCCATTTTGTGCCCGCATTCAGGGGGGGCCCCAGTCAATAGCAGACAATAAAGTATTATTTTGCGGGCCAGGCCCTTTGCGTGGAGCCCTGATTGATGGCTTTAATTTCTGCCTCTCTCCCTCCAGCAGGCTGTGTGACAGACGCTCCTCTTGAATTTTTTTTTGCTGTGCCTCGCTCTCTTTGGCGCCAGAGGCGTTAAATAAAACGACATATTTATTATGTCAGATTTACTTGACAGATCGCAGGGCAGTATGTTTTATGTGAATGGTTTCTTAAATGGTTACATACCATTACATGTTGGGTGTGGGGGGGTGCAAATGCACAAAAAACACACATCTGTCTATAGATGGCATGCTGGGCCAATCGTAGCTTTCACCAATTCCTCAAAAATAAACTGAATTTAAATGTTAAGTTTTCAAATTCATTATTGGAGGAGGCATCAGAAGTAATGATCAAGGTGTGGATATTTTCCATGGGTACCCAGTTAATTGGACACAGAAATTCAGGGGCATTCAAAGCCTTCCACAATCTGGTTTCACCTCATTTCCCATAGGTCCCCAACCTAATCGGTATCTTTATTAGCCTGTACAACTTCAGGCTCACTCTTCCCTCCCTGTCTTTGCCCACCCTTTTCCCCCCACCAAAAAAGACCTATTATCTTTTCTCTCCACTTACTTATGTGAATCTTACCTAACCTTCAAGACTTCAATAGGCAGAATCATAGAATCCTGATTGCAAAGACCTAGGCAGCCATCTAATTTAACCAATACTGGAAAAAAATCATCCCCACTATAACATACCCCCCAATTGCCTACTATATAGAGTTATCTCTTCCATATCATCAAAGTTAGGGGTGCAGTGTACCCACAATCTGGAAAATCTATGTAAAACTTTTTGGTCCTCCCTTCATACCAGAGAAAAAGTCTGAATTATTATGGTATTAAAAGATAAAATTGTTGATATTATGCAATAGTATACATCTATTTTATGCATTTCTGAGTTTCTAAACATTTTCTATGTCATCTGCTGGCCTTTATGTGTCATCTGCAGCTTCTGCAAAACTCCCCAAAAAATCCCATTTGATTTCTTATGACAACCCATGATATATCAAAACCACAAGCGGGCAAGTCTTTATGTGGAAAAGATAACTGCATGAGTGTCAGTCACTGTGGAATATAAAAATGAAATAAGACCTGCCCCTGTCCTCATGGTACTACAAGGGAGGATAAGACAAATGTAAAAATAAGCATAATGCAAGTTATGATATGGTAAGAGGCAGTGAGGCATAGTGGTTAGAATGTTGGGTTTGGAGTTCAGCCTCTGACACATTCTAGCTGTTGAGCTGAGATTTGAACCCAGGCCCTCTTACTCCAAATCCAGTACTGTTTTCACTCTACCCCACAAGGGACCTGGGAATACTTCATGGAGGAAGAGGAGGAGGTCTCAGAACTGAACCTTGAATGCAGGAAAGGATTTCAAGCAGTGAATATATTCATTCATTCAATAAACATTTATTAAGTGCCTACTGTGTGCTATACACCATAAGCACAATGTCCTAGTCCAGACCCAAGGCATAGCATGCAAAAAATTTGGGAGACAGGAAAGCATAAGATAAGACTGGCAAACAGCCAGTAATCTAGTTTTAATGGAATGGATGTTGCATGAGGGGGATGAGTATGTAATAAGATTTGACAAGTGGGCTGGAACCAATACTGTTGAGGACTTGGGATGTCAGACTGAGGGGTTGTTTGTTTGTTTTAATGAGGGGCCACTGAAGGGTTTAGAACAGTGAAAAGAATGTGACCGCAGCTACACATCAGAAGGATGACTCTGGTAGTATGTGTAAAACGGATTGCAGAGGGAAAAGCCGGGAGGCAGGAAGAGCAGTTAGGAGGTTGTTTGAATGAATACTCAGAGTAAAAAGTCATGGGGACTTAAACCAGGATGGTTGTTACAGGAGTAGAAAGGAGAAGATGGATTCAAGATGTTTTAAAAGTAGAATAAGAAGTTGGTGACTGGGGAAAAGACAATCACAGCTCCTGGGCCAAAAAGAGAGCAGTGGCACCATAGTCTGAGGTCACTTCCAGTTTTAAATCTATTAGCCTAGTGTGAATGTTTACATACCCATTGTGTGGATAAGCAAGTTAAGGCTCAAAGAAATTATATAACTTGCTTGAAGTAATATGATTTTTAAGTATCAAAGACAGTGGGGCAGCTAGTGGATAGAGTTCTGGCCTTGGAGTCAGGAGGACCTGAGTTCAAATCCACTTGACACTTATTAGCTGTGTGACCCTGGGCAAGTCATTTAACCCCAATTGCCTCAACAAAAAAAAAAAAAGTATCAAAGGCAGGCTTCAAAGACTAGTGATATTTCCACTCTTACTCTAATAATCTCATTTTACAAATAAAGGAACTGGGGCCCAGGATAATTCAATGACTAGATCAAGGTTATACAGGGAGGAGTAACCTTTGCTATTGTTCAATGTGAGGGGAATGCTTTGACTTGTGTGTGAATTGGATTTAAGTAAGGCAAAGCTTCATCAGACTCCCTCTCTCTTCCAGAGTTATTGAAGTTTAGTGGCAGGACAAAATTCAAGGTGAGAGATGACCGGCAATGGCCCAGGATGCGATGGATGACCTTGGCATCTTCAAGGTCTGAACAAGCTGTAAGCACTCCACAGCACCTGCTTCAGCCACCTTCATGGCTATTGGAACAAATTGTCCTCATCAGCTCATTTCACTACAGGAAGTCTTCTCATGCTTGGGGTAGATGTCCCCCTAACTCACCAATGGGTTTAAGGCCTGTGGATTACCCTCAGCCTGGTTTAGTCTGTCCACCAAGATGGCTTTACTGGAGTGTGGCTGCTGCACATGCTGCAGCTTCTTGGCGTCACAGATGAGAGTGACCTCTACTCCCTAATTAACAGAACTGTTTTGAGGGAAAGTGTTTTGTGAATCTTTAAATACTTATACAAGTGTGGTGATTGTTACCAACAGATTTTGTGAATTAGAGGATGAGACAGTTCCATTTTGGATGTACTACATTTGAGATGGTAGCAGGAAATTCAGACAGAAATATCCAGTATACTGTTATTCATTTGCTTTACACTTGGTAAGTCCCTAATAAATGCTTTTCCATTCATTCATTCCTTCAGAAATGCAGAAGGGGACCTTTGAGGAGGATGTAAATTTGGGAGTCATCTACATAAAGGTGACAATTGGAGCTCTGGAAGCGGATGAGGTCATCAAGGAAGGAAATAGAAAGAGACAAGAGGGGCTAAGAAAGAAAATTTAGGGACAATTGCATTTAATGGGCAGAAGGAGGCTAGATTTTAGCCTTTGTTATAAATTCCTCAAGGGCAAGAATGAAGGAATTGAATGAATGAATGGATAGAAAAGCATTTATTAAACATTTACCAAGTTCCAAGCATTGCGAGGAACATAGGGACACAAATAGAAATAATAGTCCCTGCTCTCAAGGAGTGTATGCTCTAATTGGCAGAGAAAAACACATAAAAGAAAGTTCAGTTGCAAGCCTAATAGAAAAGTCTGGAAATCATAAGGGGGAAATGTTAGGGTAGATAGCAAGACCCAAGGGTCCTTGAGATTAAATCAGTAGGCCTGATGAGGCAGGGGCAATGGGAAGGCCTGGAGGATCTGAGGAGGTGGTTGCAAGCAGATGGTAAGGTCTGGTGGTGCTCTATCTCGCCAAATGGGATAGAGTTGGTGGCACCCATCTCATCTAAACTGTGTGAGTTGCAAGCTAGATGAGTCCTGGGCATCCCGTATCTGAGAGAGAGGGCCAAGGAGAGGAGGGAGGGAAGAACTGATAACTTAAGAGGTACTTAGCCAGAACTAAGTTTGTTTGTTTCTTTGTTTGTTTGTTTTATAAAATAGATGGGGGAAGACAGTCACCCAAGGATGGTAGAAATTTCAGGGATCATAACCCTTGCAACAGAGAGATATGTCTGTAGGTGAGTCTGTGGATATGTGTGGGCAAAATCACGGCCATCATAGGGTCATATATCTAGAGTTCAGAGGCCATCTGTTTCCAGACCCCTCATTTTGTGCATGAGGAAATCAAGGAGGGGAAGTTAAGTCATTTGCCCGAAGTTACACAGTTGAGTGTCAAAGGTAGGATTTGAATTAGGGTCTTCAGATTTCAGAGTCAGTGCTCTTTCCACTCGACAATGCTTCATGTTAGAGTGTAGGTGAGTGTCTGTCAGTGTGAATGTGTGTACACATTTTCTCTCTGCTATGAACTGTGTATAATCTGCCCAGATGCAGGGCCAATCTCACCTTCTTCTGTATCCCTCTCCTCTCAGCCCCCACACAAGTCTCCCCCTCCCTACTACCACCCCGCCCCCACCACACACACTTTTTGCAACAGTAACCATCTACTGTCCACCTGGTTCATCCAGTCATACAGCTATTAAGATAGATACACATGGGCACCAAATCTCAGCCCAGATTGGTGGTTGGGAGAAGCCAAGTAAGCAGGGCCCACAGCTGTCCAAAGTAACCATCTGTCCCCTTGTTTTGTGACCATGTGTGATGCAACGATGATGTGACTATGTGCTCCTCCATCACCTGTTCTGCTGTTTTCCCACCAGGGGGTGCTTAGCCATTTACTGGCCAAATGGCCTGATGAATGCCCCTTCTTCTTATGAAGTCTCAGTAACACAAGGAAGCTGGACAAGTTAGCCCTGAGGATGGCTTCCACCTTTGACATGCTCTAATTATGGCTCTGGATTCTAGGAGTCTATAAATTTATCCTAAGAATCTTACAATTACTCCCTAGGAGTAATCCCCAGGTTTTGTCCATGGACCAAGCAATATCGTCCAGGGCACTTTTCACTGAACCTGATCACAGAATCACAAAATTAGCATTGGAAAAGATCTCAACTCCTCCTAGTTCAACCCATATCTGAAAGACTTCTCTGCTGCCTCCAGGGTCACCCATTTTACTTTTGGTCAGCTCTTGACACTTTGCAGCTCTACCCACTGCTGCTAATTCTGCCTTCTGGGGCCAAATAGAAGTCCAGTCCTTTTGTCACATGTCAGCTCCTCAAACAATTGAAGATGACTGTTATGTCTTCCCTTATCCAAGCTAAACACCCTCAGTTCTTTGAAGAGATCATCATTTGATCAACCCCAAAATAGATGCTGGATTGATTTTGAAATAGGGCAAAGTCCCAAAGGCCATGGCATAGAAAAGGCATCTTTCAAACCCAGAAAGACTGCCAGAGTGAGGCAAGAAATGATACCATCTGTCATGTATATAGCTCTTTACATAAATTATCTCATTTGATACTCAAAACAACCCTGTGATACCTACAGATATTATGTCCTTTTTACAGATGCATAAACTGAGGGTCAGAGAAGTTAAGTAACTTGCTCAAGCTCATACTACTAGTAAGTGGGTGAGAAGGCAATTGAACTCAAGGCTTCCTTGACTCCAAGTCAATAGTCAATAAAATTTATTAAGTACCTACTGTGTGCCAGGCATTGTGCTAAGAACTAGGGAGAAAGAAAGAAGGAAAGAAAGAAAGAAAGAAAGAAAGAAAGAAAGAAAGAAAGAAAGAACGAAAGAAAGAAAGAAAGAACGAAAGAAAGAAAGAAAGAACGAAAGAAAGAAAGAAAGAACGAAAGAAAGAAAGAAAGAACGAAAGAAAGAAAGAAAGAAAAAAAAAAAAAAAGAAAAGAAAAGAAAAGAAAAGAAAAGAAGGAAGGAAGGAAGGAAGGGAGGGAGGACTGAAGAAAGGAAGGAAGGAAGACCATTTCTACCCTCAAGGAGCTTATAATCTAAAGGGGAAAGACAACACACAAGAGAAAGCTGAAAAGAGGTAGGGGAGGTATCTGATACAGGGGCATGGGAGAGAAGTCCCACAGTAGTGTAGCCAGGTGGGAAATGTAATCAGTATTCTTTCCACAGTGCCTTTATACTTCTAATGAAGTCCATATCAAGAGGTCTTCCAGAGATGTCTGGGATGGGAATAGAATTAAACAGACTTCATGATTCAAGCTCAGGAATGGTCATAGGGCACAAGTGAAAATGGTGATCTGGGTATTTAGTCAAAATCATTGAAGAATAATTGAGGCAAACTTCCTGAAGGAGGTGAGTTTTGAACCAGGCTATAAAAAAAGTAAGAGGCAAGAGAGAAAAAAACAAACTCTAGGTTGGAGCAAAGGTGTTAAGTAAAAGGTGGTCAAAAAGCAAGCAATGTGGGAAGAGAATGAGGAGAAAGTAGAGGAAACAAGTGAGCCTGGCTGGAATGAGAGACTTGGAGATAGGATGTTTATCAATCAAATGATCTCTGACCTCTCTTTCAATTCAGAAAATCTAGGATAATTAGTTTGAAATTTTTAGGAAAGAATAACCTAAAGGTTATTCTTCCAATGTGTGAAATTCTAGCGTGGGCCACTAGGTGACTATCAGCCAATACTCAACAAGCATTCTTTTGGTACCTGCTGTGTCCCACTTTTCACCTTCCAGATGTCATGGTCCCCTTTGAGAGTGAAGGACAAACAACAACCTGTGAGTAGCAGGAGCTGCCCCAACAGGAGCTGGCCTGTTCCAGTTGGGCAACACAGCTCCTTCCTTCCTTCCTTCCTTCCTTCCTTCCTTCCTTCCT
>NW_020954598.1:3970484-3986393 GCF_900497805.2 Vombatus ursinus
CTCTGCCTTTCTTCCTTCTTCCCCTCCTTCCCTCCCTCTCTCCCTCCTTCCTCTCCCTTTGTCCACATAGGGTATCCTACCCTTACCTGTGGGTGCTCTGCCCAAAGGAATGTAAATTTTGATTGCTAAAACCTCTCAAGATATCTTGGGGTTTAAGGGCTAGAGTTTTTCTTAAGGACCATGTCCTTAAGAACCCAAATTACTCTGACTCTCATTGATTGGCCTACAAAAGGTCCCTGCCCAAACCTCACTTGGTCATTGTTTGGGCCCTGATAGCTCAGAGTGAGTGTAAATAGCAAGTGCTTCTGTTTTGGCCAAAAACCCTAAGTGTCTTCCCCTCCCAGACTGATTTTTTTTTACTAGGTAAAAGAAGCCATTCTTTGCCTCATTTCTTATCTAGTCTTAATCACTGAATGGGCGTTGCCTCAGTCAAAGTGAGACCTGGGAAAGACCTTAACTTAAAAAGGCCAAGGTCTCCCACTGCACCTGGGGCCATCTCCGGTCATCCTGATCTATTTCTTGCCAATGGACCTAGATGACTCTGGAGGAGAGAGTGAGGCTGGTGACTTGGCACAGCCCTCTCTCACTCAAATCCAATTCACTTGCATGTCATGGCATCACCTTCCTGATGTCATGGTCCTCTTCAAGAATGAAGGATAAACAGCAAGAAACTGTGTCCCAGGCACTGTGCAGGGAGCTTGCTATGCAATCACAAAGATGAAATGGCCTTATCCTCAAAGAACTTACACTCTATTGGGAGAGGAAATGTGTACATACAAGAATATGTAGAATTAGTACAAAGTGAATGAAGGAGGGTGGCTTACAATTATGCTCCAGGAATAATCCCCAGTTGTGGGGATCAGGCAAAACCCCATGTAGGAGGCACCTTTGAGTTGAGTTTGTAGAAACCTGGAATTCTAAGAAACAAAGGTGAGGACAGAGCCAATTCCAGGCACAAGGAATGCAAAGGCACACAGATAGAAGGTCGAATATTGTGTGTTGGGAACAGCAAGAATGCCAGTTATCCAGACTAAACAGTTGGGGAAGGGTGGTAATGGATAATAAGCATGGAAAGGTAGGTGAGAGCTTTGTTGTGAATGACACTGTGAGGAGTTTGTGATTTGATCCTGGAGGTAATAGGGAGGAGACACGAGAGGTTATTGAGCAGGAGAGTAACATGGTAATTTTAGGAATATGACCTTAGGAGCTAGGATTCATTGAATAAATGAGAGAGTTTAGACAGGAAGACCAATTAGGAGGTTATTGCAACAATCCGAGCCTGAACAAGGGTCGTTGTTGTTGTTGTTTTTCCTCTTTTCTCAAAGAGGACCATGACATCAGGAAGGTGATACCATGACTTGCAAGTGAATTGGATTTAAGTGAGGGAGGGATGTGCAAATCTACCAGCCTCACTTTCTCCTCCCCAGCCATCTGGGGCCAATGGCAAGAAATAGATCAGGATGACTGGGGATGGCCCCCACTAGAGCAGTCACTGCATTAGGGGAAAGAGTCAAATGTGAAAGATTGTGGGAAGCAGGTGTGTGCTAGTAAATGTTTAACAACAGAGCTGGGGGGAGAGGGTGTGTGAAAAAAAAATGTCGGCACAAGATGAATCTGCATTATTAACACTTTCTTAAATCTACACAATTAACAAAGCAGTAAGGCAAGCCCTTATTTGTAGCGATTGCCAATTTCTGATAGAACTGGCCCCAGCACATGCCTGCTGTGAAGGTAGAAACACCAAGACTCGGCAAACAGTTGGACGTGAGCCATGGGGGAGAATGATTGCGAGGTTGTAGATCACGTGACTGGAAAGATGGCATGCCCTCAACAGAAAGAAGGAAACTTTTCGGAAGGATTAGGAATAGTTTTTTGGGTTAAGTCCATGGGGTATAATTAATCAAGCATTTACACACAATTTAGTCACTGTTGCTTTTTTCTATAATAGTAAACTTTTTTTCTTAAAGTACTAACTAGCATATTCTGCTACTTGCGTTAATTGTGAAGTATAGCCAAAGAAGTATCATAGGACAAGATTTGAAGAAATGCACACCTAAGTCCAAGCTAGTACTCTCTCTCATTTTATCTACTGCTACTTAACAGCTCTGGTTTTCTCAAGTCTAATGGTGCCTGTTCTAAGAGGGTTTTGAGATCAAAGCAGTTACAGTGGGACACCAGAGAAATTTGCTTTTAATCTATTTTCCTTGGCTTTGACTGGCCTGTTCTAGGGGTTTGGGGATGTCAAAAGCCCAGCGTTCTCTTTACCTGATCATAGAGAGGGCCCATGCTAATGTATTATTCCTGGACTTCTCAGGAACTCAACTTCCTGCAAACATGGCAGCCAATTTGATGGGATGGAGATCAAGGGCACACTTACTGATGGGTTTCAGCTCTGACCTAGAGTTCTACAGGGTTAGAAGCAGTTAGACAATAAAGTGGATAGAGCCCTTTGTCTACAGCCAGGAAGAACAGAGTTCAAATTTAGTCTTGACACTTCCTCACGCGACCATGGGTGCGTCACCATCAGCCTCATTTTCCTTTAATATAAAATGTGAATAATAATAGTACCTACCTTACAGTACGACAGTGAGGATCATCATGAGATAAAATTTGTAAGCGCTTAGCACAGTGCCTGGCACATAGATAAAATGCTTGTTCCCTTCCATTGCCTTACATGGCCCTCCCATCTATATTGGACCAGTCCAAAGCTGGATTTACTTACTAGGGCAGCCATCTACAATTTGTCCCACTCACAATCCAATATAACTTCCCCACCACTCAGCCTATGGTCCCAGCAGGCCAGTCTTCTCCTCATCTCTTTTATACATTATATTCCTTCCTACCTCTTTACTCGTGAGGGTCCTCCCACACTGAAATGCCCTCCTTCCTTCTCTTAGTTCTGTCAAACACTTTCCATTTTTGAAAACCTACTTCAAGTCCCACCTCTTCTAGAAAGCCCACCCTGATCTCCCCATCCCTTGGGCTACTCCAACATTGAGAATCTAAATGAAACACACTGTCCTCTGATTTTGAAGATGGGATGTTTATCAATCAAATGACCTTTGACCTGCCTTTCAACTCAGAGAATCTAGGGTAATTAGTTTGTGTTCTCTGATTTTTCTGCAAATATGAATCTCGCTTTCCCCCTAGACTGTGAGCTTTCTCAGGTCAAACCCTGAGTCTGCTCCTCTTATTACAAGGCAATAATATGTACACCAATTGCTCATTAAATATTTGTTCAAGTTACTGGATTTCCCATCAGTAGCCTCTTCCCTTTATTCTCTCTTTCCCCCACCCGCCATACACATCCAAAGAGTAACAATAGTAATAGCCGATATTCACAGACACTTTGAAGTTTACAAAGCACCACAACAACCCTATGGGGTAGATCAAGTCTCAATCACCCCATTTTATAGATGGGGAAACTGAGGCTCGGAGAGATGAATTGACTTGCTCTTGGTCACACAGCTACTGAGTGTCAGATACAAACCCAGGTCTCTTCTGACAACAGGCCCAATACCTTTTCCGTTCCATCATGCTGTCCTAGATTTTTAAAAATAGCTCCCATTTATATAACCCTTTAGGTTTTGCCAAGCTCTGGTATACCATGAGGGTTTGTATAATTGTCATTTTTGCTGGGCTTTTCCCCTGCCCCAGGAATCACCAAACAATTTAGGGGAACCAGAGAGACCTGAGCGGTAGCTAGTTGCTATAGTGACCCCAAAAGTCTCCTGCTTTGTTCCATGTTTACTCAACCAGAATCAGGACAAATATGTGCTTGTGTGTAACATGTGAGGTAGAATGTATACATGTGCATATGTATGTATATATGGGAGTATGAGTAAGAGAACAGATGTGTGTGTGTCTATGTATATTCATGCATTTGTGTGCATTCACCAATTGTGTGTGCATGTGTCTATGTGCACTCATGTCTGTGTGCATAAGGGAAAGGGTATCTGCTTCCCTGTGTCTACATAAGGGGACAAGGATGTATCTAAATATAAGCAGATGCCAAATCAACAAGCATTTTTTAGGTGCCTACCATGTGTCAGACACTGTGCTAAGTGCTGGGGATACAAAGAAAGTTTAAAAAAAAAAATAGAACCTGCCTTCAGGGAGCTTATAATCAAATGGAGAGGGGAGATGTAGAAAGGATTGAAAATAATTTTAAAGGAAAGGCATTAGCATTAAGGGAGACTGTGTAAAGGCTTTTTGCAGAAGCTGAAATTTTAGCTGAGACTTGAAGGAAGCCAGGAGGCAGAGATGAAGAGACAAAAAAAAAAGCCAGACATGGGGATAGTCAGTGAAATAATAGCTCGCATGTTAATAGGGCAGCTAGATGGCTCAGTGAATAGAGTGCTGGGCTCAGAGGCAGGAAGATTCATCTTCCTGAGTTCAAATCTGGCCTCAGACAATTAATAGCTTTGTGACCCTGGGCAAGTCACTTACCCCTATTTGCCTCAGTTTCCTCATCTGCAATGAACTGGAGAAGGGAATGGCAGACACTCCAGTATCTTTGCCAAGAAAACCCCAAATGAGGTCACGAAGAGTTGGACGTGACTGAACAACAATGAATAGGCAGAATTTACATAGGGCTTTAAAGTTTACAGAGTGCTCTCCATCTATTATCTCATATGTTTATGTCCTTTGAAAATGCCCAGAGTGGGAGTATTTTTGGGTTGTAGAGAATGTAGAGGGGGGTAAAGCCAGGTTGAGAGCTTTAAAAGTCAAACAGAAAATTTTATATTTAATCCTGGGGGTGACAGGGAGCGACTGAATTTTATTGAATAGGAGGATGATATGGTAAGACCTGTGCTTTAAGAAATCAATTTTACAGATGAGTGGAGGATTGACTGGAGTGGGGAGAGATGAGGCAGGGAGACCAATCAGAAGGCTCTTACAGTAGTCAAGGTGTGAAATGATGAGGGCCTATACTAGGCTGTGTCACAGGAGAGAAGGGAGTGTAGATGAGAGGTTATGAAGGTAGAATTGACAGGAGTTGGCAATAGATTGGATATGGGGGTGAGAGAGAGTGAGGAGTCTCAGGAGGCACTTAGGTGATGATCTTGGGTGACTAGGAGGATGGTAGTGCCCATGACAGTAATAAGAAAGTTGGAAGGAGGGGGGAGTTTGGGAAGAAAGATGATGAGTCCAGTTTTGGACATGTGGAGTTAAAGATGTCTATGGGACATCTAGTTCAAGATGTTCAATAGACAGTTAGAGATCCAAGACTGGGCGTCAGGGGAGAGATTAGATCTGCAAAATAGATCTGCCTAGAGATGATCATTGAATCCATGAGAGCTGATGACATCACTAGGTGATGAAAAGAAGAAAAAGAGAAGAAGGCTCAGGATAGAGCCTTGGAGAACACTTACTCAGTGCTACCTGCAGATCCAGCAAAGGAGAATGACAAGTGATCTGATAGGTAGGAAGAGAACCAAGAGAGAGAAGTGTCATGAAAACTTAGAAAAGAGTTTCAAGAAGAGGGTAATCAGTGTCAAAGATTGCATAAAGGTCAAGGAGGATAAAGACTGAGAAAAGTCCATTAGATTTAGTAATTAAGAGATCAGAAGTAATTTTGAAAAGAGCAGTTTCAGTTGAATGATGATGTTGGAAGCCATACTGCAGAGTTAAAAAGAGAGTGAGAGGAAAGGAAGTAAAGCCTTGATTGTAGATGGTCTTCTCAAGGAGTTTAATCATGAAAGAAAGAAGACATATGGGGCAATAGCTAGCAGGTATAGACAGATCAAGTGAGGGGCTTTTGAGGATGGGGCAGACATGGACATACATTTATAGGCAGCAGGGAAGCAGCTAGTACACACAGAGAGATTGAAGATTAGTAAATGAATGAGGATGATAGAGGGGACAATCTGTTGGAGAAGACAGAAGGGATGGGATCACTTGTGCAAGGGGAAGGGCCACCGCTTCATGTGAGACAGTGTGGAAGAGGAGATGCTGAGTGAGTAGTGTGAGATGAAGAGGAGGAGAGGAGGAACGAATGAGCTCACTTTGTTCACTGAAACACGAGGCAAAGTTCTTAGCTGAGGCAGTGTGGGAGGAAGGAGCTCTGGGAAGTTTGAGGAGGAACAAAAAGGTTTGAAAAAGCTAGTTTCTATATTTCTAGGAATGCATTTAAAAAACTAAGTGTTCATGTGCAGATATGTATATGTGTGTGTGTGTACTTATTTATACACATATAAATACATATTGTGTATGTGCGTGTAAGAGGAGGCTAGCAGTGGAGTGCTGAGCCTGGAGTCAGGAAGATCTGAGTTCAAATCCGGCCTCAGACACTTACTAGCTGTCTGACCCTGGAAAATTCACTCAGTCTCTGTTTGTCTTAATTCACTGGAGAAGGAAATGGCAAACCACTCCAAGTATCTTGCCAAGAAAAGCTAATGGACAGCATTGGTGTGCTACCCCGGGGTTACAAAGAGTTGTACACAACTGAACAACAGCATACACATGTACATATACATAGATGTCTATACATATATATGGTTAAGGCAGCTAGGTGGAGTCTTGGCTAGAGCACTGGTCTTGGAATCAGGAAGACTCATCTTCATGATTTCAAATCCAGCCTCAGGTGTTTACTAGCTGTGTGACCCTGGGCGAGTCACTTAATTCTGTTTGCTTTAGTTCCTCATCTGTAGAATGAGCTGGAGAAGGAAATGGCAAACCACTCCAGTATCTTTGCCAAGAAAACCCCAATAAAGGGGTCACGAAGAGTCAGACATGGCCAAAAAGATTAAACAACAGCAATAACAACAGCAACAACAA
Organism: Vombatus ursinus; assembly: GCF_900497805.2. Taxonomy (NCBI): domain Eukaryota; kingdom Metazoa; phylum Chordata; class Mammalia; order Diprotodontia; family Vombatidae; genus Vombatus; species Vombatus ursinus. The sequence continues at coordinate 3,977,265 of NW_020954598.1, forward strand.
ATATGTGGCTAATTGTATAGATGGGCCTTTTCTTCCAATGAACTCAATCCTCTCCTGGCTTGAAGGCATGGAGATCAATGATAAGCTCAGATTCCTCCTGCCTGCTCCCACATTCTTTGAACTGGTTCTGGGCTTCAAAAGATTAGGTCCAACTCAGCCTGCCCCTCTTTTGGTATACAGTAGAAAGAGTGCTAGATTTGGTGTCAGAGTTTCTTAGTTCAAATCTCAATTCTGTTACCTGAATGATCTCAAATGAGTTATTTAATCTCTCTGGGCCTCAGTTTCCTCAATTGTTAAGTAAAAAGAATGGAGTAAACCAAAGGTGGGGAACCTGCAGCCTCAAGGCCACATGTGGTCCTCTAAATCCTCAAGTGTGGCCCTTTGACTGAATCCAAACTCCATAGAACAAGTTCCCTTAATAAAAGGATTTGTTTTATAAAACTTGGGCTCAGTCAAAAGGCTGCACCCAAGGACCTAGAAGGTCACATGTGGCCTCTAGGCCAAAGATTCCCCACTCCTGGACTAGACCTTAACCTGGGGTCCATAGAACCTCAAGGGGTCAATAGAGAGATTTCAAGGGAGTCTGTGATTTTAAATATATGTGTGTGTACTTTAATAATTGTATTTCAATATAATTGGTTTCCTTTATAATGCTATGTATTTTACTTTATGCATTTAAAAGTATTATTCTGAGAGGGATCCATAGGCTTTTCCAGACTGTTCAAGGGGTCCATAACACACACAAAAAACAAGGTGAAGAATTTTTGAATTATATGACCTCTGAGGTCCTTTCCAGTTCTAAACGTGTGATCTATTATCCCTTCTTTCTGTCTCAGGATCTTAAAGTCTCCCCTACCAACTTCTACAAACCCAGCCCCAGACAATAAAGAGGGATTCAAAACTATCTTCTGTCAACAGCTCACGGCTTCTCCCTTCCAGAACCAGTCATCAAAGCACCACTGCTCAGGAAAGGAGTTTGTAACTGAGACTTCTAGCTTCCACCTACTGACACTCTCTCTCACTCTTGCCTCTCATTCCACAATCCCCTATGCTCCCACCATCCCACCTTCCCTATCTTTCTCCGACTTACCCCTGCCCTTTCCCCTTCTATTTTCATTCCTACTTCTTCTCCATTGCCATCCCCACTCCCTTTCCCCCCACAACCCTCCACTCCCATTCCTAGCCCCTCCTCTGCTGCCGCTCACATTTTCCATCAGCTGGGCCTCCACTCCCATGCCATACCTTCCTCTTTGATCACTTTCTGCTCCTTCAAGCCATCTTTGGGGTGTTCAGATGGAGATGAGCTCTGGAGCAGGTACCTGTATTAGGCCAGATTACTGGGCTTCCCCATAACTCAATGAGCCAAATTATTCTGTCATATCTGCTGCGTTTGAGAGCTTCCCTGACTCAGGCCATGCCCGGGGAATCTTGGACTAGATTACTCAAACAATGTGCTGAACTTCTATCTGTTATTGGCTTCACACCCACATTTATTAATCCCAGAGACCAGCAACTCATGGCTCTGATGGAAGCGGTACTGCCTGAGCCAATGCCAACCCTTAGAGAGGCTGTAAGTGGCTGGGCAATGGACACCCACCAATGTTGAAGCAGTCACTTGATGGCTACTTGACCAACGTACTTACATTCTAATGAGGCTGGAGGAGAATCCTCTCCATTGACTTCCCCATGCTGGGTTTCCTGAACACCATGGAGAGTGAAGTTGGGGTGTGTGTGTGTGTGTGTGTGTGTTGGACTGCTACCTCTAATCAAGGAGTCCAGCTGCATTTGGCTCTTATGGAGACAGCTGTTCCAGCCCTAGACTCCCATTCCTTCCTCTCTGTTTCCCTATGTGATCATTCCCCAGCCTGTGCTGGGACACAGAGAGACAGTACAGGTAGGAACTCTTCAGGAAACAATATCTTTAAAAGAGCAATCATTTCCATTATTAATTTTCTTTTTTTTTGGTTTTGACACAATAAATGATTTCCAATGCCCTCCCAAACAACCCACCTACAAAATATATTCTCTCCTAAATTAAGCAAAATTGAGTGAGTGCACCTGATAATACATGTCAATTTCCATTTTTGTAGTTTTCACATTAATAGAAAAGCAAGTATATCCTTTAACTTTAAAATTTTGGTATCTATCAATCAATCAACAAGTATTTATTAAGTGCTTATTATGTGCCAGGCACTGTGCTAAGTGCCAGGGATATGAGTACAAAGAATGAAACAGTTCTTACTTTCCAGAAGCTTACATTCTATCAGGCATCAACATTATCCATTATGTTTGCCTGTGTTTTGTTGCCTTTTAATCTTGTCTTTGGTGAGGTTATCATCTTGCCTTCAGAGCTGTAAATCTTCAGAGCTCTCAGTCTGTCTAAATCACTCAGTCTTTGATCAAGCTACCACAAATGGGACTGTGGTATAACTGTCCCGATTGCCCCCTTGTGCTCCAATGGCATCCACAGAGGTATTTAATCAGTCAATTTCATGAGACATTAATTAATAAGCTTCTCCAATTAGATCACCAGAAAGGAATTACAAATTATTCTTCATGGTCAAGATTACATCATCTTCATTAGTCTCTCTCCATATAGTGTGCTCCTTCTCCAGTCTGGAGAAGGGCCCCTTCATTAGGGACAATTAATGATTTGAGCTCATTGACTGCGCCAGGCAGATAGGGTCAGAATCCCATTACACTGACTGTGTGGGCTGGGACAGTCAGTGAAGGCTTCCTGGAGGAAGAAGGATTTCATTGGAACTAGACCTTGAAGAAAATCTAAGTACTGAGGAATCTGGAGAGAAGGGAGAAGATACTACCACACCTCCACAGCAGCAACCTTGCCCACCACAGAATGATTCTGCCCTGGGGCCTTGCTTTCATGCTCTCCTAATGGGTGAGTCTCTGGCCAGGATCATCATTTCTGGAAGGGCCAGGCCCAGCTCATTCTTGGGTCTGCTTCACCTCCCCATAAGCTGCCTTGCCACTGGTCCAATACCCTTCCACCTCCTGCTTTCCAGCTCCTCTCCATGTTTTGTCTTCCCCTAGCAGAATGTAAGGACCTTGAGAATAGGGTCCTGGACCATTACCAGTCATGCTGACTATTGTCTTGACACTGGACTTCAGTGACTCAGATAAAAAGAGGGAGGCTGATGACTTGGTGCAACTCTGCCTCACTTAAATCCAATTCACATAGGAGTCAAGACATTTTCAAAAATGAAGGATGAACAACATAGACTGTCTTGTTTTATTGTATCTGTAGCACCAGCTTTTAGTAAAGTACCTGACACAGTAAGCACTTCATAAATGCTTGTTTTCTCTCTCTCTCTCTCTCTCTCTCTCTCCCTCCCCCCCCCCACCCCTAGGGGGACCTGTTAAAGACCTTAGCTTGAAAAAGCCAAGGCCTCCCCACTGCATCCTGGGTCATCTCCAATGGTACTGACCCATATCTGGCCACTGCACCCAGATGGCTCCGGAGGAGAAAGTGAGGCTGGTGATTTTGCATGGCCCTCCTTCACTTAAATCCAATTCACCTGCATGTCATGTCATCACCTCCCTGATGTCATGGTCTCCTTTGAGAATGAAGGACAAATAGCACCCCACCCCCTCTGATATTAAAAATCTCTAGAGCCAAGACCAGACTAGTGCCCACATGAATCAATCAATCAATAAACATTTATTTAGAAACTACTATGTGCCAGGCACTGTAGTAAGCTCTGGGGATACAAAAGACAGGCCCTGCCCTGAAGGAGCTTATAATCTATAATGGATCCTAAAGGCAGGTATTGAGCACTGGACAAAGCATGGATGTTTGTCATGTAACATTGTATATTATAGCTCCCTATGTTATATCTTCTCTTCCTATTAGACTGTAAAATTCATGAGGGCAAGGATTGCATTTTATCCAAACTTTGACTTCTTTGACACTTTCTTAAATAGCCCTATTTCCAACGAGTAATTCAAGAAAGTGACCAGTATCTCAGTGTTCAGGGAACATGGCCGCCTCATCGCTATTCTAGCTAGCCTGGGTGGAGGGTGATTTCTTTTTTCATTTTGTTCTTCCTGAGAAAACCGACAGCCTAGTGTGTGCAGACTTCCACCCCCTCTGCCTTCTGTACTGCTGAGATACAACAGGCTCCTGCCCCTTGTGCCATGGTTTGGGGATGCCCTCTCTTTATTTAGTGCCTGCCCCCTTCCTTCACCTCCCTCCACCTCGATAACTTTCCTCTTTGTTATACTGGGACTCTCTAACCCTCACTGCCTACTGCCTCTTCTCAGGTACTGGCGTTCTTAATTACTCTTACCTCTTATTGGTACTCTTATTCTTACAGTTCCTCTTAGATGATTCCTTATGTAATTATATATAATTCATCTTATTATAATTACATACAATTTCTTATCCTATAAATCTTTATATAAAGAACTATATAAATGTGAGCTATTATTATTACCCAGAAGCCTTGGAGTCAAGAAGCCCTAAGTCCAAGTCTCTTCTCTTACAAAAGAATGTAAGCTCCTTGAGAGGAAGGATTGTTTCTTTTTGTTTTTATATCCCTAGTGCCTGGCATTTAGTAGGTGCTTAGCAAATGCCTATTGATTAATTGGTATAGATTAGCTGTGTGACCTTAGGTAAATTACTTAACCTTTCTGTGTTGCTTGGGATTATAACAGAAGAGTTAACCCCATCTATGAAATCACATGTGCACCACCATTCGCCCTTTAAAAAAAATCATTCTATTGACTGCTAATTTTAGTCTTACTGTAAGCAATACTCATCAGCTATCACCTTGGAAGCAACACTTCCCTGATGTGTTCCAGAATTCAGGGGAGTTCTAGGTTCCTATGGAAACAGCTTCTCTGGCTCTTCCCTCTATCCTGGAAAAAGCTCAGAATCCTAGAGCCAGATGTGATTCTGCTTCCAGAGGCCATATAGGCCATTTCCCTGTGGTGAAACCACTGTAGATCTCTACCTTCAGGTCAGATCATCTCTCCACTCTTCTGGAAGGCCTCCATTGGCAGGGGGCTTACCACATCCACTCAGTGTCTGCTGTGTTCACGGGCAGAATCTCTTGGAGACGGGATCAGAGACCCATCCCAGGGCAGGGCTTTCCCAGTCTGGCTCCCTCTGGCCAGAAGTTCCCAGGCTCTGAGCCCTGAGCCCTGACTCCTCAGCCAGCTCAGGCCAACTCACACAGAGGGATTGCAGGGAGAGGGGCTGTAATTGTTAAGCAGTTGCCTTTAATTGATGTTTTTCTTTCCCTTCTGCCATTAAAATGCATATAATCAGCCAAGATTGGCCCTGAATTGCCTGGAATGGAAATTGAAATCAGGGGAAAGTGTCTGGGGAGGCAGTGGGGGAGTGCTGCAGCTGGGAGTGGGGGTGGGGAGGCTGCAAAGAAAACCTCCAGCCTGGGCCCTTCTAACTCCCTAATCCCTCCTTCTAACCACATAGGGGGTCAGGCTGATGGCGCCAAAGGACTCAGTGTCATCAAGAATGGGGGATTCCCCAAGACAAAAGCTTATCCATAGGCTCAGATTGTGGGCAGTCATCCTTGCTTCCCCATGGCCTCCTAGTGGGCCCTAGTCTTCCACCAACAAACCAAATCCCTATCCCCAAACCTTTCCCTAGCCTCCCAACTCCCCCTAATCCTCACCTCCCAACCATCCAGCTCTCCGTGGCATCTACTTCTTAGGCCTTCCCATTCCCTAACTGTCTTAGTCCCTTTGGCTCTCCAACCCCTAGCCCTCCATTGCCTCAATCCCCAAAACCAGAGTTCCTCTCCTGGGCCCATCTTTCCTTCCACCATCTGGGCCTTCACGTCTAGACAGCCACAATCCCCAGGCCTTCAAATTCCATTTTCTTCCACTCTTCCGCCAATATGTACATAGCCCCCTCTTTCTCACATCCCCAATCCCCAGACTTTCATGCTGCCACCACAGCCCTCAAAACTCTACTGTCTGAGGGGTTCCTATACCCTAACCACCAGTCCCCAGATAGTTCTAGGCAAACCTGTAAGCTTGCTTTTGGTAATAGCAGTGGTTGGGTTTGCCCCACCCCTCCTTGCCTGGGTCCGGTGAGCTCCTCACACTGGACACTGGGAACATACTGTACGTCCAGAGCTTATGACAGTGCCTGGCACATAGTAGGACTGCATTATGGAGGTACATTTAAGTATGTTGAGGCAGTATGGTACACAGGAAGGAGCACTGATTCTGAAATCAGAGGACCTGGGTTCAAATCCTGACTCCAATGTTTCCCTACTTGTGTGACCTTGAGCAGGTCATACCTTCTCTGAACCTTAAGGGAGTTGTGTGTATGTGTACTCCATTCAATCGTTTTCAATTATGTCTGATTCTTCGTGATCCCATTTGGGGTTTTCTTGGCAAAGGTACTGGAGTTGTTTGCCATTTCTTTCTCCAGATCACTTTACAGATGAGGAAACTGAGGCAAACGGAGTTAAGTGTGCCCAGGGTCACACAGCTAATAAGTGTCTGCGGCCAAATGTGAAGATGAGTCTTCTTGATTCCAAACTTGGAATGCCATCCACTGTGCCACGCAGCTGCCCTACATACTCCATAGCTATGATTGTATGGGACCTTGAATTATTCTACATGTGTCAACTATTGGTTCATGCTTCTCTAGTTATTTTGCAAATGACTTTTCCAGGTTGCCCTCTGTGTAACCTGTATAGACCCAGAACTATCTTCTAAGTATAGCCAAGTACCCATATATCACGGGCATGTCTGCCCCAAGGCTAGGCGGTTCCATGGTCAAGGGGAAAGGGGGACAAGGGATAGCCAGCAGGCTGAGAAACTGAAAAATCCTGTGTGTATCCAGACCAGAAGTAAACGGTGTCCCTGACCCTGAGCCAAGGCACGTCACACTGGGACAACGATGTTAACTACACTGGTGGCACGGGATGAGTAACAACACTGACTATCCCCATAGTGTAGATTGAATGATAGCACTGAATGTCAACACACACACACACACACACACATATACACACACATATACACACACACATACACATACACACACACACACACACACACCATGACTTAAGTAATGACATTTTTTTCTCATGTTACCTCATACATGACATTTGAGGCCATTTCAGAAGAACTCGTCACAGTCAGCATTACTGGAATATGTTTTTGATCAACCAAGGTGACTACTCTTTTTGTGGGGGCTGAGGGGTATAGGGACTGTGCTCATCGAAGGTGAAAATCCTGGTCTGGTTGTTAAATAATCAAAGATCTGAGTGGATCCCAGGTCTGTCATCCAAAGAATTAGCCAGGCCTCCCAAATTCATGTTATTTGCAAGCTTGTGAATTGTGTCACCTATAATTTTATCAAAGTCATTGATAATAACATTCTGCTGAATTCAACTCCAATTCCACAAAGAGTGCTAAGATTTCTGTTGTACTATTTTCTATTGTACTTTAAAGTCTGTGAAGTGCTTAACACACATGATCTCCTTACATCCTGAACACAACCCCATTTTACAGAGGACATAAAGGCTTAGAGAGGTTAAGTGACTTGCCCAAGGTCACACAGTAAATGAATAAGGAAGGAACTCAAACCTGGGACTTCTTGACTCCAATTCCAGCACTCTGCCTGCTACATCAGCCTGCCTTATAGATGCCAGATTTTTTTTTTTTTTTGCTTTTTGGTGAGGCAATTGGGGTTAAGTGACTTGCCCAGGGTCACACAGCTAGTAAGTGTCAAGTGTCCAAGGCCAGATTTGAACTCAGGTCCTCCTGACTCCAAGGCCATACCTCTATCCACTGTACCACTTAGCTGCCCGTAGACTCCAGAATTTTGTACAGACAGTAAGAGTCATAGGAGCTGAGAGGAGGAGAGATCAGTAGGGGTAGGGCGGTCAGGGAAAGCTGCATGGATCAAGGCGGGAGGGAGTTGGACTCTGATGCATGTTCCAGCCATTCTCTCTGGGTTAAGCTGCAGTCACTGAGTCTGTGTATTGCTCTTAGAGCAGTGAGCAAGAACATGAGCAATTCCCCTGGGATGAAGGTGATGGTTGGAAGGAGGGTGACAATGAGGATGATGATGGTGATGACTAGAATGACAATGACAATGATGATGATGGTGGTTCATGATCCTTTTCATTTTTCGGTGAGCTTCCACAGCCATGATATTATTTGATCCTGGAAAGAGCCCTATAAGGTAGGCAAGGCAAGGATTACCATCCCCATTTGACAGGTGAGTAAACTGAGTTCCCAAGAGGCAAAGTGATTTACCTACCATCACACAGCTGGTAAGTAAAAGAGTGAGAGCTAATTGCCCAGATCTACTGATTCCAATGCTGGTATTACTTCCACCACAACAATAATGAAGGTGTAGACAAACTCAATGTGGAAAAAACCTAGGACTTCCTAGTGGGATAGGCCTAAGTGGGATAGACTTCAATCAGTGTCCTCCACATGTGATGTAGCTACATACCTCCCTGAGCCATATTACAGCTTTCCTCACTCATCGTTGTTCTACAGTTCCCTGATGCTATAACAGATTTTGAGAATTAAGGGATTTCAGAGATCATCTTGTTCAACCTGCACCTAAGCAGAAATCCATCCCACCCATAGTATCCCCAACAACTGGTTATTCATCGTCTGCTTGAATACCTCCAGCGGTACAAAACTCACTACCTTCCAAGAAAGCCCATTCCATTCCTAACTGTAGGAAAATTCTGATTCCAAAGCTGCATCTCAGCAGATCAATAAATAAACAAATAACCAGAAAAAGCATCATCATGTTGATCTTTCTAAGCCCCTGCTATGGTTTTGTGTACATAGCACGTAATCAACTAATCAACAAGCATTTGTTAAGCTCCTACTTTGTCCAGACAGGGCGCAGGCTCTGAGGATACAGGGATGAAGAATGAAACCACTTCTATTTGTAAGGAGTTTACACTATATGCAAATATATACATAGAAGCAATTCAAGTCAATTCAATGAACATAAATAAGCTTCTTATATACACAAGGCATCGGGTTAGAGCTAGGCACTGTATGCACTATTATAGTGTCTCAAATTGTCTCTGTCTCTATCTCTGTTCTCTCTCAATCTTGCTCTCTCTCTCTCTCTCTCTCTCTCTCTCTCTCTCT
>NW_020954598.1:3986427-3989138 GCF_900497805.2 Vombatus ursinus
GGAGTCCCCTGTTCTTGTAGAGGGCAAACACAGAACCATCAGGAAGAGTTAATGCCATGGCTTCCAAATCAGTCCCCTGGGTAACTAATGGTAATGGGAAAGAAAGTATCAAGAGGCTAAAATGAGGATGTTGCCACTAAGACCTCAGTTTACCATCTGCTTAACACTCATATTATTAAAGAACTGAATGCTAAAAGCTCCCTAGACCCCTGTTGCTTGCAACAAGGCTCGCTGTTCCTGCTGTGCAGCTTCTCCACGCAGGGACAGCGCATGTGTCCAAGTGTGTGGATTAAATAGCAACAAAGGGGATCTGGGAATTCAGGCAAGAAAACCCCTGTTCCTGGCTGGGAATTCTCCCGTCCCACCACACCTCTATGGAAAGCTGCAATCAACCTCTGAGCTCAGTCTCACAGAGTCGCCTCATTCTCTGGGTACCCTCCTGAGGCCAAAATCTGCCACAAAACCCCCATTCTGGAGGAAAATCAGGCACAGAGGCCTCAATGGTGCTGGACTGCTAGTCATCCAGGGCCTCTTATGAAGTTTAAAAATTTATAGAGTTCTACAGAAATGAGGTTAAGGGGGGGAAAGCCCACCTCTTCCACCCATAACATCTTTCTACAGATCTTATGTGCACAGAGGAAAATGAATTTAACAGGATATTACAGGCTGGGTGCAATATTTCTGGTGTTCAACAATATTATATTTGGGGTTAAACTTTATTACCGGCTCGGTGATAAAATTAGTTCAATATTGGCTGCTTTGATAATGTTGTTTCCAATTGTGATGTTGGCTCATGGGGTAGTAAAGACAAAAAATATGGTAGGAGGGAGGGAGGAGGAACAGAAAGTTGCAGGAGGACTCTGCCAATTCCAAGCAGCCTGGTGCTCCCAGTGATTAGGCAGTCCATCATCACCACCACCTTTCCCCTCCCTACCAGGGACCCAAGAGGAATGGCCTTAGAATGGATACTGTCCACCTGGGATGGGTGCCAACTGGGGGACTAATAGGGAGAGTTAACATTTGTCTACAGTTTTAAGGTTTGTAAAAAACCCATTACATACTTCATCTTATTTGGGCCTTACAACCCCCCCTTATGAATCAGGTCTGGGGGCACAGGCCTGGAGGGGCAGTTCTATAATGTTTTATTATTCCCATTTTTAGTAGTTGAGGAAAGAAGTTCAGTGCCTAGGGTCCACCATAAGTATCTGAAGTGCACTAGATCATAGGGAGTGAGAAAAGGTCTTAGAGACTGACTAATCCAACCCCCTCATTTTATAGAGTGAGAAACAGAAAGGATAAGTGACTTACCAAGGACACATAGATAATTAGTGCCAGAAGTAGGATTTGAACCTAGATACTATGGTTCCAAATCCAGGGCTCTTTCTATGATACCAAGTTACTTCTCAGTGACATGAAGGCTCAGCTTGGTGGGCAGCCTCTGAAAGGAAGGCAGGTGGGAATTCTGTGTCGATCCTCTATGGGAGCTGAGGGATGGTCTGGGTTGTGATCACTGCTAGAATCCTCTTCCAGTCCCAATTTCTACCATCTACTGCCCCATTTCTGTCCCTAACTGTGGGAGTCTTCAGGGACTCCCTTGTAAGTGAAAATAGAACTAAGGTAGACTCCTTTCTTTCTGTTTTTGTTTTGTTTGGTTTTTTTTTGCACTGTTACAGGGTTTAACTCCTGTCATATTTCTCCATATTTTTCAAAGAACAGTATTTAGTTATGGATCCTCTCTCCACTGATGCAGGTGTATACCTCTTTATCACTTTAATAGATGGTCTTCACGAGTTGCTTTGGCAGGGAAAAAATCCTTCTCCGTAAAGTCAACTGGTAAATGAACTTAGCCAGACTGGTCCTCAGATAACAGCTTTGGGTTCAACCTTGAAGGCTTTATGCTTGGTAGGACCTGGAAGAGCTAGTGCTGTACTAGCAAAGTCTTTGAAAGCTCAGCAGGAACCAGGATTTCCTGGTTCTCCATGTTCATTCCAGAGCCCAAAGTCTGCCTCCAAATCTGGGGTCCACAGGAGAATCCCTCCTAAGACTAGAGGGTCATTGCCATCAGGACTAGACTTTAGGATCATAAAATCATAGATCTTCAAGTTGGAAGAGATTTGAGAGAAATATACTCCAAATTCTCTACCAATGTAGGAATACCCTCTGTAACATCTCTGACTATGGCTAACCACACTCCATTTCCTACTTAAGTACTACTGTAGCACTGCCCCCTCCAGGGCTACCCCACCAACGCCCACTCACATTAGCCACCTGGTACCCAGAGGATGACTGATTATGACTCTCAGAGTTCTAAGGGTAATTCTGAGGGTCTGAGGTTTCTAGTGTTGTTGCTATCAAAGTCCCCACTATTGTGTTCCCCATCTCTAATTAGCCAGCCTTAATTAGTTTTTAGAAGGGGGATTTACTAAGCAGGTATAGAAAGGACTGTTGTTTCAAACAATCTCAAACCAAGGGTTTACTCTTTTTACATATATAAGATCCTTGAGTGAGAGTGGGGGGAGGGAGTAGGCTCAAACTGACTGTAAAATAAGGCACATATATGGAGAACATATATGGCAAAGGTGTAATGTACAGTTCCCAATTGCTGGGAGTTTTCTCTCTCTCTCTCTCTCTCTCTCTCTGTCTCTCTCTATCTATCTCTCTCTCTGTCTCTCTCTGTTTCTCTCTGTCTCTGTCTCTCCCTCTCTCTCTTT
>NW_020954598.1:3989247-3991918 GCF_900497805.2 Vombatus ursinus
CTACATGAAATGTTCCCTAGGTATAGCTCTCTACTAGGCTCTGAGAGTCAATGATTTTGTAGGGTCCAGAGTTGACACTTTTCTCTTCCTTGAAGATTTATGCACCCTGAAGCTGCCTTTCCTCAAAGTATTGGTGCATCTCTCAGCTCCTGATGGAGATGTTGCCAGCAGCCAACACTGTTCTAAGGACACTGCTACTGATGTCAATGGGTACTCCAGATCTTCTGACCTTTCTCAGTCCACAAGGTCATAACCTGGCCAATGGGAGGGGTCAGAAGAGAGAAATAGAGAGAGAAACTTTCTTGTCCCTGCACCTTCCCACTTCACCCACTTACCCCTAGTACAAGCCCCTCTCAGGAGTCAATTCACCATTGAATCCAATTCACCACTGGGTCCAACCACCACTCAACTGACTCCAAACTCCGATTGTTGTTTTTCTATGCCCCATAGGGCATGACTGACTCTTTCCAACCAATTACAAGATAGGAAGTGGTAAGCTCCCTCTCACTGAAAGTTGAAGCAGAGACCAGATGACCACTTTCTGCCTGTATATTGTAAAGGGGATTCAACTGCAAGATTGTTTCCTTAGATAAGCTTCCCTCTTTGAGCTTCAACTTTCTCATCTTTCAAACAGACATAATAATAGTGGCATTATCTACCTCAAGGGGTTTTTAGGGGAAAAGACACATCCTAAACTATAAAACTCAATAGTTGTGAGTCATTGCCATTATTAAATGCTTCCTGAAAGTCAACAATGGGCTAAGTGGTACAAAGAGCAGATTTTGCTTCTTCCCTTAAGGACAGACACCCAATCCTATACTTTTATCTTTAGATGTTTCTGTCTTTGAGGGAAAAATGAAGGCCCAGAATAACAGAAGCTAGAGGCAGTGCAGTGCTTGCAAGGGGAAAGGACCTGGAGATTGTCTTGGAGCTAAATCCTAACTGTAAGCCATTTCCTGATTCGTGTTACTTTCCCCTCAAAGTTTCTTCTTATTACTTACCTGTGGATGTGCCCCATGCCTGCAGGAGAATGCAAACTCTTTGTGGGGAGGAGCTGTTGTATTTCTTTAACTCTTTATTGCATTTCCTCCTAACCCCCAACTCCTCCTGCTTCCCCATCGCTGTCAACAGCTCTGCCGTGGTTGTAGCCATCCAGGTGCATGAGTCCACAATCATCGGAGGCCCTTTCTTCGTCAGGCCCCGCATCCAACCGCTTGTCAAGTGCTGTCGATTCGACTTCCAAGACGTCTCATTTGTGTAATCATCCTTCCATTCACACGAGCACCATCCTGGTTCAGACAATAAACATTTTTTGACTAGATTACTATAATATCCTTCTAGTTAGTACCTTTATCTCTCTTGATTCCCCCAATTACTTGTACCCTCCCACCCAAATGGGAATGTGTGTGTGTATTCAAACTCATATATAGATAGATAGGTAGATAGACACACTGTGTATATATGTCTATATACACATATACATAGTGTCTGTATATGTGTATATATGTGTATATGAATATATAAACATACATAGTTTACTTTGATTCCTTTGACTGAGATGTCTGTCCTTCTGTGAATAATATATATATACTTATATGTATATATCATATATAGTGATTATATATGCAAAGTATTTATTTTGTACTTATTTATCTGTGTACATGTCATTTTCCTGATAGAATATAATTTCCTTGAGGGCAGGAACCATTTCTGTTTTTATCTTTACATACAACAATAATCCTAGGAATTACAACAAGGAATACTGAGGCTGGTGAACAATTTGAGCATGGAGGTTCTGTGCTGTAGTGGGGTGAAAGCTGATCAGGTGTCTACACAATATCCAACATCAGATGTTGAAACCCTGGGAGGGGTTGAGGGGGGCATCAGGCTGCTGGCACAAATGAAAACAAGGCAGGTCAAAGCTTCTGTGATCATCAATGGGGTTAGGTCTATGACTGGCCACTATTTTTTAAGCCTAGGTAAAAGAAGAGAGGGGAGGGGTGAAGAGGGGAGGAAGAGGAAGGGGAAAGGAGGAGCAGGAGGAATATGCTATTTAAGCATTTATTGTGTGGTAGAGTAGAGAGAACACCTGCCTTGGAGATTGTGGATCAAGCCTTGAGTGCTGGCTTAACTACTGTGACCTCTCTGTGCCTCAGTTTCTTAATATGAAAAGTGAGGTTGAACTAAATGACCTCTAAAATCCTTCTAGCCCTAAATCTATGATCTTTTGGCCTAGTTGTCTAGGCTCTGTCTAGCCCAATGGCTCTGGTACAGCCGAAAAAATCATGAGCTAAAAATCAGGAGATCATATTTAGAATTCTGGTTCAGTCATTGACCTGGGTTATAATCTTGGACAAGTCATTATACTTCTTCATGCCTCAGTTTCCTCATCTGTAAAATGGGGTTAACAATCCCTGCCCTATTTGCTTAATAAGATTATGAGGAGGATCAAATGTGATGATGACAGGAAACCAGTGGTGAACTTGAAAGCACCATCCATATGTGAGGAGTTTTCACTTTTTTTAATTAATTTATTTTGATTTATCAACAATCACTTCCACAGGCTTCTAAGTTTTAAATTCCCCCCCTCCCCACCTCCTTCCCCAAGAGGGCACACAATCTGATATAGGATATACATATGCATTCCTATTAAACATATTTTCACATTAGT
>NW_020954598.1:3991954-3992400 GCF_900497805.2 Vombatus ursinus
GATGTTGTTTTTTTTTGTTTTGTTTTGTTTTTAGGCAATTGGGGTCAAGTGACTTGCCCAGGGTCACACAGCTAGTAAGTGTCAAGTGTTTGGTCTGAGGCTGGATTTGAACTCAGGTCCTCCTGACTTCAGCGCCAGTGCTCTATCCACTGCGCCAACTAGCTGCCCCCACATTAGTGGTGTTGTAAGGAAGAATTAGAACCAATAGGAGGAACCACCAGAAAGAGGAAACAAAACACAACAGAAGAAAAAAATAGCAAATAGTATGCTTCAATCTGCATTTGAACTCCATAGCTCTTTCTTTGGATATGGATAGCATATTCCATCACGAGACCTTTGGAGATGTCTTAGGTCCTTGTATTGTTGGGAAGGGCTGTCTATCAATATTAGTCATCGTACAACATGGCTGTTATTGTGTACAATGTTCTCATGGTTCTGCTCACTTC
>NW_020954598.1:3992542-4012945 GCF_900497805.2 Vombatus ursinus
GCTTTCACTTTTAAACATCAGACAGAATTTTGGAGAAGTGGTAGAAAAGACTTTACCAACGACCCAAATGGCAAGAAAAGGAGTGGGTTGGTCATGCAATAAGAGATAAGAGATGGACAGTGTAAGTGCCACCTTGGTTCCCCACCTCAAGCTTTCAAAAGAGCACAGGAAGTAGTTCTAGATCCGGAGTCAGACTTGGAGGTGAATTCCAGCTCTGCCATCTATCTACTATCTATTTGTTGTTCAGCCATTTCAGCAGTGCTTGACTCTTCGTGACTCTATTTGGGGTTTTCTTGGCAAAGATACTGGAGTGGTTTGCTATTTCCTTCCTAGTTCATTTTACAGATGAGGAAACCAAGGCTGACAGGGTTAAATGACTTGCCTGGGGTCACACAGGTAGTGTCTGAGGACAGATTTGAACTCAGGAAGAGGAGTCTTCCTGACTCCAGGCCTAGTGCTCTATCCACCGTACCACTTACATGCCCCCAACTAAAGTTAAACTGGTGGTTAAACAGGGCATCCAGGTCCATGGAAATGGATGAGAATGGGGAGAAGGGCTGTGATTTGCACAATATCTGCAATAATAAAATCATGGATCCATCAATGTTAAGTGTTAGATTATTTAGAGGCAGTGTAGTATGTGGAGAGGGTGCTGAATTTGGAATCAAAGAACATTGGTTTGAATCCCAGACTTACTACCCTTTGGACTTCGAACAAGTCACAGCCTCTCTGGGCCTCAGCTTTATCATCTGTAAAATGGAATAGTTGGATTAGATGACTTTTTAAGGTTCCTTCCAGCTTGGAATCTTTGATCATCTTATAATAATAATAAAAAGAAAAGAATAGCAAATAAATACACGAATTCCCAAACTCTTCTCTCTGAGGCCCAAGAGGGCAGGGAGGAGTGGGGGAGGTGAAGGCTGGGCAGTATTGAGGAACATGAGTACAAAGAGAGTTCACAGGCTCTTTCTCCATTAGTCCAGAAATGCTTCCTGGAAGGGATGGGGCTTTCAGGAATTGTTTGAATGACAGGAAGCAGAGAAGGCATTCAAGGTCAACACAATCTGGGAAAAGAGGCATCAAAGAAAGGACAATAGGATAAAAGGAGACCTGATGAAAGGCAGGAGGAAGTGAGGGGATAAATTGGCAGGCGGTTTCTATGACAAAAGAGCTTATTTCAAAAACTTGTTGATCAGAGCTGGAACTTTTGGTCAGGACAAGGGGCAAAGTGAGGCCTCGGGCTGATGCATGGACGTGGGATTAGGGCTGGGAATAGAATTAGGAGACAGTTTAAGACAGAGTTAATTAGGGGAAGGGTTAGGTTTATGATTGGGGTTGGAATAGAGAATCGGAGTAGGGGAGCTAACCAGGCTTTTGTAAAATCAATAAAACCCATCTTTGTTGTTCAGTCATGTCTGATTCTTGGTGACCCCATGGACCATAGCACACCAAAACCTGACCTGAGGGGAAAAGCACCCATCCGCAGCTCCCGCTTGTTCTTCTTCCCCTTCAAAAATTATTTTGGAAATAGCAAACAAGGGTCACTCTCTCTAGAGGCAATATCTACAGACATAAAATCACGGACCCCAAGAAATATCAAGCATACAGACCAAAAAACAAGCCAAAAAAAAAAACTTAAGGAACATTAAACCTCAAACATGCAAGAGTATGGCAGTTGACATTGCCATACCCTTGTCTCCAATGCCCCTAAAGATGAGGCAGAGGCCAGGTTGGGCTCAGGAGCATGAAGAAAAAGAAATTTCACACGCTGATCTCCTCTATTTAGGAAGGCTCCTACAGAGAAAACATTTAGAAAGATACCAAAAGGCACAATCTAAATTCATAGGAATCATAGAAGATTTCTGACTAAAATAGCGACATGACAGGTTCTAGGAGGGCCCAGATCTCCCACAAACGCTCCTTTAAAGTTTTTAAAAGGCACCAAAAGGAACAATGACAAGGAAAACCGAAGACGAATGGCTATAAGCTTCTCCACCCAATCCAGGGCTGTGCCAGATTTCCAGAAACCTGCAGGTGCTCTGAGGGAAAACATGCCAGGGGAGGCAGAAGCCAGAGGTTCAAGCAGGAAACAGGGCCAGGTCGGGGCCTAGGCAGTGCATCATTAATCATCACCAATCACCATCATCATCCCCCTAGCCAACATTTGTGCAGCACTTTATGGTTTGCAAAATGCTTTACAGACATTTCATTCCCTCCCCCCACCTGTCTGCAAAAACCCTAAGAGGTCGGTGCTATTGTAATCCTCATTTTACAGTTAAGGAAACAGAGGTGAAGTGACTTGTCCAGGGTCACACAGCTAGAAAGTATCCAAGGCAAGATTTGAACTCTGGTCTTCCTGACTCCAGGTCCAGTGCTGTATCCACTGTACCACCTAACTACTTCTTCATCAACCAGGAAGCCTGTGCCAGAACCACAGAAAAAGATAGAGCCAGCCTAGCAACTGAATGACAAAGCACCCAGGGTCCCAAGGGAGGTTTTCTACCAAGACTATTGACACCATCCAAATGGCACCTGTTAGGGCCACAACAAGCCATTTTCCAGGTTGAAATTGTGCCAAGAGGAGACATGAAGCCAAGGCCTAAACCCAAATTAAGCCACCAAAGAGAACATATATTTAAAAATGGCCTTATAAGGCCATGTAGTCCCTGGGGTGGAGGTAGAGAATCTTTGCGCAAGTTTCTCTGATAAAGATCTACTTTCTAAAGCGAGTAAAGAACAGATTCAAATATGTTCCCCTTATGGTCTAAAGATATGAATAGACCTTTTTTCAAAGGAAAAATTCAAGCTATCAACATCCACATGAAAATAATGCTCTAAATCACTGATCATTAGATAAACATGAATTCAATCAAGTCTGAAGTTCTACGTCACACCTGTCAGATTGGCAAAGATGACAAAAAAGAGAGAAATTACAATTTCTGGAGGGGTGTGGGAGGATAAGCACACTAATGCATTGTTGTTGAAGTTGTGAATTGGTCCCACTTTTCCAGAAAGCAATTTAGCACCGTAGCCAAAGAGACATTAAGCTGTGCAAACCCTCTGCCCTCCAACCCAGCGATACCACTACCAGACGTATACGCCAATAAGATCAAATGTGTATATAATGTAATATACATGTATAATGTACACTTATGTGTGCATGTTGTCTTCCCCAGTAGAATGTAAACTCCATGAGGTCTGGATCTGTTTCATCTCTGTCTTTGTATCCCAAAGCCTAACATAGTGCCTGGCATGTAGTTGGCACTTAATGGGTGATTGTTGATTGATTGAATAATTGATAGTCGGGACTAGATAATTTCGGAGGTCTCCCACTTCTAACCTTCTGTGATTTTCTGATTCTCTGATTCTGTGAAAGTCAGCAGATGGTGCCATGGGGGATAGGAGCAGGACTGGGAGTGGAGCCTGTGGAAGTAAACAGCTTCCTGTTTCCCAAATATTGACATATCTCTCCACAGACCAGGGAAACACGCGTGGTGGGGCCAGGGTGGCAGATGTAATTGGGTGACTGTCTCCTCCACCTGGCACTAAATAGTAACAGCTTGACTCTATAAAAAGCCCCGAGCCCAGTTCCACAGGGGGTGGGGGATGCAGGCTCCTAGGGACGGAAACTGGATCCTCCGCCGTATCTCTCACATCTGTCACCTCCTTTCCACCCATACTAACATCATCCCAATTCAAGCTTTCACCAACTTTCACCTGTATGTTGTAAAGCACTGTGATCTACACATGACAGGGGCTTAGGAAACATTTGTTGAATGAATGAATGATGAATGAATGGATGGATGGATGGATGGATAGATGGATTTGAATAGTTTCCAGGCATTTTCACACAGGCTATTCCCCATACCTACAATTTTCTCCCTCTTCATGTCTACCTCCTGGCTTTACTTGGCTCCCTTCAAGTCTCACCTAATACCCCACCTTTGGTAAGAAACCTTTCCCAGTCATCCTTAATCTTAATGTCTTCTCTCAAAGATTATGTCCAGTTTATCTTGTTTTTTATTTTGTTTGCATACAGTTATTTGCTTGTTATCTTCACCATTACACAGTGAGCTCCTTGTAGACAGGAACTGTTTTTGCCTTTCTTTGTTATCTCCAGCACTTGACACAGTGCCTGGCACATAGTAGGTGTTTAATAAATGTTTGTTGACTGACTGACCAATGGGCATCCTAACTGATTTGCCTGCTTCCCATCTGTCCCCTTTTCAATCCAGCCCCACCCTCCTACTGCTGCCAAACTTATCTTCTTAATGCACAAGTGTTACCATTTTACACCCCTGCTCAAAAAACTTCAGTGGCTTTCTACCACTGCCTTTATACCTGAAGAATGGGTGACTGCACAGGAGAACATGTTTCCTTCCCCAATGAAACTCAAAATCTCTGTACAACTTCATAGCCAGTCCTCTAGGGTTGCTCTGACTGAGAAACTGATCACCCTGAAGCAAAGCTGGTGATGAGCTTCTAAGAAACTTAGCGAGGTTGGTCCTTAGAAAGTAGACGTGCAGTCTGTGGCCGGGCTGAGCTCAAAGCTTTCCCAGTTTGGGAGACCCTGCCAAGCCTTGTAATCCATTGGTGTAGTGTTGGAAAGTCCAGTTGCACCTCCCCCGAATAATCAGGCAGCATCGCAGTAGGGGGAGGGGAGGAAATAGTATTTGCATGTAGTACCTACTATGTACTAGACATTGTGCCAAGTGCATTACAAATATTATCTCATTTAATCCTCACAACAATCCTGTGAGGTAGGTGTTGTTATTATCCTCACTTTACAATTGAGGAAACTGAGGCAAACAGAAGTAGTTATTCATTCATTCATTCATTCATTTATTTTGGTGAATCGCCCAGGGTCACACAGTGTCTAAGGCAAGATTTGAACTCAGGTCTTCCTGACATCGGATCCAGTGCTCTGTGCACTGTGTCGCCACCTAGTGGAGGTCTCCCTATTACCTGTAGAATAAAATACAGTCTCTCTAGTGTGCATTTAAGGACCCTACAATCTGGTTCCAATCTAGCTTTACAGTTTCTCCTTCCTTTATTCTATGTTCTAGTCAAGGTAGACTGCTAACCATAGCATGCCTAAAACACATGCAGGGATGCAGGGGTGGGGAACCTGAGGCCTCAAGGTCACATGCAGTCCTCTAGGTCCTCAAGTACAGCCCTTTGACTGAATCCAACTTCACAGAACACATCCTTTTATTATTCCAGTATCTTTGCCAAGAAAACCCCACATGGTGTCACCAAGAGTCAAACACGACTGAAATGACCAAACAACAATGAAATACAAGCAAAAGTCAGGGTTTTTCTTGCTATTAGATATCCATTAACAAGGTTGAACTGCTCTAGCAGTCTTTATTTGCAAATTAATCAAAGAGGATCTTGGGATTGAGGCTATTCTCAGCATGGCAACCTACACACAGCCTCCATGTGTTTAGGGGGAGAAACAGAGTCCCCAAAGTCAGTTTTGAGGATCCAGAATTACCCTAAAGGATATTACAGGAGTTAAAAGAAATTTTCTACTCTTAAGTCAGATAGCTGTCTGAGACCAAGGGCTGTAAGTCTTCACTAGAAGAAAAGAGCAGTTATGAGGATAGACCTCACTAAGGACATCCTGCTCTCTGGCTAGTTATGGTAGCTAATATCCACAGCTAAGCACTAAAAATAATCAGCCTTCCTTTGTACGGGACAGGCTATTACCCCATAGCAGATGGCTCTAAAAAGCTAAGTCCAGCAGATGACAGCAGAGAATAACTTAACAAACACAAGACCAAAGAAAACACCCTTCAGAGACTGGCAACATGGTGGCCAACAGAGAGCGGTGTGATTGAAGCACCATAGGGCATTGGTAGCTCTGCAGTGGCAGAAGTGTAAGTTCAATTCGATTTTATTAATAAGCAATTATTTAGCTTCTACTATTCTATTGGGCACTGGGGACACACACACACAAACACACACATACATACACACACACACACAATAATAACAAAAGTCCCCACCCTCAAAGACTTACATTCCACTGAAGGACATACAGTTTGTACAGAGCTAAGTAAAGAAATATACATAGTAAGTAATTATAAAGTAATTTTAGAGGGCAGTAAGACCTGGGGGAATCAGTAAAAGACCCTTGTAGGAGGGGGCATTGAGCTTCAGCCTTGAAAGGTAGGGGTTCTGAGAGGAAAAAGTGACAGAAGCAAGGAGATGGGAAGCCTTTTACAGCAAACAGCACATAGCCTAGTCTGTCTGGAATGAAGACTGTGTGAAGAGAAGACATGGGTAATCAACCTGGGGGAAAAAACAGGTTGGAACTAGATTGTGAAAGACTTTAAAATGCCAAGCTGAAGAATTTGTATTGTATCCAAGAGGCAATAGGGAGTCACCAAAGCTTCTTGAGCAAATGAGTGACCTGTGTTTTGGAATTATCCATTTTGTAAAGAAAGGATTAGTGAAGGGAGAGGGTGAATGAATGTAAGGAGACCAATTTGGAGACCTTTACAGGAGTCCAGGCAAGAGGTGATAAGGGCCTGAACTAGTTTGGAGAGAGTGATTATGGTATAAATGGAGAAGAGTGGATGGATTAGAGAGATGAGGTAGAGGTAGAATCAGCAAGACTCTGGATATTCATTGGCTATGGTCAGTGAGTGAGAGCGGTAAAGTGAAATCAACATGCAGGTTGACAACCAGGGTGCCTGGACAAATGATGGTGTTATGGGCAGAAATAGGAAAGCTGCCAGGTGAGGGATGTAGGAGGAAAGTGATGAGTTGGTTTTTGGACATATTGAATTTATTGAGAAATGTCTATGGGCATCTCTAGGTAGAAATGGACAGCGGATAGTTGGATATGTGGGAATGGAGCTGAGGACAAATTTACGAATATGTAGAATGGAGAGTCATCTGCAAAGAGGTGTTCATTGAACTCATGGGATCATATCCTTAAATGACCAAAGGTAGAGGTGTTAGAGAAGGCCCAGGATAGAGCCCTAGGGTATACCTATACATAGAGGGATGGGACATGGATAATGTTCCTTCAAAAAAGACCAAAGAGTGACCAGAAGTGTAGGAAAAGAACCAAAACAGGGCACAGTCACTAAAAGTCAGGGAAGGGGCAGTTGTTAAATATCAAATGCTGTTGTTATTGTTCAGTTGTTTAAGTTGTGTCTGACTCTTTGTGATCCCATTTGGGGTTTTCTTGGTAGAAATATTGCCATTTTGACATTTCCTTCTTCAGCCTGTTTTACAGATGAGGAAACTGAGGCAAACAAGGTTAAATGATTTGCCCAAGGTCACACAGTTATAATGTGTCTGAAGCTGGATTCAAACTCAGGTCTTCCTGACTAGGCTTGGCGCTCTATCCACTCACTGCATCACTTACCTGCTTGAATGCTACAGAAAGGTCAAACATTATGAGGATTGAGAAAGAGACATGAGACTTAGCAATAAAAAAAAAAGATTACTGGTGAACTAGCAGAGAACAGTTTCAGTTGAGTGGTGGGGAGAGGTGAGTCAGATTGCAAGGGACTTGAGAAGAGAATGAGAGGTGAGAAAATTGAGGCAACAAGTGTAGACAGATTTTTTTTTTGGAGTTTAGCTATCAAAGGAAGGACAGACATAAGAAAATAAATTGAGGGCATGGTAGTCTCTTTTTAAGAACAGGAGAAATATGGGCATGTTCTCAGGCAATAGAGAAGGAATATTGAAAATTAGGGAGACTGGTGAAGATCAAAGGGGAGATTTACTGGAGGAGATGGGAGGTGATATTATCAAGGGCATAAGTAGAAGGAATAGCATTGACAAGAAGAAGGATCATTTCTTCCTAAGAGGCTGGAGCAAAGAAGGACAAAGTTGGGGGTGAGGAAGAGGAGACTTGAAGGGTAGGACTGAGAGAAAGTGGGAACTTGACATGGATGTATTTTTTTTTCAGCAAAGTATGATGGGAAGTCCTTTACTGAGAGGGAGTAATACAGCTGATTTAAGGAGACAACAGGGAATAGGAGATAGCATCGATCAGGAAGGGTAAAAGTTCTATTGTGAAGTACCGAGGGCCCAGTTGAGATTCTGTAATCTAAATCTGTAGTGGACCCAGTTGGTAAAATTGTGTAATTTCGTCCATCAGTGTTTAGAAGTACACAAGCTGGAAAAGACAACGTACATAGTGGAAGAAATCCAGAGCTGGAGTCTAGAAAGGCATAAGCAGTGACAGGACAAGGAAACAAGGTACTCAAAGATAGAAGACAGCATTGAGTTGAACTAGTTAACTGTAGGGTCAAATAGTTAAATATAGGATCAAAATTTTGAAGGGAGGAAACAGTCCAGAGCATGAGTGATGGCCTGGGAGTTGCCCTAGCTATGTGTCCAGCCATTTATGACTTTGCTTGTGTGCCCTCCAAGCTGGTTCTTTGGTCATCTGTCTCTTCATGTGGGCTCTCCTCTCATTAGTGGTACATTAACCCATGGGAGAGTATAGGCTATGTGTGCATGGGGCAAAATGGCGGGGGAAATCTTTCCTTATCATTTTATCTACTGTGCTGTTTGATTAAATGTCTTTTGCTTTGAACTAAGGTGCCTTCTTCCAGACCAATAAAAAATAAACACATTGAAAGGGGCTCATAATCCCTAGTTTTAAGCAGATACTGAATGAGTAGGCTAACTTTCTGGGGGGGGCTCATATGGGAGAGGTGTCCCATGTGCTGTATGTACATTTAATACATCCTCTATTAGAGTGTAAGCTCATTATGTGCAGGACCTGTGTAATTTTTCATATTTGAATCCCTACTGCTAAGTACACTGCCTTGTACATAGTAGGAGTTACATAAATATTTATTGAACTGAGTTTATTTATTAAATAAGAAGCATTTGAAAGGGGCAGCTAAGTGGTGCAGTGAACAGAGTGCTGGGCTTGGAGTCAGAAACATTCCTCTTCCTAACTTCAAATCTGGCCTCAAACACTTAACAGCTGTGTGACCCTGGACAAGTCACTTAACCCTGTTTGCCTCAGTTTCCTCATCTGTACAAGTGAGCTAGAGATGGATATGGCAAAACGATTCCAGTATTTTTGCCAAGAAAGCCCCAAATGGGGTCACAAAGAGTCAGACTCGACTGAAATAACTGAACAACATGGCATTTAATAAATGTTTGTTGAACTGAATGTTACCAATTCTGCAAGAGCCAGTGCAAAATAGAACTCTGGGGAAAGAAGCATAGGACCAATCATCCCAAGACCTGAGGAAGTCCCAGCATCTAAAGGAAATGAGAGATCCTAGGCCTATTTCCCTAAATTCAGGAGTTTATTGATTAAACCTTCCAAGGATGAACAATACAAGTTCCTACTCCCCAACCCCAGGAGTATGCCAAGCTAATGGTCAGTCTGTCAATCAACAGCAGTGACTGAGCACTTTTCTTTCTCTGCAGAATCTAGACCTCTGGAACTGAGAGGAACCTAAGCAGTCATCTGATCTAATTGTATCTTTCATGGATGAGAAAACTGAGGTCTAGGGAAGCTAAATAACAAGTCCAAGATTGTATTGTACAATAGATAAATGGCAGGGCCAGAACTTGAACTCAGGTCTCCTGACTCTAAGGCCAGGGTTCTTTCTACTCTAGCTCATTTCCTCTCATGTGTGTCTGAATTGGGTCCTGTGGAAGAATATACGAGAAAGGAAAAGCTTGGCCTCTGCTCTCAGAAAGATCCTACCAGAAGTGGGGTGGAGGCCATACGTGGCCCTCTAGGTCCTCAAGTTCGGCCCTTTGATGGAACTTCACAGAACAAATTTGTTTTTGTTCTGTGAAGTTTGGGTTCAATCAAAGGGCTGCTCTTGAGGACCTAGAGGGCCACGTGTGGCCTCGAGGCCAGAGGTTCCCCACCCCTGCCCTAGTCTGATGGGGAGGAACAGAGCAATGTTGTCTGCACAAATACGTTAGTCTGAGGAGGGAGACAGAATCCACTAACCCACTAAAAGATGTAAGACCCTGGGGACAGAAGGAGAAGATGAAGGTGCTTCTGGGAGGAAACTAGGGAAATCTGGTCAGGCTCAGACATGTGTGGAACCCATCTGTCTGCCAGGCTATTGTAAAATAAAAATGTTTCTGGCTCTAGACTTGGTATAAAGAGAGCTTACAAGTTCTCTGAGAGGAATGAGAGGGATGGGTCTGCCAGATGAAGGTCCAGAGTTAGGGGGTAAGAGGGAGCAGACAGTGGATTGCTCGAAGGGTCTCAGTGCCCGGGTTTGTGTTGTGTCTTCAGTATGAAGCCCACCCTGGGAGCTCTCTAAATCACTGAAATCATCAATTCATATAAAATCCTAGATCCAAAGAGTATTAAAAACAACCCCAAACGCATTATAATTTGCCATGAGACCGAAGAATAAACATAGACACAAATTTTCATTTTGTTTCATTCACAACATAAAGTTTTGGCATGCTAATAGACATTAATAAAAACATACGCCATCATGTAAATAAGCTTGGTAGAATGAATAAAAAAAGGAGCCATTGACTTTTTAAAAAAATATTAAAAAGCTTTCCTAGATATTCTTTGAAAGCCTAAACTGATCGACCCCATTTCCTTTTCTTCCTTTTACTTTCCTCTCCTTCCTTCTCTCTGCCTTCCCTCTTTATTTCTCTCACTTCCTACTCTCTTTCCCTCTACTTGACTCCTTCCTTTTCTCTGTGTTATCTAAAATGAGATTTTGGAGTATTGGGGAAAGTCATTAGTAATCCCAGAAGGGCTTCTGCTCATCCGTGAGTGGGCAGTCTAACGAAGCATCATCTCCTTTGTGGTCCTGACCACAAGCCCTCAGTGCCTGTGGGTTTTGGTCAATACTTGGGATATGAATTTGGTGTTGATTTTTTGTGGTTTCCCAGCTTCCTTCCCCATAAAGTATAAGGCTAGATGATCCCTAAGATCCCTTCCAGCCCTGACTTTCTGTGATTCAGTGGATTCAGTGGACGTAAAACAAGCACAGAGATGATACATACAGAGTTTTGAGTCAGACCTAAACCCAAGCAGATCCTGCTACTACCCAGTCTTCCTGTCCATCTTCTGTTAATTGCATTTACACAAACAAAACAAAAAAGTGACCCAAAGGGGAAGACAATTTTATCTCCAGACTCTCCCTAAGTACATCACTTTTAATTAAATCCCTGCATGAGCTGACAGCCCAGCCCCCGGCCCCTGCGTGAAGCCTAATTGATATCAAAGCCTTCCTGAAAATCAATATTTTTCCTGCAAAAAAAAAAAAGAGAGTGAGAGAGAAAGAGAAAAGCTCCCTTCTCTCTCTCAACAGAATTCAATAAATAATTTTATAGTTGGTGATTCTTAACTGTAATCTTTACATTTCATTTGCGCTGGATAGAAAGGGAGATTTGTGGAGCTGGCTGCCCGTACAACCCCAAATTCCTAATGCCCCTGTCTGCCCTTCCTCTTCCCTCACACTTCATCGCCCTTCCCTTTTCTCTCCACTTGCTGTTTTCCATCCCCCTTTCCCAGAGGAAATCTTTCCCCTCCCTCTTTGCCCTTAAGTTCTTTCCCTTTTCTCTCTCCCATCACTCTCCTTTTTCTCCCTTAATTTCTCTACATCCTCTCCCTTCCCTCATTTTTCCCATCCCTTCCCAGTCCAATTCAACATTTAAGTGCCAGCCTACTATGTGCAAGGCATCCCTCTTTTCCATCTCCCCTCCTCTTGTCCTTTTTTCTGACTTCTCCCTCCAACCCTCTTCCTGCATATTCACCCCTCTCCAGTCCCTCCAGGCCCTCTTTCTGCCCTTTCTCTTCCATCCCATCTTTCCCCATTCCCTTTCCCCTCTTCCCCTTCAAGTCTCCCCATAACCCCTGCCTGTCCCCTCTCCCCACTGACTTTCTTCATCTTCTACTGAGCCCCCAGGATAATTCTGCATCCTGTAACGATGGTTCTCCAATGTCATCCCTGTTCTGGGCATATGTGGCTCCTCCAGGTCCTCTGCTTCCCCAGGCTCCTTCCAGTCTCTACATAATTATCCCAATTGGATGCTCAACTCCCTTTCCTCTGCCTACCCTAATTTTTCCTGTCCTTTAAGGCCTAGTTCTAGTTCCACCTTCTTCAGGAAGGCTTCCTGGACTAACTACCTCCTTTCTCTGACCTTTCTCAACCCTGTTCAAACTCTTCAATCCATTTCACATGTACTGAGCTCTGTACTGGGACTGCAGATATAAAGGCAAAAAATGAAATAGGACCTGCCCTCACGGAACTAGAATTTTATTTGGTGAGGGAGGAAAGGCCATAATTTGATATTGGGGAAAGGGGATCTTGACACCTGGGAGAAGGAGGAAAGGCCTTCTGAAGTTGGTTGCAATTGAGTTGAGCCTTGAAAGGAGCTAGGGACTTCACATGTGAGGAGGTAAGGTGAGGCAGAAGAATGTTGAGGCATAGGAGACAGCCTTATCACACACTGTCCTGATCTGCCAATGCTCCCATGCCTACGAATTCTCTCTATACATGTTCCTGCCTCTGGATTGCAAGCACCCCATTGTTAGGGGTTGTGTCTTTCCTTTCTTTGTGTTCTCCTACAGCACAGAGCAGTATAAGACTGGACGTGTAGGTGGCTCTGTGAAATAGTTATTGTTGAGTGAGGACAGTGTCTCCTTACACAGAAGTCTGGGGACCATCTAGGTCCTTCCTGGAGAGGAATAGGGACTGGACCTGGAATTTCATTGGTAGAAGGAACTCCCAGATGAGGAACTTCCCTGTACCAAAGCAAATCAGCACCTTTCCTAAAACTTAGAGTCTTTCAGTTACCTGGATTGTGAGAGGTCAAGTGATTTGTCCAGGGTCACACAGTCACAATGTGTCAGAGAGGCAGAACTTGAACCTAGCTAACTCTTTCTGACTGAGCCCAGCTCTCTATCCACCTCACCAGACTAGTTTCTCTTCAAGAGAAATGAAAATAAATTAGGAGTATGTTTTGGAGCTAAAGTCAAAGAAATGGAGCTTTTAATTGATTGGTTCTCCTTTCCCCATGACTGAGTCTTTGGGCCACCCTGGCTAACCAGGGAGCATTGGCATTGGAAGTAGGTGTTGGCTTTCCAAGACTGGTATGAGCTACTCTTTAAGAACTAATCTGACCTGTAGTTCCTGACACTAAGAAGGCTCAGGTTTGAGCTCAAGAGTTCAGAGTTGCTAAAATAAGTTGATAGGATATCAGCACTAAGACAGATACCAATACGGCAAACTCCTAGAAAGTATATGAGAAGGGTGCCACCAAGTTACCTAAGGAAAGGTAAATTGGCCTAGGTTAGAAACAAAGCAGGTCCAAGCTTCCCTGCCCATCAATAGTGGGCTCAGGCCCATGAGTGGCTGCTGTACATCCAGCTGGGCAAGATAGGGAGACCCAGTCTCAAAAAAAAATCTAACTGAGAACTCTTCAGATATGCTGTGAGGGTGCCTGATGAAGAAGGAGCAGCTCCTTTGGACTAGTAGTTCCTCAGACAAAGGAAGTGAGCTCTAAGCTAGGGCTCAAAGAGTAGTTTGGGATGGAATTTGGGGACATGTATAGATAATGGGGCATGGCTAGCACCATGCTGAGACTCAGGTCTAGTGTCAGAGTGTGGTCTGATAGCACATGCAAATGAATCCTCCCAGCTGAGAGCCATCTTGAATTTGGGAAAAGGGAATGTTGATGGAAATATTTAGATAGGGCTTCAATGAAAACATTATGCCCCACTTAGCAAGGCATCTTATGCCTAGGTGGCCTTAATTGATATAACAGCATAGTCAAATGACCCCCTAGAAGATAGAATACAAAGGTCAGGTGAAGACTAGTAGAAAGTGTCACAACACTGGGAGGGACCTGAACCTCTGGCCTTGGATTTAGGCTGGCCTATCATACATTCTTAGGATCACAAATTTAGAGCTAGAAGGGACCTGAGAGGTGGTCAAGTTGAATTCTTTCATTTTACAGGTGAGAAAAGCAAGGCAGAATAGCCCTGTGGATGGGGGAGGGGTTGGGGGGGTGCAGGGTGGTGATTGGGGGTGGGGGAAGAGGGCAGAGATACACATTGTCTGTAATGTTCCTGCTTGGCTTTTCCTGTGTGTTTCTATGACCCAGTGTTATGCGTGTCCTTGGAGAAGTCATGTGTACTGGGCTGCAGTACATGTGAGCTACCTGAGGTCTCAAAAACAGGAAATGCCAAAGGATTTAAAAGGTAATGACTTTGTGTCATAAGGTCAGCAATCCTTACACATAGTACCAGAATGGGAACCAAGAGACCTGGGTTCTATTCCAAGAGTTGTAATTAACAAGCTGTGTGACCTTGGGCAAATCACTTTCCTTCTACTCTTCAGTCTAATCCACTGTGAAGTGAGAGGGTTTGGCTAAATGATCTCTTAAGGGTCCCTCCCAGTGTTGTGACTCAGGGCACACATCCCCCTAGGCAGGTTTCTGGAGCATGCACTGTAATTTCACAAGGTGCCCAAGAATATTCAATAGCAGGAGAGGATGAATCTGATTTTATGGTTAAAAATGTCAATTTTCACAGCCCATTGAAGCTGCTTAAATGGCAAACAGACGGTTTCCTCATATTGAAAACCATATAAACTGAACAACTAATTTGCTAACATTAAAGGGGAAGAGAATCCAGTGCCCATGAGGCAGAGTGGGAGGACCCCAGGGGCCATGAAGGGAAGGAGGATACCTGAGGGTCCCTTCAAGGATAGTTAGAAGGGTTGAACCTCAATTATTAAAGGGCTTTTGGCCCAATGTTCCCTGTAACAATGATTTGATCCAGCCTGTTCAGTGTATACACTTCAGCCTGTATATACTTACTCATACCCAGAGAACCAGACCTAACTAGGTCTATCTCTGTCTGTCTCTCTAATTTGTCTGTCTCTGTCTCTGTTTCTCTGTCTCTCTCTGTCTCTGTTTCTGTCTCTGTCTCTGTCTCTCTCTCGCTCTCTCTCTCTCTCCCTCCCTCCCCCATAAAAGGAGACCATAGAAATAATGACTGTGTGGGTCACTCTCTCACACGTATTTTCTATTTCTCCCCATACTTGTAGCACGTACATGAAGACTATAACAGGATACCACCTATAGGATGAACTCCCTAGGATCTCATTGTATTCCAGCCTTCCCTTGCTCCCATCTCAGCTTCCACCTCTCCATCTAGTTTGCTGTCAACACTGAATGCTCAGCAGAAAAGTGCTTTTTGGGCTTCTCCATGGTCAAGGACCTGTTGGGTGCTAGGTCGTCAATGGCAAGTTCCCTGTTCATCCATATCAGTCTCTTTAGACAATTCCCCTT
This sequence comes from Vombatus ursinus, assembly GCF_900497805.2. Classification (NCBI taxonomy): domain Eukaryota; kingdom Metazoa; phylum Chordata; class Mammalia; order Diprotodontia; family Vombatidae; genus Vombatus; species Vombatus ursinus. The sequence continues at coordinate 4,007,825 of NW_020954598.1, forward strand.
TTCTCTCTTCAATGGAATTGTCTCTCTTTTGTGATGTGAGGGCTTTCCATCCCTCCTGGATGGACCTTCTCTATGGAATTTTAGTTCATTAAGCCCTGTCTAGCCTTCCTCTGAAGTCTTTAAAATCCGTTTCCCTTAAATCCGGTCCATATCAGAGTGTGTCTAGCTTTTGTCTCCTCTTTCATAAATTCTAAGATAGAGTGATCACCCTCCACTTAAGTTCCCATCAAGTCTACTCCTGCAACCAGTTATTCCTTGCAGGTAAAAATCTGATTCATAGTAAGATTTCATTTTGCTGTTTCTTTGACCTTTTGAAGGATGAAAATATCATTAAGGCAAGTCAGGATGATTAACCACTCTTTTTAGCACAGAGTTCATTCCAACAGATGAACAGAAAGTTGAAGGCTTCCAACACTATCATACATACCTCCACATCTGTGCTGTGTTCTCTCAAATATTAAACTAAAATCTTTCTGTCCAGTTTTTGTTGTTGTTCAGTCATTTCAGTTGTGACTGACTCTCTGTGACCACATTTGGGATTTTCTTGGCAAAGATATTAGAGTGGTCTGCCATTTCCTTCTGCAGTTATTTTACAGATGAGGGAACTGGGGCAAACAGGGTTAAGTGACTTGCCCAGGGTCACACAGCTAGTAAGTGTCAGAGACCAGATTTGAACTCAGGAAGATGAGTCTTCCTGACTCTAGGTGCCACATTCTACCCACTGCACCACTTAGGTGCCCTGTTGGCACATAGTATATTTCAATACTAACATTACTTCTGTTTCTACTTCCATTTCTCTTAATCCAAAAGCTCTCCACCATGCTTCCACACCTCTGGCTCATCATGGTAATTTGTTTCCTTAATGTATGATACTACACTTCCCAGAATCGTATGCCAATTATGCATCTCATCCCACCACATCTGTGAGATTGATTTTACCTCTTTCCATTGGGATATCTAGTTTACCTTGCTTGTTACCCTTATTTTATTCACTTGTGTAGTACCTAAGACTAAGCATGTTACTATTCATTTGTTTCTTAGATTGTCTTAGATGATCTAATATGTGTGAATATCTAAAGCTTTTTGTAAAGTTTTGAACTCTTTACATATACGGCATGTCCAGAAAGTCTAAGTGCAGTTGAAAGCTTTTGAGCTTCCAACTGTACTAAGACTTTGGAAAAGAAAAAGAGAGATAGAAGAGGAAGAGAAAGGTAGGGAAAGAGAGAGAAGGAAAGAGAGGGGGTGAGAGAGAGACAAGAAAAGAGATTGAGAGAGGTAGAGAGACACAGAAAGCGATAGAGACAGAGACAGCGTGGTGTAGTGGATAGAGATCTGCATTTGGAGTCAAGAAGTTCTGGATCCAAATCCTGCCACTGATACCTACTGTGTAACTTTGCAGATTTCAGTTTTGTCATCTGTAAAATGGGAATAACTATATTTGTGGACTTTGTTCATCCACACTTCACAGGGTTGGTATAAGGCTCAATTGAGATAATATAAATTATTTTGCATACTTCATAGAGCTATGTCAATTACAGCTATTCTTTTTCTTCTGTGGACTTGTGTGTCTCTACATTTATTCTTCCCACATTCTAGCTATTCTTTCGAGTAGCCAGTGGAGAGAAAACTGCCTCTGGAGTCAAAGGGCTTAGGCTTAGACCTGTCTCTGACCCTTAACTACCTATGTGATCTCAGGCAAACAGCTTCACCTCTCTGAGCCTCATCTGTCAATAAAGGGAACCTTTCAGTCTATGAACTCAGAAATCTATGGCACCTCTGTTGGTAGATTTCTCCTCTCTCTTCCTTTTCACTTTAAACCTCTTTTGATTAGATTCATAAGACCCCAGGCAAATAGGAATAGATGGAGAGGGTGTCCCTATCCGTGGCCCTTCTTCAGAGCCAGATATTGGGGGAGCAATTGACCTGGCCTCGGGCATGTTCCCACTTTCGTTGTAAAGGCTCCAACCTCCCTCTTTCTGAACAATACACCATACTATATAGCACAGCAGCAGGAGGACTGGACTGGCAGTAAATAGATTGGTTGTTATTCCTGTATTTGCCACTAACTTGCTGCGTGATTTTAAGTCCCTTCACCTCTTTGGAGGCCAATTTCCTCATGAAACAATTTCACATGAAACAAGACCTTTGAACTTCCAGCTCTAACATTCTCTATCCCCTTTGCCTGGAGTCCCACAACCCAAGCTCGCTACCCTACCTGCTCTCTATCCTTCTCACCAGGCTACCTGTAATTGCTGATTAGAACTGTTGAGTGATTCCCTCACTGACAATGCAACAGGCCTGTGTACATGCTGGTGGCAAGACAGTAATGAGTGTGGAAGTTGGGAACACCAAGGACATAATTGTGAAGAAATACAAATCAATACAGGCTTAATCTTGGTTAAACGGAGTCTTACAGATTAATCAAATCTCAATTACAGCCCAGCTCCCCCATCCTGAGCGATCACCAAACTCATTGATTTAGTGTACACAATGCCGCTCAGCTCTCAGAATCACTTTTCAATGTTAATATAATTAAATTGCTTGAATTCTATGTCCTGGGGAATTATTATCCACTTTATCTACCATAGTATAAAACTGGTGGAAATAGTCCTGGATTGGCAACAGCAGGCCTGGGTTCAAGGGCTGACTCTGCTATATATTTGCGGTGTAACCTTGGGCATACATACCCCACACCCCTCAGTTCCTTCATGTGTAGAATAAGGGCTTTGGATCAGATGATTACCAAGGTCCTTTCCAGCTCTAAAATGCAAATAAGTAAGATTATTTCTGACATATATATGTAGTACAAGCTTTGGGACTACTCTTCCAAATCCCCATTCACACTGGCAGACTGAATCCTCAGAAGGTGACTAGCTATTCTCCTCTTATGGCTTCTGGGGTAACCCTGAAGAGTTGGATGTGTTTCTATAGCTCATAAATGAACCCTGATCTGGTGTGTTCCCAAATACCAATCACCAATTAACAACAGTACAATATCAACTTGACCAATTGATCTCTCCTCAACTTCAATAAGCCAGTTAACATTGATTAGCTTTTACAAAGGCATATTTACTAAGAAAGTATAGGAAGAATAGAAGTATAAAAGTATCTCCCTGAACCAGGGCATATTCTTCCCTCCACACACTGAATTGATTTCTGGGGAGAGTGGATTCAAACTTAATGTAATGACTACCAAACACTTACCCTAACAAGTAGCTAGCTGATGGATGAATTGCTCCTTTCTTTGCAGAATATGATATCTTGACTGTTGATTCCAGGCATTGCTGGGCTGGGTCAAGCATTTTGCTTTTCAGGGCTTGTTCCTTATTGGGTTCAGGTAATACAGCTATTAGCAGTCTCTCCAATGGGTTTCCTTTGCTGGAGCCTTTTAAAGTTCTCAAGGTCATCACAAGGTCTGTCCTGTCTCTCTGTTAGTCATTCATCTAAGATTAGGAACAAAGAAACACAAGAAAGGTCTGTGCCAAAAGTTCATGGCCACATGTGCACCAGGTTTGGGAGAAGCTCCTACACCCGGAGGCTTAAAGCATTTTTTTTCAAAAGTCACCTGAGAAGAGAGATTCCATGTGTTGAAGCTTTTAGTATGCTCACTCTGTTCTGGGTCAGCAGCCAAGTAAAAGAATTTTTGTCACCACACAGTAAGCTAACAGGAAACAGAGAATTACCTGCACGTGCTCTGCAGCAGAAAAGGAAAAAACCCGCCAAGCCTCCACATGGGCTGATACCAAGCTGAGCATATTGTGCATGCTCTAAAGGTTGGGTCCCCATTGGCCAGCTACCTGTCATATATAGATGGATAGATATAGATGTAGATATACACATATATGTGTATATGTATATGTGTATATGGATATATATGTGTGTGTATAAGTATATATACAGACATACATAGAGAGAGAGGTACATATATAAACACACACACATACATATGTATTTAAATTTGGCTAAAATCTGACCCATGGGGAAGGAACTCTTAGAGTCCCAGAACTCATGCATTTCTTTCTTTCAATCAATTATTACTCCTATCTTTCCCTTCATTACTAATGGTACTATCATCTCTCCAGTTAACCAGACTCAAAATATAGGAATCATCTTCAAGATGACTTTTAAAAAAGATTTATTGTTAGTGGGGAACCAAAGACTTAGACAAATGTTTAGAAATCTGGAAGGGACTTTATAGGATATCTAGCTTACATGTTTGTTGAATAATCTGGGAGGAATTGTGGGTAAGCAATAGAAAAGAGACTTGAATATTGGGGGTAGTACTGAGCACTGCCCTCCTTCCTAATTTTTAAGGCAGTCTCCTTAACACAGAAATTGAAGTCTAGGAGAAAGTAAAATGTTAGAATGTCTGAGTTGACAAGAACCTTAAACATTGTCTAATCTAGCCCCATCCCTCTACTGAGAAAGCTAAAGCCCAGCAAGATGATATCAAATGCAACAGGTATACTTCAAGCACCCACTATGTACAACACACTATGCTAGGTGATTGATAGGGATACAAAGACAAGAAAAAAAATGGTTCCTGTCCTCCAGAAGCTTCCATTCTGCTATGATTGACTACAGCATGTAAACAGTTAATTATATCACTCTTCTAAGGTCATATGAGACAGAAACAGAATCAGTATTGGAACCCTAGCCTTTTAACTCTGAATCTGGTGCTCTTTTCATAGCACCGTGCCCTCTGATCAAATTCTGATATCCAAGATATACAGGGGATCAATGCAAATAGCTAAGAACAAGATCCATTCTCCAGTAGATAAATTGCCATAGAATATGAAAACCAAGCTCTCAAAAGAAGAAAAGCAAATTATCAATAACCATATAAAATGTTCCATATCACTAATAATAAGAAAAATGCAAATGAGAACAACACTAAAGTTCCACTTCACACCTATTATATTGGAAAAGATGATAAAAATGGAAAATTACAAATTGTTGGAGTGTCTACAGTAGATCAGACACACTAATTCACTGCTGGTGGAGTTGTGAATTGAGTCAACCATTCTGAAAAACAATGTGGAGCTATGTCCAAAAAGTCACTCAACTACACACACACACACACACACACACACACACACACACACACACACACACACACAC
>NW_020954598.1:4012953-4014466 GCF_900497805.2 Vombatus ursinus
CTTTGACCTAGCACCACTACTGCCTGGCAAACACCCCCAAAGAGATCAAAAAAGAGAAAATTGATTCACATATACAAAATATTTAGAGCAGCACTTTTTGTGGCAGCAAAGAACTGGAGTAAAGTGTGTGCCCATCCCTTGGGGAATGGCTGAACAAACTATGGTGGTATGTGAATGTAATGAAATATTATGCACCAGAAGAAACATTGGAGGGATAGACTGAGAGAAACCTGGGAGGACTTACTGAAACTGATGCAGAGGCAAGTGAGCAGAGCCAGGAGAATACTTTATACAATGACTGCAGCGTTGTAAAAGAAAATAACTGTGAAATACTTCAGAATAATAATAATAATCAATGTAAAGATCAAATACTGCTCTAGATGACTGACCATGATCTATACTTCCTGCCTCTTTGGCAGATAGGTGATGGACCAGAAAGTCAGAATGAGATATACATTTTCAGATATGACTCAAGTGTGAATATGTTTTGTTTGACTATACTTATTTATTATAAGAGAGGACTTAAAATTTGGGGACAAGGATAATATCAAAAAAGAAGAAAAAAAGAAAAGAGTCCAATAAAACACTTAAAAATACACAGAAGAGAACAGAAAGAGGTTCAGAGGGAGACAGAGATGAGCAGAGCAGGCTTGGAAAGGCCACATTAAATTTAATATGTATTTTTAAAAAGCTATTTGTAATAGAAATTTAGGGTGTCATATGCAATGCTCCTTTTCTGTTTTTTGCATATGGGAACATTCATGTTTATTGATGTTTGCCAAATTCATAATAAAAAGAAAATAAATCTTTTTTTCTTTTTAAGAAAAAGAAGGAATTCCTCTTCAGGAAGAGGTTATACTAGATGACCTCTGAAGTTCCTTCCAACTTTGAGACTGACACAATCCCCAGTGGCTAGGTCTCCCATTACTCTTCCTTTCCCCACCCCCAAGCACATTCCTTTCAAATCCCAAAGTAGGAGGAATTCAAATGCCCATAATTCAAATACACTGTACTGGACAGCATATTATCTTACATCCTTTCAGTGCTGCTGGGTTTGGGGGCAGAGGAGGGCACCAGCAGCTACCTCTTATTTCTACCCCTCTGTCCCCGCCAAAGATTCTTCTCACATCATCATCCCTCTTAGGCTTCTCTCCAAGTGTAGTCACTCAAGCTCCAGCTGCTCAGGCTTTGGGTCTCAGCCACACCCATGGTCATTCATTCCCTTTGCTCTCACACCAATACACTACTATGGCTCACACTCACCCACTCTGATCCCCTCATATGCTACTATCTGGTGAACAAATATTTGAAACACATTTCGATACAATCTCTAGCTTTCCTTCCATGAGTCCCAGTTTCTGGCTTCTGGTCTCCTAGATCACCAGACCAGTGCTCTAAATATCTTTGCCCCCCAGAACTTCAACCACCTGCTTACAACCTCAAAAGGACATGCCTTAGTGCCTTATCTCCCCCCCCCCCCCCCCCCCCCCCCCCCCCCCCCCCCCCCCCCCCC
>NW_020954598.1:4014486-4027163 GCF_900497805.2 Vombatus ursinus
CAACCTAGATTCGTAGGGGAAAATCCCATAACTTTCTCCAAATCTCCAGGAGGCAAGTCCTTGAACTGAGTTCTTCCTCACTCTCATCCCCATTTCCTGCCTCTCCAAAATAAGCCAGAAATCCCCCAGAGGGCACATGCTTCTTCTTCTCCTTAAAGTACAAATTCCCAGGAGGTTATGAGTAGATGGAAAGGAGCCCTCCCCATGCTGAGCTGACCTGGCATCAAGATATACCCCTATGAGGACCAAAGCACCCATGATCAGATTGCCTGATAAGAAGATTCCCATTTTTCTAGCACCATAGAAGCATTCTGCACTAAATCAAGAAGACAACTTAGAAATCATCTGTTTCAACTCCTTAATTTTACAGGTTAATTAACTGAGAAACAGAGAGATTAAGATTTGTCCCAAGTCACCTGTCAAATTGCTGGCAGAGTTAGGACTAGAATCCAGGTCTCCCCATTGCTTGTTAGTGTTCTCTCCACTACAGTGTGCTGCCTCCCATAGTAAGCGGGATTCTAGTTTCCCAGCCAACGTGAGTCATTACACAAAGTTGCCATATGTCACTTTCAATCAATACAGCTGTGTGTTCAACAAACAATCATGCTAAATTCCATACTAATAAGAATCCATATTCTCCAATCATCCTTTTCTGTAAGCATGAGCACAGACTAAGGCCAGGGTACCTCCAAAAGAAGTCACACAGGGACATATGGGTGGCATAATGGATATGACTCAGGACAGTGATGTTGTAGGTTGGGCATCTCCCCTATTGGACCATAAGCTCTTAGGCCATCTTCTCATTCTCTGATGCTGGAGCCATCTCAAGTGGCTCTGGAGAGCCAGTTGTTAAATTTTCAGCATGAGCATTTACACCTTGGAAATTGGCAAACCTATAGATGAAAACTTGATTTATTGTTTTATTGCTTGTAGATTTAAGAAAGTGATGGAGAAAATGCTGGTAATAAAAAGCCTAGAGGGCTGGTTGTTAAACATTTACCAGCATATTGCTGCCTACGTACCCATCTTGTCTTCCCGATCAGCCGGTGAGTTCTCTGTCAGCAGGGAACGTGGCCTCTTTTTTCCCCCCTATGTCTTCCACATTATGGGTAAGCACAAGGCTGGGCATGGAGTAAGGAAGGGAGGGAACATTTCATGTACTTGTTTCCTTGTATTAAAGATGGCGGGGCTAGGCATCATGGCTAGGGATAGGGATAGGCCTTCTGATTTTACTGGGACAGGAGATTCTATCTATCAATGTCGGTTGGTACCTTTTCTACAGCTTAGAGTCTTAGACAATTGCCTAGAGCTTGGGGAGGTAAAATAACTTGACTGGCATCACACAGTCAGCCTGTAAGAGGTGGGATTTGAACCCAGGTCTTCCTGGATTCCTAGCTCCAAGGCCAGCTTTTCACGCACTGTAATAAGCTATATCCTTGAGATGTTCATACAGAGAATCAGACAGGCTTCGTAACTTGTAAGTATAGTAAAAACTAGTTTTACTGTGTGGTGATTTGTTTCTACAAAGTAGAGTTCATACACAATACCTAGCAAGTTATCTTATAAATAAATTTCTAGACCTCCTCATCTGTGAAATGGGGCAGGAGGGTTTGCCAAGATAATCTCTAAAGTCCCTTCTAGAGCTGAAGTCCTCATCCTGTGGCCCTACTTCTTGGCATTTATATAGTGTTTTATAATTACAAAATGCTTCCACATTTGTGATCTCATGAGATCCTCACAACAACTCTCTGAGGCCAGAAATAATTTTGTTCTGTCATTTCAACCACATCATGACCCCATTTGGGGTTTTCTTGGCAGAGAAACTGGAGTGGTTTACCATTTCCTTTTCCAGCTCATTTGACAGATGAGGAAACTGAGGCAAACAAGGTTAAGTGACTTGCCCAGGGTCACACAGCTAGTTAGTTTCTGAAGCCAGATTAGGAAGAGGAGTCTTCCTGACTTCAGGCCCAGCACTTTGTCCACTGTGCCACCTAACTGCCCCTGTAATAATAATAGCTGGCATTTATTTAGTTCTTTGAGGTTTGCAAAGCGTTTTACAAATATTATCTCATTTTATTCCTACAACAACCTTAGGAGGTAGATGCTATTATTAGTCCCATTTTACAGATGAGGAGACTGAGGTTTGAGAAGTCATCCCCAAGACAGGAAGCGGGACTTGAATAAATGTTTATGTGAATAAGTAGACCTATGAATGTTATATTAAAAGTTGGGGGGTTTCGTAAAGATATTGGGAAAGCAGCATAATGTGGGGAAAAAATACTGAATCTGGTGTCAAATGGCGTGAGTTTGAAACCTAACTGTGCTAAGTCACTACCCACTTGGCCTTAAGCAAGTCATTTCACTTTCTAGGTCTCAGTTTCCTCACATATAAAAAGAAAGGGTTGGACTGTTGAGTTGATTTCAAAGATTCCCTTCTCTTTCTAAGTCCTATGATTCTAGGAATGATGAGCAGGTCACACGGTCTCCAAGAAAGAATTGGGGAGCATTTTCCTCTGCCGTTGGAAGAAAATAAGCATTTCTGGAGAACAATTAATCAAAAGAATTAACCTGCAGAGAAGAAAAAATGTGTCTGTATCCACCACACGAAATCATTTCATTCCAGGCACTTTAGTGGGAGTGAAAGAAAGAATGTGGGCAGAATGTAGACCCTGTGCTGAAGGAAATCATGATCATTTGGCTGATAATCTTGATACTTGGCTTTCTCTTTATATGGTTTTATTTGTTTTGTAATCAATAAGATTGATTTTATTCTTACTTCTTAATTAGAGAGTTAGATTTCCCCGAGTAATTAATGCACTTTTCTTCAACTCCATAGCCCATTACAGTAGTTAAAATATTAAGCTGTAAACACTGTCAAATCTAAAGGACTGGAAACACATGTTTTTTTCCACAGCTATTCTATCTTCATTTCTGAAATTACTAGATTTAGGCGGCTTTGTTCTCTGGGATAAGTAAAAAGATGGGTCTGATTTCTTTGGAGAATGTTGTACAAATATAAACTGTATTGTTACTTTTAATTACATGTTCTACATTTTTCTGGTGACATTAGAAGTGATAACATAAAAACATTTAATTTCCACTCCTATAATGCTGGTTAATGGCCTACCTCCCAGAAAACAGAGTATGTTCAGGCAAGGAACCTCTAGGAGTATAACTGGGGTCCAATAGTCCTGCCCTGTTTTGCCTCCAACCCTTTCTGTACATTCTCTGTCAATAGGAAAACCAAAACAAACCCCCATATGCTCCCACTCAACCCCAACCCATTATTCCCACTGTCTCCAACCTCACCCTTTACCACATCTTCTTTCATCATACCCACAAATGTATCTATAAACCCACCTGCACATCACAACCTCTTACCCCTACCTTTACTCCCAACCCCACATCTTCACTCACTGTTCCCGTGTCCACACCTCATACCATCTAAAGTGTCCTACTCTTCTCAACACCAATCCACTCTTTGTATCTTGTTCCACTGTCTCCCAAGAATCCTGCCAACTTTTCCTATCATGAATGATTTAGGTTTGACTAAGCAGGGCTCCAGAGAAGAGCTCAAAAAAGGCACAACTACCCCTCCTTGCAGTACTATGGTAACGTAATGTTGTATACACTGTTAGACATAGTTCTTGTACATAGTTTTGCTACACTTTTTTCTCTTTAAAAAAAATTTTGTTACATGGGATGGTTCCTTGAGTAGAAGAGGCAAGAGATAGCTATTTACAGAAATAAATTTGATAGAAAGAAGAAGAACATTAACATAGTAAGTGGAAGGAGTTCAGGGCCTGGAGTCAAAGGGCCTGAGTTCAAATCCCACTCCTGAATCACTCAGGACTACATCTACATTTTTTTTTTTGCTCCAATTGGCCAAGCAAAATTGGCTTAAACTCCAACTGCAAAACATTTTATAAAACATAGGCTGCTTCATTCAATGAAGTAAACACAATCTACCACGAACTTTTGTTTCATAAATCTCTTCAAATTCTTTCTTTGCTCTAGACTCTCAGATGAGTCTTTGAAGAGAAGTTTAGCTTATTACTGAAGTGATTTTCATGCCTTACCCTTGATTCTTGCCACTTGTTTGACCTTGGACAAGTCACTTAACTTCACAGACTCTAGAGAGTTGGAAGGTACCTTAGTGGCCATCCTGACCCATTTCCATGTCTGAGCCACAAGAAGCTTACATTCTAATGGAGAAACACAACATATAAAGGAGAGGAGGGAAGGAGATGGCAGTCACTATTGGATCTGGGAGACCCCGGGGTAGAATCCAAGGTTCAGTTGGGGGATAGGGCATGTAATGAGGATGATGGCTAAAGTGTAGGCAGTATAGTGAAGAGATGGCTGGGGAGTGAGCTGGAAAGGACCTTAATGGTCATCCAGTCCAACCCTCTTGTTTTTGTATATAAAGAAACTAAGATTTAGAAGAGTAAAGTGATTTCTCCAGGGTCACATAGGTAGGAAGTGAACAGAAATGGGATTAAACCCAGATTTACTAATTGAAAATCTTATTTTTTTTTGTTTTTTTTTCCTTACTGAGCCATAGCCTACTACCATCAATAAAACTTTTGAAATAAAAGAAGTTTGAATCCAGTTGTTTTTCTCTCATCTTGACATCTGTTCATGAAAGCTCTCATCAAAGCTCTTGAACTATGTGTGAAATATCCAGGGACAAGTTTGATTGAATGACATTTCTAAACTTGAGCATAAATGCCATGGAGGTGGTGGTGGGAAAGGTGTCATGAAGAAGTCCCCAAGAGTCTCAGAGATGAGAAGACTTGAAGGGTAATAATTTTTGTCTTCAACTATTTGAAAGGCTGTCATGAGGAGGGTGGATTAGACCCATGCTGCTTGGTCCCATAGGACAGAACATTGGTGACATCACAGAGGCTTGAGGTAAGGATAAACTGCTTAACAATTTGCTGCTCTAAGGTACAATGAGTTTCCTCAGGGGGTAGTGGGTTTGCCAGACTTGAAGCTAAGCTTAGATGGCCATTTGCCAGGGAGGTTATCTAGAAGATTCTTGGTCAGCTACAAGTTGGACCAAACAGTCTCCAAAGCTCCTTCCAACTCCAAGATTCTGTGTTTTTGTGATTCTAAAAAGGCCTCAGAATTCCATTTCTAGCTTTTATTTACTAGGTTCCTCTTGCCTGAAATGCCTTCTTGGCTCATCTCTGTCCATCCTTCAGGCCCCTGCATAAGCCCCACCTCCTTTAAGAAGCTTCCTTGGCCCACTCAGTCCACTTGGATCTCTTCTTTCCAGAGCTAGAAGTGCTGAACTCTATAGCTAAACTCTTGCCCACAGGCTGAATGGTGTGGGTACCATTTCATGTGTGTGAATGCCATTTAGCTGACTGAACCCCTGGAGGTTAGGAATGGTATCTTTTTCTTTCCTCATCTCCCCCACAACAGAGACCAACACAGAGCCAGGTACATGGAAATTCTCAGTAAATATTGTTGATTAAAGATAATAATACCTCACATTAAGAAAATCAATATGGTGTCATGTGAGGAGCTCTATATTCAAGAGTTAGAAGACTTGGGTTCAAATCCCAGTTCTGTGTGACCTTCAGCAAGTTGTTCCAACTCTCTAGTTTCCTCATCTGTAAGCTAAAAGGATTATATTAGATGATCTCAAAGTTCTTTTCCTCAGATCTTATGACATTTTCTTAAACTTTCCAAAGCATGTTTACATTCATTATCTTATTGAATACCCATGATACTTTGTGTAGAAGACAGGAGATGGTTCAGGGATATGAACAGGCAGCTCTCAAAAGGAAAAAAAAAACTACCTATCAACAACCATATTAAAAATGCTCCAAATCACTTATAGGAAGAAAAGTGTAAATCAAAACAACTCCAAGTTTCTACCTCATACCCATCAGATTGACAAAGATAACCAAAAAAGAAAAATTACAGTTGTTAGAAGGGTTGTAAAAGAACAGGCACAATAATTGGTGGATGTATGAATTGATCTAGCTATTCTCAAATGCAGTTTGAAACTATACCTAAAGAGTCACCAAATTAGGTATATGTCTTTTGTCCCAGAGATATCAATTTTAGGCATATGCCCTAAGAGACAAGAAGAAAAAGGGAAAGAATCCAGGTGTGCAAAAAATATTCACAGCAGTAGTTTTTGTTGTAGCAAAGAACTGGGGGGAAATGTGGGTGCCCATCAAATAGGAAACGGCTGAAAAAATTGTTGCATGTGAATGTGATAGAGTATTACTGTGCCATAAGAAATAATGGAATATTCAGAGACATTAAGGAAGGCTTATGTGAACTGATGTGGTGAAATAAGCCAAATCAGGACAACAATTTATGCCATGACAACAACACTGTAAAGAAAAATAACTTTGAAGGACTTGAGATCTCTAACCAACTATGGCCCTAGAGGACTGATGAAGAAGCAAGTTTCTCAAGTCTTGACAGAGGAGATAGGTTGGAAGTCAACAATGAGACATACTTGTTTTGTTTCAATATGCTTACTTGTTACAAGGATGGGGAGATTTGGGGGCAGGAGAGAAAAATGACAGAGAACATCAATGAACAATTTAAAAGAATGTGCAGAAGAAAACAGAAGGGAGTTCAGAGGGAGTCTCAGACAATCAGGACAGCTTTGAAATACATATGTTGAATGTATTAAATGCTTAAACAGGAGGAACAAACTGAACATAGTGGAGATTTGTCGTTTCACATGCAAACCTCTTTTTCTATTCTTTGTATGTACTAATGTTCATGTTTGTTGGTGTTTGTGAAGTTCAAAACAACAAAATGTTCAGAACAAAAATGTAGTGTAGTCTCTGGGGCTTACTCTTTCAACTTCCACTTTGCCTAACAGGTCCACTCACCAGAGGATTGCTAGCTCTGCTCACCTCAGGAGACTAAGTGGTAACTATGAGGGTTTGGAATATCTGATACTATTACTCATGAGTCCCCATGTGTTTCTCCATTGTCATTTGATTAAGTAGCATCTCCCCCAAATCAACAAACCAATGAATGTAAATTGGCTTTTACAAATAGATTTTACTGAAAAGGTACATCAAGAATGGAAGTAAAACCACATTCCAAACCAGGAACACATTCTGTCCTCCACACATCTTGATCTCTAGTGAGAGTGGGCTCCAACTTAAAGTGGTTGCTACATCATCCTTTTCATTGAAGGAGGCCAACTCCAGGAGATCCTTTTTTTATTATTATTTTTTTATTTCTTGGAAGTCTCCATCAGGTTTATTTCAGGGTAGAGCACAGCTAATAGATAAGCTGTTTTCTCACTCTGCTAGGCTGGTCTTTTGCTCGACTGGGCCATTCCCTTACTTGTAGGACATGGTGTCTCTGATATTGGGTCAATTCATTGTTAGGATAAGTCAAGCTGGTTGCTCCTCAGGGCTGGCTCCTCATCTGACTCAAATTATTGCTACTATTGGCTGCAGTTGCTGAAGGGACTTTTGATGGCTTTTCAAACCTTTCAGCATTTACAAGGTGGAAACTTGGTCTGATCTATATCCAATACTCACCTAAAATTAAGAAAGAGTAAACAACAATAGACAAAGGAAACAAAGACATCATGTATTCACAGCCACAAGGCAACTGGATGGGGAGATAAGGCAGCCACAGCTTTGTTCAAGCAAACAAGCCCTTGGAGCTGTGCTATTAGTGGTGGTGGGGGGTAGTGATGGAGCAGGGAATGAACAGATCCACGCCCTTCTCTCATCTAGTGATATGAGTTAACTGAGGTTTGTAGAAGTGAGTGCCTTGCCCAAAGTTACATGAGTAGTAAGTGACAGAGCTGGAATTTGAACCCAGGTTCAAATCCAGTGCTCTACACAAAAGTGAGCAAAGGGAAATATGACTGTAGAAGTAGGTAGCAACCAGACTTTGAAGAGTCTTATATGACTGCATTAAGAGTTTGGACTTTTTCCTGAGGGTAATGGTGAACCTATGAAAGTTTTTTTAGCTGGGGAGAGGGATACAATGAAGAGATAGCTCATGTATGTTAGACTTCAATACTTTAATAATCTATTATTTCATTCTATGGGTTCTTCAACCACCAATGCAAAATATGATTGCTCTATAATTTGTTACATGGTGTTTGAGAGCTTCTGGTACTAAAAAATTCATCACCCTGTGGCCAGTCTGGTGGTAAGCCTCTCAAACTTAGCTAGGCTGGTCTTCAGACAATAGATATAAATACCACCACTAGGTCCACACTCAAAATCTTTCCAATTTGGTGAAACCTACCATGCCTCATTCATTCATTCAATAAATATTTCATTAAGCACCTACTATGCACAAAGCATTGTGCTCCCTAATGGGGATACAAAAATAAATTAGATATTCCCCTTTATATACTCTACATTCCAGCCAAACTAACCTATTTGTTGTTCCCTGGAAGAACAGATGGCAAGATGCATGGGGTGACTGTCGGTCTGCCATAGGCTGGGGTCAGCTAGATACAATAATAACAGCTAATATTTACATATCTCTTTATCTTATAAACATATTAGTCTATTATTATGATATAAATGTTAATAATACATAGTGCTATTATCTTCCCTACTTTACAAATGAGGAAACTGAGGCTGAGAAAAGTTAAGTGACTTTCTCAAGATCACATAGTAGTTAGATTGTGAGGCAGGACTGAAGCATGGGATTTCCTCACTATTAGTTCACACAGCAGATAGTAGGTTTGATCTCATTCGCTCATCACTCAGCACCAGAGTTGGTGTTCCATAATTGGGTAGATTAGTGATCTCAAAGAAGGAAGGGGAGGTATGATCTCTGAAGGTCTAGTGCAAAGGATGCTGTTTCAGATGAGAAAACATCAGCCAAGGTTGAGAGAGTGGCAGGGCAGATGGCAAGATTCCTGGAGAGGACAGTTGGGTTGATGGGGGAAAGGGTATGATAATCACCACGTATAGGTCCTCTTGGCATCCCTGTTAACTTGCCAGACCCAAACTCTCAGCCCAGGTCACTATTCCGCAATGTGTGTCGTCTCCCTTTATTAGAATGTGAGGTGATACTTGATAGCAAGGACCATCTCGCTTGTATTTTTATTCCTAGCACTCAGCACAGGGCTTTTCTACCCATTCAATTATTCATTCATTCACAACTTTCTATCTCCCATCTCAGTGCTTTGCACAGGCTGCCCTGTATGCCTGGAATGCACTCCCTTCCCACCTAGATGCCTCCTTTTTGACCACTGAGCTTCCTCCAAAGCTCGGCTCAGGTGCTACCTGTTACTCCAGACCTTGCCTAATTCCTCCACCCCCACCTCCAAATGCTGATGCCCTCCTCACAAAACTAACTTTGCACTCACTTTGCATTTCTTTTGTATTTTCTAATATGTGCACATGTTATTTCTTCTCAAAGAATATCAACACCTTGGGAGCAAGGAGGTACCGTTCCATTTTTGTCTTTTTATTCCTAGTGAATAGTATAGTGCCTGGTGCATAGTAGTTCCACAATAAATATTTGTTGAATGAAGGACCCAATGTCTGAATAAATGAAAAAAGAAAAGTAGTCCCTGCCCTCAAGGAGCTTACGTTCTACTTCGAGATATAATGATGCAGTAGCAGAAGTAAATACAGTATAATTTGAGGAAGGTAAGAACAGGGAGAGCGCACTAACAGCTAGCCACAGTTGTACCCCAACTGACCTAGCCTTCTGGAACCCAGAATCACTTCTATAAGGAATCAGAGTAGGGCTTTAGTGGAAGACAAAGTGCTCAATGAGTATTTGTTTAATTGAATTGATTAAAGTCCTATTTGTGAAAGATTAGTTTAAGTGACTCTGCAGAATGTGGACAGAGGGGCAGGAACTTTCTCTGCAGTTTGTGTAATTACAGGGACTTGGGATCTGAGTAACTCCCATACCCCTTTCAGAAAAGGAGCATCTAAAAGGGATCAAAATGTGTCATATCATTAAGAAACAACCAGCTTCTGTGACAGAACAGAAACCAAGTTAGTCCACTCCCAGCTAGTTGGCAACTCTGCTTAAGACAAGCGTGTGGGGTAAGGTTGGAGAGACCCAGGTTTCTGGGAGCTCCCATTTTGCTCCTGAATTGGGCTACGTACAGTACACTTCATAACTCATTCATAACATGTCCCTTGGAGCATAGCTCACACACACCCACACACACATGCCTGTCGGCACACCCACTCCTGCTTCTGCTGAGCAGACAAACTAAGTATCATTAGAAGTTTAAAAACTGGGGTAGATGAGCCAGCAGCATTCCTGTTAGAGAATGTCTGAGCATTTAAATTCGAGGGCATCTGAGGACAGAGGATTGGGAATGATTTCCTCTTGTGTGGGCCTCAGGCTATAACATCACAATTTTTATTTGGGTGTCCCCCTGAATGGGTGTTGCCCTGGGCTGGTGGGCCACATTAATTACTTCCCAAGCTACAAGTCTGATATAGGATCCAAATGTGGAGTGTTTGCCAATGATCTCCCTGCAGAGAGTCAGAGTCCTTCCCCACTCCATGGTTTATTTACCTTGTGGGATATCCATGACCAATGGTTAGTCCTTTCCTACCTCGAAGCACCCCTAGCCTGTATTCAGCAAATGCAAAGTGTTTTCACATCAGCCCAAGGAAATCCACTATTGGAAAAATCCCATAATGCATTCCACAGCCAGATGCACTGGGTTTATGGGTTATCTGTGTGGATAATTGAGAGGTGACTGTATAATTGAAAGGCAGCTGTATCACTTCCCAGACCAGATGTCCTGGAATGTTCTAGGTTGTAAGAGTCTGTCTGAGGCACAGACTTGGGATGTCTATCCAAGACCCATTTACGGGTTGAGGACAAACTGTGCCCCTGGAAACCAGCCATCTGATCCCCTTCTCTCTCAGCTTCCTCCTCCCTCCCCCAACCTCTGCCAGTAACATTTGGGTTTCAGAATTTGTTCTAACGACCCAACCTCCATCCCTTACTGAGAGCAGGAAACTTTTTATTCCCACCCTCGCATGACATCCAGGGGAAATGGAAAAACTGTTTAACAAAACGGAACATCTTGGTTGTTGAATCATTGATCTGTGAGTTAGTGAAAGGTCTTCCTTTTCCTCCTCCTGTTACTATTCTTCCATTTTCATCCCACTTCTCTGCTTTCTCTTCTAACCATATTTCTCCTCTTTTCCTCCTCCTGCTTAAAAAATGCTAGATTTCTAGTTAGAAGACCTGAGTCTGTGTCCCATCTCAGCTGTTTAACTTTGAAAAAATAACTTAATCCCTTCTAAGCCTCAGTTTTCTCAAGTTCAAAATGGGGATAATAACAGCAGTCCCGACATTCTTATAGCTAGCTGATTGATTAAAAAGGCTGATTATAGTATAATGTTTGAAGAATTTTGCAAACCCCAAAGTACTTTACAGATGTAAGCTGTAATTTTGACTTAGATTCCACAAACATTTATTTACCGTTATTTTGTTGGGAACCATGCTGGGCACCTA
Organism: Vombatus ursinus; assembly: GCF_900497805.2. Taxonomy (NCBI): domain Eukaryota; kingdom Metazoa; phylum Chordata; class Mammalia; order Diprotodontia; family Vombatidae; genus Vombatus; species Vombatus ursinus. Next base: position 4,025,956 of record NW_020954598.1, read on the forward strand.
TTTATACTGGTTTATTTGGGTTCTGACTAGAGTCTACATCCTTTTTTACACATTTAACATTTCTTGGGGAAAAACAGAGGTTCCTTTGAACTAAGCAGACTTTCAGGAGAGCTCCCCATTCTTCCTTATGTTTAGGAGGGACGGTCAATCCTAGAGTATTATGCTAAATCATGTCCAGATCCCAAGCCTGTTAGCAGTCAGAGAAGCCTACAGGTGATAAAGATGAGTGGGTACAGTACTAAATGACTGCTTTAAAAGGGGTATACACTCACAGGAAATTAAATGACAACACTTACAGAAGGAGAGGGTAAAATTGGACAGGAAAGCTGGTAAAAGGGAAGTGATTTTTATGACTAAGTACGTTTTTTAATGCATATATATCTTTAATTCAGTGGAAAAAATAACAAACTATGATGCACGTAGAACTTGTGGCAGGATCTTCCTTCTCCTACCTTCCCTTCCCTCAAAACTGCCTTAGGAGAGTGGCCAGGGTTGGGGAATGCCTTTGAGATAGTTTAGGACTCAGTCCCTTCTAGATATTTGCACAATGTAATGGGGGCAACCTGGGGAGCCCCTTCCTTAATCCTACTCAAGAGATTAGTTCAACATTCTATACTTGAAGGATATGGGCCCTTCCTCCACCAATGCAGATCAAAAACCCTCTAAAATTTGGCGAATGGTCTTGGAGTATTTACTAGGATGGAAAAATCCATCCCCCTGAAGCCAATTTAGTGATGCCCCTCTGAACTTCGATAGGCTGGTCCAAGGTCTTCAGACTTCCAAACCAATGTTCTTTCCACCTTGCCTTGTAACTTATAACTTCCATTTCAATATGATGTGGCTGTTTTCTATGTAGAACCATTCACATCAATACAATTCAATTCAATTCAACAAGCATTTATTAGGCACCTACTATGTGCCAAGCACTATTCTGGGTATTGGAGATGGGGGACAGGGACCTGTGATTTCACTGCCATTTTCACACTGTGCTATTGTGGATGTGGTCCCCTGACTCCTACTTTTCTCCTTTCTGTGTTATCTTTCCCCATTAGAACGTAAAGTCCTCGAGAACAGAGATTGTTTTGTTTGCTTATGCCTGTACCCTTAGCACTTAGCACAGTGTCCAATGTCTAGTAAGTGCTCAACAAATGCTCTAGTTGTCATTATATATATATATATATATATATATATATATATATATATATATA
>NW_020954598.1:4027180-4037100 GCF_900497805.2 Vombatus ursinus
TGTCAAACTAACTAAGCCCCACACTCTAAGTCTTCCTAGCCTCTCAGAGTTTGAGCCGGTATAACTTTTGAGAACCCAGAGTCACTTCCATGCTATAACAAGTTATCAGAGGACCCAAATATTTAAGGAATGGAAAATGGAAAATAGTTAAAATGTTTGTTAGTTCTTAGACCCACAGGAGGCATCTCTGAGACACGAGATGCTCCTTTCTAACATCAGAAGTAGGAAGAAGTTTGGGGTCTTTTGGTGGGGACACTCTGCCCAATGTGGAATAGCCTGAACTAGGGTCTTTTGTGTAATGAGTTCTGGAGAAAGAAGAGCTTCAAAGATGAAAAGTATGTCCCCCTGAGAGGTGACACTAAGGACTTTCCTCCTTATTGAACTGCAGTAAGGGAGAAATCTTCGTCTGGGGTCTTATTGCCATGAGCTCTTCTGGGGAAAGTTGTGTCTCTAGGCTAGACCAGGAATGAAGGCCCTTATGTTTACCCCCTTGACTAGTGTTAGGATACCCAGATGGGCAAGAGAGAAGGAGGAGGAAGAAAAGGAGGAGAAGAGCCAAGTTCTCATCTATAGTAGAAAATGCTAGCTTTGGATCCAGAGATCCAGGGTTCAGGTTCTGGTGCTGCCACTCACTACTTTTATGACCTTGGAAAGCAACTTCACCTCCTCTGGGTCTCAGCTATAAAAAAATGAGGAGATTGGATTAGAGAACCTCTAAAGTGCTTTCCAGCTATAAATCTACGAACTGGAACTATGATTGATGTGCCTGTGAAAATGGCCCAGCTGGGGACAGCAGAAAGTTCCACCTTAAGGTATTGGAAAAAGTGATGCAAAAGTTATTTGTTACCCCCGTGTTCCCAGGGATCATAAATGATGCTGGGGAATATTCAGTGTGGGACTTTACAGAAATCAAGAACACCAGAATTCTGTTAGAACACATGGGAGGCAGGATAGTGTAATGTATAGTGTTGCATTTGCTGTTGGGAAGACCAGGGTTCAGATCAACTCTGTGATCATCACTAGCTTTGTGTAGGTAAATAACTGTACCTCTCCGAGTTTCAGTTTCCTCCTCTATAAAATGGGGCTAATAACACTTGTAATACCTACCTCATAGGATTTTTGTTAGATTCAAATGGAATAACATATGGTATAGAAGAAAATTCTGTACACTGCAGTTTAGGCATAAGCCCGTCAGAAACAATTTTATTAATTTAGATTATTCTAATCTAAACATTTCTACTATGTTAAGGAAAATAGCCAAGCAGTTCCAGATTTCAAACTATATTGCAAAATGGTAATCATGAAAACAATCTGGCACTGGCTAGGAAATAGAATGGTGCATCAGTGGAACAGATTAGGCACACAATACAGAGTAGTAAAAGATCATAGTAATCTAGTGTTTGGTAAACTGAACAATCCAGGCTTTTTGGGTAAGAACTCAACATTTGACAAAAATTGCTGGGAAAACTGAAAAGCAGTTTGGCAGAAACTAGGCATAGGACAACATCTCACATTGTATACCAAAATAAAGTCAGAGTGGATAAATGATTTAGACATAAAGGGTAATATAAATGAATTAGTGGAGCAGGGAAAAATATACCTGTCAGATCTATAAATAAGGAAAGAAGAGTTCATGACCAAACAAAAGATAGAGGGGATTATGGGAAGTAAAATAGATAATTTTAGTGACATGAAATTAAAAAGCTTTTGCACAAACAAAATTAATGCAGACAAAATTAGAAGCAAAATAAGAAACTGGGAAAAAATTTTTACAACAAGTTTCTTTGACAAAGGTCTCATTTCTCAAATATATAGGGGACTGATTCAATTTTTTTATTTAAATAGGAGCCTTTCTACAGTTGATAAATGGTCAAAGGATATGAATAAGCAGTTTTCAAAAGAAGAAATCAAAGCTATCAACAGTCACATAAAAAAATCTCTAAATCTAAATCAGTACTGATTATAGAAATGCAAATTAAAATAACTCTGAGATACCACCTCACACCTATCAGATTGACTAACATGACAGAACAGGAAAATGACAAATGCTGGAGGGGGATGTGAAAAAATTGGGACACTAATATACTGTGAGTGGAGCTGTGAACTAGTCCAACCATTCTAGAAAACAATTTGGAACTTTGCTCAAAGAGCTATAACATGGTATATACCCTTTGATCCTGCAATATCATTACTGGGGAGATCAAAGAAAAGGGTAAAGAACCTATATGTACAAAAATATTTACAACAGCTTTTTCTGTGGTGGTACAGAATTTGAAATGGAGGGGATGCCCATCAATTGGAGAATGGCTAACCAAGTTGTGCTATATGATTGTGATGGGATACTATTGTGCTATAAGAAATGATGAGTAAGATGGTTTCAGAAAAACCTAGGAAGACTTATATGAACTCATGCCAAGTGAAGTAAACAGAACCAAGAGAACATTGTACACAGTAAGAACCATATCGTTAGAATGGTCAACTGTGAAAGAATTAGCAAATCTTAACAAGAAAATGATCCAAGACAATTCCAAAGGACCCATGATGAAAAACATATCCACATCCAGAGAGACAACTAATGAACTCTGAAAGCAGATTGGCGCATACTTTTTAAACATTTTCTTTATTTTTATTGTTTTCTTTTGTTTGTGTTTTCTTTTGCAGGCTAATATGGAAATGTTTTACATGACTACACATGTATAACATATATCAAATTGCTTGGTTTCTCAAGGAGGGGGGAGGGTAGGAGAGAATTTGGAACTCAAATTTTTAAAAACTGTTAAAAATTTTTTTTACATGTAATTGGGAAATATTTAATGAAATAAAAATAATTTTAAAAATAAAAATTCCTGCTAAGAAAGGACCAAATATGGGCAGTTATTCCATGACTTTGAAAAGTTTCTTTCACAAGCCATTTTCAATCTATAACTTTTTATATTCTCAAATAATAAACAAAATTTCATAATGAGATAAAACATAGTTCTAGAACTCAAGATAAAGTTTAATTAAAGTTTTGCTTCATCCAATAGAACAATAATTCTTTAACTGTTGGCACACCCTTGGAGAATCCATTTCCTATCTCCAATAAATCCCTCTCTGACCACTTCAGAATTCTCCTTTATAGCCTATACTTGTGGTGTATGCCTGTAATCCCAGCCACCAGGGAGGATTAGGCTGATGGATCTTTTGAGTTTGGTCATTTTGAAACACGTGTGCTTTGCTGATTGGGTGTCTGCACTAGTTTGCCATTACTATGGTGAGCCCCCAGAAGTGGAGGAAGGCAACACCAGATTACCTAAGGAGAGGTGAACCATTTAAAGTCAAAGCTTCCTCACTGGTCAGTAGTGGGATTGGGTTGTCAGTAGGCTTTCAGCTCCAGCCTGGTTAAGGGGAGACCCAGTCTTTAAAAACAAACAAACAAACAAACAAACAAAAAAGATTCTTTCTAGCTGGTCAAAGGTAAACTCAAGAGACACTTCCATTAACTGATGCAATCAAAGACCTCTTCTTTCTCTTAGTCTGATCTCTAATCAGGTCAAAGCATGGGGAAAGAGTCTAAGGTGGATCAATCATGGGCCTCTGTCCAGTCACCACACTATTTACTTTATGAAGGAGGCTTTCCTAGAGATGATCAGAAGAGAGGGGCCTGGGAGGGGCTTAAAAACTGTTTAGGCCTTTGATAAAAATGGTACGGAAAAAATATAGTATGTAATTGATAGTTAAAGGAAGACCGATAGTTTATCTTTTAGATTAGTCTATAGTTTTCAGAAAAGGATAATTTTAAATGCTTTCTTAATATTCTAAAAGAAATATTAGCAATAGGAAGCATTTTGAAGATGCTGAACATGCCATTTAAATGCCATACAATCTTCTTTGATGATTATTCTTTATTAATAAGCTCACTTTTAGTATACTATAGTCAACATTCTTGCAAATATGGATTTGGTGCCATTATACTGAATAGCTAGTTAAGAAATAGGTTCCTAGGTAGGTGCTGGAACCAAAAAAGTCTGACACTGCCCAAAATTAATCCTTGCTTTTGTTCCATGGATATCTCTGACATAGTGGTTATACATAATGCAAATCAGAGTGCATTGCTAAGGGCAATATTAACCTCTAGGGCAGGGGGTCTTAACCCAAGGACCATAGATCCCCAGAGGTCCATGGATAGATTTCAAGGGATAGGTGAATTTGAATGGTTTTTTGGAGAAAAAAAAAATGCATCTTTATTTTCACTAATTCCAAAGTAAAATTTGGCATTTTTCAGCTATTTTAAGACATTCTGAGGAGTCCACAGCCTTCCTACACTGTCAAAGGGGCTCACGACAGAACAAAGATTAAGAATGCCTTCTCCAGATTCTAGAGTCTCTACTAGAGTTTAGAGCATACCAGGGGCATGTCAGGTCCCAAATGTGTATTACAAGAAGTCAGAGGTGAAAAAGACTATCCCTGACCCACATAAAATCATTAGCTCCCAACATCAGCCTTTGTGATAAAACCACATGGCCTGAGGGTTGTCAGGGTGGGATTTAGATCTCATTCCTACCACTGCCATTGGTCCACTGATTGACCTTGGCCAAAATCACTTAACTTCTCTCACCATCATTTTTTCCAAGTATTAAAATGGTAAAGATCTGCATAGGAAAAGGAACTGTCTCACTGGTTCCATTAGCAACAAAATCACAGGTCCAATCTTTTTCCCCATTCCTATCTGAAATGTAATAATAACACTTTCCCTGCCTATCTTAGCAAAGGGTTGTGATACAGTGTGTGAAAGCACTTGGAAAAGGGGGGAAAAGCTGTGAACATGGAAGGTATTGTTACTATAAAATATATTCTTACAATAGATGATATGCTACACTGTAATAACCCATAACAGTTGTTCCAGAAATCTGCCTCATATTTTGTAACTCTTAAAATTTTAGGGGAGAAAATTTAAGTCTAACAAAGGCGGCCATCTTGCACATCTATTTGTTGTTATTCAGTCATGTCTAACTCTTTGGGAATCCCTGGATTATAGCACGTCAAAACCGTCCATGGGGTTTTCTTGGCAAAGATACTGCAGTGGTTTGTCATTTCCTTTTCCAGTGGATTAGGGCAAACAGAGGTTAAGTTATTTGTCCAAGGTCACACAGCTAGGAAGTGTCTGCATTTGAATTCAGGTCTTCCTGATTCCAGGCCCAGTGCTCTATCCCCAGGGCCACCTTTAGTCAGAAGACAGAGGTTCTAATCTTGGCTGTGTAAACTTTGGAAAGTCACTTTATATTGTTGATTTTTGAGTCCTTACTAAACTCGAAATAATACTTGCTTACCTCACAAGTGTTTTTTTTTTTAAGGATTGAATGAGATATTATATGTGAAACAATATTTTAAAATGTTATTATTTTAAAAAACATATGATTGCAAACTGCTGAAGGTTTTTTTTTTCTAGTGCTTCAAATCAAAATTTAAAAATCTATTAAGAAGCTACTATGTGCAGAACAGCATGCTAGGTTCGAGGGAATGATAATGTTAAAAAAAAAGATGCAATTCATGGCCTCAGAAAGTTTACAGTCTAGTAGGGAGATGCAAAACACACATAATTAATTGTGATACAAAATAGAACATGATAAATGCATTAGAGGAGTAGAAGCAAAGTACTCCGTGAAAAGGGAAAGTTTCATTACAATGGGTGGATCGGAGAGAGAAGACTTTCTGGAAAAGGTGGCATTTGAAGTAGATTTTGGAAAATGAGTAGGACTTCAATAGAAGATGAGGAAGACATTTCAGATAGAAAGGAAAGAAAGAACAAAATCATGGAGGTTGGTAAGCACACAACATCTATGGTTAATTGTGAATAGTCCAATTGGGCTACATTAAGGGGATTTACATTATTAGATAAGGCTGAACAGAATAAGTTGGTACCAGTTTGTTAAGGGCCTTGAAAGCCATGTAATGAGTTACTACTTGATTCAGTAGGCAATCTCTTCTCTTTAGACCTGGACTGACTTGCGACTACCATAGAGGTTTATCTTCTAAGGAATTTTCAATAAGCTTTAGGTTATTAATCTCTCTCTGTTTACCTCTCCCTTGTAAATCAACTTCAAACTGGTGAATGAATACAATCACAGAGTGACTGAAAACGTCTATGATCTCTTGGGGGAGAAATCATTATTCTACTGCCTCCCACATACCTCTTGCTAAAGCCTGAATGGTCTCCTGCTTTCCTCCGACTGACCAGTTTCCCCAACCTCTATCCAACACACTAGTACTGATTATGCAACAACAATTAGTGGCCTTTAATTTCTTTTATTTAAGGGGAATAGACCATGCAATAATGAAGGGAGGATAAAACGATGGAGGGTGCACACTTCATTGGCTATTTAACAGTGGTCAGTGCCAGGCACACCTGACTGCAAAGAATAATGGATTTTCTGTTTAGCCACTTCAGTGGCCCCTTATCACCTCCAGCATCTAATACAGAATCCTCTGTTCAGTGTTAAAACCTTCATAACCTATCCCTCTTCCCCACCTTTCCCCACACTGGCCTCCTGGCTGCTTCAGGAATAAGACATTCCATCTTTCTGTGTAGGCATTTTCTCTGGTTGTACCTCATGCCTAGAATTCTCTCCCTTCTCCTCTTTGCCTTCTTCCTTCAAGTCCCACCTAAAATCCCACCTTTTATAGGAAGTCTTTACCAATCCTTCTTAATTCTTCTTAAACCCTTAATTCTATTCTTGTGCTTGTCCTTGTTGATTGCTTCCTATGTATTCTGTATATAGCTAGTTCATATATTTTTGTTTGCTTTTTTTGTCTCTTCCACTAGATTGTAAGCCCCTTGAGGACAGACATTGTCTTTTGCCTTTTTTTTTTTTTGTATCCCCACAACTTAGCATTGTTCCTGGCTGCTTAATAGGTGCTTAATAAACACTTATTGACCGCTTGGATTCCATCCCCCAAGAGGAAATATGGAGAAATAGGCCTCAGAGGAATTGCCTAGTTAGAGGGTAGCATCTTTCCCCAACTTTAACCAACAGAAATGTACTATCTTTGAAGGGTGGCAGGATTAGTTCAACAATCACTGTCTTTATCAACTGACAAAACACCCTCTCTGACTTGAGCAGCTGCAATTCAAGTTTGTCATAGTCTCTCTGAAGAGAAAGGGGCAAAATGCCTGCATATTTGGCATCTCAGTTGGGGCAAAGGGAAGGAAATCAGCATTTATATAGTGCCTTTGAGTCTAGTGCTTTTTAAAAATATTATCTCATTTGATCCTCACAACAATCCTTTGAGGTAGGTGCTGTTATCTCTATTTTACAGATAAGGAAATTAAGAAAAGCAGAGGCTAAATGACTTCCCCAGGGTCACACAGTAGAGTACCAGAGGCTGCATTTGAACTCAGGTCTTCCTGACTCCAGGTCCACTCCCCCTAACCAAATGGAAGAATATCACATGAATTTGAACTGTTTCATCACTCTTATCTACCCAGTGTCTTCCTCCTCAAATTCTCCACAAAACCCTTTCCAGCAGTACCAATTCCAATATATCACTGATTGATACTGTTTTCATAGGTGAGGAAATTGAGTCACCAAGAGGCTGTGTCTTCCTAAGAGTCTTGCTATGTATCTGAGCAAACCTTGGCGGGGGGATCCCAGTTCTTTTAATTCCCAGAGGTAGACTCTTTGCACAATTGAGAACCATCACTTTCTCTCTGAAAAGAGTAGGTAACTTTGAAGTCAGAAACCTGGATTATGGGAAATCAAGAAGTTTTTTTCCTGATCTGTAAAATGGGCACAAATACCTGTTATTTGCATTGTCCATTTCATAGAGTTGTGAGTTATCAGTAGAGCCCAATATCTTGATATTATTATATTTATTTTGTTCTTGCTGTTAACTGTCTTCCCATGTAAAGATTCTTTTCTTTTTTTCTTTTCATTATGGATGCTTACTACTGTTACATCACATTCATTTCCAAATGTACGCCTCCCTGCTCTCCTACACAGCAAGGCATCCCTCTTTACAGATTTTTAAAGAGGGAAAGAAAAAAAAAACAGCTCAGCAAAACCAACACATCAACAGTGTTTGATAGTAGAGGCAATATTCAACATCCATAGTCAACTTAACTCTGCACTGAAACAGAGGAAGACACATTTTCTCAACTTGTCTGAAGGGCCCAGCTTGGTTAATATAATTATGCAATGTTTAGTTTCCTATGTTTTGCTCTTTCTTCGTAAATTGTTGTAGTCATTGAGTACACTGTTTTGCTGGTCTTCCTTACTTCACTATGCATTACTTATATGAACAAGTTTTTCATGTTTCTCTGAATTCTTTATACAGTATTTTGAATTCTTTTGGTTAGCCATTCCCTAAACAAGGGCATCTATCTACTTTAAAAGCAGTAGAATGTCATAGTGAATAGAGTCCTGGCTACAGTTGCAATAAACCAGTGTTCACAGTCCATCTCTGGTATTTACTAGTTGTGTGACCCTGTGCAAGTCAATTAATCTCTGGGAACATCAGTTTCCTCTTCAGCAAAATGGGAGTAATATCAGCACTTATTTTATATTATCATGAGGATCAAATGAGAAAACAGGTGCAAATCTTAAAGTGCTTTATAAAGGTTGGCTGTTCTTTGCTAAAATGAAAAATGCTGTCTAAATATTTAGGTGTGTTTGGAATCTTTCTGCCTTAACAGTCTTGGGGGTACATGTTCAACTGTGAGAGCTCTAGGTCAAAGGCATGAATATCTAAAATTTTAAAAACATACTTTCAATTTGCTTTCCAGAACGGTTGCCCCAGTTCACTTGGCAGTGTATTGTATTAATGTGTCAGGCCCAGCTTTTCATAGTGTGTTTCTGAGTTCGTATTTTCGGTATATGAATGTCTGGTTCTGTGTCAGAGTCCATGTGCTCTTGGCTTTTGAGTATCTCTGTTCTGTTCTCTGTTTCTTTTCTGTTTAGACCTAAACTTGGAAGGCATCTTCCACCCACTGCCTATGCCCATGATCCAACAGGTTCTTCTCAGGCGAAGAGGTCCAGGTGGCCAAGTTGGACAGGAGTTGCATACGAGCCCCTGGGTTCCGCGTCGCGACATAACACTCAATCCACGGTACGATCTACAGCTCAGGGAGCCCTCAGAGCGTGCTTCTCATTGGCCTGGGGCACGTTTGGCAGGTTACTGCTCTGACCACAGCAACAATCCACCCCTTCATTTTCTCTTGGGCTTGGGGTCAGCCCGCAGCAACCACCCATAGTGTGGTCTCAACAAGGCCTGGAGGAGCCACGGATGGGAGCGGCGAACACAAGGGCCACTGGCCCTCAGCGATCGCAGGGCACGTTCTGCAGACGCCTCAGCTGCAGCAGGCACAGGCCCTGGGGACAGAAAATCGCGGCCCAAGGGACAGAAATCCAGCCAGGGCCAGAGGAGGCGGGGCATGGGCTGGAGCTGCTGGGGGGGGCGGTGAGGTGTGCGAGAGAGAACAGAGAAGGGGGAAATGGGGGGGGAGAGAGAATAGGGATTTTTTTTTTATAGGTGAAGGAGGAACAGGCCAGGAGGGATAGAGCGGGAAGGGTCTTCCAGAAGGGTTGGGGAAAGGGGGAATTCCAGGGGGAGGGGGAGAGAGGGAGGGGCGAGGGCTATTCCCGGCAGGGGAAGAGGTGGTAGAGAGGGAGGGGCGGGGTGCACACTGCACACACACACACCCCCCGCCCCGTTTTTGTTTCTCACCCATCCCGGGGTGGGAGCTGTCCACGAGGCCGGCAAGATCCCGCCCCGCCCCGCCCCCTCCTCGCACACGGGGTCCGGCCCCCCGCCCGCCTCTTTGTATCAAACATCCGGGTTTCCCCGCGGGCTCCACTTTGCCTTCGCGGCTCAGGAGCCATTTTGGACTCAGTTCAGCTCCCCCCCCCCCCCCCCCCCCCCCCCCCCCCCCCCCCCCCCCCCCC
>NW_020954598.1:4037131-4058920 GCF_900497805.2 Vombatus ursinus
CTCCGGAGCTGGAGCTTGCACCGGCCTCTCCTCGTCGTCGTCTCGCTGTCCGCAGCCGCCGCCGCCGCCTCCTCCTCGTCCCTGCTTCCCGACCCCACCACCCGCTCCCCCGGCGCCCCCAGCTCCGCCGCGCTATGCCTGCGCCCGGCGCGCCGCAGCCCCCTCCGCCGCAGCCCGCGCCTCCCCGCTCCGCCGCCGCCCCCCAGCCCAGCTGCCGCCCCCCGGCCGTCACCGCCGCCTCGCCCCGGAGCCCGGGCCGCAGCCGAAGCCTCATCCACCTCCTGCACGTCGTGCGCGCTCCGCAGCTGCCCTGAGCCCCCAGCCTGAGCCCCGCAAACTTTGGGGTCTGGGTGTGCGCCCCGCGGCCCCGGCCCCTCTGCCCGCGGTGGCCCCGGACTCCCTCTGGACAAAGTCTCCGGGCGCGCGTGGGGAGGAGGTGAAGGAGCAGCAGCGGCGGTAGCAGCGGGAGCCGGAGCAGGAGCCGGAGCAGGAGCAGGAGCCGGAGCCAGAGCAGCGGCAGCAGCAGCGCGCCCTCGGCGGGGCCGGGGCTGGCCCTGCGCTTGCTTCACCCCCTCCCCTGGCCCAGCCAGCCGGCCCGCCGAAGTCAGGGGACCCGGCCGCGAGCGCCACAGGGAGTGGAGTCGCTGGGTCGGAATTGACCGGAGCGCCTTCTTTGCCTGCACCCCGCGGGCTTCTTCCCGCCGCTTCCTTCTGAACTCCCTTTCTGGGGCTCCTTTCTGCCTCCTCCTCCTCCCTGCCGGCCCCCCGCGTGGCGCGCGGTGTTTTTGTCTTCGTGGAAGATGACGGCGCCTTGGGTCACTTTCGCCCTGCTTTGGGGATCGCTTTGCGCAGGTGAGTGTTCGCGAGGGCTTCTTGTGGAAGACATGCTCGAGGAGGCTGTACCTCCGAGCTCTGCTCGAGACTCCATCATTCCCCCATCCCAAGACCCCCGAGGTCCGGTGACCTGGGATCTGTTTCTTAAGTTTTCAGTTCCCGGGGGGCTGGGGGGCGGGGCGGGGTGTGTGTTCGCGTGTCCGCGAGGCCCGCGGCGTGCGAAACTCCCTGCAATGTTTACCAACAAAGGAACTTCCCCGAAGCCTCGTCCAAGCACCTGTACCTTCTGCCCGTTCCCCCCCCCCCACCCCGAGTGCCTCGGGTTTGGGGCGAAACCTCCAGGTCTCGGAGGGGACCGTCGCTGTGGTGGCTTTTTCGCGTTTTCTCAGCTGCAGCCAGGCATGGCTGGTAGAGGCTCGCGGGGGTCAGCTTTGCCGCGCGAGCTCGTAGCCTTTCGGGCCCCTGTTGGGGAGGGGGCGGCCGCGTGACCTGAGCTCCAGAAGGATTCGCGCTTCTTGGAGAGAATGCATTGTTGCTGGACAGCGTTCCAAGCTACCCCCACAGAGGTCCGGGTGGCTGAGGGGCGCCTCCCCTAACCCATCCTTAAAGAAATGTGCACAGAACTCGAAAGTCTCGTTCGGATGGTGAAAGTCTCTGGGGGGAGGGGGAGGTTTGAGGTGATTTGTGGCGGGATGAGCTAATTTTGAGTTGTAAAAACCAAACCCAGTCACGTCCTTTACCCTGGCACGTTAGAGAGTCTGAGGTTTTTGTTTTTCAGTCTCTCCAACTATTTGCTAATTTATTGGACTCTGTTGCTGCTTTTGGAACGGGTAAAGGGGCGGAGCGGAGTAATAGGCAAGTTAGCTTTAAACACCGGTAGAGGGAATGTCGAGATCGGGGACCCATGGGGCTATTTTAAATTGTACCTCCCTACCCGGGTTGGAAAAAGTGTTTGTCTTGAACTAAACGGGAGGTCTCTGCTTGAGCAGCAGCCCCGGCCCTGAGCACCGCCTGATTCGGAGAGTGGCGGCTGGCCGGTTAGGTTGGAGGGGGGCGATTTTGAGCTGCGGGCCGCCGGAGCGTTCTGGCTAAGCTTTCGGGGTTCTCCCTGGAGCGTTCAGCGCTCAGTACCCTTTTTTAATTCCCTTCGGCCCTTTCTGGGAGCTCAGCCCCGCGGCAAGGTACTGCCCCGCCCCCTCGTAATCCCTCGGCCCCTCGGGGCCGGGGGGTCGCTTTAGTAGTTAGGGAGGGGGTTGGAGAAGAGGAGGAGGAGGAGGCTGGGCCCCAGATCCCGGGGCTCGGAGCGCAGCTGTGCGCGGCCGCTGCGCGGGGCCGGCTCGTGTTTAAGACTCGGGGGGAGGGGAGGAGAGGGGCGGGGCAGGAGAGGGGGAGGGGAGAAAAGGGGAAAAATAACAAGTCTCCCCTTTCGGGGATTGGCGAACAATGCTGTGTGTGAGAGCAGGCTCACCAGCGCACACACGCACACACACACACACGCGCGCGCACACACATATACACACAGACACACCACACCACACACCAACAACACTCACTCGGATTCTTGACTGTCCCTCCCTCTGGCCAGTACTTTGCATTGAATTGCAATATTTGTTTATACACGGTCTCAAAACACACTCCTTCCCCTCCCTCCTCCGTCCCCCCAACCAAATGTGATTTCCCACGGTTAAAGGCCCAGTGTCGGGCTTGCATTAGATCGGGCCCTGTGGGTGCAGCTGAATTTGGATTGTTTATGCGGGAGAGGAGGCCGAACTTGAAGGGTTGCGTTCACCAAGTAGAGGTCCTATACTCCTGCATGGATTTCTCTTGAGGCCTCTCCCTCCCTCCCCCACCCCCCCCAGGGAGTGAATCGTCCGGCCGCTGTTTAGATTGGAAGCAACATCTAGGGTCCAATAGGACATCTGGAGCCATTTGGTTCTGGGCTGCTGCTACTGTGATGTTTAGGAGATGTAGAGGTGTTAAAGCTGACTTCCCTATTAGTCGAATTTAAAGGAAGCCCCTTAGCCTTCCCCTCTGCTCGTGGCCCGGGGGCGGAGCAGGGACACACCCCCGGCTGCGGGTTTGGTTTTGGGAAAGCCAGGGCTCGGGTCTTTGTTCCGAGCCCCCATTAAACATGCAGTGTAGCCTCCTGGGCCCTGGCTGCAGCGGTTCCGTTGGGAGTATGGGGAAGTCGCATTTGTGGGGCAGGGACCCTGAGGCATTCCCACTCAGAGGGGTTTGTGGGTTCCATGAGCTGTTTGTGTAGAAATTGTGCTGAAGCTAAGGATGCAATTAACCGAACTGGTCACTGGTTGTGTGAGTGGAGGTGGGGGGAGGGATCAGGGGGAGGGGTCAAGGGGATGACCAGAGGATTGGTAGGCAAAGTACTTTACCCAAAAGGACCCCGAGTTGTTTCTCTTTGAAATGACAGGGCAATTTGAGAAGAGTTTTTTTAAGTGCATCGGTGCACCTTGTGGGGTGGCTAGTAACTATGTAGAATAAACAAGATGCACTCTAGTACTCCTTCCTGCCCCAGGCAACGCCCAGTCATCCTGCTTAATTGGGGGTGTCCCAAAAGTCTTAGTGCATTTTAAGCTTTAATTACTTAAACCGGCACTAAGTCTTTTGGAGCTTCATGTATATACTTATATACCTAGCTGTGTGCTAGATGTCTTCCCCCTCCCACTTTTAGCCTCCCCCTCCCCCAGACTATAGTCCTCTTCAATATGGATTCAGACTCCCAGCATTGTGTGTGTGTGTGTGTGTGTGTGTGTGTGTGGTGGCGGGACGACATTAGGAAGCCAAAGCTACTTATAGGATATGCTCAGACACTCCTCCTAGCCTAGTTTCAGGTGTTAAGACCTTTCAATGTTTGTACAATTTATTCTCAGATAATTTTTTTTGGAGGGGAAAGGGGAAGTCCCTTCAGCGCTCCTCCGTATTTATTTTCACCAAACATTTAAGAATTTACTTCTCAGTCTTATAAGCAGTTGAGGGCAAGGGGTGTGGAGTCATTGAACAACTTTAGCCTTAGAAGTGATGGGATCCCATTCGTTTATTAGGAAGATTATTTTGGCCGCGTTGTGATCGAATTGGAGGGAGACCAGTTTGAAGGCAGTCACAACAGTTAGGGGCAAGAGGGATTGAGGGCTTGAATTACAAACATGTCTATCAGAGGATCATTGGTCCTGAGCTGGAAGGAACCTTAGAGATCTTTGAGGCCAAACCCCTTCTTTTATCTTACAGAAGTGTAAACAGGTTCAGAGCTGCAGTGCCTTCTTTTTTAGTTTCTATTTATTTTTTAATTTATGGAATAAAACAAGCATTTCCATAACATAGAACAATAAAAAGGATGATTGCAGTGCCTTTTTGATGGTCACACTGGTGTTAATAAAAAGAGCCAGGATTCAAACCAAGGCCCTGTGCTGTCCAAGGCTTTCCATTTCCTTAAATTTCTCTAGCTCAGGAGTTCTTAACCTAGTTTCTGGGAACTTGGTTGTTTTTTTTTTTTAATATTTTGGTAATCTTTTCCGGTGTAATTGTTTTTTTTTCTAATCCTACATATTTTATGTATTGAAAAACATTACCCTGAGATGGGGCCTTTTAGAATGCTTCTCTTTACCCTGATAGACCTCACTAGGTTGTCAAAGGGATTCATGACACAAAAAAGGTTAACAACCCCTGCTCTAGACTAGCTAGAAGTTCATTGGTGACAGAAAGAAGGAGGCACACATGAGGCAGTTAGTGGAGTTAGAATCTACAGGGGTCTCAGGATCGTAGATGTAAAGCTGAAAGAGAACTGAAAGGCCATCTAGTTCAACCACCTCACTTCACAATTAAGGAAACTGAGGCTTACGTAGGTGAAGTGACTTGCCCAGGGTTATTATGATTCCAGAACCTGTGCTCTTTCCACTGTAACATGTAGATGGGAGTGAAGAAGATGCAATATAGTCAATGATGACTTCAAAGTCTTGAACTTTGTGAACCAAGAGAGAATGGTGGTGCCCATCAACAGAAGTTGGGAAGAAAGGAAGGCTTATGGGGAAGATGTTCACTTTGGGGCATTGTGAGTTTGAGGTGCTGCAGGAGTCTGGTGAAGATGGTTAGGCTCTGGGAAATGAGAGACTTGTTCAAGGGAAAGTCCCTTGTGTAGAAGTGATCATGGAAGTCATGGAAATGAGTGAGATCAAGGAAGAGAAAATAAATAAAGAATATGTCCAAGTATAGAACTTTGAGGAACATCTACACTTTTATAGGAGGAGGAAGAAACACTTAAGGTGGAAGAGGGAGGTCAGAGGTCAAACCTGACCTTTGTAGGTTACATCCCTCTGGTGATTCCTGGCAGGCATGATTACAGTCACAAAATTAAATGCAGCTTCAACGTACGTATTTCCGGGAAGCTGGCAAAAAAACCAAACAAACAAACAAAAAAACCCCAAACCCCGAATTAAATGCGTAAAGGGCTCGAGAGGATGCTAAATTCTCTGCTTCCTGCTTGATGGGGAGGGGGAGGGAATTAAGTTAATTTACTTAATCAGTAAGCCTCAGGCAGGAGCTTTTCAAATGGTTTGGCATTTTGGATGAAACTAAATTTAGGAAAATCACCCATTGTATGTCTCCCTAGGAGATTCCCAGTGTGGAAGCTGTACTGACTGCATCCTCTTTTCTGATTAGAGTTCCATATACCAGTACATTATCATCATACCTGGTGTGGGGTGGTAGAACGACAGTGGACATGGATTCATGTGAGGCTAGATCTAGGATTAGAAGGGATTTTACTCCCTCATTTTAGATGTGGAAAAACATGCTTAGAAAGTGACTTTCCCAGTGTCACTCTGCAAGTATGTATCTTTTTTTTTTAAGGCAATTAGGGTTAAGTGACTTGTCCAGGGCCACACAGCTAGTAAGTGTCTGAGGCTGGATTTGATCTCAGATAGAGGAGTCTTCCTGACTCCAGGCCTGATGCTCTATCTCCTTCACCACCCTGAAACGTTGGCTGGAACCAAGCTGAATGACTTTACATACTAAGCGGATGGAATTTGTATTTTATCCTAAAAGCAATAGGGAGCCACTGTAGCTTCTTGAGCAGGGAAGTAACTTATCTGTGCTTTGTAAAGATTATTTTTGGCAGCTGTATGAAGGATGGATTGGAGAGCTGATAGGAAGCAGGGAGACCAGTTGGGAGGCTATGGCTGTGGTCTAGGCAAGTAGAGATAAGAACCTAAACTAGAGTGGCAGCCATGTCAGTTGAGACAGAGATGTTGTGAACAAGACTGGGCAACTCATTCATATGAAGAGTGAGAGGGAAGAATCAGGGATGGCTCTGAGGCTGCAAATTTGTGTGATGGGAAGAATGAGGAGGAGGCTTCAGTAGCAATGGGACATCTGGAAGATGTCCCCTGGGAGGGGAAGATGACGAGTTTCATTTCAAACAAGTTGAGTTTGAGATGTTTAGGGGAGGGCCAGATATGTTCATTCTGGAATTATCTGCATAGAGATAGTAGGTGAATCCATGGGAGTTGATGAGATGACTGAGGAAAAAAAAGAGCCTAGGAAATGTAGATAGGTGAGACGTGGATGATGATCTTGCAAAGGATACTGAGCAAAATTATTGGATCATAGCTTTGGAGCTGGAAGGATGCTTGCAAAATATGGAGGGCAGCACTCTCATTTTACATAGGGGAAACCTGAGGCTGAGTGGTTAAGTGACTTGCCCAAGGTCACACAGTTAGTGCTCGTGTGGGCAAGATTTGAACTCAAGTCTTCCTGGCTTAAAGTCTAGTACTCTGTAATTGGATTTGGTAATTACCAAACTATTGGTAACTGCTGCTGTAGGAAGCCAGAATGTAAGGAGTTGAGAAATTCACGAAAGGTAAGGCAATGGGGACAAGGTGTGTAGATGGCTCTTTCTAAAAGTTTGACTGAAAAGGAGAAAGGGCAGTGGGTGGCAGGAGCACTCTTAGGTATTTTAAATAAGGGTTAACTCCAGCTCAGGCATGGTTGTAGGCAGCAGGAAGGGAAATATCACATAAAGAGAAATTGACATTTAGAGTCTGGCTCAAGGGCACCAAGCAGAGGGCTTGACCTTGGCAAGAAAAAGAGCCACCTTTTCTTTAGAGACTGGGTGATGGGAGAGGCAGGCTGGGGGGGGGGAGGTGTGTGGCAGAACAGTGATCTGGAAAGGTTTTGATGTATAAAATGGTAGAGAAAAAGGTGCTTAAGCTGGGTGGCTGCTATTTTTCCAATAAAGGAAAAAATGAAGTCCTACTTGGGGAGTGGGGAGGGGAGGATAGCATTTAGGAGACTTGAAGAAAGGGTTTGGGACTAAAGTTATATGGGGAGTGCTGTAGAGAGTCAATTAAGGAAGAATTGAAAAGGATTACTAAAGGGGGCAGTGAGGACTCAGTTGAATTTAGATAACAGGAATTTTTTAGTGTTAACAATTGTGCTGCTGAGTAACCAGGGGAATGTAGAGGGTGGGGATATCGCAGTTGGGGGGTTTGACAATGTATAAGTAGGACAGGAGGGGTAGGGATTCAAGGACAGGGTTTGATTGAAATGGTTAACCATGGGGATAAGGAAGGTGAGATCAGAGCTGGGAATGACTCCAGATCATAGTATGAATGAAAAATAGACTGAGTGATCCATGAGACAAGGAATGGTAGTAGGATGTGAATAAAGAAGAATTTTGGAGATCTGAATGATGGTGATAAAACACTTAGACTTGATGGTAAGATCAGAGGTCGAACCATTTCTGTGTGGAGTTGAGTTGGAGTGGAGGTGCTGTCGTAGAGTTGGAGCTTGAACTGGGAAGCCAGAGGCTATCAATTGAAATCCCGGGTTGTCAAGGTGGAGGTTGGAGTTTGGAGGGAAAGTTCCTTGAGAAAGGAGGAAAATGACCTGGAGATTGGGAAATAATTGTCAGTAAACATTTATTGAGCACCTCCAATGTGCCAGGAACTGTGTTAAACACTAATTGCAACAAAGATCTGGACAGTGTGATGAGGAAGATAGCAATTCCTTTAAGGTTCACTCGGAGTGATGGCAGCAGAGGCAGGTTGTGGGGGTGGCAAAGTGGAACGGAGTGTCCTCCCACCCCCTAGTGGGGTGAGTGTGATGAGAGCTGTGTCCAGGAGGGAAAAACATTGGCAGGAATATAATCTTTTGGGAGGGCAGAGGACCAGTTTCCATGAGAGAAAGAAGATGGGAAGAGTGAGATTTAAAGGTGTGTGACAAAAGGATCATGGGGTCATAGATTTAGAGCCAAAAGGGGTCAGTGAGCTGAACCACCACCCTTATTTTATACATAAAGAAACTCAAGCGAGTGAATGACTTGCCTGGGGTCCCACAGCTAAAAAAGCATGTGAGGCAGAGGATTTCAACCCAGTCCTTCTTGACTACAAGTCCAGGTCGCATACACTATGTCATGCCGTATCTATTAAGTTTTGTTAAGAGTAGAAGGTTCCAGAAAGGAAAAGGCAGAGTAGTGTTTGGGAAAAGAGTAGGGTTAAAGTGGATGGTGATAGGGATCTAGGAAAGTAGGTTTTTACCTATTTAATGGGATTATCTCAGGGATTAAGAAAAGAGGAGGGGAAAGTGTTAATTTAGAATCTTTTGCCTGTGACTCTTATGCTCAGCTGATGGGTGATCAGTCAGGTGTCTTCAGCAAGGAGGTTTAAGCCTTAGCAAATAGTTGGAGATAGAGGCCCCAGGGGCCTGACTCATCTTCACCATCAGTTCCTTTGACTTTTTCTAAAAGGGCCAGAGATGACGCAAGTCCAAAGATAGCCTAGACTGGGAGTGTGTATTTGGTTCCTGGTTGAACCTGGTTTGTGTAGCTCCTCCTTCCCCTCTTGGAGTTCCTGGAAACAAGAAACCTGGTGTCTGTGGCCCTAGTCCTAGTGGTCAGAGGCTCTTGGCGTTGTGGCTTCTCTCATCCTTAGGTGAAACAGGGCCCAGTAACTGGTAGGAAATTGAGGCTTGTAAATCCAATCCTTAGGTGCTGGGTGATAAGGAAGGGCTTGGGTCGTTGTGGTGATAAAGATAGTAAGCATCAATTAAGGCAGTGTGGTTCAGTGGAAGGAGAGTGCCCTCTCCTGCCTCAGTTTTCATTGTGCTCCATTCACCTTGTATAGCCACAGATGCATGTAACCCCTTCCTTCAGGCCAGGGACATTCATTGCCTTCCCTCATTAGAGCTTAACAAATGCTTGAATTTGTATGAGTTGATTTGAATTGGTCTTGAATTCAAAAGGCCTGCATTCCCAGATTACAAATCTGCCACTTGAGTAAGCTTGGGCAAATTACCCTTTCAGAGCCTGTCAGTTGATGATAACATTTATTCTACCTGAGAGGCAGTGTTGCCTAGTGTTTAAAGAGCTGGCCTTAAAGCCACAGGGACCCGAGTTCAAATCCCATTTTAGACAAATACCCTGGGCAAGTTAAGTAAATAGAGAAAGCATTAGTGCAAATTACCAGAGTGAGATTTCTGTACTAATGGGACCACTGGTCCAACTCCTTAGGCCCTTCATCCCAAGGTTATTAGGAGAGAGAGAGAACTATAAAAAGGTGAGGTTTTCATTTTCATCAAATACAATTTCCCTTTCACTGGAAGAGTATTGACAGCTCCTCAGTCAGCTTTTGCTTCACCTCTTTCAGTGGTTAAAAATCTGTGGAGAAAATGAACCCATTCTCTTGTTGGACAAATCTCATTGGGATAAAGTTCTTCCTTATATTAAGCCCTTTTGACATATAAGAAAATGAGCCTGGGGTGGATAGATGATCTGTCTCAGTGACAGAGCTCAGGGCTGGCCCCTAAATCTCCACCCCCTCCCCCAACGAAGGCTTGGCCCAGCACCTATTTGTTTTGATATCTTCTTACATTGAGCCAGTCTCTTTCAAACTCAGGTGGGAAGTTCCAGATGTCAGCCTACTTGCTGGTGGGAGTGAGGGGCTTGACAGCTCAACCTTGGTTTCCCTCAAAGTGTTTGCCTTCTTTTAGTTGGGGCTGAAGAGAATGTCATTTCTAGCCCTCCCTCCACTTTATAGCAGCAAATTTAGGTTCAACAAGAAAAATAATATGGTAAAAATATATTTACTAAACCAATAGGTGTTTGCTGAACATCTTCTAAGTTCTCATTCCTGTGTTCTCTTCTGTCATGAAGAAGACAAGGGAGGACATACCATTTCAGTCCTAGTTTAAACAGCAATACTAATGCTAATAACCATCCATCTATCTATAAGATGCTTTGCATTTTCCAAAATTCTTTTCCATACTCTGTCTCATCTAAGCTTTTTGGCTACCCAAGACAGTCAGAGGTAAAAGTGGAAGTCCAGAAAAGGGAAGAAGCATTTATTAAGTTCCATATTATGTTCCAGGCACTGTCTTAAACACTTTACCCTTTCTGGTCAGTGGTGTTATCCCCATTATACAGTCGAAGAAACTGAGGAAAAAGGGTTAAATGACTTGCCCAGGGTCATATAGCTAGGAAGTATCTTGAGGCTGGATTTGAACTGAGGTCTTCCTGATTCCAGACCCAGCACTCTATCCACTCTGCCACCTAGCTGGCTGTCTTGATAGAATTTTTTTATCTTAACATTTATATAATATGTTAATATCTACAGAACTATGGATAATTATTTCATCATATTTTAATAATAACCTTGTAAGATAGGTGCCATTATTTTTTCCGATTAACTTGTCTGTGCCTCCATTTCCTCATCTGTAAAATAAGGGAGTTGCATTAAATGACCTTCCAGCTCACTTTTAGCTCTAAAGCTGTGATACAATTTAAACTCCTTGAGGGCAGGGATATCACATTTTTTATTTAAAAAAAATTTTTTCTCTCCAGAATTTAATGTAATGCCTAGCATGTGCTCAATAAAAGGTTATTAATTAATTAATTGATGATCCTCAGGGTTCAGATAGCTAGTAAACATCTGCTGTAGTACTTGAAGCCTGGTCTTCCTGACCCCTCCAGTCTAGCACTTCATCCACGATGTGCTTATTGAACAAATTTAGGAAACCCCTCTGTGGGTCTAGTCCTATTCAATTCAACATATTTATTAGGGCTCTGTGTACAAGGTACTCTGCTTAAAGTCCTAGGAATGCAAAAAGAAAACACATACCTTGCTTATAAGTAAATGTAAACCAAATTGGAGTCAGGGGTGGGGATGAATCAGGACTTACCCCTACTGAGAAGTTTGGATCCCCTAGGAGACTGTGAAATTCTTGGCTATCTGAGAATTAGTGAGGTAGAAAATGTCTTAACTGGTGATGGTGGCTGGGTGATGTTGAAGGCTCAGTTTCAAACTCATTTCCTGAAGTTGCAAGTCCTGATATGATGACTGTTAGGCATCAGTGCTTTTTAATGACAGTTTTCTAGCCAGTCTCTATTTAAGCAGTATATTTCTTTTTTAAAATTAAAAAAAATTATTATGAAAATTTAAAAATATTTCATTTTTTAATTCATTTTTTCCATTTTTTCTTCCCTCCCACCTGCTCCCCCAATTTAAGAGGAAAATAAAACCCTTTTAAGAAATATTCATGTTAACAAAACAAATTCCCACATTGTCCATGTCCAAAAATGTATGCCTCATCCTGCCACTTGAATCTGTCACCTGACTGTCATGAGGTAAGAAACTTAGTTCAAGATCAGTCTTCTGGAGTCATGGTTGGTCATTTGCACAGATCAGAGTTTTTAAATCTCCCAAAGTTCTTTTTCTTTGCAATATTGTTATGGTATAGAGTGTTCTTCTGGTTCTACTTATTTCATTCTGCATCAATTCATACAAATCTTCCCAGGCTTCTCTGAACCCATCCCTTTCATTATTTCCTACAGCACAATATTATTTATTATATTATAGTTACATACCATAGTTTGTTTGACTATTTCCCAGTTCTTTGCCATGGTAGAAGAGCTACCATTTATGTTTTTTGAATACTTGGGTTCTTTTCCTCTTTCATTGATCCCTTTGGGGTTATACCTAGCCATGGTATCAGTGGGTCAAAGGGTATGCATAATTTAGTGACAATTTAGATATTTCTGGGACGTAGTTCTAAATTACTTTTCAGGATGGTACCCCATTTCATAGCTCCATATTCCTGTTTTCATGAAGCCTCTCCAACGTTTGTCATTTTCCTTTTTTTTTTTTTTTGGAGGGGGGTCAATGAATGTGAAGTAGAAACTGTTATTTTAATTCAGATTTCTCGTAAGTATAAGTGATTTGGAGCAGTTTTTCATGTCTGTGGATAGCTCACACGTTTTCCTTTAAGAAGTGCCTGTTCATATCCTTTGACTATCTGTCAGATGGGGAATGGCTCTTATTCTTACAAGTTTTAGAATTGAGACCTTTATCAGAAATTTTGAACAGTCTATTTAAGAGTTCTCTGTGCTTAATACTAAATCTTAAGTGTAAGTCCTTTAGGATCTAGTGTAAAGAATACACAAATATGGGGAAGATCAGTAGCTTTCTAGTGAATTCCCAATGTGGGCACTCCTTCCACTCTAGAAAACATCTATAACTTTAAGTAAACCGCCTTGGATAACAAGAATCACTCATCTGTCAGATAAGACACAGTTAAGTCCTAGAGAGTTTCTTGAAACACAGAGAAATTAAGTGACTTGCCACAGATCATATAGCTAGTAAGTATCAAATAGAGGATTTGAACCTGGAATGTTCATGATTCCAACCCAACTGTGTATCCTGTAGTCTCCATGCTGCATCGAGAGTAAAGAAATTACATAGAAAAATCCTCCCTTGGCAGTTTGGCCTATAGTTGTTTTTTCTTGGAAGAACCTGCAGCCGTGTGGTGACGGTGTGGTTTATTGTTGGAGTGAGGGAATCATGTCCTCACCTGGATCAGTCCACAGTCTGCTGTCACTTTACTGTACAGTTTTTTAAAAGGGAAACCATGCCCTGTGGGAATGAGTGGCATTACTATTGCTCAGAAAAGGTTCTTTACTAATTAAAAGAAACAGCTCATTATTGTGATTACATAAAAGGCAGGTTTTTCTGCTAACAAAGTTGTGGCTGGTACTGAGGTTGTATTCTAAGAAGGTTGTGGGTGAACCTGAGGTTTTCCTGTTTTGTTTTTTTCTTCTGGCAGGTTTGGGATGTGTGGTCTATTACCCCTCCTAACCCCTCCCCTGAAAGTGAAAGCATTACTGATGTAACTTCTTGGTTAACTGTGGGCAGCTGTGTGTTAGGCTTCAAGGCTGAGGGAGTCTGTAACCATCATTGTGTGACCTCCAGGTGCGGTTTGGACCTGGAAAATAGAATAGTTAGAAGGCAAAAAAGACATATAATTGGACAGGAGAGGCATTCCCCAGCTCAGACCATGTTTCCTAAAAGTTTGTAAGTCAGGTCTTTTGAACCCTGTTTCTCATAGGAACAATGTTCCCAAGCCAGCCCACAAAAGCCTATTTAACCTTGAATTAAGCTGAACTACAAATTGAATAGCATTAGCTGAAGTTCTGGGCCTGTGTGGCAAGCTGGGAAGGGACTGTGTGCCCTGCCTGAGGGAAGTGGTGCTGGAGATAAAAAGCTTTGCACTTGGAGTTGGGAAGATCTGAAGTCAAAAGTGGCCACCAATACTTACTAGCTGTGTGATCCTCCGGCAAGTTACTTGACCTCTCAGCCTCAGTTTCCTCATCTGTTAGGATAAAATGAAATAATATTTGTGAAGCACTTGGCAAACCTTAAAATGTTATCTATATTAGTGCTAGCTATGAGGAGATTTAGACTACGCATATGACTAGCCTTTGGCAAAGTTTTGAAATAGGAGAATCTTGGGTTGAGCACCACCAAGTCCCTCTCTGTGCCCCTTTCCTGTCTCTTTGAATCTTGTTCTTCAGCCCCAAATGACTTCCCTCTCCTCCTTTCCTCCCTCACTTGGCTGACTGTTAAGATGAAAGCAGTCTAAAGTAATTCACGCTGATGAGAAAGGGAAGCTAGCTACCCCCAAATGAATCTCTCATTAGTGCAATTTCAGGCATTGTGACAAAATGAAGTGTGAACATATTTAGTCTCCTGTATGGGAAGATGTTTTTGAGTTGTGGGGACCAGGGCTGTTCTGGTGAAGAATCTGTCCCTGAGCTGTCCCCTCTTTTTCACAGCTTCTTTCATTTTTTTCATTTATGAACCCACTGGTTCTTTGAAAAAGTTCTAAATGTTTATGTTCTTAGCAACCTAGTGGAAGTTCCAGCCAAAGATAGATATCAGGTAGTATTTTATGGGTGGCTCAGATGCAAGGTTATCTGTAAGGTTTGGGAGGGAGGGACGGAGGAGAGGACGAGGACTGCTTCTGTTTCTTTGTGACAATTTTCTTCCCCCAAAGAGTGGTAACAGCATATAGGGACTTAGAGGAATGAGTTTGGGGCTTTCCCTCCCTTTCTTCCCTATGCCCTCCTTGGGACCCAGTTTAGCTGGGCCTGGGCATTTGAGATTGGACAGGCTCACCAAGGCAGGATAGGTGACCTGGGAAGGTATGGTCCCATAGGACCATACCAAACAAAAGGAAAAATAGGTAACAGGGAGGAGATCCAAGAAAGTAGAACATTGGTGACAAGTGGGAGTGTCCTAGCACCAGAAGGAGGAGCACTGTTGGAGGTGTCAGGTGTCAGACAACCAAAGTACAAGTAGATAGATTCAGGGAGATCTCTTAGCAGATGGCAAGGAGATGGAGATTCAGGGGACAGAATTTCATTCTCCTGCTAAAACTTAGCAAGATAGGGAGGGCTTCAGTCTTGGAAGAACAGGAACTCTAATCAGTGGATAAGCATTTATTTATTAAGTGCCTTTCTGTGTCCCAGGCACCGTGGTAGGTGCCGGCAGATAATGAGTCAGAAATAAAACAATCTCTTCCCTGAAAAAGCTTACATTTTATATGATGTGGGGAGGGGATATACAGTGTGTACATACATAAATATATACAAAATATATACAAGGTAGACCCAAGATAATTTGGGGGGAGGAGGGAATGTCTAGAAACTGTGGGGAGGGATCAGGAAAGGCTTCACGTAGAGATAACTTTTGAGCTGAGCTTTGAAGAGAACTAGGGATTTGAAGTTGGGGCATTGGGTCCTAGATGGGGGTCCAGTAATTACACAAGGGCAGCTAGGTGGTACAATGGATAGAATGTAGGCGCTGGAGTCAGGGAGAACTGAATTCAGATGTGGCTTTAGGTAATACTTGGTAGCAGTGTGACCCTGGGCATCACTTCACCCTGTTTGCCTCAGATCCTCATCTGCAAAATGATCTGGAAAAGGAAATGGCAAACCACTCTAGTATCTTTGCCAAGAAAAACCCAAGTGGAGTCATGGACAGTCGGTCATGACTGAAACAACTCAACAATAGCAACAACAAATTACACTGCAAATGGGTTACAGTATAAGGTGCTAGATCATAAGGATTCAGTCCAATAGCCCAGAACCAGAATACAAGGTCTGCAAGGCTGCTTAGGAGTTAAGCTTTGCTTCCACAGGGCCTTTATCTCTCCTCTGCCCGAGACTTGATTGATTCCAGAGCCTAGCCTGTAGGTGGGAGCAAGAGGGATATCAGAGAAGGAAGCAAGGATGATCTTAAGAGTTTTCTTATCAATGAAATGGGAGACAGAACTGTCTGTTTATACTAACCACCTTCCTTCCTAAAGAGAGGTTCTCAGCCTTTTGGATATAGACAACTCTTGAGTGAAAATTTTCTGTCTCTTTTTTCACTAGCTACTGTGCACAAACCTCCATTTGGCTCCCTGTGATATCACTTATAATGGATCCCCATTGCCTATGGGATCAAGTAACATTCAAGGCTCCCATGGAACTCTCTAAACTCATCCACTGCCACTACTTTCCTCATCCTCATCCTTCCAAGTACTCAGGTGCCTAATGCCCTTTCACACACAGACCATGTTTGTTCCTTCCTCCTGGCTTTTACTGATGCTGATCTTTACATACTCAAAAGGCTTTCTTCCCTTCTCTGTGTCTAAGGACTCTCATATAGAAGACAGTTGGACTCAATCTGCTTGGCTCTAAAGGGCAGAACCAGGAACAAATGGTGCCGTGTGCAAAGCTATGTAATGGAAGTCCTGAATTCAAGTCCCACCTCAGACCCTTAATAGCAATATGATTCTGGGCAACTCACCTAGCCTTTTTTGCCTCACTTGCCGCATCTGTAGAGTGGGTGAAATAATATCGCCTGCCTCCCAGGGCTGTTGTAAGGATAGAATGAAATAATATTTGCAAAGTGCTTCATAAACCTTAAAGCTCTAAAAAAATGCTACTTGTTATTATGGCTGCAAAGTGGCAGATTTCAGCTTTATATTGGGTGGGGGCAACTTCCTAATGGTTATACATCAAATGATCTGTGATTTAATTGACATGGATATGCCCCCGCTTGCCTTTTCTAGGAAACTTGTCTCTGCCCTCCCAGAAATTTGTCCCAGGGGGTCCAAAGTGCTGAAAGGCTTCCCCACATCCTCTTGACATTTTGAACAGGCTGCCTCCTCAGTAGCGGATTCTTCCCTAATAGAGGTATGCAGGATGAGTTTAGAAGTTGGTCCCCCTGTCAAAAATGCATGGGAGGTCGTGGGATGTGGACCAGATTCTCTCTGGGTTGGACAGGTACAGGTGGATGAGCATCAACCTCATTGGGAAGCATGTATAAGTTTACAGATCCATTTGGAGTACAACCCTTAGGACATTTCCCCTTAAATCAATTTGAAATTTACCTCTCACAAACTCTCACCCATTGTTTCTGGTTCTGCCTTTGATAGAACAGACCTTAGGCAGAGAGGAGGGGAGAAAGTTAGTGTTATAGAAAGAATGCCTGTTCATACCACTTGGACTAGATAATCCCTGGGTCCCTTCCAACCTGGAGACTCTGTTAATAGTTTTCTAGAACCTAAATCATGTTCTGTCTCCTACCAGAGGCTGGCTATTCTGGAATTACTTCATGTAGATCTCTATCTTCTGTGACCTCCTGGAACATGTAGGATAACTCCCTTTGGCACTTAATCACATATTGCTTTATACTTCACAAGGTTATTGTGAGAAAAACTTTCTGTTAACCTTAAAGTACAGTAGAAATGTCATGAATGGATTGGGTTTAGGTGATATCTAAAGTCTCTTCCTGCTCTAAATCAATGATCCTATTATTGTTCATGTCGGAGAAGCAGCAGCATCCACTACAAAGAGCAGTGATTTGGAGTTTGAAGAAGTTCTGGATTCAGACCTCACCTCTGCTACTGACTATGTAATCTTGGGTAAATCACCAGCTCCCTGGGGGCTTTGTCTGTGAAATGAGAGGGTTGTTCCAAATGGCTTCTAAGGTCTCCTGCCCTCAGCTCTAACTCTAAGATCTGGTCACTCTCCAAAAAAAAAAAAATCCAGTCTTTTTAAGGGCAGGGTCTTTGTCTGTATATGCTACTTCCACTCCAGTTCAACACTTGGTATCCATTGGTTATGTTAACTTTTATTTGAAGGTAGAAGAAAGATATGGAGTAGTAGATCTTTCTTTGTACTTTGCAGCCTCATTGATGATTTGACTTCTCATGATGGTATATTTGTTATTTGGAGATGAGGGCTATGGGAAGAGGCTTTTGCCTCGCTAAGGATGGAAGCTGAATGTTACTGCCTGTCTGCCCCTACACTGTCATGTAGTCATGGGTATTTATGAGACCTGGGCAGTTACTTGGAACTTCCTGGAGGAAGGATCATAGCTTAGAGCTGGAAGGGGCCTTAGAGGAGACCCAGTTCAACTTCCTGATTTTGCAGGTGAGGAACTCTTCCAATGTCATGTTAGATCACAAGTAGCAAGGCTCAGATTTCAACCCAGGTCTTCTGATTCCAAATCCAGTTCTCTTTTCATTAAACCATGCATACAGTTAAATACAAACTCTATAAAATACAAAATCATTTGAGAGCACTGGAGCAGTAATACCTTGTAGGAAAGAGGGAAAGCCTCCTATAAAGGATGGTACTGGAGGTGAGCCTTGAAGGCAAAAAGGTATCTGCAAGAGATTGAGGTGAGGAAGGACACCATGGAATATACATAGTTACAAATAACTATGTAACATGGTAGTTTGAGAAGAACAAAGGAGGCGTTAACTTCAGTCTGGTAGGGAGGGGGTGATGGTGTTGTTCATGAATTGGTGGAGGATCATAAAATCACAGATTGAGAACTAGAAGAGGATTGTGGAGGTCAATTAATGTGATTCCCCCATTTTATAGCTGACAAGAGATTAAGGGATTTGCCCAAGTCACCCAGAGGTGGTATGCTTCAGAACCAGAACCTTAATCTATTATAGGTGGGGAACTGAACTGTTCTGTGAACAGTGTTTGGATTCAGTCAAAGGGCCACACTTGAGAACCTAGAGGGCCACAGGAAGCCTTGAGGCCCAGGTTCCCCACCCCGAGTAGGTGCTCAGACTCTTAATCCGATGTTCTTTTCAATGCACTAACCTCACCTGAGCTGGGTTGTAAATAGAAGAGGATTTCAGTCTTCAGAGATATGGGGGGGAGGGATGATGGACTGTTCCCACCCCCCCCCACATGCAGGTCAAGATCAGAGTTACTTCTAGTTTGACAGGAATGTAGGGAAATAGGATGAAAGTAGGCCTGAAAGGTAAGTTAGGTTGGAGTTGGATTGTGGATGGTTTTACACACCATATTGAGGTATTAATATTTTATCCTAAAATAATTAGAAGGATTTTGTTTTTGTTTTTTGAGCAGGAGAGTAAGATGGATAGACCTCTGTTAATTGGACGGGTGTGTGAAGGATGAATTGCAGAGAGACTGGAGGCAGGGAAACCAGGTAGGGTGCTGCTGTTAGAGTCCAGGGGGGAGCTGATGATTGCTTGTTTTGGGATGCCGACAATATGAATGGAGAGGAGTGGACACATGTAAGAGATTTGTGAAGTAGAATTCATAAGGTTTGGTGGCTGATTGAGATATATGATAGGGGTTGGGGAAGAAAGAAAAAAAAATCTGAGTTTTGAGGATAGATGAATGGGCAGAAATAGGTTAAGTTTGAAGGACTGAGAGGTTTGGAGTAAAGACATTGAGTTTAGTTTTACTTACACTGAATTTGAATCCAAGTTCAGAAAAAGTTTAGATATATTCATGGCCAAAAGGTTTACCTTCACTTAATGTGAGCCTGAGATGTTTGGGTAATGTCAGGGTGTTTAGACATGCCCTTGCCCATTACGCTGTGGTGTCCTTATCAGCAGTAGGTCCTGGAATGGGTAGATCCAGGAGGGAAAATCTGATGTTTTTTGCCAGGAGAATTCTAGGGACCAGAGAGTATTTCAGTTTTGTCTTTGTACTATCTTCAGCTAAGTGCCTAGCTCAGAGCCCAGCACCTAATAAGGACCTAATAAATGCTTATTTAATTGGGTCCTCTGACCAGTTGTGGTTGAGGTTTGAGATTGCTGGTTAGCCTCTTAAACCCAGTGTGGGCTCTGGTTTTGTGAGTATTGAATTAAAGCTTCCCTTCTAAGCATTTTAGTCAGGGACAACTGGCTTCCCCCAAAGACCTAAACAAAATGCCTGTTCAAGAAAACATGTTAAATGTGCAGATTTTAAGTCTATAATTAGTGAGTAAGGAGCCCGATAATTCTTCTCTGTTAACGCCAGAGAATCCAGTTGTCCTTGAGTTTTCCTAGTGCGAGCATCAGGTTACATGGAAGGCAGTCATTGGGTGGCCTGGCCAGCCTCTAACTTTCCTCAGGTTTGACATGTATCTCTCCCTCCCACACACAATGTTAGTGACTTGTAGCAGAGGCTTCTCTGTTCCAGCCCTAGCTCCTTCAGATCAACACGTCTGTGTTCTCACTGGCCTGCTCTAGTCAGAGCCGGTCCACTCAAGAGTCTGTGGTCAGGCATTCTTGTGTTCTAGGCTTTGGGAGCAAGGGCTCACCTTGTGGAAAGCAGGTATGCCCTTCCTCTGGAGTGTGCCTTCACTAAGGGATTCTGGAGAGATGCTGCTGACTGGATGGCCTGGAAACATAGATGGAAAACCCAAAAAGGATTTCCAGGAAGGAGGTAAATTGTTCTGTCACGGTAATTATCCTTTGACTCAGTTCATATTCTCTTACAGTGAAGTTGCAAGTTCATTTGCATTGTTTCTGGTGCTTTTGATGTCATTCATTGACTTTGCAGACCCAAATTGTTGGCATTTCTGTCGTTTGGGGGTAGGGAGAGGGTGGAATTTCTGGGCCTGTGATTTCCTCCCTGTTGGGAACTCCAGGAGTGGACATCCTTTCCACCAAAACAATACTTTCATAACTTAAAAGTCTAAAGAAAATTGCCTGAGGGCCAATGAGAAGGTCTGGTCTGCCATAGCAAGTATGTATTAGAGGCAGGGCTCAAACTCAGGTCTCCCTGTGTCAGAAGCTGGGCCTCTATCTACTTCCCCCTCTGAGACTTAACCTTTTATAATTAGATAGCCAACTCCATGAAGGAAAGACCTGCTCATTCTTCTGGATTGCACATGCAGTGCAAGGTAGGGCAGGGCATGGAAAGTCTGGGCACCCGGGAAGAGCTCACGGAATGCTTTTGAAGGATTGGATTCCTGTGGAGCACAATTTGCCTCCAGTGATTTCTGGCCCTTGGAAGTGTGGGCCCAGTGCAGGTGGTTTTAACTGCGTGGTCTCTTATCGCCTCTCCTTGTGGTCCTTTCTTTGGAGCTGTTTGAGGAGTGTTGAATGGATGAATAAGACTTTCCTTCCCCAGCCTTTTTGTGACACTGTTTATGGTTTGGAAAACTTAGCTGCAGCTGCAAGGTATTTGTTCGCTTTCCTGCCATGAGGCAGAGTGTCATTTTGGTACCTTCATATTTACTTTGTTCAGAACTTGCAGGGGAGAAACCAAGCATGATCTGCCAGGGACTGTCCTCCCTGGCCAAACTCTCCTTAATTGGTTCTAGGAAGGCACCATTCAATTAAACAGATATTTATTAAGCATCTCCTGTGTGCCCAGGACTGTGCTAGGTACTTGCTTTGGGAAGATATAAAATAGAGATCAAATTCAGAGCCTATGTTAGTACTAGCTTTGGGGCACTTATTTCCATTGTATATCAGTGTTATGCTTTAAATAAATAATGTTAACAATGTTATAAAATGAAGGTGGTTGGAAAATCTTGTGTGGAATACTCCTTTACAGGAATTTAGCCTGTTCTCCTTGGAAATTTTGTGTTTGAACTCCACATCATGCCCAACTGAGTATTACCTGCTCTGACAGGGACTAATTAATTCGTGTTATTAGCTACTTCTTTTCTCATACATAGGTTTGGGGAATTTTTTTTTTTTTGGCTCGGCAATGGGGTTAAGTGACTTGCCCAGGGTCACACAGCTAGTAAGTCTCAGATGTCTGAGGCCGGATTTGAACTCAGGTCCTCCTGACTCCAGGACCGGTGCTCTATCCACTGTGCCACTTAGCAGCCCCAAGGGAATTTTTTTAAGTTGAAAATTTTGCTTAGAAAGATTATGATTTCCTGTTTTTGTTCTTTCTTTCTTTCTTTTTTTTTTATGAGTGATTAACATTCCAGGAAGAGGCCAGCATTGGAATTATGGCTTTCCAGGTATTCCCTATTCCTTATAAGTATTTTGTCACTCACAGGCAGCTTCCTCTCCTTTGTCCAGCTAAAGAGGATCTTTTATCCCATTCACCCTCCTGCTTGCCTTCCTTTTTCACTTTATTTCTGGGATCTGATAATGGTCTTACAGATGCTTCCTTGAATTTCTGTCTTTTCTCCATGGGAGTCTGACCCCAGAGGTGCCCCCTCTCTAATCTCCTCAAAAGCCTGGATTATTTTCTCTTATAGGATCCATGCAGAGTAGGAAAGCAATTGTAAACCAGTGTACCCCATACTTTTTTATCCAGCATCAAGATTTCAGCTCCTTAAATCCGGGGGTGTGTGTGTGTGTGTGTGTGTGTGTGTGTGTGTGTGTGTGTGTGTGTGTGTG
>NW_020954598.1:4058940-4084017 GCF_900497805.2 Vombatus ursinus
GAGAAATGAAAGGAAACATATCTGGTGGAAGGCAAGATTCTTGTTTCTTAAAGCTATTCTTTTCTTTTGGCCTTAAAAATTTTTTTTAAGTTGATAAAAGATATCTTGGTCTGGGTAGTGAAGATAAATTTTACTGGACCTCAGATGCAATCTAGTGAACATTGGGATGTGGCAGTTTGGAAGAGCTAATGCAACTAGGCTGCATGAAGACAGTGTAAAAACTAGGGAAGAATACAGACCTGACTGCAGAACACATCAGAAATATTGTAAAGCCCAGTGTGATGCCAAAGACAACCACCAAGACTTCTTCACCAACTCTGGGAGGAAGAAGAAGTTCAAGGAAGCAATGGGATAGGAATATGAGTGGGACTGTGAAGGGCTGCTTGCTTTGGTTTTTGCTTTTCTTCCAAGAAGTAAACTTCCAGTGGAGAAAGTCAGGGCAAAATTCTTTTTTTTTTTTTTTGGTTAGGCAATGGGGGGACTTGCCCAGGGTCACACAACTAGTAAGTGTTTTGTGTCTTTGGCCAGATTTGAACTCAGGTCCTCCTGAACCCAGGACCTGTGCTCTATCCACTGTGCCACCTAGCTGCCCCTGTGAAGTTCTTTAACTTGAGAATTAAAACCCTCCATAGTAAGTAGATAGTAAGAGAGTACCAGGCTGTTCACAGGAGTTCAGGTCACCTGAGCTGGACAAATAGCTCCCTAAAATACTGAGAGTTCCTGAATGAGCTTTTTTTAGCCATTGATGGTAATATTTGAAAAATCTTAATTAACAGTAGAAGAGCTACCATTGGAATAGAGATGGACAAATGCTGGCCTGGAATCCTCTTAAAGGAGAAGGATGATACTTCAGACTAAAGCTATGAAGTTGATAAATTGATTCGTGGGAAAGTTCTAGAATAATAATTAAAGGTGCTATTTATAAGTACTTTATGAACACCTCTTTCCTTTTTAGGAGTTAGCGTATTAATTTACAAGCTGCACTAAACCTCATTTGGTTTTTTGAGAGAGTTATTAGATGATGTAGGAAATTGCTATAGACATTAATTCTTCAGATTTTAGCAAGGCATTTGGCAGCCATGACAACTTTGTGACCAAGAGTGGAGAGAGAGGAAATGGGTAATTGTACAGTTCAGGTGGTTTGCAGCTGTCTGGATGGCCCCAAAGAGTGCTGCATCAGACTGTGTGAACTTGGAAGAAGGTCTCCAGAAAAGGGCCACTGGGCTGTTTGTCCTTAACCTGGGTCCAGTCAACATTTTTTCATCAATGATTTGGATGGATGGATGGATAGAGAGCATTATTTTTCAGATTTGCTGATGAAAAGAAGCTGGGAAGGGTAGTAAAAAATATATTAGGTAATAAACTTGAAATCCAGAAAGATCTTCACAGACTGGAATGGAGGACAGAAGCTTAACAAGATAAGATTTAATAGGGATAAATGGAAAGCTCTGCACTTGGGTTCAAAAAATTAGCTGTCCAAGGAGAGGAGTAGGGAGATGTGGCTAGAATCAAAGTTTTACTGGACCTCAAATGTATTCCAGTGAACACTGGGATGTGGCAGTTTGGAAGAGCTAACACAACTAGGCTGCATGAATAGGAGCCTCATTTCTAGCTCAAGGTTGATTATAGTCCCTAGTCCCATTGTACTTTACTCTGATTGAGGCCACATCAATGGTATAGTGGCACCCAGACTAGACATATTGTAGAAAGGATGTTGATAAGGTGGAGTACATTCTGAGGAGGGTGACTGGCGTGGTGAGGGGACTTACAAACATGCTAGAAAAGGAGTGGTTGAAGAACTCAAGATTTTATTGACAGGAAAAGAGGAGGACATGTAGGAAAACCTGATAGTCTTCAGATATTTTAAAGATGGTATGTTGAAATGGGATTGGGATTATTCTGCCTGGACCCAGAGAGCAGAACTAGGACTGATGGATGGAAATCATAGAGAGGCAAATTTACTTTTTTCCTTAAAAATAACTTTATTGATCTTTTGTTTTATATTGCCTACATGTCCCAAACTGTCCCTCCTCTCTATCACATAGAACCGTCCCTTATAACAAAGAATTTTTAAAAAGGGAAAAAACATTTTGGAAAAAATCTCATTATCTAAAATGTTTTACAACCATTCCTACCCCCCCTTTTCGAAGAAATGGAGAGAGGAGAGGTGACTTCTCATCTCTTCTCTGGAGCCAAGCTTGTTTACTATCATTTTGCATCATTCTGTTTCAATTGCTTTGTTTTTATTTTATCTGTTTAAATTGCTGTCATTGTGTATTTTATTTTCCTGGCTGCTGCTTACTTTACTTTTGCCTCGGTTCATGTTTCTTTCTCCCATACTTCTCTGCATTTTTTCATATTCTTCTTATATCACAGTGATATTCATGTGGTGTTTATCTACTCCACAGTGAATGGGCTTCAGATTTCTTCCAGGTCTTTGCTATGACCAAAAAAAAAAAAAGCTGCAGTAAGTATTTTGGTATATATACTTCTTGTCATTGACATTTTTGAAGAACTTGCCTGGGGAAGTCAATTTCTATTCAACATCAGGGAAATCTCAGCAATCACAGTTGTTTGAAAATGGAATTTAGTCATCTTGGAAGACCACAGGACAATATATTTAGATCTGAAAGGAATCTTAAACATCTAGGTGGACTCCTTCACTTCATACGTTAGAAACTGAAACCCTGGACAGTTAAGTGACTTCCTTAGAACTCACTCATAGTTCCGGAGTTCTTCAAGGTTTACAAAAGTCTTTCATCACAATACCTTTGTGAAGAAGGTAGGGGAATTATTGTCCCCATTTTATAGATGAAGAAGCTGAGGCATAGTTGATGTGTGGTACAGATCTAGGTCTCACCTGGGGCCAGTGAGCTTTCCACTATGCCATCACACCTCCCCAGATTGACACAGGTAGCAAGACACAATTCACCCAAGGTCTTCTAACTTCCATTCCAGGGTTTTTCATAGACATCAAATGACCCCTTCCTTATTGGTAATGCTGTAGAAGGGATTCATGCTTTGGGTAAGATGACCTGTGGTTTCCATCCAGCTCTAAGATTGTGATCATATGCTTTACCTAAACTTCCACAGAACTATCTTTAGTTGCTAATTAGTGGGAATGCCTGGCCTGGATCCATTAGAATTAACAGAGCAGTAAAGAACAGAATTTTTTTTTTCTTAGTTTAATCCCCATCTTTTACAACCCCTGCTCCCCTCCTCGACAGTAAGTTTGGTCTCCTGTCCCTAAATTACAACTTCATGGTGAATGTGTGAATTTAGCACGCCTTTTGGATAATGCTAAAAGCAACCACCAGTGTCCCTAGCTGCGGTCCTGAGAGGGTACACCTATTTCTGTCCAAGGGAAAGGAGAGGAATAGGGTCAGATCCAGTCCTTTACAGCCCATATTGATAGTACTAAGTGGGAGGTTTTTATTTGCAAATGTTTCTTTTTAGGTTATTAGAGTTACACTGTGATAACCAGCCTGGACTAAAAATAGCACTTGAAACTGAAAGCTGGTTGTAAACCCTTGCTTGGCTGAGGGAGGAGTCATTTTCCAGGCATTGTTGATTAGGATTTCAGAGTTCCAAGAATGGGTGACTAGGAGCTGTTACAGTAACAGCTGTTCTCTGTCCATCCAGAGAAACTGTTTGCTTCCCAGATGAGGAATAATTAAACAGAAGTTATTTTCTACCAGCCTCTCTAGTTTTATGCTAAAATGCTATCTCTGTTTTAGGACTTGAATTTTGTTTTGTGTGTTTTCTTTTTGTTTTAATTAGGGATTTCCTTCTCACTTTAAGCTTCAGTTTGCATTTTGGAGCTTAGGTTCAGTGTTTCTAGGAGGACCAGGTAATCAAACCCAGCCCACTGCCTCCAAGCTGATACCAGCATAATTACCCTAGATAAGCACTTATTGACGACTTTTCATGGTCAGTTCCCTCACAGGCCAGGGTTCAAATTTGAATTCGGTTGTATTATCTGTGGGACCTCTCTTGGCTTGTGTGAGATCCCTAAGGTTCCCTAGAAGCTCTCTAATCTTTTGAATGGTATTTTCTCTTGGAGCATTTGGGTGAGTGAGCATGACTTTTGTCATTAAAACAGAATCCATGGCATCTGCTTCTTCTCTTTCCTCAAGGTCTAACTTTCATAAGTTCAAATAGTCCGCTCATATTCAGGGCTAGAACTCCTATTTTGTTTCAGTATGTCTGCATGTCTAGCCTAGGCCAGGAACCTCAAGGACAGGGTCCAGGTCTGTCTAAACTGAGAACTCCTGAGTCTGTCCCTGTTGAGAACTCTGTCTGTCCCCTGAGAACCAGATGTGGTTGTAGATTTGCAGCCCTACATTGTGGGTACTGCATATAAACTTTATGGTGATTCAGACTATTTGTATAGTCCTACTGGCTAGAGGGTATTTGTTGGGGAGGAGTGAGAAGGATTTGGGGAGAGAGGAGTGTCAGTTGGGGTAGCAGTGTTGGGGGTTGTAATGGGGTTGAGGGAAGCATGTTGGTGACATAAATGGTCATTTCTACTTTATCCTTTTCTTTAGAGTAAGAACACCTGTGGAATGCTATAGGGTACTTAAATCCAAACCACCATGATGAATTATGCTTGAGTAGATGATCTTGTGGGGGCAGGTCGTTATTGCCTCAAGAACATATACCTTTGACTTATTCTCAGGATTCCATCCTCTGTTCCCTTTCCTCCTACACTGTTGAAGTCTGGAGAAAAATCCTGTTGTAGCTGCTGGGGACTTAAAGAGGGTTTATCATCTGAGCTCAGCAGCTTAGTGAGGTAGAGTCTGGCCCCTTGCCTTGGAGCTTAGATGAGACCCTCATAGACAGGGAAGCCAGAGAGGATGGAGAGGATCAGAAATTCTGCTTAGTATCTCTTGGTCATCTATGCTAAGGAGAGGGAACATTGGAAGGGATAATTCTAAATGTCAAGTGATGCAGAGTGGGATTGTGTGCATTCTGACTTTCCTAGTTGTCTTCCTATTAAGATGAAAATGTCTGTTCTGTCTTTTCTGAACTCATAGCCAATTCACGTGGAAACCAGAAATCATGAAGTAGCAGAACTGTTAATCCTCCTGTGTAAAGAATTGAACCCGGTCTCTTTATGAAATTGTAAAAGATTGGCTCTTCTGGGTTTGATTAGTATTAGAATGTTGAAAACATTTTGTTCAAGTTTCTATAAAGTATATCTCCCCCAATATTAAATAAGGAGAGGAAAAGTATGAATTCTAAGACAGAAATAGTTTGTCGTGGTGGTAAGAGTACTGGTTTTGGATTCAGAACATAGTTCAAGTTTCACTTGGCTCTTAGCTGTATGGTCCCTTCATTTCCCTTCTTGTCAATTTCTTCATTCACAAATTGGAGAAAATTACCTAACTTAGAGAGCTGATGTAAGGAAAGTGCTTTGTAAACTTTAGAAAGTTCCATATAAAGGTGAATGATTAGTAATAATGATGATGATGATAAAAACATAAAGTCTTGTCACTTCAATCATCCTTGTTCAGGCCCCTATCTTTTCTTGTCTAGACTATTGTAATTAATTATAACTAACGTCCGATCTTTCCCCTCTGTAGTTCATCTTTTACATTGCTGGCAAAGTAACCTTCCTAATTGCTCGGTTGATGTCATCATGGATGAGAGAGACCATTGCTTCTACAAATGCTAGGACCAGTCAGATTCTTCTTGCAAGTCTTTCCTGAGATTATTTTTAGTGTTACTCTGTGTTGGATCATAAAGTGTCCCTTACTCCATGAAATATATATATACAAAAATATATGTGTATGTGTATTTGTATGTGTGTATTATTCTATATAAAATCTGAAAGTGTGTGCAATGTACAATCCCCATGGACCTTCTACCTCTGCAGAAGGGTAGGGTGAGAGTATCTTCTCATGTCTTTTATTTTGAGTCATGTTTGCTCTTTTTATTTCTGCAATATCCACTTCTGATTGGTCTGTGGTTCTTCCCATTTACATTGTTGGAGTTCTGCATATTATTTTCTTGACTCTGTTTACTCTTAATCAGCTCATGTAAATCTTTTTCATCATATTCATCATTTCTTACAGTACAATAATATTCCATTATATCCATGTACCACAATTTGTTTAGCTACTCCCCAATAGATGGACATCTACTTGGCTGTCACAAAAAGTGCTACTATAAATATTTGCATGTATATGGGGACTTAGGAGGCCAGTGGTCTCTTTGGAATGGAATCTCTACGTCAAAGGGTATGGACATTTTAATCACTTTATTTAAGTAATTCCAAATTTCTTTCCCAAATGGTTGTACTGATTCACAGACCCACAAACAATGCACTGGTGTGCCTGCCTGTTTTCTTTGACCTCCTCCAAAATGGATAATTCCCAGCTTTTGTCATCTTTGCCGGTTTGCAAGGTGTAAGGTTAAACCTCAGGGCTGAAATATATGTGTGTGTGTGTTTGTGTATGTATATGTAGAAATGTATATATTCAGAGAGAGAATGTATTGAGAATATATGTGTGTGTATGTGTGTGTGTTCTAACAAAGCTGTCAATGAAATGGATACTATTTTCCCACTGACTTTCATTACCAAATTGAAGATCTGCTACTGTGGGAGAAAGTACCGTACTTTTTATTTGAAGCTTGAGGGGAGACTATCTTCAGGAGAGAAGATGGGGGCTAGCTTTATAGTATGATTAGAGTTTTTGCATCACTTCCTTGACTTTGGGAGTACCCTCTTTATCAGTGTTTCCAAAATCACTTTGTTCCCAAATAAGTCAGCAAGTAAACTTTTTAGGTTTTGGACTTCCTTGATTCCACAGGACAGAATAATTGAGTTTCCTTTTGTCTGGGTGTCCATGCGTCTAGCAGAACTAGGGGGAGATATCAGAGCCTTCAAATTACTTTAAGTTTGTGACTTAAAAGAAAAAAATTGTTTCTTACCTGTGTAAGATTCTGTATTTTAAAATGAGGAGAGGATGACTGTATAGAATTCAGGCCAACAAGCGTTTATGATGCACCTGTTACATACTAGGAACTGGGGATAGAAGGATAAAATGAAAACCATCATGATCCCCAAGGAGCTACCATTCTGTTAGAGGATACAGTATATAAAAAGCTGAGTCACTGGATGATGATTGGAGGTGGGAAATCAGGAAAGGCTTCCCCTTGGGAGGTGGTCCTTAAACTGAACCTTGATGGAATTCAGGGATTCCAGGAGGAAGGAGTGCATTCTAGTTAGTGCAAAGGAATAAAGATGGACAATGGAATGAGAACAGCAAGGAACGTAGCAGACAAGAGCCAGGAAGTTTATCCCTCTTGTTTGTCAGACTCTTATTGGGTTATTGAAAATCTAAAGATGTTGAGCTTTATGGTGGAGAGCAAGGCTGCAAGAGTAGATATCTTCAAAAACACATTAGTATTTACTTCCAGGATTCATGGTTTCATCGGTGTGGTTCCATCTGTCCCTCCAGATCTTAACTACTCTGTGTTTTGGATAGCAATCTGAGTTGCTGTGGTTGAAAAAATTCATCACTTAAGTGGCCAGCTCTCTGGTGATTGAACGTCTTTGAACTTCGCTCAACTGAGCTCAGATGACAGACATATAGTCTGTTGCTAGGCCTATACTTAGGGTCTTCCCAGTGTACTAGGACCTGCCAGGGCTTGCATAGCCTTTGAGAGCCCAGGGTCACCCCCCCAGCCATAATGAGGCATCAGAGGAAGGCTTTAATGGGAGGATCATTAGGTACAGGAGAGATTGATAATTCATTCGGCAAGCATTTGTTAAGCTCTGTTTATGTCTGGCACCGTGCCAGGCATTGGAGATCTAATAACAAAAATGAAACAACCCCTGTTCATAGGAAGCTGACATTCCAATGGGAGAAGGAACACACACACACGTAAATAAGTAAAACATATATACAAAGTAAATGCAACCTAATTTCAGGTGTGTGTGTGTGTGTGTGTGTGTGTGTGTTGGACCTTCTTTTACAGAGGAATGATGTGATGAGGCTTATTCTTTCTTTCTTTGGCAATTGAGGTTAAAGTGACTTGCCCAGAGTCACACAGCTAGGAAGTGTTATGTGTCTGAGTCCGGATTTGAACTCAGGTCCTCCTGACTCCAGGGCCGGTTCTCTATCCACTCCGCCACCTAGCTGTCCCCCAGGCTTGTACTTTAGAGGAAGTGTGGCTGGTGGGGTCATGAGGGAAGAGACGGTAGTCTTTGCCAGCACAGAGGATTTGTCTCCTCAGTAAGCAAGGTGAGTTTAAAAGCGAAGACGGTGGATACATATAAGCATACTTTGCTCTATGAAAACCTGAGGGCCTTGCTGGTTATAAATGGGTGAATCAGTTACCTCCTGAATCCTCAGCCAGGTTAGCTCTGCCGTATGGCTCACTCTAGTGGAAAGAACATTGGCAGGGTAGCGTGAGGACCTGGGTCAACTCTTACTTCAGATTCTTACTTCTTGTGTGACCTTGCACAATTCATTTAATTTCTCTTCAGTTTCCTCATTGGAAAAATCAAAGGATTGGACTAAATGGCCCTTCTGGCCCTTGACTCGTGGCCAGTGTGGAGATAAGGAATCACTGGCCCTGCTTCATGGACACGGCAGGGGCTCAAATCCTAGCTTTACCATCTACTAGCTGTGTGCCTTTAGGCAAGTCACTTCTCAACCTTTGCTTCTTCATCTGTAATAATTATAGCTGACATTTATATAGCACTTACCATGTGCCAGGCACTGTGCTAAGCACTTTACAATTATTATCTCATTTGATCCTCACAACAACCCTGCAAGGTAGGTGCTGTTATGATTCCCATTTTATAGAGGAGAAAACTGAGGCAGACAAGTTAAAGTGACCTGACCAGGGTCACATAGCTGGTGAGTGTCTGAGGGTGTACTTGAGCTCAGGTCTTCTGAACTCCAGACTTACTGCTCTATGCTCTGTCTCCAGTTGCTCATCCATAAGCTGAAGAAGCGGAATTTCTAGCATTTTGCATTTCCTTTAGATTATTGAGAGTTCTAAACTTGGGGTCTGTGCATAGATTTTTGGGGGAAGGTATCTGTGAATTTGGATGAGAGAAAATTGCATCTTTATTTTCATTAACCTCTAAATTAAATTTAGCATTTCTTTTAATTATTTAAAAATATGAAAAGCATCTGTAGGCTTTGTCAGACTACCAGAAGGGTCCATGACTCCAAAAGGTAACTGTCTCCTACTCTAGATTGAACTACCTCTCTTGGGAATGGGTTCTGGGTTTGATCATTTTTTGTTGTCCTCCTCTTGGTGTTTTACCCAGCAGCCTGTTGTTTTGTGTTGCTAAGGGTCTCTTGTCTATATAGATGGAGAATGATTTATTTTTACAATGATATGGAGACTAGGAGAATAGATAAGACACAGTTGTCATGTAGGTGAATAGAAATTTGAGATGTGCTCTTCTGTATTGTATGATCCATGGAAGATGGACCTCCTTGGCTAGAGGAAAACAGGATTAACATGGAATATTGAGTATTTTTGCATATTCACATATTTTATAGTTCTTTGTCTTATCCCCCAGGTAGGCGATTATCCCCATGAGGGCAGGGCTAGTCTCCTACCTAAACTTTGTACTTTCTACTTAGTACAGTCCTAGGTTTTACCCTTTGGGGAGCTGGGAAAAGACAGAAGACAAAACAA
This sequence comes from Vombatus ursinus, assembly GCF_900497805.2. Lineage (NCBI taxonomy): Eukaryota > Metazoa > Chordata > Mammalia > Diprotodontia > Vombatidae > Vombatus > Vombatus ursinus. Next base: position 4,068,610 of record NW_020954598.1, read on the forward strand.
CACGGTCCTTGACTTTGGGGGATTGCTCATTCTGGTTTCATCGTGAGAGATGACTTGGAGACAGGCAATGACAGCATCCTTCTCAAAGCTGACATAGAACAAGGAGTGGTAAAAGATTTTGACAGACTAAAGAAGGAGGCTGAATTTAAGATTAAACTTAGTGGAGACAAATGTAAAGTCTTATGTTTCATTTTTAAAAAATCAACTTTGCAAGTGCAAAACAGGGGAGGGGTGGTTTAATAGTCATTTGTCTGGAAAAGATCTAGGGGTTTGAGCAGACTACAAGCTTGATAGGGGCAGCTAGATGGCACAGTGGATAGAAGGCCAGGTCTGGAGTCACGAATACTTATCTTTCTGAGTTCAAATCCAGCCTCAGATGCTTACTAGCTGGGTGACCCTGGACAAGTCACTTAACATACTTGATATTTGCCTCAGTTTCCTCATCTGTAAAACGTGCTAGAGAAGGAAATGGCAAACCATTCCAGTATCTTTGTCAAGAAAACCTCAGATGGGGTCATGAAGAGTTGTACATACTGAAAAACAACTGAAAAAAAGCTTGATAGGAGGCCTGGTGTGTGATGGCAGCTGAAGAAGCAAGTATAAGCTTGCCTTGAATGGAAAGAGGCATGACTCCTAGCAGTAAGGTTCAGTTCTGGACATGGCATTTTTTCAAGCTGGAGAGCATTCAGAACAGAGCCAATGGATGGAGAGGAGCTTCCATTTTAAGGAATGAAATGGGAGTAGTTACCCTGGGGGTGGGAAAGGTAGTCATGTGTGCTGCCTTCAAGTATTTGAAAGGCTTTTGTGGAGATAAAGGATTACATTCATTCTATTTGGCCTCAGAGAGTAGAATGGTGGAAATTGCCAGGAGCAAAATTTAGAATTGATATAAGGAAAAACTTTCTAACACTGCTGGCTGTCCCAAAAGAGAGTGGATTGCCTCTGGAGTGGTGAGTTTCCTCTGACTGGAGGTCTTCCAGCAAAACCTGAACAGTGACTTGTGGGTGTGTGTTATGGTGACGATCCTTTTTCCGTGTATGTGTTGAACAAGGTGGTATTGGAGTTCCTTCTACTTCTGAAATTTTGTGATTCTCTGATCTTTCATCTTGTCTCCCCAGTAATTTTTTTCCCTTAAAAATTTTATTTTTCTCAATTAAACATTTATTTTTTTTCTCCCTCCTATCTTTCCTGCCCTGAAAGAATAAAAACAAAGCCTTTGTAACAAATGAGTATAGTCAAGCAAAACGAATTCACATATTAGCCGTGTCAAAAAATGTGTCTCGTTCTGCATATTAATCCCATCTCTGTCAGGAGGTGGAAAACATTCTTCACCATTGGTCCTCTGGAATTATGCTTAATTATTGAGTTGATCAGAGTTCTTGAGTCTTTTAAAATTGTTCATTTCTATAGTGTTAATGTACATTATGAATTGTTCTCCTGTCTGTCTAGTGAAAATTAAAGAACAATATGAGTTCACATAGAATGAAGCACTGAATTGATTATAGTCCAAGCAGAGAGAGTGTGTGGTGTTGTATGGAAGTGAAGAGATCCATGGAGGATAGGGAGATAGAGGATGGGGAGCCAGAGGGGTGAGAGCTTCCTAGTTGGGTGCTAGTAGGGAGAAGGTGGAAATGAGGAGTGGCATATGCTATGTGACTGGAGCCACAGGGTTTCCTGGGGAGAAGATAGAAACTAAACCTGTGATTTCTTTAGAGTAGGAAACTCCTGGATGAGAAGACTCCCTCTACTCATGAGGTTTAGCACCACCTAGTTTTAGGGAATTGCCTAGGGCACTGTGAGATTAAGTGACTTGCCCAGGATCCCACAGTCAGTATGGTTCAGAGGTGAGACTTGAACTCAAGTTTTCCTGTCTCTGAGGCCATCTCTACCCACTCTCCAACTAGAGTTTTAAAACTAGTGTCTAGGAGAGAGGTTTTTGTGACATTGGCCAACTTTGTCCTTGACATCCACAGTATTAAAATGGTCTTTGATTTGATCATGATTACAGCAATGTAAATAAAAAAGGCAATATAAGGAAGATGAAATCAGAATATTAAAGAAAAAAGCATCTCCCTTCTCTCAGCATACAGGTGGGTGTGGGGTGGGCCTGGAGCAGAGTTTTGTACACTACCAAATGATCACTAGATCCTTTTTGGGAGCTTAGCTGTTTGTCCTTTATCATAAAGGAGGGCTCATTGCTAGAGGATGTTGGGAGATATATCCAAAAAAGTAAAAAATAAAATTTACCAATTAAACTTTAAAAAAAAAAAAAAGGAAACAAAAACGATCCTTACTACCAAACCTGATAGTTTCTGGAGCTTCAGAAATAACGTTTCTGTGAAGTCCGTCTTCCTCTCTATTACCTCCCATTGTGATCTCATAGGAGCTTTGGAGAAAGTACCAGAACATTCCTTCGATCAGTCGGCCTTCAGGACAGCTGTTTGCTCAGGCCTCAGAGTGGTGGGTCTCTCAGCACCTGTTCCTGACATACTTCCCTACCCACCCCCCCAAGTTTCTCTTACACACTTTCTTTTTGTGTGTGCATGTGAAAAAAAGTAGCTTTTAGCCTGAATATTCAGGCTTGAGGTTCCTGTGCACTGATTGTCATAGATTATTCAATATTTGTTTCTTTGCTAAAATTGCATGTAAGATCTGAAAGCATAGTTATCTGAGAATGACTGTTTCCTAAGAATTTACCTTCTCAAACTTCCAGAAGCTGGTTAGATCCTGGCCCTGCCCTCTATTCCCTTCCCTGGCTTGAGGATTTCCTGAGGAGGGTATGGAAACCTGGTGTCCTTAGCTGGAGAATGGGGAGATGTATATGTAGGGGTTTGGGGCAAATTGTTCAGATGAGGCTTTTTACCCCTTCAAAATAGGCAGAGGTGGAATTGGTTTTAGCCAGCTGGCCTAGAAGTTGTCTACAGGCACCTTTCTGATGAATGGAGGGAATCCCTAGGGAAGGTGTAGCGTAGCAGAACATCTTGTTTGCCTAGTGAGGGAGCCAAGGAAGGCACTTTTTGGAGAGGACAGGAAGCTGAAGGGGCCCCCAGAAAGGACCTTAGAGATGAAGTTGTTCAAGCCTTGCCTTTTATGAAGTCCAGAATGGAAGTGACTTGGCCAAGGTCACACAAAGATGGAACAGCAGAGCCAGAACTAGAATCCAGGTCATCTGATGGATTCACCACCATGAATCAGACTTGGTTCACAATTACACACTTTGCATTCCAGTCAAAGTGGCTTGTCGGGGGCTCTGAATATAGAACTCCATCTCCTCTGGAGACACTTTTTTTTTCTCCTACAGACTGCCCACTCCTATGCCTGGTATTGCCCCCCCCCTTCCCTCTTAGAATCCCAAGTTCCCACGCCCCCTTCCCGTTGTCAGGGCCCTCTATTTCAGGTTACTCCTCTATCCCTGTTATTCAAAGTAGAATGGGGACTCCTCAAGGAAAAAGACTTTCATGTCTGTGTTGGTGTCTCTAGCGTTTTACATGTGGTTCATTTTTAAATGTCTGTTGAGTGGAATCTCTTAGGTAGCATATAAATATGTTTTACCCCATGCATAGTGCCTTAATAAATATAAGTGCTTAATAAATGTTTGTTGAATTTTTCACTTTCCCCAATCCTGGCCTCCCTTGTATGGACATACAATCTGTCACCAGTGGTCATTAAAGTTGTCCCCATGGTGATCACCCCTGGGGTCTTAGCAGTTGGATCCCATGTGGCTGAAATGGGGGAGGGGAACTGCCCTTTCAGCCACATAGGTCTTTCTTTGTGTTGAGGCCTGAGAGGGGGAGTTCTCTCAGTGAGGCTCTGAAGCTTTGTAGTGGGCCAGGCCTGAGGTCAGCTACCATGGCCTTTGCCTCAGGATTATATTTCAGTCACTTCCTGAAATGATGTTTCAAAGGCTGTGTTCTCATTCCCCTTAGTCCTGGTTAGAAGAGGTGGGAGAGGAGAGAGGGAGAAAAAAAAAAACCAACTCCTGAATTTCGCACTCCCATCCCCCTGGCATGGGGCTCTGTGATGATGACTTAAGAAAAAAAAATTTCCTAGTGATGGACTTACAAGATCAAAGGAGAGAAAAATGTGAAGATCCCCTCCCCCTGCCAATGTCTAAAAGAGACATTGGGTTGTTGTTTTTTTTTTAAGTTCCTGGCTTTTAAGAAGAATATGGTCTATCCTCCAGGGCTTTTTAGTTTAAGGGAAGCAAGAAAGCACAGAGCAGCTGTCCCCCAGCCAGCCCTCTTGGTGGATTTTCTGGCCAGATGTTGTTTTCACCCAAAGCACTGGTTGGGTTGATATGCCAGGGCCTGTCTGGCCGTTGTCTGAGGGCTTGAGGCAGCTTGCTGAGGAGCTGAGGGTTCTCATGGCCAGGACTCAGTCTGGGCATGCATTTTTGGTTTGTAACCTGAGCTCCAGTTACCTAGACATCACTCCAGTGATAGCTGCTTTTAAGAGGTCAAGCTCCATCTTCCTGGCTTTATCTTCCATATTCTGAAGTCCCTATTTTTGACTCATTTCTTCCACACTTTGGTTGATGTGGTCTTTGTTCATAGATCTACATGTCTCCAATCCTTTCCTTTTTCCCCCACATCTTTCATTTCCACGGTCTTCTCCTGTGTCTCCCATTCCCAGAAATGCACATTGTGGGCATGTGCATTGTAGGAATCCAGTTGTCTCCTTTACTTATGGAGGTGAGACCCTCCACCTGCATTTTCTGCCGTTGCCTATTTGGGGAACAACTTTGCATCTAATCCTGTAACCTCCAAAGGTTCCTCATGCTTAAATATTCTAGTCATTCTTGAGCTGGGATTGGCCAAGGGTCTGCTCACCAGATTTTACCACAAATGCAGAGCTATCTCCAGCCAGAAACCTCCTTTGTAAAGCGTGTTCTTCTCCATGAGCCTGAGTGTCTGAGAAACAAGAACGTAGCAACATGAGGGAGAGGAGAGCATGTGATTGTCTTGGCTTGTCGTAGGACTTTGCCCCAAAGAACTATGAACTTGAGCGCTAAGAACTTGTGATTTTTTCTGCTGCAGCCTCGACCCTCCCCCGATGTGTGCCCATTTATCTACCTAGCTGGGGCCATTTTAAAAGTTGGTGGCATGAGGCAGCTTTTCACTAGTCCTGTCCTTTGAGAACAGCTGGGAACGTTACTGACAAGGGAAATCATCATTTGGTCTAGAACAAATGAGATTTTTACTCATTGGATGCTTAAGGAGGGTCATCTGACTGAAATCTCTGAATCTTCCCAGGGGGAAGACTATGGGGGTGAAGACAAAAGTGAAACAATGGCCTCCCTTAAGGAGCTTCCATTCCATAAGAAGAGTCATGTACAGACATGCATATCCATAAGTACATACAAAATAAAACAATGTAATATGTGGGGGAGGAACTAGGGGAAAGAATTAGGAAAGGCCTCATCAAGGCACTGGAGCAGAGCTTTGAAGGAAACTAGGGATTCTAAAAGGCATCTAGGAGGAAGGAGGGCCCATGTAAAGCGACTGAGATAGGAAAGAGGATGTGCTTTCTGTGAAGGTGAGCAGGAAGAAGAGTTTTTTACAGAAAAAGGAGAGAGTGATGGACGGTAATCAGAAAACTAGGCTGGGGCCAGTTTGGGTAGGGCCTCAAATGCTGAGTTTACGTTTTATCCTAGAGGCAATAGGGAGTCCCTGGAGTTGACTTGGCCAACTAGTGTCATGGTCTCAGACCTGTGCCTTTTAGCAATATTGCTTTAGGAGCGGAAGGAGGATGGATTAAACAAAGGAGGGACCAGTGAGGAAGGTTTTGCAATAGTCCAGGTGAGAGGAGAGAGGCCCTGAACTAGAAGCTTTGTGAGAATGAAGGGAAGAGGACGTTGTGGAGAGATGTGGACATAGGATCAACAAGATTTGGCAGCATTTTGTATATGTGCCGTGAGAGAGAGCGAGGAGTCGATGAATTCAGTTTTGCAAACCTGGATACTGAAAGGCTGGGAGGCCTTTGGCAGAGACGTAGCAAAATGAGGGAAAGGGCTGGGTTTTGGGGGAAAGATAACGAACTCCATTTTGGACAGTGAGGGTGTTTATAGCTGTTTCTAGGGGGATGACTGAAAAGGAGGAAAGATGGAGGATTATAACATGAGAGAGATGGGATTGTAAAGTGGGAGAGAACAGGGGTTGGTTCTAAGTCGGAAATGGGCAGTTAAATTGTGCCTCATTCTTTTGCAGCCCTTTATACCTAATGAAGCATTCTCTAACTAGATCCTTTCAACACCTGTATGATGTAGGCAGGTGAGGAAACTGTGCCCAGGAGACATTAAGTGATTTCACCAAGGTCATACAGGGGGTTAAGAAAAGGACTAAGACTAGAATCTGGGTCTCTTGAGTTTTGCCTCCCAAGCTCTTCTTATATAGCAGCTATTTGGTTTAATATTCTTTGATATTTTCACTGAGGTATCCATCACTTATAGCCTTTGCTTTTACCCATCAAAATAGAGGTGCTCGTGAAGCCATAGAAAAATCATAATTGACAGTTTGGTTACGCACCTCGACTCCACTTTTTTTTTTTTGGCCCTCCTTAAAATACTCATGGACTCGACTGAAAAATTCAACCACATTAAGGCAGAAGGATGTTTGATCCCTTCTAGGGATAACTTTGCATTTTTAAAAAATGTGCCTAGGCTAATATTTTACCCAAAGGAGCAGAACCTTAATGGTGGAAATTCAGGCACCATGAGAGGCACCAGGGAAAATATTTCTGAATATGTGGCTGTCTACTCTGTTTGGATAAGACCAGCTACAGACTTAAGATTTTTATCATGCCTTGGATGACATATCCCTGCTTGTTTGGGAGAATTTTTCTCCCTCAGTCTTTCTTCTCCATTTAACTTGTAATGATCAGTAGTCTCTTTGGTTTGATTTTTGAGCCTGAAAATCTGCATAGCAATAACTGTGAGAGGCAGATCATCTCAAAGGCCAGATGAGAACATATAGTGGACTTCTTTTGCATCAGAGAGGATTCGGGAAATTGCTTTAAGATGGCCATGAGACGAGCATGAAGGGAAAGAAAATTAGAAGAGACACTGGGATCTATTCACACCACTATACTTCAAGGACCAGTGATTTAGTTGATGTGAATACTTCCTCTAGCAGATTACAATTCCACCATAACTCAATACATGGTATGTTGGTGTTGCTGTTAATAGTCATCAGCCCATCCTCAGACCGCAGACGAATAGACGGTTGCCAGCCCTGTCCGTCCTTATCCTGCGTCATGGGACCTGCCAGAACTTGTATCCCCCAGCATAGGCTTCAAGGATGCAAGGTCACCTCTGACATAGGCCTTTGAGGAAGACTCTTGTGGAGGGGACCTAGTCCTAGAATCTTTTTCTCTAGCCCTAGAATATTAAAATATTAGCATTAAAAGCATTCTTAGAGATCATCTAAACACTCTCTTATTTTATTTTTAAAATAAGTTTTATTGTCATCCTTTGTTTTTGCATCAGTCACTTCTGGATATCCCCCTTCCTGCGGCCAGCACGCTGAGACCTCCTTTGAAACAAAAACAGTTAAGCAAAACCAGTGAACCACAACTGTCTCGTCCTGCAGCTTATGGCACATTCCACCCTACCCTCTCATTTTGCAGATGAAAGGAATGAGGCCCAGAGAAGGGTAAATGGTTCACTCAGAGTCATGTAGCTAGAAAATGTCAATCCTGGAACTAGAACCCAGGCCTTTTAATCTCTTGTTCTTTCCAAACTTTCTCCCTCTGGGATGCTCTGCCCAGGGAATCCTGAGGAGGATGGAGGCGAAGCATTTAACACACCATAAAATTGCCCTTTTGAACCACAGGGGAAGTTCCTCTAGATGTTAATGAGAGGAAGTGATTAACAGTGCTAGTCTGTTAGGAAGTTCCCTGGACTGGCATTCAGGAGATCTGGGTTCTAAACCCAACTTTGCCATTAATATGCCATGTGCCTTGTTGCATTGGTAAGCAAATCTTTTCATCTTTCTTAGTTTCCTTTTTTGGGGGAGGGAGAGGGTAGGAATTAATTCACCCTATTCATTTAGACTCTAGATAGCACCCTTAGGAGCTTGCCAGAAGGAAGGATGCTTAGGCAAACAAGTGGGGACATTGGTTAGCATAAACCTTCCAGTTGGTGTCACGCAACCTCCCCTTCTTTCCTTAATTTTTTCCTCATTCAGTAAATATTTTTTTTAAACAGTTACTATTCTTGGTGCTGAAGGAGTGACATCTTAGATGAGACAGGGTTTTTGCCTTCATAAAGCTTACTGTCAAGTAATATGACAAACATAATTGTGTCTTTGGATCTGTATTCTCATCGATGTGGGTGTTCCTTCTAATGGTGCTAACCACAATTTGTCCAAATCCAATAGGACTCCAGTCCATAAGTTCACCACAGGGTTCTTTTGAAATGCAGACAGTATCAGCGGATCATGGGAACTGCTGGTAGTTACTTCCTTACTCTTACTACATGACTATTGTAGTCCTAGGATTCATTAACTTTTTTTTTTTTACATTTTGATAACTGCATTTCAATATAATTGATTTGCTTTGTGATCCTGTTTTGTTTTATGCATGTAAAAACACTCTTCTGAGGAGGAGTCCCTAGGCTTCACCAGACCACCAAAAGGAGTCCATGTCACGCAAATTCAGAGCTTAAGAACCCCTGATTTCATTCCCTCTTCTTTTCAGATCATACTTTTCTTGGGTGATATCTTTTTGACTATTTTTCCTGCACAGTTCTTTGTAAGGTGCTGTTACCTACTCATAACAAGCATAATTATACCACATGGCATCTAATTAAGTACGTGAGATGTGCAAATAGTCTTACTCACCCCACCCAAAGAGAGTTTGGTGTTACCCTCTTGGTGTTCCTAATCCAAGGGAGATGGAGCAAATGCTTTAAACAAGGGGGAAAACATAAATGAAATAACATAGAAATACAGTGACATAGTGCAAAATGGTATCATGTCAATCACAATATACTCACAGGAAAAATTCAGAAGTCTCCTTTTTTAGGAATCTCCCATCAGGAGAAGGTTTCTGCATTAATACTCACAAATTCTCACAGCGTGCTTCTCTAACAAGGCTCCTTTTGATAGGCTATTTCAGGGCCAGATTAATCATCTGTCCTTGCATACTACCCAGTGGCCTAGCATTATCATCAGGACTTTGCCTGCCCAGTTCTGGGGTGGGTTGTTCTCATCTTTCTGGGAGCTAAAATGGTTTGACTTCTCTGTGTCTGGGCCTAGGAGGGGCTATATTGGACTCGTGTGAGTGGAGTCCGCTTTCTTAGTGCTTTATTTGTGAGGTGCATATTAGCATCTTTGGCTGTGGATTTATTTTAGAAAAGCCATTTTTAGCATTAGTGTTAACTTTTCTAGACTGAGACATTAGAGGCTGAAGGTCAGCCAGTTATTCTGCTGGCTATTATTTCCTGAGAGCTTGTGGTTGGGGCTGGGTGGAAATATATGGGAAAGGGGAGCCTTTGACCTTCTAGTCAGAGCTGAGATCTTAGATGACAGATAAACCAACCTGTGAGATCTATTCAGATATCTTTTCTTACTCTGAAATTCTCTCTTTGTTTTTGAGGTGAAGACGTTTTCCAGCTTCTCAAATCCACATGGAAACATTAATAGATTATTTGTATTATTTTTGCAGTTTGTGGACAGTTAGCCCTGCCTCTGTGTGGTGTGTGTGTGTGTGTGTGTGTGTGTGTGTTGTGTGAGAGAGAGATTTGTAACAGATCTGAGACTAGTATCCCCTTGTCACTGATATACTGCCAGCATATCACCCAGCAGCTAGTTAGTTCACTCAGACTATAATCTGGGAAGATAAACTGATTTTAATTGAACAGAGAAGTAGGAGAGATAAAGGTCACTTGACTGTTTAGAAATGAAAAAATTTCATTTGTCTCAAAGGTGCTTATAAGTGGTTTGGGGATTAACTTTTCTTTTGATGTTAGTGTGGGCAATTAAAGTTATTATTATATATGGGCCGCCGGTTCACCAATCTCCCATAAACTGAACACAGTGACCATGTATGGATCACAAAGTTGAAGGTGGAACAGGCAGCTAGATATTGAGCAGTGGACCTGAAGTCAAGAAGACTCAGTTCAAATTTGACCTCAGATACTTTCTAGTGGTGTGACCCTGGGCAAATCGGTTAACTTCTGTTTGCTTCCATTTCCTCAATTGTAAAATGGTGATAATAACAGCACCTACCTCCCAGGGTTGTTGTGAAAATAAAATGAGATAGTAAGATGTGCTCTTAGAACAGTGCCTGGTGCATGCATAGTAGGTACTTAATAAATGCTTATTTCATCCCTGCTCAGAGACTCAACCCTTCCCCCCCACACCTCATGAATCTTTTCTACAACAGCTCCATCAAATAGCCATCTAGATTCTTCTTCAACATTTCTAGGGATGGGGAACTCATTGTTCCACAGAGTAACTCATTACATTTTCAAAGAGCTCTAGCTGTTAGGGAGTTCTTTTGCCTCTCTCTAATATCTCTGTAATTTCTACCCATTGGTCCTACGTTTTCTGCCCTCTGATGCAACGCAGAAAGAATCCTTCTTCCAAAGTATATGAAGATAACAGCAATGTCCCTTCAAAGCCAGCTTTAGGATAAATATTAAGTTCTTTTAACCATTATCACAGGATAAGAGTTTTAAGTCATCTCACCATCCCAGTTGCCTTTCCTTGGGCGTACTTTTAACTTGAAGGTGAGACTCAGTTGTATTTTGACCAATACAGAGTACAGTGAGGCATTTACCTCTCTTGATCTAGAAATCATATTTCTGATATACAGTTGCATTTGGTTTTTGGCAGCTAGATCAGCACACTGTTCACTTCTTCAGTGTGCAATCCACTTAAACCCCTAAGAGTTTCCCAAATTTTTGTCTAGTCATATATTACCTATCCTATATTTGCTTTGCAGATTAAAAAAAAAAAACAAAACAAAACTATGCAAAGACTTTATTTTTATTCTCATTGAATTCCCTACTATTCAGTTCCATACTTTTCAACAAACATTTATTAAGCATGGGCTATATGTACTTTCGTGTTGTAGATCTTGCTAGATTTGGCTTTTAGTATGTTGAGATATTTTGGTATCGGGATTCTGTCATCTAATGAATTAGCTATGCCTGCCTTCCAGATTCATGTGTGATAGAGATTTGATAAGCATACTGTCAGTATCTTCATTTGTCATTGATTTTTGAAAAAATGTTGAACAAGGGCTGAAGAGAGGATCAAAATGAACATGGATCAGCCTTCCACCTCAATCAGCACTCTGGACTTAGGTGTGATCCTTCAGGCCATTCTTAATCCATTTAGTTGTATTGTCATGCAGCCTAAATTCCTCCATCTTACCCACATAATAATTCTGAGAGACTTTAATAATATGTTGCTAAAATCCATATATACTATTTCTACAGCATTCTTCTGATCCACTAGCTTAGGAACCATCCAAGTAGGAAATGAGATTAATCTCTGTGAACTTATGTTGGCTTTGAGTGAATATCTTATCCCTTCTCTTTCAAATTGTTCACAAACCATCATTTTTGAAATCCATTTGAGAATTTTCCCTAGGATTGATGTCAAGCTCAACAAGCTATGGTTTTGAGGATTCCACCTCCTCTTTTTTTGGGGGTGAAGAGGGGAAATTGGAAGGGTGTGTGTAGGGTGCAAATTAGGACATCCCCCACCATCCAGTTTTTTGATAACTTTTTTCATCAATACCATTTCTCAAGTTACTCACAGCTGGTTTATCAACAATCCTATCTGCCTTTTTTTTTTCCAGTGCTCTGGGTTTATTTGTCTGGGACAGGAGACACTGATTTCACTTTAGAACTACTAGGGTTTCTCTCCTCCCCTTTTTTAAAATTAAAATTCCCTTTTAACCATGTTTGTTTTACCCTTTCTACTCTGAAGATCATTCTTCTTGATGAAGAAGATAATAACTGACACATATAGCCCTTTGAAATCTGCCAAGAATATTACATACATTATCTCGCTCAATTCTCATAACCCTGTAAGAAAAATACTTGTATTTTTATCCTCATTTCATCTATGAGGAAACGTGTGCTCAGAGAGCTTAATAATACTTGCCAAAGGTCACTCTTCTAGGTAATGGCCAGACCACAACTTGAACCCAGATCTACTGACTTTAAGTGCAGTATACCTCCTTAGACACAAGCTAAATGGAAGTTGAGTAGTTCTGGATTGTTTTTTTTTTTAAATTGTAAAGTTGTTTTTCAAGTTTTTTGTCTTCATTCCTTTCTTACTCATCCCTTCTGCTCCCCCACTTCTCTATTTCCCTTCTTCCTTTTTTTTTTTTTAACTGGCATTCCTTCTCTTCCTCTATCCCTTAAACAATGCTACTTGCCTTAAACTATAGGCTTTTAAAAACCTTCTTGACATTCTTGTGGATCTTAATCACTCTTACATCTGCTGTGTATGTTTCTGTTTCTATCATATGCATACACATTATACATGTAATATATATGCATGTGTGTATACCTATATACACACATGCATATACATATGTATATACATACACACATATTACACACATACACACACACACACACACACACACACTTATTTTTTAAAAAGTGAGGTCAGTGAGAGCTCACTGTATAGCCATAGCAGGATCATTTGTAATTGTGTCTTCAGAAGTTCCTTTTGAGGGTTTTCCATCCTTATTAAGCAATTTTTGCTATTTAAGACCATACCTGTCTTTTCCCTGAATTTTGAAAAATCATTTCAATTTTCGGTAACATGAGTTCATTTGAATGCAACAAACATTTTTTAAGCACCTATTTATGTGTGCAGCACGTGGACCCACATATGTGGATCGTAGAGCCTTGGGGTCCTCTCCTTCATTATGCAGAGGTCATGAGAATGATGGCTAGGCATAGGAAAGGAGGTAGTAGACTGGCTGATGAAATGAACAAGTTATGGGTTTCAGAAACTGAACTAGGAAATGAGAAATTTTCCAGCACCCACTTCCTATATAATTCTTCTTCCCCCCTCCCCCCGTAAAACATAAGCCAAACTAAATATAAAATAAAATTCATTCTTTGAATAATTAAACAATTTAAAAAGAATACAATAGCTATCTCATTTTCAAGGGTATGCTGCCACTACCTTTCCTGCTAAGAGAGAAACAGCAAGAAGAGAAGAGGCCTGTGGTTTTTGAAAATTTCAAGAAAAATAAGACTTGAAGGTGTGTGGCTTTGGGACCATGTTAGCCTTGCTGTGCTTGGGCTCTCACGGGTTAAATCTCAGATTCATTAAATCCCATCTGTGCTGGGAAGCCCTGGAGTCTGTGTTTCATGCCTCCATCTGGGTCACCCCTCTGTGACCAGCAGATGTGAGAGGTCCCATTTCTTTAGAGCTCTGCAAAGACTCAGCCTCTTTTCTCTTTGGTTTTCTCTTACCTCTTCTCCCTCATTCCTTTTCTTTCTCAGTTTCTCTCTCCCTTCCTTTCTCTATCATCCCTTCGTCCTCCCTGATTTTCAGTTGCCCCTTCTTCCTTCCTTTATCACTGACTTTCCTTTCCCTCCTCTGTCTCTTACCTCCCCTTCTGTGTCTCGTTCCTGCCTTCCTCCTCCTTCTCCTCTATCTCAACTTCCCTCTTGGTTTTTTCGCTCCCTCATCTCTCTAGTTTCTCTTGTTTTCCCCCAGCTAGCTCTGAAGTATAGAATCTTTTGGAAATTTGTCTGCAGTCAAAATCACCCACCACTACAATGCTTTGGGGCCATGTCTGAACCAGAGCTCCCAGTGGCTCAGAGAAAAGAGTAGGGGGGAAGCGTTTGAAATTATAGACTCATGGCAGTTTGCTGAGTTTGGGCAGTTAGGGATTACTTCTGAATGAGGAGCTCTCTAACACCCAACTTTCTCTTTTCTCTAAAGGCTCCTGTCAGCATTTCCTGATTCCAGACACTCAGCAGATTTGCCCCCTCCCCCCAGTGAGGCCCACCATGGCCTCATGGGGAAAGAATGGGAAACTGTTTGAAAGAAGCTCTTACCAGTAACTCCTGACACATCTATGCTTTTGTTCTACTGGAGACAGGAGAGGGAAAGCTGCATTTGGGCTGCCTGAGTTGGACAGAAGTGGTGTGTGTGTGTGTCTGTGTCTGTGTGTGTGTAAGTCAGAGGAGCCTTGTGTGTGGCCTACTTGTAAAAAGTCACGTCTGTACCACAATAGCATGTGGCACATCGTGCCTGAGAAGTGATCGTGTGCCCCAGGCGAGGTGTTTGTGGGAGCCAGGCTGGGACCCATAGATGGGGGGGAGGGGCAAGCCTGGAGCTCTGAATGGCCTAGGGTCCAGGCTGGACAATAAAGAGGGGCCCCACACCTGCTGTTACTGGGAGGATCGTAAGCATTTGCATTAAAATGGAGCCCTCCTCCTGCTGGGCTTTGAAAACAGTTGTGTCTGGAGGCATTTGACTGGCTGGCAGGCTGTGGGGGCATCATGTCCCTTTCCTCCTTCAGTGGAAGTCTTTGGGGAAAGGAGGACTGATGAGGGGCCCACCCTGCTGGAAATGGAATGGTGGTGAGGGGACAGTGATTTACATTTCAAATCCCAGGCTTTTTCTTCGCTCCATCCAAAGCCTGAAGATTCTCCACATGAATTTCCAGCTCAGTTTACGTGGCCCATTCACAGTGGGGTCTCCTATTGTTCTTCCCCCCGGGCAGCCAGGAGGGGAAGGGGAGGAGGGCTGCCTCCTTATGGTGGTCAGAGAACAAAGTAGGCCCCCAAGCAGTCTTCCATCCTTTGGGGTGGCTTTTCTTCTGTGGTTCTTGGGACCCATGGACCCTCATGGATGGAGCAGGAGGCCTGTGACTTTAGAAATGAAACCCCTCCAGAGGGACCCTTTTAAGCTCACCACAGCTCACCATTCAGTGCCACTCTTTTTTACTTAGCTATTTCCAAACCTTTGATATAGCTATCTCAAACTAATAATGGTAAGAAGAATGCTTTTATTCAGCTACCAAAAACCATTATTGTCTTATCCACCTATACAATAAATAGTTCTAAATCTAAAAAGATAGCAGCTGGATCTTGACTGTCCCGAGGACCATTTCTATCTGAAATCTTTTGAAGATGAAAAGGAGATGAATAATAATCATTTCCATTTATATAGGGCCATAAACTTTGCATACATTATCTTAACTGATCTCACAACAGCCCTGCAAGATAAAGACTACAAGCATTCCCACCATTTTACATATGAAGAAACAGAGTGGTGAGAGTTGAAATGACTTGCCCCTGCTCGCATACATAGGACCTTTCATAGATGAGATTCAAATCCAGTTCTTCCCAATTCCAAGTCTTAGGATTCTCTTTACTATGCCATGTTATTACGGGGGGGGGGGGGGGGGGGGGGGGGG
>NW_020954598.1:4084036-4101812 GCF_900497805.2 Vombatus ursinus
TAGAAGGGATCTTAGAGGTGATTTAATTTATCATCCTTATTTTACATGTGAGGAGACAGGGAGTGTCTTGGTCTTCTGTGATAGACAATCTATCTCTCATATATAGATTGAGTTGTATTGCATTGCATGTTTAAAGTATGTGTAGTGTGTATATTGCATGATGGGTATCCTGAAAGGGATCACACCCCTGGGAAAGGGGGCAGATAATAAAATTAGCATTTTTATAGTACTTTATATACATCCTTTCCTTTAATTCTCACCATACTCCAATGAGGTAAGTGCTTCTGTTTTCTAGATGAGGAAACTGAAGACTGAGAGAATTTAAATCATCTACGCATGGTCCCATAACTTGGAAGGTGTCTGAAGTCTTCAGGATTCCCAGGTCCAGCATTCTGATCGACTGTGGCACACTGCCTTCAGGGAAGGAACCTGAGAACACAGTGAGGGTGGGGGAGGGTGGTAGCCTGAGCTTCGGGGAAAATATGAATATTAATAGCACACCAAGTGTGTTATATTGTTTTCCCAGCTCTGCCAATGAATGAAGGGATTTGAATCACCAGGACAATTGAACTTGGTGACAAATGCAATAGGGGTCATGAGCTTTGACAGAGGGAAAGAAAGAAAGTTAGCCTTGAGTGCTTTCTGACTAATCACGGGTAGGACCATCTACAGAGGTTGTGGCAGCTGATTCTGTGGGAAGGTTAGGCCTAGATGTTAGTTAGAACAAGATTTAGGATAACATTTCACAAAAGGTTGATATCAACCTTTGTGACAAATCGGTGAGAATCAAGACAAGACCAAAACGGACTTAAATTATTGTAAATTGTAAATTGTAAAATTATTGTCACCATTATCATTTCCCGCACACACCATGGCTTTATATGTATTATATATATTTGAAGTAGTTGAAGACAGCTATAATTTCTCACAGCTCACCTAACCACTGTTATATTATTATATAATATATATAATATATTACATATAAATATTATTTATATTTATATATTTGTATATAAATTATAAATATATAATATATATTATATATTTATATATATTAAAGAATATTTTTAACAAATATTTTTAACTTTATTAAAATTAAAAATATTTAAAAAATATTTTTAACAAATATTGCCATGCCATATACTCTTAATCTTTAAGCTACATAGAATAAAAAGCATTAAAGATGATAGCAGTGTAGCAGAAGAAATCAGAACCATGCAGGAACTCATCCTCCTCATTGTCCTGTCTACTACTGAACTGAAGTTGTCTTGAAAATTCTTTTGACTGAGCCTACAAAACATGAAGTGACATTCCAATATTTTTATTCAATTAAAAATCAGTTCTTTTATCCATCTGTGCAGTAGTCTGCAGAACATTCAATACAAAAGAATAACTGCAGTGTAGTAACTTATCCCAGGACTGTTTCTCTCCGAATTCCATAAAAAAGGATGTAGAGGAAGGTCATGATTATAGATTGCAGGTCTACTCCCCTGGTTCTCCTCCCCTCCCCACAAAAGTTGACATTTATATATTATTCCTTAAGGTCCATAAAGCACTTTTTGTAAATCATCTAGTTTGTTTTGACCCCCTTGTAAGGTAGGTGATATTATTGTCCTATTATATTTGAGAGAATTTAAGATGCTGGTTAAGTGACTTGCCCAGGGTCTTACAGCTAGTAAGTGTCTGAGGTCAGATTTGAACTCAAGTACTCTGACTATAGTTCCATCACTATTTGTTGTGCCATGATGTTTTCCCCAAGACTGAGTCAAAGAAATCAGTTAGCCATAAGTGGTGCCAGCCATCGCCTAGATTAGGAATACATTACTTTAAGATTAGATTAGGGATACATTAAGATTATCTCAATTCATCCTCACTTTCTCATTCTGTAAAATTCTTGTCCGTGTCCTACCAGAAATCCTTTAGGTAGGATCTGTCCAAAGCTCTGACAATTTTCTCCAGAACTTTTAGCATTCTGTGGGTAGTAGTGCAACACATGGGCTTCCCATCTCTTATTTTTAACTCTCTTATATTACTAATCCATATTTCTTTTCCAATCACACATATGCTGAGTCAATTTTTTGTTCGAAGAAATATTAGCTACTGCTCTGAGGCATGTAGGAAAAGGCACTAGAGATGAGAAAGAGGTTAAAGGTTAAACCTGCCTTTTATCCTGCTTCTGGGTAGAATACCATGTACCTATTTCAGTGTCTCAGGTATAATGAATAGTGCTGACTGAGGATCCCTCTCCCCTCTAGGCAGATGACAAGCCTGTGATTTCAGATCTCAAACAGACAAATCATAAGTGTAGTTGTAAGTTTGTATCATAAGTATGGTTGTAAAGTTAACCCTTTACAGTGGTTAGGTGTGCTGTGAGAAATTATAGCTGTCTTCAGCTACTTCAAAGACTGCAGTAGGAAGAGAAATGAGACTTGCTGTTTTTGGCCCTACAGGGTACAACTAAGTGGGAATTGCAAAGAACTAAGTTTAGGCTTCATCTGAAAGGGGAATGGGCTGCCTGGGGAGAGAGTGGGCTCCACTTCACTTGGAGGTGTTGAAGAAAGGATCCTTTTTTGCATATGTGTAGGACTCCCGAGCCTTTCCAGCTCTGAAATTCTTTGATTCTGTGACTTCTTTAAACTGTAAATTTACATGGCCTTATTTGGTATAAGCCCTAGACATTCTCTGTTCCTTTCCCTTTCCTTCTTTCTTTAAAACAAAACAAAACAAAACAAACAAACAAAAACCAAAACAGATCTAAACATACAAAGCATGCACAAAGCCATGCCTTCCCACATCCATGTGCATGTATATGTTAGGACTTTTTAGGAGAAGAATCCAAAATAGGTGTGCACTTACTCCAAAGATCAGAAAACCCTTTTGATTAAAGGGAGTCCATCATAGTAGATCCCTTACTTCTCAGGTAAAGCCTGAGAAATCATGCCATGTAGTGTCTGTGTTTGGTCAAACTATTGTTATGTAAGAGAAAGAAAAGGATCCATAACTTAAATCCTATGGAGCCTTGTGATTATCTGTCATTTTAGGAACAAAAGCTTAGTTAGGTTCCAAGTCACCATTTTTCATTAATTAGTTTTACATAGATAGCCAAAGTCCCTTTCCCCTAGGAAGCCATAAAGTTTCATTGATGTTTCTACCGGAAGAGGGGGAGATTTAGATTTGGTCTAGCCTAGGACAATGAGTAGCCAACCTATTGAAGAACTTCCTATTAGTGTATTATAGCAGAAATAGTGTTGAACAAGGAGTCAGGAAGAGACAAGGTTTTAAATTTTGCCAGTGACTACTATCAGAACCTCAGTTTCCTTATCTGTAAAATGGGAATATTATTAACTGGTGTGTTTTGTACAATGATTTGTAAATCTTAAAGCACTATGGAAATATCAGCTGTTGTTAATTAGAGCTGTCCAGAAATGGAGTGGACTGCTTCAGGAGAAGCAGCCATCCTGTCATGAAAAGTGTTCAAGCAAGAGATTGGATGACTACGTGGGCATTGTAGAAGGGATACATGCTTCTAGTAGGGATTGCACTAGAAGAAGGGAACGCTTCCAGTTCGAGGGTTTTATGATTCCTTTGTAAAACGTGTGGCATCTAAAAGTGCCTGTGGCTTCCAACCCAATGTATAAGCTCATCGTGTTCACTGGCTCCATCTTGGCACAGATGTGGAGGCTGTGATGGCTAAGTAAACAGAAACGCCCTCTGTAAGTTTACTCTGACCAGTGTCGTTTTTCAGAAGCATGGTGATTTTGCCATAGCCTGATCTCTATCCCTTCTTCAATTCCTACTGTTTAATTAAAAGCAACCTGCCAGAGACAGTGGGAACGAGCCCTAAGTCTGGAGTCAGAGAGCTTAGTTCAGATCCTGTCTGACATTAGTGCGTGTAACTTTGGGCGAGTTGTTAAACCACCTGGACCTGTCTTTCCTCATCTGTAAAATGAGGGGGTGGGATTGGATGACTTCTCAAACTCCTCCTGGCTCTAGCTCCAGTAAGAGGCAGCTAGGAGGACCTGGAGACAGGATGATCTGAGTTTGAATCCTGCTTCATACACTTCCCAGTTGTAACACTAGAGAAGTCACTTGAAGTTACGTGACTGTCTTACTTTCCTCATCTGTAAAATGAACAGCACCTATCTCAGGGGTTGTTGTAGGGATCAAATGACGCACAACATCTATAAAGTGCTTTACAAATCGTTAAGCTCTGTTACTAATTCTATGATCCTACTTCCTTGTAACATTTATAACATTGTTCTTATGAAACTAAAAATCCCCTGCACTGCCCTTTGGTATATTTTTGTTGATCCAGTGAATGGTTTTAGCCAGGATATTCCTATGCCAGTTGCTGAGCAAACCTTTACTGGGCCACTGGATTTTGAGATCCTTGGGTACAGAGACTGTCTTTTGCCTGTCTTTGTATCCTCATTGCTTATCATGATTCCTGGTACATATTAGGCCCCTAATAAATGTTTATTGGCTGACTGATTGACTGAGCCCCTGGTGTGGCTGTGATGGGAGGAAGACTAGAACAGGTTATCTGCTCTCAGGAAGCTTACTTAGAATCTTGTTTGGTAGTCAGGGTTCACACCATTCAAGATGGTGTATAGATAAATGCTAAGGGGTTGCTCAGATTTTTAGATCATAGTTTTACTTAGCAGTTATGGATGTGTTTATGAATATATATTGGTGTATACACATGCCTGTACATGAATGTTTAAATGCATATTTGTATGGGAATCAGTAGAAAGAGTTATAGTTTTGGAGTCAGAAGAACAAGATTCACAATTCACTCTGCCATTTATTCCCTGTGCAACCTTGGTCAATTCTCTTAAACTCTCTGTACCTCTGTAAGATGAAGTGCTTAGTCTAGATAACTTCTGAGATCCTTTCCAGCTTCAAATCTGTGATTATTATTTAGTCCTGTGTCAGTGAGAAAAACTATTTTTTTTTAAGGCAATTGGGGTTAAGTGACTTGCCCAGGGTCGCACAGCTAGTAAGTGTCAAGTGTTTGGTCCGAGGCTGGATTTGAACTCAGGTCCTCCTGACTTCAGGGCCGAGTGCTCTATCCACTGCACCACCTAGCTGCCCCAAGAAAAACTATTTTTGCTTGAGGTTACCAAGGACTATTTCCCTGTCTTCTTTGGTTCTGTCATGACCTGGGTAGCATTTGACTTGGAAAGAGGGTATGTTGAGATTTGGGTAGAAGAGGAATGGTTTTTATTCAAAATCACTCAATTGCATGTGGGTTTATGCTTTGTTATCTCTATTTCTATCTGTAGGCAGTGGTGTGGGTGTGTATTAAAGGCAAAAGGCACTGTTGGTGTGACCAAGGTTTATAAGTGGTTGGTTTTTCGCCAGTGGCTATAAATAGCTGTATGTGTGAAGAAACTGAATGAGGGTGAGCACTGAGCAAAGGAAGGGAAAGCCCCTGTGGGCATCCAGCTGGCAGCTAAGGATCCCCAGTACAGGGGAGGGGCAGCCACTGAGCCGTGTGCCAGAGAAGGGGGCTAGCTTCCTGGGAGCTGGTTTCGTTCTGATTTTAAGTTCATGGTTCTGACTTTTATTATTGTGGTGGTTCTTTTTATCTTTGCATTTGCATAGGGTTTTACAGTTCACATACTACTTTTAGAAACATTTCATTTGATCTTAACCACAGTCCTGAGACATGGGCCTATGGCTATCCACCTCCATTTTACAGATGAGAAAACTAAAGTTGCATGGTTTTATTTATTACTCTCTGAGGTCAGAGACAGCATCTGGTTTATTTATTTTATGTCTTTCCCCAGTCTCTAGAACTAGGCTCTGCATGTAGTAATAGCTGACTTTTATAGAGCACTTTAAATGTTACAAAGAAATTTAGATGGATTCGGTTAAAAGTCAGAACATATTTATTAAGATCTTACTCTGCACCAGGCATTTTACCGAGGTGCTGGGATACAAAGTCAAAATAGCCCTTGCCCTCAAGGAGTTTATATTCTACTGGAGTGGTGCCATATGTAGTGGTGGAGTAAAAGAAATATGAAAAAGTATAAAGTTATCTCCAGAGGGAGATGATGCTGGGAACCAAGTGGCCAGAAAAGGCCTCTTGTAGGAAGTAGCCCTTTAGCAGTCCTTGGAGGATAGCAGGGCCTTCTAGGAGGTGGAGGTGAGGAGGGGGTGGGGGCGCATTCCAGAATGATCCTCACTCTTCTGTGAGGCAATTATCACAGAGATAAGAGTTGAAAGTGATTTCAGGGGCCATCTATCTATCTATCCAACTCATGCCTGGCAGAGGATCCCTCCTACAACTTCCCTAACAAATGGTTATCCAGCCACTGCTTGAAGACCTCCTGAGGCAGCTCATTATACTTTTGGATGGTTGGTTCTAATTTTTCGGTTGTTTTTCTTGACATCAGGCCTAAATTACAACTGTTGCTCCTGTTTTTATTCTGTGGGACTGAGCAGAACCCTTCTAATCCTACTTCCAGACAAAGGTCCTTCACAACACTGGAAGATGGCTAGTATGTTCCCAGTAGCCCTCATTCCTTCAGATGGCCCTCTCTGATGTTGTCTCATCTTCTCACCATCCTAGTCACCCTCTCTACACTTCACAAGCTGACCCCACATAGCCCCGCATCCCCGTATATCACATGATGCCCTCTGATTTGGTAGCACTTAGCAGTTGAGAGATCTATCAAAATGCAGAAGAGAAATACCTCTTACCACTTTTAGGTGTTTGGTTGGTATTATTTTCTTCATCTTAGAGATGAGGAATCAGTCTCTAAGAGGGCAAATGACTTATCCATAATTACATAGTACATGAGGGAGGTGGGACTTGAGCCCAGGTCTCTGCTGAGCACTCAGCAAATGCATGGATATTTGTCAAATTCAATAAATATGTATTGAATTGACTTAGAAGGAGGCATCATGTTGCACTGGGTAGATAGAGTGCTAGATTTGGATTCAGAAAACCTGAGTTTAGATAAATTATGTTCTAAGAGATGGAGAAATTGAACCCAAAGTTCCTTTAAATCTGTGACATTATGATTCTAGCTCAGCTATTTATTTCCCATGTGCTCTCAGGAAAATGTCTTGTCCTCTGGGCCTCAGTTTTCTCATCTGTAAAATGAGAACATCTAATTAGATGACCTCTAAGCCCCCTCCCTCCCCACCCCATTGTAAATCCTGTGATGGAATGACTTGAATTCTCCAAGGTCACTTAGCTAATCTATTTAGTGGCAAATTGAGGTGCCCTGGTTCCTAGTCCAATGTTTTTGCCTTTACAACGTATTGAAGAAAAAAAAATCTTTAGTATGTGGTATAAAACTCATACTTAGTGTGTGCTTCTCAGTGCATCCTCTTCAACAGCATACTTCTTTGTTAGTTATTTAGAGATCTTGAAATTGCACCTTGGTAAATAGTCATGAGTTTTCTGGGGGGGAGATTTGTTGTTTAGTCGTTTTTCAGTCATGTCCAACTCTTCCTGACCCTGTTTTGGAGTTTTCTTGGCAAAGATACTGCAATACTACATTTCCTTCTCCAGCTCACTTGACAGATGAGGAAACTGAGGCAAGCAGGGTTAAGTGACTTGCCCAGGGTCACACAGCTAGTAAGTGTCTGAGGCCAGATTTGGACTCACGAAGATGAGTCTTCCCGACTCCAGGCCTGGAACTTTCTCCACTGCTGTTCCAGGTTTATTAGGGAAGTGGATATAACATGGAGAGTCAACTAAATGGGTGTATGTGTTATGGGAAGGGTCCAGTGCTATTCAGGGAGTCTGTTAGGGGAGGGAGTTTTCTAAGGTCCTTTGTGAAGCAGTGTGGTTCAGTGGAAAGTGCAGTGGTTGTCATGTCCCAGGGCCCATGGTGGAATACAACTTTCCTACAAGTCCCTTAGCCCTGTCTGGACCTCATTGTCATCACCTGTAAAATGAAGAGCTTGGTCCAGAGAGCTTCTGAGGTGCCTTCTCCCTCTAGGTCTGTGGTCCCTCTTGCCCTATGTAACTTTATATCCCTTAAGCCTCCCTCATGGCTCTGAAGGTTATAATCTGGGTCCTGTGTGAAGGTTTATGGGGATAAGGGGAGCTTTTGTGGGATGCTCTTTTAGTCCCATACCTATTGTCAGCCCTTCAAGTAGAGACCCACCTCTCCCCACCCCCACAAGATTATTGTGGCCTCTTCCTCGGCCCTGCAGCCACCTGGTGGCTCATCCTCCCCTCTTCTTTTCTTTCATTCCCAACTCATCAGAGTGTGTGGTGCCACTCCTTTATATTCCACTTTAACTGCAGTCTCTGCTTTGGCTTGAGGGTGGCTTTATACCAGGGTTTCTTAAACCAGGGTCTGGGGGTCCGTGGGTAGGTTTCAGGGGTTCAATTAAGTTGGATGGGAGAAAATGCATCTTTATTTTTTACCCACCTTTGGTTTCCTTTGTAATCCTGTATTTTATTTTTGCATTAAAAAAAATTCTGTGAAAAGGTTCCATAATCTTCACCTGACTACCAAAGCACACCTCTGACCATAGCTCCAGATTATTTTAGCTCAGACACCATCAGAAAGGCCATGGGTTTTCCTGTTTAAATAGGCAGTATTTTCCCTCCCTCCATCTTTTATGGGTGGACGGGGGTGGGTTTACCTAAACTAATTCATGGTGTTGGTTTCATTTACTTATGTGTTTACTCTTCCTTCCCCCTCCCCCTCTGCCTCTTTCAGTGAAAGGGGCTCAGCTGGTCAGAGTCTTTGGGGCCTGGCCCGCACCCTAGAACAAAGGAGCCTGGTAGGGGGAGGGGAACAGGAAGCAAATAATGAGATCTGATTCCTTTTGAAGTGCGTTTACTTCTCAGGCCTCTTTCCTAGAGGACAGATTTTAGAACCAGAATTGGCTCCAGACCTTCCGGAGCAGTGTTCTAGGGTTGACTATGGGCCCTAGGATGTAGGGAATTAGCCTAAGAGAGAGGGGCAAACCAGGTCTTTGGTGTTAAGGCTGAGCCTGCCCAGTTAAGGAGGCAGGTGCTTATAAGGACAGGGGGTTGAGCTGGGCTAGCTAAAATGACTGCTTTATAGACATTTAGACTGTTGACCATTCCAGACTTACGGAAACTCTTTCCTGTCTGCCACGATACCGAACTCTCCTGGTTCCTTTCGTTCTTCTCTGATCTTTCTACTTCATTGGTTTTTCTTCCTTAAATGTAGAGACTTTACAAGGTTATATCCTTTGCCCCTTTTCCCCTCTTCATTGTTATTTCATCTATTCCCAGGCTTCAATCTTCCCAAACCACTATTTCTATCTGTAAGCTTTCTAATAAACCCCAGTCTCACATTCTCAGCTGCTTGCTTCAACATCTCCACCTGCCAACACCTCAAATTAAATTACTCTCCCAAATACGCTCTTCTTCTTCTCTTAATGTGCTCCTGCTCGTAACTTACCTGTCGGCCAGTGACACTGATATTCTCTCCCATTTACCCAGGCTCAAAAGTCTTGAGATGCAATATGGCACAATGGATCTAGCACTGGATTTGGAGTGTCTGATTTCAGCCCTGGGCTCTGTCACTTAATATCTGGGTTGACCTTGAGGAAGTCAGACGACCTCTAAGCTCCTTCTCCCCCCCCCCCCAATAATCTAAAGATTATCCTTTTCCCTTTGAAATCTACTCCATCACCAAATCCTGTTGTTTTTCCTTTCTGTGTATCTCTCATTTGCTCCTTCTCTTCCATTCCTCTTACTCTAGTTCAAGTCATCAGTACATCTCACTTGTACTCCCAAAATATTCTCCGTACCACTAATCTTCTTAAAACCCAATTCTGTATATCATTCTCTCAGAAATGTTTTGATGGCTCTCCATTACCTATAGAATAATGGGCAGAAAAAACATTCAATCTAGCTAAGTACGGAGAACTTCTCTCTTGAAGAGTATGGAATGTGAGTCAGCAAACAGTGGGTAGAGCTTGGATTTCTATAAAGGTTGTTTATTTGTTTTGTAAAATGCTTAGATTGGCCTGGAGATATTTTCTTTTTTCTGAGTTTAGAGCTCCCTTTGCTTCAGGCTGTTGATTTCAGATGCCTTTGTCCATGGTTCAGATGCCTAGGGTTGAATTTGGCTTTTCTGACACTGTTTGGTCTCTGAGTTGGTGATCACAAGGCTGATTGTAAATTCTAGGTGACCAGTTGGGCAGATTTTCTGTTCAGTGATTTTGATCATTATGTATTGATTTACTCCCATTTATAACTCCTAGTTATCCAGTGAGTAGGTTTTGAGGTTGTCCAAACAGCCAGTCCTAAGATTCTACCCTGAACTGGGGTTAGGATGGGGGGTGGGGGTGGGGTGAGCAATGTGACAACTGTCCCCTGTTTTGAGAAAGTCACAAGGTTGACTGTCAGGGGTGCAGTTTGTAATCTGTGCTGTAAGGTCAGTGCAGAGAGCTGGTGACTGGTAGGACCAGTTCCTCATGCTTGGGTGTTTGAGTGTGTTTGCTGATTTCAGGGTCTCTGTGGTTCTCTCTTTCACCTAGGGGGCCCTTGTCTGGGGCTGCCAGCCGACTTCCCCCCTGGGGGCTGTATTTTCATTACCCACATAGAGCCAATTTACAACCATTCATGATAAAGGCTTAATTGAAGGCAGAAAGAGTTAAAATCTCAACTATCCAGAGACCAGTTTTATTATTTGCCAAGATGAAATCTCTAGTATAACTCCAGGTAAGCAAGGCATCAGTTTGTCTTCCTCAGGGCAAGGCTCCTCCCTGTTCTCTTTCCTTGGTGGTGTCTGGTGGTCATCTGGTGTGGGGACGGTAACTGAGGATCCATCATCTTCTCCTTTCTGAGGCCTTCCAAGGGGTGAGGGAGTAATCATACTGTCGTATTGCTAGAGCCTTTATGGTATTCCCTCTCCAGATCCCAGGCAGTATCACACCTTGAATGGAGGATAGAGATGGGGAT
The DNA here is from genome assembly GCF_900497805.2 of Vombatus ursinus. Lineage (NCBI taxonomy): Eukaryota > Metazoa > Chordata > Mammalia > Diprotodontia > Vombatidae > Vombatus > Vombatus ursinus. The sequence continues at coordinate 4,094,952 of NW_020954598.1, forward strand.
CAGATCTATGATTTCATTGGTATAGAAAACATCCTCTACCAGTGCAGGTGGGCCCTTTTCTCACAATTTATCATCAGCTTCCTGGGGTACTGAGGGGTTAAGGGAGCTTGCGAGGGTCACAAAGATGACTTTTTGTCTGACATGAGACTTGAACTCAGATCTTCCTGGTTTCAAGGCCATCTCTCTTTCCACTTTCCATGAAGGTAAACCAGTATCTTTTATAAGGATAGGAAAGGGAGAGCAATGCTACTATGAGCCTAATGTAAGAGAATGAACATTTCAATCCCTTCTTTCCACAGCTCACTGAGATTTTCTGTGATTATATTTCTCCATGTTTTTCCAGTTAGTCCCTTCCCCAAATAAACAATCAAAACCCACTTGGCTTTAAACCATTTTTAGTAATGGGGGGGGGACCCAACAACATGAAAGGCTATCCTGTGAAAGGAGGAGAGACTGGTCGTTCTTTATATGGTCTGTATAGGTGAAAATTACAGAAAGGCAAATTTCTTTTTTCCCTGTAAGACCCTCCTAACAGTTACAGGCATATCTGGCTACACTTTCTATCATTTTTTCAGTGAATGCCTATCAAAGAAGTGAAACCTACCAGGTGGGAGCAGGGCTGGGAATCTGACCAGATTAGTAATGGGATGGAGGCAAAAACTTCTCTATACATAGAGTCAGGGGTAGAAGTCACTAGAGACCAACCAATATATTTTCTCAAGGCACTTGAGAGAAAATGTTAGGCTACTGGGCAGGCATATCACCAGTTGTTTGCAGGAGTGAACAAACATTCTGAAAGGGCTTAGGCTAAGTTAGGGGATGGATGCCTTCCTCCACTGACTTCACAAGTTGATCTGAGCTGCAGAGTAAATCCTTCTCTGACCTCTGCTGCGCCTTCCACCTCAGCCTGCTAAACTGTAGCTTCCAATGCAGGTGATGGTGGTAGACCATAAGCTTAATCTGACTTTATTACCACACCTCACTGCAGTCCTGCATTTGAGCCCTCTGCCTAGACACTTTGGGATCCTGCTTCCTGCCTTCTCCCCTGATGGCTCAGCAGCCCCTGCCCCAGCCACTCCCCACTGTTGTGTTCCTATGCACTAGACAAACCGTAGAATACTTCAGAACATTGTTTGCCTCGTGTATGGGGAAATCTAAATAATAATACAGATAACAGTTAACATTTCTGTAGCATTTATTGTGTACCAGGCACTGTGATAAGCACTTCACAATTATCATCTCAGTGGATCCTCACAACAACCCTGCCAGGTAGATTCTATTATTATCCTGATTTTACAGATGAAGAAACTGAGGCAAACAGTTAAAATGACTTGCCCAGGATCGCACAGCTCATAAATATCTGAGGCCAGATTTAAAAGTCTTCCGTTCTAGGCCTCGCACTCCATCCATTGCCCCACCTAGTTGCCTAACTAAAGATGTTAGGTGGGGCTTACTTCTGGAGCAGTCTATAAGAGGAATGGGCTGCTTGTTATTGTTGTTGGTCCTTTGTTCTTGAAGAGAATATCTGGAGGGTGATTATTGACTTGCAAGTAAATTGGATTTAAGTGAGGCAGGGCTGTACAAAGTCACCAGCCTCACTTTCTCCTCTGGAGTCCAATGGCAAGACTTAGGTCAGGACAACTGGCTCCAGATGCAGTGGGAGACCTTGGTTGGCATTTTTAAGCTAAGGTTTTTCCCAGGTCTTGGTTTGTCTAAGGTTTTGTCTTGGTTTGTTACGGCTATACTCATTCAGTGATTCAGTGATTTAAGGCTAAAGTAAGAAATAAGACAAAAAGTGGCCTAGTTTGTCTACTCAAAAAAAAAAAAAAGCCTAATGTGATAGTGAGCTCCCTGTCACTGGAAGTATTGTAACACAGGCTAAACCTATCAGGAATGTTCTACAGAGGATTTGGGGAAGAAAGTTGGACTAGATGACTTCTAAGTTTCCTCCCAACCCCAGCTTTTATGTCTAAAGTTGAGATCAGAGGATTTTACAGGAGAGTAATATAAAATCAATCAATTTACAAATATGTATTAATATCTACTATATCCTGAGTTATAGGGAAACAAATTAAATAATTTGTTTTCACAAGGAGCTTATGAAAGACCAGAAAGGTAGTTAGGAACCAGATCATGCAGTTTTTTAAATGGAAGACCCTAGAGGAAGCCTTTCAATTTTGGGGTGGGGAAGTGATGTGATGGGTGCCATGTTTTAGGATTATCAGTCTAGCAGCTATGTGGAAGATCAATTGGAATGGGGAGAGGCCAGAAACAGGGAGAACAATTAGGCTGCCATATTGCAATAGTCCAGGTAAGATGAGATGAGAGCCTGAACCAGTGTGGGTTCTGCAAGTACAGAGAAGGGGAAGGATGCTAGAGGTGTGGACCATTGGGAGGGAGGGCAATGAGAGAGAAAGAGGATGACACCAAGCAAGTAAACATTGGTCATAGAAGCCACTCACTTTGGAGCCTTGGTTATCTCATATGAGGAGGATACTATCTTGCCAACATGAAGTCAGAGAGCTAGACCAGTGTCCTCTTGAGATCCTTCCAGCTTTAAGTTCTATGGTTTCCCTCCCCATTTTTGCCCTCATGTTACTCCAGGTTACTTTTTACCTTTCATATTACTGTAGAAGGTGGTATAGTGAATAGAGCACTGGGCTCAGAGTTAAGAAAACCAAGATTCAAATCTTGTCTTAGACCTTAACTAATTTTGTGACCCCTGGCAAGTCAGTTAACCTTCTTCAGCCTCAGTTTCCTTATCTGCAGAATCAGAATTTAAAGGAGAATCTACCTCACAGGGTTATGATAAGAATTAATGAGACAATATACATAAAGCTCTTTGCAAACCTTGAGGCACAACACAAATGCTAGATGTGATTATAACTACTATTTTATTTTGTATCTTTCTAATAAAGAATTAGCATTTACCTTTCCTGTCCCTCCTTAATTGGTGTGAATTGGTTGCATGTTGTCTCCCATTAGACTTTCAGCTCTTTGAGAGCAGTCTTTTGCCCTTATTTATATCCCAAGCACAGTGCTTGGCATATAGTAGACACTTAATAAATGTCTGTTGATGGACTGGTATCTCTATAGTCCTCCTTTATTCTGTAAAAAACTCTTGCTGGACTCAACTATATTGTGTTAGAGAAGGAACTGGCAGCCATGAAGACTACTTTCAAGGTCTCAAGATACCTGATTTGGAATGGGGCAATATACCTGGTACCCTTGACTGTCAAACTGACAAAATCCAAAATAGCTATCATAAGGAAATTAAGCCAGTGCCGGACACTCAGAGACCTTTTCCTCACCGTTACAGTTTTGATTCAATATATTCTCAACTCCCTAAATTGCAGAGCTAAGATCTTCATATTAAGCTCAATCCCATTACCCTTGTCCCAATCCTACCCCACCTCAACCCCCTACCATAAACACATTGAGTTTCTGGTTGAGACTAGAAAACTTTACAGCCACTTGGCCCTGCGTAGGTATTATCTTAGTGTGAGAAGAGCAGCAATAGAATCTTTTCTCCCAAAGCTGTATGGTGACCTTGGACTCCTACTCACTGTCTGGGCTCATCCACATGAGATTGTGTTTATCCATTCCAGTGGTTGCTATGTGGACCCAGGTCCCATGACTCTGCTGTGACACCTTGTGCTACCTTCAGGCTACCCTAGGCGGACAAAACCCTAAACCTGATGACCCAGGATTTCTTATGGCTGCACATGTGGGAAGATGGATATTTCTTAATAGCCACCTGTTGGTACTCTACTTGGTACTCTATCAAGTTAGCAAGCCCACAGGACTACTACATCTTTCACTTGACCTCAGAAAACCCTTGTCCCTAGTCAATTTTGACTTATTCCAGGATTTCTTCTCTTGTTATGGTAGATTAGCTATTGGAAGTGGTACATTATGCATTATCAAAGACTCCTGCAGCCTATTGGCTGGTCATGAGCAAGACATGTTCTCTCCTCCTCCCCCCTCCAAAAACAAAACAAAACAACGGCCACCAAGGGTTCCCTCTTTAAGTTGTTTCCTATAGAAACTTGTCCCAGGACAAATCCTTTTAGTCACCCAAGAAATCAAGATATGAACCACATCTACAGATTGAAACAATATGGCATAATTACCCTGTTGTGGTATCTCACAGTACATTTATGCTTTCTTTCTCTTACTGTAGAGTTTTGATTTAACAATGTGATTCACACCATGAGATCAAAAATAGTTTTCCATACACCAGCTTCCTATATGTTGCTCTCCAGCCTTTTCACAATTCCTGTTCTACTCATCTGTGTACTAGGCATTTCACAAGGTGACCTTCAGACTCTTCTAGTCAGACCAAAGCTATTTAAACCTGAAGTAAGTCTGTAACAAGAAAGTCCCAGCACCTGGGGAACCAGAGGTAACCATCTGAGGAAATTTGTGACAAGTCGAGCGTGGAACAAAACAGGCAGTATTCTTATTAGACCACTTTCCTTTTGTGAAAAGAATCAATCAAAAGTCCATCCAACTCCAGTTTCCAGCCTACATCAAAGTGTAGCCTATATCCTAATGCTATATCTTCCCTGGGTTCATTTTAAATAAGAGGTTAAATATGAAGTACATAGAATTTTAGAAACCTCCTCTCCTTCTGCATATTGGTACAGAAAAGGGGCTAGATGGCCTTCATGACTGTTTCAGAGCCAAGTGGCCATCCCTGTGGTTTCCCCATCTCATCACTGTGTTCTGTTGCCAACATCCCATGAAACCTGGCCCTTTGCCTACCCATTTGATGAAGGATCTGGAAGAAAGCTGTTATTAAGACTTTAACTGTTTTTCAAACCCTGGTCAGCAGTATCTCAAGAGTGAGGGAGCCATAGGGAATGGAGCACAGAGGACAAAAAAGAAATTATCTCCAGCCACCCTACATCCTTTCCTCACTGTACTGTATTCCAGTCCAACAGAAGTCCCAGGGAATGTTGGATCCCATGACAATTTCCCATTAAGGCCAGAAGGTACAGTTCTATTTTTATTTATTAATATCAACATCATTACAACCAACTAAATTTGCTTAGTAATTGACATTTTAATTTATTTCAATGCATAAATTTTCCATTACACCACTAAGCCCCATCAGAACTCTTTGTCCTTTTATTTTCACTCACTCTTCCTCTTATATGGTCATAGTTAGTATGTACTTCATGATTTGGCGTTGTGATTTTTTTTCATTTTATTATTTCGTAAAGATCTTTTCTAATTTCTGTGTATTTCTTTTTGGTTTTAATAGAATCATAGTATCACATTATATTAATGTACTACAATTTATTTAACTGTTCTCTTTTTGGATGAACATTTTAGTTTCTTTCAATTTTGTGTTGATTTTGTTTTACAATTACGTGTGGTGGTGTTATGAAAATCTTTGAACAGCTAACTTTTGTTTCGTTTTTAGTAACACCTTCAGCATAGCTATATCTTCTTGGCATGAATGGCACAGAGAGAAGGAGGAATCCTTTTTATCAGGAAGAGCCCTGAAACCCTAATAATAATTTCCTTTCTAAAGTCTTAGAGGGAGAGGTAGACTTCCTTGACAACACCTTCTTCTTATGCCCTTGATCCTGTCTTGTCCAGGAGCCTGCTTCCCTCTGTCATTCCCTTTCCCAAATTTTCCACCTCTCCTTATCTGCTGGCTCCTTCCCTTCTGTTTACAAACATGCCCCCAATCCTATTTTTATACATACCTTCATTTGATCCTATCACCTTCTTAAGGAATTGGCATAAGCCAATACATACTCTCCTTTTTTTCACAGCCAGATTTCTAGAAAATATTGTCTATGCTCAGTTTTTTCAACTTGCTCCTTAACCCTTCATAATCTGTCTTCCAGAATCAATAGAAACTGTTCTTTCTGAGGTCAGCAATGATCTCTTCATTCTTGAATTTGATGATCTTTTCTCAGTCTTCATCCTTTGTGACCTCTGTAGCAAATAGGGGTTGCTACTGACAACCCCTCCCAAGCATTCTTTAGTTTTTGTTTTGTTTTGTTTTGTTTTGGGGGGTGGTTGTTGTTTGGTAACATAATACTCTCCTTTTTTCTTTATACATGTCTAGATGTTACTTCTCAATTTCCTTTGTATTATAATAATTAATGTCCTGTTCCTTAAGTGTGGGTGTACCCTAGCTCTTTTCTTTCTACGACTCTGTGGGTGATCTCCTTAGCTTCCTTGGGTCATATCTATGCAGGCAGCTTCCACATCTAGATATCTACCCAGCCTTTATCTCCTAAATTCCAGTCACACTTCACCAACTGCCCTGAAGGCATTTCTAACTCTATGTGGCCAAAACAAATTATCTTTCCCCTCCAGCCTTCCTCTTTTCTTCACTTCCTTGGATCATCTCTCAAGGGTACCACTATCCTCCTAGTCAACCAAGTACACCACCTTGAAGTTAGCTTCCATTCTTTCTCATATCCAGTGAGTTGCCAAGTCTTACTGACTCTGCTACCACAATTACTGCTACTTGCCCTCTTCTCTCCACTCACATTTCTGCCACTAGAGATCAGGCTTTTTGTCACTTGTGGCCTAGAACACTGCAGAAGCTTACGTTGCTCCATCTCCCATCTCCCACCCAACTGCCAAATTGTACTCTTAAAGCACAAATCTGGCCATTCCCCTGCTTAAGAAACTCTAATGATTCCCTTGGATCTGGGACCAAAAATAAACTCTTCAAATTTGTCTTTTAAAGCCCTTTACAATCAGGCTCTAGCCTCCCTTTCCAGGCTTACTGTACATTTTTCCCCACCATGTATTCTGTATTCCATCTGAATTGGCCTGTGCTTATGCTCTCTCTCTCTCTCTCTCTCTCTCTCTCTCTCTCTCTCTCTC
>NW_020954598.1:4101864-4123124 GCF_900497805.2 Vombatus ursinus
CCCTTCCACAGACTACTTCCAGTGCCTAGAGTATATTCTTGATTCACTGGTAGCTCAGAGAACTCCTAGCTTCCTTCAAAACTCAGCTCAGGTGCCTCCTCCAAGAAGCCAATCCCAATCTTCTCTGCCCTAATTGCTAATGAGGCATCTGGTCACACAGTAGATAGCAGGTCCCTCTATCCAGTGAATCCCTTACCCCAGACACTGACAAACTATGTGACCCTGGGCAAGTCACCTAACTTCTGTTTGCCTCAATTCCTCAACTGTATAATGGGGATAATAATAGCATCTACCTCCCGAAGTTGTTGTAAGGATCAAATGAAATAATATTTTTAAAGTACTTAGTGCATAGTTAGGCACTTAATAAATGCATTTCCCTTTCCTGTCTCTGTATTCTACTTTGCATTATATTTATATTTCTCTAGGTGGCAAGGATTGTTGTAAGATACTCATTTTTTTTAAAGCCCTTAATATAATGGCTGACACATAGTAGGCACTTTATAAATACCCATTTCCCTTCCATTACCCCCTCCTTTCTCCCTGAAATGACTTTGTGGGTTTTGTGTGTGTGTGTGTGTGTGTGTGTGTCTGTTGACCTTTTCTTATATATGTTGATCTTGTTCAGCCCCTCATCCCCTACCTAACCCTTGTACATGTAAGTTCTCCGAAGGCAGGGCCTTTTTTCATTTTTGTTTTTCATCCCCACTGTCTAGCATAGTTCCTGGCATACAGTAGGTTCTTAATAAATATTTGTTGAATTTGTGAGTGAATAGTGCCAGAGCCTTTCAACAGCAGAAAGTTCAGGGACAGAAAGTCCATAGTCAGCGTCCATTAGAACACAGGCAGCTGCTGTTTCCCCACTGAGATGCTGTCCAAGGTCTTGACCTTAGGCTCTCTCTGGAGCCTTGCTTGCCCCACTCTTGATAGTCTGACAACATCTCCTGCTGATCCATCATCAGTGGCCTTGAATCCTGTTGATCTGGCTTGTGTTGCTTTCTTCTCCCTGATTCACAGCTGGGATCAGCTGGGTTAGATAAAGAGGAGAGCCCTGCTCTATAGGGGAACCAACCTGAGTAGAGGCAGAAATGGGCAGTTGTTCATTTCTCAGGTAGACCAGAAGATGATGTCTCTGCTCTCTGTGACTTAGGATAAAGGGACAATAGTCATCTTCCTCCCCTTGTTTTCCTATGGCCATGGTTTCCCTCTGGTTGACCTTTCACTTGTCCTTTCCTCTTTCATTTACATGCGTTATAGCTTTTTTGATTACTGGGGAATTAGATTTGGAATTGTGGTATTTAGAAATGTCACACTGGATCGATTGTTGGGGCCATGGACCAAGCATAGTCTTGGGCCTTTTGGAGCATCTGTGTTGGCCTGTCTGGGTGTTCTCTAAATGAAAACCTTCTCCTTAGCCTAGATGCTGTTCAGAGTGCTGAGCTGTCCCCAGGAATATCCATTTTAAAATATATTTTATTAGAAGCTTGAGAAGAGGCGGTAGAGAAGAGAGACTACAGAGTTGTCCTAGAAACCAGGAAAACCTGGGTTCAGGATCTGCCTAGGACTTATACTGGGTGGGGGACCCTGTTTAAGGAAACAACCCTAGGCAGCTTTTTCAATATCTAAGTTGGAGAGAAGGCTCTGAACTGTATTGGTAAAGGGAGTTGCTCACCATATTATTGACATCACAGGTCCTGTTCTCTGTCCATGAAATCACAGGTTCAGTCCCTATTCATATCATATTAAAAATAACATCAATACAAATGTATTTGCATTTAAATCTCTTGAATTTAGTAAGTAACATGTCCAGTCCCTTGCTTTAGGCTTCCATCAAGATTCTCTTTGTTCTTATTCCCTTTTCCTTATGTGATCATAATTAGTCATACCACATTCTTCTGTTTGACTTTTATCATCATTGTCATTGTTACTAATATTTCATGAAGTTCCCCCCACCCAAGTTTCTTTATATTCCTGGAATGGCCATTCTTATGGTATATTTTATTTCCTCAATATGCCATATATTGAGGATATAAATATACCTCAATTATACCTCAATATACCCTTTGAGAATAGGAACTGGTTCACATTTTTTTCTTTGTATCTATAGTACCTTGTGCATACCAAGCATTCAATAAATATTTGTTGACATGAACTGAATATGAGTGGGATTCTCTGCTCTGGTGGTTTTTCAAGGCAGATGAGAGTAATTCTGAGCACTGGTACCTTCAGAAATGCCTTCATTTCTGTCCTCTTATAGCACAGTCACCCAAAAGCAAGGCCTGGGACTTTTTCTGTCCTAATCTGGAAGTTCCTGAGGGTCCAGGCAAGGCCTGTTTCCCTATGTCTATTGCAAGCAGGAATCCCTGTGTGAAAGGGTGGGTCCAGGTCTCTGCCCGGTTTTGATCTGTTGGTTTGTGAATGGATGAAGGTTGGGCTTTTCCTGGCCACTGAACTCTGGTTAGAAACTCTACTGTGCACAAGATGATTCTGTTTTGTGGGTCTTTTTAGCTTCATCTTCCAGGGCTACATTAGCATTAGCTTTAGCATTAGGGATACAGTCTAATTCATGCCTCCCTTGGACCTTCACACCTGAATGGCTGAACCCATTTCCTGCACTAAGGCATCAATTTTTTTTTTCAGAAACCAGGCATCATATGTTCATTTATTCACTCAACAAATATTGATGCCTACTATGTGGAACAAGTGTTGTAGGAGATAAGGAGATGACTATGACAATTCCTACTCATAACCGTCTATCTGGTAAAATGAGACAAATGTGACAAATAAAATATAAGCCATCAAGGACACAGATGACTGGAAAACTGAGGTGGGGTGACCATTGAGTTGTGCTGAGGGATGACAGTGACAAATGGATCATCTGAGTGCTGGACCATGAAATGTTAACTGATGGAAGTTTTCCAGTATGTTGGGTGGATGCTCTTTGGAGATTATACAGAAAGATATAGAAAAGAATCACTCAGAAAGAGAGGTCATGGATGAACTCAGAGATCCATCCAGATATTGAAGTAAGAGATAAATAACAGTTCAATACAACAATTGAAGAGCTGTCACAAGGCAGATGTGATTGATTGCCTAACAAATTATACAGACATTCATGACCTTCCCTTAGATGCCATATGAATTCGAGGGGTGGGAGGAGAGAGGAAAGAAATTGCTGGGGGCCAGAATGGTCAGGGAAGGCTTCTTGGAAGAGACAGGTTTTAATCCTAGTTTTGAGGGATCCAGGTTTCAACAGTTAGAGGTAATGTTCCATAGGAAGAACTAGTGTGAGATTCAGCTAGAGCCATATTGTGGAGGGATTGGTAGAGGAGTTTGAATTTTAAGCAGGAGAAATGATGGGAAAGTTATGTTCTAGGAAGGATCTGGTGATGTGTGTAGGATGAATTGGGAGTGGAGTAAAGGAGACTATAGATGGAGAAGAGTTGGAATGCTATTTCACTAGACTAGGCATGAGGTGATGAGGAGCTGAGAGAATGTAGGAATAAACAGGAGTGGATGCTACATTATTAAGAAAAAAGAGGTATGACTTGCTGTTTGATTGGATTTCTCCTAGCTGGGGGTGATTTCTCCTTCACATATACCTAGAACCCCTTTTCTGACTACTTTTCACTTTTTAATCCAATTATATACTTAACCTTTATTCATGATCATGGACATTTACTCCAGTCAGTAAACTTATCAAGGTTAGGAATGATTTACATCAAGTGTTTTAATATTTATTGAATTGAATTGTTAAATAAAAGAGGGATTATGTGTCACAGAGTCTAAGAGCTGGATGGGACCTCAGAAAACCATCCATCCCTGAAACAACAGCCCCTTTTTATCCACAAGTGGTCATCCAATCTTTGCTAGAAAACCTCTGATTGAAGGCAAAACATGGCCTCCCAAGGGAGGCCATTCCATTTTGAGATAGTTCCAATTTCTGGGAAGTTCAGTTTTTAGATTAAGCCTAAATCTGCTTCTCTGAAATGTCCACCTTTTGAGTTTTTCCTTCTGGTGAAATCCCTTCCACCAGATGACCCTTCTGATAAATGAAGGCAGATGTCATGTCCCTTAGACGTCTCTCCTTCAGGTATAACATCCCGAGTTTCTTCAGCCGATCTTAAAATAGCATGATCTCAAGGCACCTTGCCTTCCTGGTTACACTCTTCTGGACACTCTCTGGCTTATTAATTTACTTCATAAAATATGGTTCCTAGGAGAACAGAACACAGTACTGCAAGGCAATAGTGTCAAACTCATGGCAAACTTGAGTTGGCAAAACTCGAAGCAGAACCAGATTAAAATGTAATTGGGAAATATTTAACAAGATAAATAAAACTACAGTACAACATAGATATTGTTAATTTGTAGTTTTCTAAGTCATTTTGCAACAAGGATCTGTTTCTGTTTGAGTCTGACACCATTGCTTTAGGGTATGGTGCAAGCAGGGCAGGGTACAGCACTCTCCTTCCCTAGTCCTAGATACCATTTCTCAATTTGGCTTTTTTAGTCACCGTATCACACATTTGAATTATTGCAGTCGCAGTTCACTAAAATCCCCAGATCTGTTTTTAAAGGTGATATTTTGAACCCCCGGTATAGAACTGTAGCAGTTAGGTGGCACAATGCACAGAGCACTGGGCTGAGAATCAGGAAGAGTCATCATCTTCCTGAGTTCAAATCCAGCCTCAGACACTTACTAGCTGTATGACGCTGAGCAAGTCTCTTAACCCTATTCGCTACAGTTTTCTCATTTGTAAAATGAGAAGGAAATGGCAAACCACTCCAGTATCTTTGCCAAGAAAATGCCAAATGGGGTCACAAAGAGTTGGACATGACTGAAACAACTCAACAACAGAAGCATAGAACTCTGCATTAATCACTCTTACATTTCATATTCACTTCCACCTAATATTCTAGCCTGTCAGGATCTTTTTGGATCCTGGCTCTGTCATGCAACACATTAGTTGTCCCTCTTAGCATTGTGTTAACTGCAAATTTGATAAGCATGTCACCTGTGCTTTTATTCAGGTCATCAGTAAAAATGCTAAATATCATAAGGTCAAGAAAAGATTTTTGAGGCACTCCATTGTTGACTTCCTTCCAAACTGACATCAAACCATTAATGATTATACTTCAGGGCTGACCATTCAATCAGCTCAAAATCCACTTAATTATGCTGTCATCTGCCCCATTTCCAGGAGAATAGTTGAGAGCCTTTGTCAAATGCTTTGCTAAAATAAACTATAACATCTAGTAATCCTCAGCACCTCCACCCCCCACAAAAAAAAGGAAATGTGGTTACTCTAGCATAACCTTTCCTTGATGAAACCTTTTGTGGTTATTGCTTCTTTTTCTAGATGTTACTTTAATGATACTTTGTGTATTTTATAATTCTTTCAAGAATCAAAGTCAATCTCACTGGCATCTAATTTGCAGAATATGCTCTTCCCCTTTTTGTTTTTACATCTAGCCCTTTGCCTCTCAGTCTTGTACTTCCTCTCCCTTTAGCTGTTTTTCAGAGATTTTTCAGAGATGACCTACAGAAGCTGTACAGTCACATCCACCAGTTTATACACTGCTTTGGTCTGTAGTTCATGTGGACCTTGGCTCGACTACTACATTGGTAGGGGGAGTGGGGAGAAAACCGTAAGTATAGTTTACCTAGATTTTAACGAAGCATTTGACGGAGTTTCTCACGCTATTCGAGGGGACTTGAACTCATCAAAGATACCCATTTTGCTAATATCTCCTCTACTTCTCTTGGGTTTCAATTTACTATTAGCCATTTTTTGTTCTTTTGAGAAGGAACGGTTAAGGATGCCTGTGAGATTTGGAGCCTTGGCAACTGGGAGAATGATGAGTGGTATCAGTTAGCTAGGGGGAAGTTAGAGGAAGAGGGAGGTATATGGGAGTGAGCCTTAGGTGGATAGGGGAATGCTATATATTTAAGAAATAAGACCAGCTAGCATCTCATTTTTTAAATGTTTCTATTTGTTTTTTAAAATTTTCTATTTTAAATGTTTCTGTAGGTCATTTCTATTTGTTTTTTAAAATGTTTCTATTTTAAATGTTTCTGTAGGTCATCTCTGAAAAATCTCTGAAAAACAGCTAAAGGGAGAGGAAGTACAAGACTGAGAGGCAAAGGGCTAGATTTAAAAACAAAAAGGGGAAGAGCATATTCTACAAATTAGATGCCAGTGAGATTGACTTTGATTCTTGAAAGAATTATCAAATACACATAGTATCATTAAAGTAACTCTTGAGTCTATAAAGCTATTCCACCAAACAGGTGGGACTCCTGTATTTATGAGGAATTAAGTGAGGATTTCTCTGTTACTCCTCTCAGACTAAGTCCTGGTATCTCAGGCCAACCAACTCTGATAACAGGTTGCTGGAATTACACAGAGAGTCTGGCCTTTCCCTTAAGCTTGGGGACTTAGGTTGGAGTATCAGGGCATGGATCCTATGAGGCCCCACTCTTCTTCCCAGCCCATGTCCTATAGATCGTGACCCTAGTTGCCCAGGGTCTGATTTTCTAGCCTGGACTGTCTAAGCAGGAAGGATTAGACAGAGGACAAAGTTCTTTGGGGAAGAAGGGAAAGAAAACTGAACCTAGGAGTTGGATTTGGAAGCTTGACAGGGATCTCTGTGGGAGATGTGTCCTTTAGGAAGGATAGGCCAGACTCTTTACTCTGTTGTACATATGTACCATGCTAGCCTGTTGATAGTGTGAACCTGAAACTGCTTATACTGGGCTGGTGGAACTTCTCATGTTACTTATTACCTGAACATGATACTGAGAGAGGTGCTAGGGAAGATGGGCTAGGGGCAGGCTAGCAGGAGAAGGTATGGTACTTGTGAAAGCTGGTGATTTGTCATGCTCTTTTCTGATTCTACATCCTGAGGATTTTCCATGATACCTCCCTTCTATGGCATTCCCAGTTGTTTTTTTTGGGGGGGGGGGCAGAGTGAGGTGTCACTATCTAACCTGTCCTTGTCTACTACAGACAGAAACATAAATAACTACAAGGTAAACTTAATAGATGAGTGCTTTAGAAAGGTACAAACCAATTGCTATGGGGGATCTAAAGAGGGGAAGCTCCTTTATATCCTCTGGAATAGTGGATGAGTGAGTGGCTCAGGGAAGATGTCCTGGAGGATAGAGAATTTGAATTGGGCATTAAAGAAGGAGATTTCCAGGGGCAGCTAGGTGGTGCAGTGGATAGAGCACTGGTCTTGGATTCAGGATGACTTGAGTTCAAATCTGACCTCAGACACATAGCACTTACTAGCTGTGTGACCCTGGGCAAGTCACTTAACCCCATTGCCTAGCCAAAAAAACCCCCCAAAACCAAAAAAACCCCATAAACAAAGAAGGAGATTTCCACCGGTAAGTGAAGATTTTGAGGACATTCCAAGTATAGGTACAGCAGTAGGGAAATACAAGTTCAGTTTGCCAAGGGGTTAACAAGTAGTTACTTTTGGTTAGAGTGTAATGTTTATGGAAAAATTATAGTAGGAGTGAAATCAGAAACAGGCAGAATGGCACCAGGATGTGGAGTACTTTAAATGATAGAGAAAGGGGTTTGAATTAGGGATCCGGTGGAGTCTTGGAGGAGTGACTTGACCAAAATTGTGCCTAAGAAAGATCTTTTTGATAGCAGTACTGAAAATTCATTGGAGGGGCAGAGGGAAAATGAGGCAAGACTTTTAAGGAGGCTAGTGCTATAGTTTAGGTCAACAAGTATTTTTAAAGTCCCTACTATGTTCATGAAATATAATGACTATTCATAAACATTGTGCATAGTAGGTACTTACTGAATGCTTGTTGATTAAGTGACTTGTGCTAAAAAAAAAAAAAGTGAAACAATTCCTGCCCTTGAGGAGCTTACATTCTACTGGTGATTCAGGCAGGAAGTAATGAGGACCTATATTAGTATAGTGACCATGGAAATGGAGTGGGCTGAGATAAGGGCAGAGTGAGGAACTAGATATGAGACTTGGTAACTGGATAAAAGGTTTTGACCTTGGTAAATTGGGTGAATAGTTGGACTACTGAAAGAAGAATTAGTTTGGGAGTAAAAAAATAGAATTTGAAGTGCTAGCAGAATATCCAGGTGGAAATATCTTAATTACCACCTCAGCAGTTGTAGATGTGAGTCAGTATCTTGAAGGAGAATTCAGGGCTGGAGATAGAGATTTGAGTGATCTGTGTCAAGGTTATGTTTGAAGTTGTGGGAATGAGGGATATTGCCAAGAGAGAGAGTATAGAAGGAGGAGAATTAAAGGCCAGGGGCAGAAGCTCAGGGAATACCCTTTTCAAGAGTTGGGAAGAGGACCAGAAGCTCGTGAAGGAATCAGAGACACAGTTAGAGCAATGACATAAGCTCCTCAGCTGTTTCTTTCTTTCTTTCTTTCTTTCTTTCTTTCTTTCTTTCTTTCTTTCTTTCTTTCTTTCTTTCTTTCTCTCTCTCTCTCTCTCTCTTTCTTTTTTTTTTATTTGTATCCTTACTACCTAACAGCATCTGGTGCACAGTAGGGACTCAATAAACACATTGATTCATTGATTGTTTGAAGAACACTAATTGAGTATGTTTTGTCTGAAACTAATGGGAATCAGTATATCTAAAAGGAAGAAAGGGAGTGACCAAGAGTTCTATTGCTGCAGAGATATCGGGTAGGATGAAAACTGAATGAAAGTCATTGGTGATATTTGGAAGAACAGTTTCATTAGAGTGTTAAGTGGCAAGCTGGACTGAGTTTGAAAAATAGAAACAATGAATGTAGACCATTTTTTTTCCCCTAGAAATTTTACTGTGAAGGAGAGGAGAGGGATGGGCATAGTAGGTAGATGGGGAGGCCTGGTCGTGTTTGTAGACAGATGGGGACAATCCAGTTGGGAGAGGATGAATGGTGCAAGAAAGAGAGTCAGGGAGGGATGCAGTTGAAGTCAAGTAGAGAAGAATTAGCTTGTCTTACTCCTCTTACACCCTTGCAGATCTGGACCCAGGGACCCAAGGATCTATAGATGGTTGTATCTCCTTCATCAATCACCTTCCCTACTTTTTCTTATTTGTTCTTACCCTGCAGGCCCAGGGCGTGGGGAGGTTGAGACCAGGGAGTGCATCTACTACAATGCCAACTGGGAACTGGAGAAGACAAACCAGAGTGGTCTGGAACGTTGTGAGGGGGAGAAGGACAAGCGCCTTCATTGCTACGCCTCATGGAGGAATAGCTCTGGCACCATTGAGCTCGTGAAGAAGGGTTGCTGGTTGGATGACTTCAATTGCTATGATAGGTACTGCTCACCCACCTCTGAGATTTCTCCCCAGCGCAATCCCCACTCCTTCAACCAGATGGAGTTCTCCTGGTCAGAGAACCATCTGTCTTTTTGAGCATATCTTAGTGGTGTAGTAACCTAGCTAGTCAGTGGGATAGTCATGACAGCCCAAACTGTATAGCTGTGACTAACTAACTGCCCATGCTTGGCAGGAAGGTGAAGGGATCAGGAGATGGGGCATCTTTAGGATACTTTGGAAGGATCACCTAGGCTTCCCCCCCAACTCCCCTACCAAACTACAGAATCCTCTTGTTGGGAATATTCCCGTAGTCTCCTTGAAAGCTTGAAATTTGTTTTGCTTAAAATCATGAAGTATTATTTGTCAGTGTTTCCAAGTGTAATCTTGATGCTTAGCCATCAGCAAAGTGGCTCTCAAGGGCTACTTCTCTTCCAACTGTGAAATGGAAGTAAACACTTGGGAATTAACACTCCACATGGGGCAGGCCTTCATCTTCTCAGCTTCCCCCTCCCTCCACCCCCCAGGGGTCAAGGGTAAGTGCTTAGAATCTAATGGACTCTAGGAAGAAAGTCTGGATGGCTTTGATGATGTATGCAACTCCTCTGCACTGCTCCATTGTCACAGGCAGGAATGTGTAGCCACCGAAGAGAACCCCCAGGTCTTCTTCTGTTGCTGTGAGGGGAACTTCTGCAATGAAAAGTTCACGCACTTACCTGAGGTCACCAACCCTGAAGGTGAGGGAAGCTGGGCTGGCTCTGGAAGCCCACTGGGCTGAGGGGGTGAAGCCAGCTGGAAAGAAGGGGGCATGGGGGGAAACAAAACAACAATAACTCGCATTTATGTAGGGCTTTAAAATTTGCGAGCACTTTATATGCGTTATCCCATTTTAATTCCACAGTAGCCCTGTGAGGTAGGTACTACAGGGGTTATTATTCTCCCCATTTTACAGATGAGGAAGCTGAGGAGTCTCAGAGGTTGTGGCTCGACCATAGGAAAATAAGATAGGATTTTGAACTTATAGCATTTTCACTTCGAGTATTACACTGTGTATTGTGTCGTGCTGTCCCTCATTCCCCTAGGTTCTGTGGTGTCTCATTATTCTACAGGACTCCTATTGCTTCGATGGTCAGCTCTCATCAATAGTGACTTTCATTCTGCACTTAATTTCTGAGCTGCTGCTGTTGCATGACTCGACTTGGCTCAGGGAAAATTTTATTTTGGGGTGTGTGAGGCCATTACAATAATAGATGATGATGGTGCATTCTTTGCCCTCAGGAAACTTGACAATTCAATTTTAAAGCAACTAATTAACAAAGAGAAAATTTTCATATGGATTCAGTTTTTTAAAACAATTCATTTGTTTTATGAAATTGACAGACATCAGCAAACACAAATATTTCCATATGCAATGAATAGAAAAATAGGATTGTGCGTGAAACTGAAGCTCTGCTTAAGAACATGTAATATTCTATTACATACAGCTTGTTTTCTTTTAAATATATATTGCATTTAACATGCTCATCCAATATTGCCCTGCTTGTCTGTGGTCCCTTTTTCTACTCCCTTCTGTGTATCTTAAAAATGTTAATTGATACTTTTTTCTTTTTTTGGGGGCATCCTTATCACTACCCCTTTCTAACACCTCCCCAAGTAAAAATAGAATCCTCTCTTATAATAAAATAAGTATAGTCAAGCAAGAACAAGTTATGGGTTCAGTTTCTTAAGTATCCTTTAAAATGGTAGGGATGCCAACTGAGGCTTAGAAAATGTATTTCTTAAATGGAGATTTTTGTTTTGTTTTGGAGGGTGGGTATTGTAAATCAGTTCAAACATGCACAGTTACATATGCTGTCAAGGAGAAAACTGAACAGGATGGGGGATTGTTTTGAAAGGCTCCATTGAAGTCCCATTACTAGGAACTCAAAGCACGAACGTGATTATAAGGTTCTCAAAGACTGTGCCACACAGAAAAAACTCTAGATAGATACCAGCAAGCTGGAGATATCTCAAGGGCAGCCCCCTTGACAAAAACTGTCTATTGTTGAAGGACCCAACTGGCTAAACTTAGATCATAGAATCATAGATCTGGAGCTGGAAGAGATCTTGGACAGCATCAGGACTAGTCTTATCATTTTATGAATGAGGAAACTGAGGGCCAGGGTGGTTAAGTGATTTGCTCAACATCACACAAGGATGAGGCAGCTGGATGGAGCAATGGATAGAGTCAGGAGGACCTCAGTTCAAATTCAGCCTCAGACAGAAGTTGTGTGACCCGGGGCCAGTTTCTTAACCCTGATTGCCTCAAAAAAAAAAAAAAAAAATCACATAGGGAATAAGAATTAGAGGCAGGATTTGAATTCAGGTCCTCTGTCTCTGACAGTGATCTTTCCACTAGATTGTTTGCTCTTATTTTCACTATAGCTTATGATGGGGCTTAATAAAGACTGATTGAAAGACCAGAGAGTTTTCCCCAACAGCAGTGAAGATAGTCTGGTGATATTGGATAGGAAAGAAAGAAATCATTTTATTCCATTTGGAGTTAAATGACCACTGACCTCTTTTCCCTCCCCCACCTCTAAGAAATAGAAAAGGCTGTGTTTTAAAGATTTTATTTTCTGACCTTAAACTTCCAAATCTCATATAATGCCTCATTCTTTTGAGGGGCAAAGGGAAGACTGGAGAATCACCTCATTGTCCCAAATCTCTGGTTTCCAAAGTGTTAAGTGCTCAGCATTTCCCTTAACCATGTTGTAGAGCTGCCTGAGATTTGTTCATAGACATGACATTCATATCCTCAGCATAAAATGTAAGTGTTTATTTACTTTAAAAAAAAATTGGACCTCTGATTTCATAGGCACAGGGAGCTTCTGGTGAGAAACTTTGTCACCCATAGAAATCAGAATCTTCTCTGCAATTTAAGAGTCTTAGAGAGTCTCTTGGGGCATGGAGAGATTGTGACTCACTTAAAGCTTTGGAGCCAGGGAGTATCAGGGAGCAGACTTGAACCCAGATCTTTCTGACTCTGAGTCCTGATTTCTATCCACTCTGGTACACTATGTCATAGATATTTATAATCACACATCATCATCATCAGCATCAGCATCATCATCATCATCATAATGATCTCATACTTGTAATGTTTTAAGGTTTACAAAATACTTTTCCTCCCACCAACTCTATGAGGTTGGTAGTGCAAATGTTATCCCCATTTTTTGGATGAGGAAACTGAGACTCAGAGAAACTAACCCACCCACAGTCAGACAGGTGGTGTCAAAGCCAAGTCTTTCTTCTAAATGCTTTGACCATTTTTACCACTCATGCATACAGATGTATAAATAAAATCTCACTTTCTACTGGAAGCCTTCCTTCCCTAGCCCCTCTTTATTCCAGTGCTTTCCCGTTTGTTATTATTTATTCTGAAAGAGTATGCTTTGTATATGTTTGGCTGTTGTCTCTTCTTTTTAGATTGCAAGCTCTTTGAAGGCAGGGGCTTGTCTTTTGCCTCTTTTTGTATCCCTAGCACTTAACAGGTGCTTAATAAATGTTTATTGATTGATTTATTAACATACATCCACCTATATAATTTTATAGGAATAAATATGTGTATATGGCATTTATATATTCTAATATAGTCATCTATACATAGATGCATCTGATAAACGCCTGGCTTCTGGCATGTATTTTCCACTCTGGGGTTGGAGGCCTGGCATGGGGCATGTGAAATCATTCTGCAAGTACTTTCTCTCAGTTGAGGGTTAGTTAGTGAGGCATCTAGCCTTTTGTTAGCCTCTCTAGCCTCAAAGAAAAGACCAGCAAGATGGAATCATGAAGGCTGAACCAGGAAAAATGATGATGCTGTGGGCTTGAAGGGGGCAGCTGCTTCAACGTGTGAACAAAACCCTTTTATCTCTCTGCAGTTACCTATGAGCCACCCTCAACTGTCCCTCTACTCACAGTCCTTGCATATGCCTTGCTGCCTATTGGGGGCCTCTCTCTGGCCATTGTCATTGCATTCTGGATGTACAGGCACCGAAAGCCTCCCTACGGTCATGTGGATGTCAATGAGGTACTCAGAGGAATTGAAGAAATAGAGACTGCTGGGGAGAGACGGGATAGATGGAAGCATCTAGGAATTGAAAGAGAGAAAATACTTAATTTCTTCCCCCTTCCAGGGAAGGGACTTTCCCATAGATGGAAGGTCTTGCTTTCCTGTGCTCATACCACTTATGGATACGCGTGCTTCTCACCTAGAGGACAATGAAAATAAGAACTTACTCCAATGCCCTTCCCACCTGTTCCTTTCCTAGGTCCCCATAGTCTACTGTCAAGGTCCGTGAGCCAGAGAAATTCTCATTGTTTTGCAGTAAGAAAATTAAAACACCAAGTAACCTGCATAGGTTCATATGGTAGGACATGAGAGCTGGAGGGTGGAGTCAGGAGATGAACTCTGCTCCCCAATTTCTAGCTGAGGCTTTGTATACCTTTTGTTGGGAAAGTGTAGCCATGTTAAGAACCCTTAGACATCCCTCCCAGGGGCTTGGCTTGTTGTTAACCTTGACAGTACAGGAAAGAGACTTCTGTACTCTTTTATTATTAATCCCTTTGTTATCTTAGGACCCGGGTCCTCCACCCCCTTCTCCACTTGTTGGCCTGAAGCCGTTGCAACTGCTGGAGATCAAGGCCCGGGGACGTTTTGGCTGTGTCTGGAAGGCTCAGCTTATGAATGACTATGTAGCAGTGAAGATTTTTCCATTACAGGTAACAACAAATCTGGTTTTAGATGTTTTATTTTAAGCAGATATGAAGGAGTTCTAGGTGTTAATGGCGATCAAATGAGATAATAATTGTAAAGTGCTTAGCACAGTGCCCGGCACATATAGTAGGCACTATATAAATGCTTATTCTCTCCCCGTTTTGTGTGAAATATGATAAAGGCCTGAACTAGGATGGTAGGGGGGTGTGTGTGTGTGTGTGTGTGTGTGTTAATAGCAGAGGCGATAAGTATGAGAGAAAAAAATGGAGATAGAATATAGTAGGTTAGGTGACTGAGGTTTGAGGCCTGGGTGACTGAGAAGACAGTGGTGCCTTTAACAGGAATAGCAAAGTTGGGGGAATGAGTATGTTAGGATAAAGGGAAGGGTGATGAATTCAGTTTGGAGTATGTTGGGTTCAAGGTGCTAGTAGGACACCTAGGTATAAATGTCCTACAGATAATTGGAGACATAGGACTGCAACTCTAGGAAGACTTTGAAAGTCAGCCACATTGAAGTGGTTAAAGCTACGAGAAGAATGAATGGACTTGATGAGGGAGGAAGAGAAGGAGGAGGCCAGAATCTTGGAGGTTACTCAGTCAGGGATGTAGGAGTAGGGTGGTGAGGCCTCAGGAGGAGTCTGAGGAAGAGAAATCTGATTGCTGGGAGAAAAACTAGGAGAGGGCTCAAGGTTGTGGAAGCCAAGAAGGCAGAGAATATCCAAAAAGAGGAGGTGGTCAGTAGTGTTAATTGATGCAGAAAAGTTAAGGAAGGTGAGGATTGAGGAAAAGGCATTTAGACTTGGCAGTTGAGACCCTTGTTAATCTTGGAGAAATTTGTTTCAGTGAATGGAAAGGTTAGAAGCCAGGCTGCAAGTAGACATTGGTCAAAGTGGAGGTGGCTGGTATCAATGACTCTAAAAGTTTAGGAGTTAAAGGGAGAAGAACTATAGCTTTGGGGAATAGCAAGGTTGGATCAGGGATCCCTCTGACCATATTTGCAGGTATTGGGAAAGGGACAGTGAATGGTGAGGTTAGAAGCCAGACTGCAAGTAGATATTGGTTAAAGTGGAGGCGGCTGGTATCAATGACTAAAAGTTTAGCAGTTAAAGGGAGAAGAGCTGTAGCTTTGGGGAATAGCAAGGTTGGATCAGGGATCCCTCTGACCATATTTGTAGGTATTGGGAAAGTGGCCAATAGATGGCAATATTGAAGATTCTCAAAGTCCCAGAATGAGAATGGTAGATCAGCTAGGTCTTCAGAATTGTCATCTTGCTGCCTTTCTCCCAGGTGATCTCTCATAAGAGTATACTTTCTGGTTTGGAGTCAGGGAAGGATTTATCCTCTCAGCTGCTTTGCTCTCCCCTTTCAGACTGCCTATGTCCCTAATTATTTATGCTCCAAGTGCTTATTAGTACAATGCCTTCCACCTCATAAGTGCTTAATATATGCTTGTTGATGGACTGGGAAAATTTGGGGGCTAGGATGACTATACCATAACTATCAGAGGATTAGTCCTTGAGGTCTCAGAACTGAATATTCTCTATCCCTTAGGACAAGCAGTCCTGGCAGAGTGAACGGGACATCTTCAGCACGCCAGGCATGAAACATGAAAACCTGCTCCAGTTCATTGCAGCAGAAAAGAGAGGTTCCAACCTGGAGGTGGAGCTGTGGCTTATCACAGCCTTCCATGACAAGGTGATCCTGACATCCCTTTCCCCTCCCCTAAGAGATGCATAACCTCTGCCCTGCCTCTTGGACTTCTGGGACAAGGTGACCCCTTTGGCCTCTTCCCCAGTCACAACCTCCAGGACAAGGCTGAATCTGAACTCTTCTTATGAGTTTGGATTTTCTAGAGGTATGCTACCCTTCTAGATGTCTGAACCGTCACTGTGCTACTTCTTCTAGGGTTCTCTCACAGATTATTTAAAAGGGAACATTGTTACTTGGAATGAGCTGTGTCATGTAGCTGAGACCATGTCCCGAGGTCTGTCCTACCTGCATGAAGATGTGCCCTGGTGCCGAGGAGAGGGGCACAAGCCAGCCATTGCCCACAGGTATGGAGCAGGGTAAGGGAAGGAATAGGGTAACACAATAGACTTGAATGAAGATTGGGGACTGGCAGGGGAATTGGACGAGCTTTGCCCACAGATGGCACACAAGAGTATATGCCATTGACGTCCTTTTTGAGTAGACTCTAGGGAGGTGTGTTAATCAGCATGCCAAGAAATCCTCATGGGGTTGATGGGGATAGGGATAAGGATGAAGTTAACATGGGTAAAACCTTCTCTTGCTGCTGCTGCTGCTGCTGACTTAGAAAGACACTGATGTCAGTTCTATTTACTCTTAGTTCTTCGTCCACTCCAGCCTCTGCTCTGGCCTGACTCAGAGTTTGGCGGTAGCTGGTGGTTGATTTCCAAGTGCCCTCTAGTGGCAGTTTGGTTTCGCATGTTGTTTTTAAATAATTAACCCATTCAAGGCTAGACTTTTTTTTTCTTTCAGTAGGAAGCCTTTATTTAGGGTTCTGTATTTAGTTTGGGGAATGGGGGGAAGGTGAGGAAGGAAGCATTATTGAGGAGGTTTTTTTTTCCTTTTGCCTGTTTACCTTTCCCAAATTCTCAGTGGCTTCTGGACTTTGGTGGGAGTCAGGCAGGGGAAGGTAGGGGAAAAGGAATTTGATAAATTGAGAGATAAGGAGAACTGAAGGATATGATTTACCACTTTCCTAAGTGGTAAAAGAGAACTTGTAAGTACCCAGGCCTTTGGTTTCACACCTACCGGTTCCTAAATCTGTGTTAAGCATGCACATGCAGGCTTACATACCCATATTATTGACATAGAAAAGGACCACAGGAATCATCTAGACCAAGTGTTCCTAAAATTTTTTTTTTTTGTATCATGGACCCTTGGCAGTCTGGTGAAGCTTGTGGACTGCATCTCAGAATAATGTTTTTAAATAATTGAAGAAAATGCTAAATTTTAGTTAAGAGGTTACTGAAAAGAAAGATGTATTTTTTTCCTTTCCAAATTCACAGAACCCTTGAAATCTATGGATTCTAGGTTAAGAACCCCTGAAGCAGACCATCTCCTTCATTTTGCACATGAGGAAGTTGAGGCTTGATGTTTGCTCACAGTCATAATAAGTTAACAAAAGGGCTGGCAGATCTTCTGCCTCCTACTAGATCATGAGGACGACTCACTCTCTGTTACTTTGTTATATTAATTTAACTTATCTGTTAACCATCCTCAGATGTGGTAAAAGTGCTGAGTTTGGACTCATAAATCATGGGTTTAAGTTTGACTCTGCCACTAACTCGTATGACCTTGGAAAGTAAATTTCCTCTGTCTGGGTCTCAATAATCACCAAAGTCATGTATATGACATTTTATGATTGCCCCACCATGAAAAAGGAGGCCGTGCTCAGGGGGAGAAGTACCTCCTGTGGACTTCCTTCCAGTTTCTTTGGCCTTTACCCAGCTAAAAAAAATGAAAGGATTCCCATCTACATTTTATATCCATTGTACAAGACTTGGGAGCACTGGATGAAGGCATGTGGATGGGGGGCAGGACAGGGGAGACTTTTGGCACTTGGGGCTGATCTATACCTCTAGACTGCAATAATAATGTAGTAAACTTTCAGGTACTCTTATTTTTTCTTCTTAGATAAAAAGTTTTAACCGTGGGCCACATATCTCTAGCCCCTCAGTAGATATGTGCTTATGGGAATTCAGTGTTAGCTGAATGTGGTGATGTGATATGTAATTTGAAGCAAATAGACATTTCTTCCTTTAATCACTGGTTGGGACTTTTTATCTTATGTTGGTCAATCAACAGGCATTTATGAAGCTCTTGCTATATCCCAGGCACTGTGCTAGGGGCCAAAGGATATGAATATAAAAGTAAGACAGTCCCTGACCTCAAAGAGTTTTACCTTCTAATAAGGGGAGTCAACATGTTCACAATAAATATAGGAAATATACCAAAAAACTCAGTGTTTGGGGATGGGGGTACTAAAATCTGGGGGAAATGGAAAAGCCTCTTGAAGAAAGTGGGAGGTTAGGTCTAGGTGGAAGTTAATGGGGTAGTTAAGGTCTAAGAGGCAGAGAGGAAAAGAGTGAACATTCTGGGTGTAGGGGACAGCCTTCCACATAATGGGAAGATGGAATGCCACATATGTGAAATAAGAAGAAAGCCAAGTTTGGCCGGTATGTAAATTGCATAGGGAAGGCTCCAGGTATTGGGGGAAGTTCAGGATGAGGCACGCATAGTTGGGAAGTGAGGGAGCCAGAAACAGGTCCAGAAAAGGAATGAAGTCTGGCCTGGACCCCTCCACAAAATGGGAGGCTCTGGGAGGAACTCAGCAATGAGAAGGGGATGGGCCTTATAGGAAGGATATTACAGGCTGTGTTGGGCACAGGGACGGTTGGATATTACATGGCACAGAGGCCCCAGCGAAGCTCCAGGATGAGCTGGAAGTACTTGCAGAGGAGGGCTAAAAATGAAGACTTGGGAGTCATCTGCATAGTTCAGGCCAAGCACCAACTCAGAATTCTCATGAATCCTGGGTTGCAAGCTAGTCCTGCTACAGACGGAGAGAGAGAGAGAGAGAGAGAGAGAGAGAGAGAGAGAGAGAGAGCAGCTCAGGGTGTTCAGGGTGCTGCCTTGGAGGTCTCAGCTTAGCTTCTGTCTTGACTTCTTCCAGGGATTTCAAGAGCAAGAATGTCTTACTGAAGAGTGACCTCACAGCTGTCCTGGCTGACTTTGGACTGGCTGTGCGGTTTGAACCAGGAAAGCCTCCAGGGGATACCCATGGGCAGGTGAGAAGGGAGGGAGGCCAGGGATGATGTCCATTTGGTGTGAGGCTTAGGCTCACAGTTAGCTCTTGCTGCCAAATCCCAACTCCCTTCCTCTTCCTACCAACCAACATGCCTTTCGTCTAGAAACCAACATTAATACCTAACTGGATCAGATATTACTGAGAAGACAATGTGCTGGGTTAAAATCATGTAATAGATTCTGAAATCAGATACTAATGACTTTGCAATTATGTGAACTCTCCTAGACCCTAGTTGCATGGGTAATTGAAAGCTAACTATAGAGCTTGACCCTAGTAACCTCAAACACTGATGTGTCTCTGTCTCTGTCTCTCTGTCTTTCTGTCTGTTTCTCTCTCTCTCTCTCCCCCTCTCCCTTTCTCTCTTTCTCCCTGTCTCCCTTTCTCCCTCTCTTCCCTTTTATGCAGAATACCTGGGGGCTGGACCTTGGGCAAAGGGTATATCCTAGCAAGCCAAGTCTGAGGCGTGACTAGTTCTTATCTGTACAACTTTCCCCTAAATCATATTAATGCCTACTACACTTAAGGTTGACTATTTTATCTGAGGCACTTTGGCCCTCATATCACCCTGGAGAAAGAAAATTAAGTGGGAGATAGGTATCACAATATGCAGTGGAACCTAGGGCAATAGTTCAAAGAATTAGGGAGCCTTCTGTCTTGTTATCCATCTTCTTATGGATCATACCAACCTATCAAACAGCTGGTGAATTCAGGCTCAGGCAGAGGGAGAGTAGGCAGAAAATACAGATCATTTACCAAGTAGCCAAAGAAAAAATAAAATTAAACAGGTAATTTCTGTTCCCTCCAGCAAATAAAACACATTTCATATCCCAAAGCCAAGTAGTATTTTTGAATTAATCTTGGTTTTTGGATTACCTTGTCATTCATTGCACTGCTCTTAATGTGGGAAGTGACATCCCTGATGATCATAGATCCTGTGAATAATGGTGGCTTATTCTCCTGCTGTGGATCATAGAATATTCTAGCTAGAAGAGACCATAGAGGTCATTGAGTCCCAACATGCTCATTTTACAGATACGCAAAATGACTTGTTCATCTCTAGCTAGTCAGTCAAATGACAGATGGGATTTGAACCCAAAATATTCTGACAATATGGCCATTGTTTGGTCCACTAGGTCACTTGCTATTCATCCTGAGTCTCCTTACTCCGCTCCCTCTACCATGTCCTATTTTCCCCTCTCACCCCCTGCTTTTGTGGTCTATCTAATGTAGGTAGGAACCAGGCGGTACATGGCCCCTGAGGTGCTGGAGGGAGCAATCAACTTTCAGAGAGATGCCTTCCTGAGGATTGATATGTACGCAATGGGGCTGGTACTGTGGGAGCTGGTGTCTAGATGCACAGCTGTGGATGGTGAGTGTCTGAGGACCTATGGATGTGAGGAGTGATCTTCATCATGCTTGGAGTTCCCTGACTTCAAGGACCATGTCTTCTCTACCACCATGATCTTGTTTGGTGTCCAATACAATGTTATACCATCCTAATTTTTGGTCTTATGTTATTCTGCCAATGACTATGGTGACAGTGGTGGTTATGGTAGGGTTGATGGGTGCTGGTGTCCTCTCTCGACATGAGCCATGACCCTACTTTTGTTACCTACTTTTTGCAGGGCCTGTGGATGAGTACATGTTACCTTTTGAGGAAGAGATTGGTCAACATCCATCCCTAGAAGACCTGCAGGAGGTGGTGGTACATAAGAAGATGCGTCCTGCCTTCAAGGATCATTGGTTGAAGCATCCTGTAGGTGTCTATTCCTTCCTTTTCCCTCTTACTCCCTACCCTGTAGTCCATGCCCAGATATGGGGAGAGGAGACATGTCATGTTTTATGAATTCCTGTGCATTAATCCAAAAGGTTTATAGATAAACAGTGTTGAGTTGTTTCTAACCAAGGATAGAATGAAAACGAGTGACTCTTTATAATAGGAATGCTCCTGATTATAAAAGTTTGTGGTTTTCTAAATTTCCTGTTCATAGCATCCAGAGCTGGAAGACACCTTAAAAATGTGTTACTTCCACCCCATACTAACTGGTAAGGAAACTGACGCCCATAGGTTAAGTGAATGTGACAGCGGTCACACCAGAAGTTAAATAGCAGAGCTAAGATTTGAACCTAGGAGGCAGAATGAATTACAAATGAGTTGGGGGCTAGTTCTTTGAAAACTGATTACTTTCTGAACATTGATTTGAACTTCTTTCTTGGCCTTCTGACCTTATTGAGTCTATGGAAAGAATGTGTTTGACTTTTGCTTAGCCAAGATCATGTCGGTCATTTGCATTTATCTCTTGGCTCAGTGGGTCTCTCGTGTGTGTGTGTGTGTGTGTGTGTGTGTGTGTGTGTGTGTGTGTGTGTGTGT
>NW_020954598.1:4123163-4171094 GCF_900497805.2 Vombatus ursinus
CATACACACCTTGCCTCTCTTACTGTTTCTTTTCTTTCACAAATGGAAGAGAGCCCAGAGGAAGATGACTAAGATGATAAGGCAATTGGCAACTGTGCCATAGGAGAATTGTTTGAAGGAAATGGAACTGGTTAGCCAGGAGAAGGAAGGATTGTGTGTAGAAACGAAGGGACGTGAGAGCTGTCTTCAAGCATTTGAAGGATTGCTATGAGGAAAGGGGATTTGATTTGTTCTGCCTGGCCTCAAAGGGCCTAACTAGGAGCAATGAAAGGCATTGAAGATGGTTTCTCAGAGGGGCAGCTTTTAGGTCAATGTCAGAAAATGCTTCCCAAGAATTAACATTGCTCAAAAGTGGAGTGGGTTGGCTTGTTGAGGAGATAGTAAGTGGTAGGTCTACTACCTCTGTGGAGGTTTTCAAGTGAAAACTTGATGAGTATTTGTCTGTGATGTTACAGAGGGGGTTCTTATATAGATACAGATCAAATTAGGCCTAGAGTTTCTTCTAGATCTGACATTCGATGAATGTTCCACTGAAATCTGGGGAGAAAGGTGTGTGAGTAGGGGAATCCTCGACCCATCTAGAAAGGATAACTGGAATATGTGACTTCATTCCTCCATAGGTTGTCTCTGGCCATTTATCTCCTACTTCTTTCACATCATTTCTGCTTCTGAAAACAAGACTAGATTCTCTTATTTTTCATTGTCAAATCCAGCAAGTTTTTAGTTATCTAAGCAGGGAGAAATACCAATCAGTCAACAAGCATTTATTAAGAACATACTATGTGCAGGAACTGTGCTAAGTTCTGAGCCTACAGAGAAAAAAAAAAAAAAAAAAAAGTGGCTCAGATAATCCCAAAATAATTTCTGTTAGGCTTTGGGGCAATTGTATTATTGTTATTTTTGTATCAGATTTCCCTTTCTAACCATGTTTCTCTCAAGCTGTTTCCTGAGCCCATATTAACTGATTAGAGGGGTAGAGGAAAGAAGGCATTGGGGTTAGTCATTCATTTGCTTATGGGTAATCTAGCAAGTGGGTCTTCACGAGTTGACTTTGCCCTGATTGATAAGACTTTTTTGAGGCATTCCCAGTGAAGTTCATTTCTCTTTTTTTTTTCCCCCTGCCCCTCCTCTTGGCACACAGGGGTTGGCACAGCTTTGTGTGACAATCGAGGAGTGCTGGGACCACGATGCTGAGGCCAGACTCTCTGCGGGCTGCGTAGAGGAACGTGTGTCCTTGATCCGCAAATCTGTCAATGGCACTACCTCGGACTGCCTCGTCTCCCTCGTGACATCTGTCACCAATGTGGACTTACCCCCCAAAGAGTCGAGTATCTAAGTCCTGGGTCCTATTTGTCTTTCCAGACTCAGTGAATTTGAAGAAGAAAAAAGTTAAAAACAACAAAAAAAAAAACAACAAAAAAGAACCATAAAACCAACGAACACATGAATGCAGCTGCTATTTTATCTTGACCTTTTTATTATTATTATTATAATTATTATTATTATTATTGTTATTTTTTGATTGGATCAATTTTTACCAGCATATTGTTCTACTGTATTGAAAACAATGGACATCTCAGCAAGCATTCAGGTCCCGACTCATGAATGCAAAAATGATGTCCATGCCGCAGAACCTCAACAACCTCGTTTTCCGTTTGTGATTCAGTTTTTTAGGTTTTTCTTTGTTGGTCTGTTTTCTCCGCAGAACATCTGTGACACAAAGAAACCCATCTCCCATCTTAGGAAACATAATGCTGCAAACTTTGGAGGAAACTTTAAAAGACTGTTACAAAAGACACCTTTCTCAGAAAAAGGTGTTCTTTCCCCAGTCCACCCTTCCACAACCCCCCATCCCCTTAAAAAAATTTTTTTTCCCTTTTTAGACAGCTTCAAAACAGCAGATGTGTCTTTTACGGATCTAACGGGTGTCATTGTAATGGAGGAAGAACCAGGAAGAGGATGTTAACTCCTGGGATGTGGGGGTTGAAAGGAGGAGGTTGGTGCTGGGGGTGGGCTAAGGAAGGGGGCGACGTTGGACTTGGCAGCATTTGGACAAACATCATTTGTTATGGAGCTACTTCTCAGGTAATCAGTGAATGAGGGGAAGGACATTTTGGACACAGAGCATTCATAGCAAACACAGAATTTAGAGAAAGCATGTCAGGAAGCCCCAGCTGTTCTTGGAGTACACAGGCAACGTTACTTCTTACTTCTTCCATTGTCTTAGACTTGGATATAAGATGGGATGGGAAGTAAAAGGAAAACAGATTTCTCTCCTCCCTCTACCCCAACCAACTTCCAGATAAAATTTACTCTCATTTGAGAAATTTAATTTTTTCCTCCTCTAAAATAGATAATCATGAATAGTTATTAACCAAATATCATTTTTTAAAAAAGAAAAACCCTTTTTTTAGTTCACTGTTTTTCCTTAAGATGGATAAATTGAAGGGACCTTGCCTCCTCCTGGAGCAGTTCAAGGAATAACCCTACGGGGTTGAACAATGGCACAGCCTGAACAATTACTTAAGACCATTGAAAGAAATACAATAAAATTGCTAGCTCTTTAAGGAGAGATTTTTATCTAGAGGGAGGGAGAATGACCTGGGCCTTTGGCCAAGGACCGCAGCACTACTTCAGCACCCAAGAAACATAGGATGACAACAGCTTGGTGCGGGGGTGACTTAAAAGTAGCCACCGTGATGATTTTTAACATCTTTTTTTCAAGTGGCTTGTTGATATGGCTTTCTCTAAACTCTGTGATGAAACTTTGTCTTAAAGTGGTGCATATCTTAAATACCGTTATTCTATTATGCCATAAATTTGCTCTAGTCAGTGAATGTTCCTAATGCTGCTGATTCAACATTTAAATATTTTTTTAATTTGCAAAACATGCAATGTTTTAAAACACACATGCATACACACACACACACACACACACACACACACACACACACATACACATGCTACGTGGCTTCCGAGGTTTAAACTGAAAAGAAAAAAAATTAAAACTTCACGACCACAGACCACCTCAAACCAGAAATACCTCAGAATTTTCTACTTGTATGAGTTTTATTATATATTTTGTTGTGTTGTCTTGTAGTAAGTATATTTTAATGTATGTTGGCTTTTATGACAAGGGAGTTTTAAAAAAAGAAAAAAAAATAGAAAAAAAGTTCCAAAATCTTTTAGGAAGTGCTACCTTTTTTTTGTTTGTTTGGTAATGACCCATTGTAAATAACTGTGTCCGGTTGTAGAACGATTGCCTGCTTAAGGGATTCCTGGGCATTAGTCACTCTTATTTGCGAAGGCTGTTTCCATTCTTTGTTTCTTTGGTCCGTTTTATTAAAAGACAGTACATCTTTTTATCTTAAAGGATGGAGAGTTTGGGTGTGCGGAATGGGGAAGTGATTTTATTGCATTAGAACTGACCTTCAATGAAAAGTAGCTTCCTTTAAAAAAAAAAATCATTCTTTGGCATTTTCTTCATGCCTTGATTATCAGAATGAAAACTAACCCCATTTTCCCCCATACTAAAAAAATGTAGCTCTTGGACCTACTAATTGTATGTATTTCAACAAGGGATTTCATTTTAAATGACACTTCTTATAAGAAATTACCAGAGGAGATAGAATAGAATAGATAGATGTGTGGACAAATAAATGCATGTCTGTTCTATCTGTCATTATAAATACCCAGTTACTGTGATTTTGAGGCTATCTACAAAAAGAGATCATTCTGGGAGCAGTGGTTAAATAGTTTCCTTCAGCTCACTCATTTGCAAATCATGGCATTTTTGGTTGTGCTCCCATGTCCACATGCATGTATAGTACTACACACGCATCACTGAATTTACAATGAATGTTCTGCTCCTGAAACAGGATCCCTGAAGGGATGTCTTGATGAAGGCAGCATGACTGAAGAATGATTTTGTAATGTGGTTGATTTGAGGCCAGTTATAAGGATTTTATTTGCTCTGTGAGTATATGTCTACACAGGGGCTTGTGTATGTCAGTAACTCTTGTGTTAAGGAGTTCCATGGGGTGTGTGACTTTACTCCCTTCTACCTTTCAATATCTTCCTCCTCTTCATCTCTAATATTACAAGGGTTTGAAATATGGGCCAGTCAAGGTTGTTTCAGAGTAGGACATGGGGGTGGGGGTGGGGGTGGAGAAGGTGTGCTGTCTTTTTTTCTATGATGATCTCCATGTTGTTTGGATTTTTTTTTTCATTCAGAATTATTCGTATGGCTAAAATAGGTCTTACAGCAGTTGCTTTTGTGAATCTGATTTCTTTAAAAAGCTTTAAGATATTTATTGAAAGTGCCATATATAATTTTTTTTAGCTTTCTCTGTTACTCAATGTCAGTCATCTCAACCTTCTCATACAGAAGGATAAATTAAAACACGTAAAAAAAAATGTAGCTTCTTTTTACTGCAGGGAATTGTTAGATTACAGGTCCTTGTCATCACACACTGAACAAATAAGGCCCTTGGGTGTTCTGTGGCTTTAAAGTTTTATGCAGGTGGCTTTCAGCTCTCTTTTCATAAGTGGGTTTCAGCAGAATCCATGAGCATGGTTTAGGTGATAGCATTTGACAGTGGCTGAATCAGAAGGGCAGTTCCCTAAAGGTAACGTAGTAGAGCCTCCCTCTGGTGCCAAGTCTCCTTGGTAAACAGTCCCTGCTGACCATACTGAGGAAGGTTGGTTTCAGCAATTGTTAAAAAAAAAAACAGAGCCTTTGAGAGACGGCAGTTGGAACACTCCTGATGTTGGATGAAGTGGTCTTCAATCCTGTACTTCTCTGACTTGTTCTTCTGCCCGTCTTGGTTGTACTGTCAAAAATTCAAATCTGACATTGCCACATTATTTGGCCAGTGGTACAGAAGTCACTCTTTGCAATAATGACATTGGTTCAGATTTGACAATTAGTATGGTGCAAAGATAATATTGGATTACCTCCCAATGCTTCCTGGAGTTGGAGCACCGGGAAATCGTATCTGGGTGCTTTGTCCTTCTAAGCGTCTTCTTCTGTTTTGTAGCAAGTTGCTACCGTATGGCCCAGAGCACCTATCTGCATTTCCTCCATGAAAGACTGACTATATGAGGGTAGGGGAATTCCTTCTCTCTTTCTTCCATTGCCTTTCTCATAAAGAATTTTCCTGACAAAGTATGCCTCCCTCCATTGAAGTGGGAAGTGATAGGGTGCAGAATGAAGCATACATTCTCAAACTTGGCCAGTTATTGATTTGTTTGACTTGAATGGACTTAGTCTTTACAAGGAGGGTTATTTTTTTAAAAAAGCATCCATAAAACATATTATTAGAGGAGTTTACCTAACTCCTAATTTTAAAGAACCCAAACCAGTCTTGATGTTTTCATGCACTGACCTAGACATCCCTGAGGACTGTCCTGGCCTTCCTTTTCCTTTGGGAGAGGTTAAGTGAGGTGCATGGGATAAATTAAGGGGACAGGAGAACTCTGTGGTTCCAGAATAAACATTTCCAGACCAGAGTTCCTCATATGATATCAGCTTCTTCTTATGAAGTTGGAACTTTGGGGGTAAATTCTGGCCTGGGAAGCTCCTATTCAGGATGGCCTTTCTGATGTGCCCACCCTCAGTTTTATAGCACTAATGATTATATGGCAGGAGTATCCTAGAGCTCAGAAGTCCCAGTTGAACACCCTGCCTCTTTGTGGTTTACGGTGTAGGGACCCAGTGGAAATAGCAAAATCCTGAATTGGGGGGTGAGGTGGGGGACAAAAGCTAAGATACCGTAGAGCATCACGTCTCGAGGCAAGGCAATGCTAAGGGAAGCTTCTGTCTCGAATGGTCATTTCTCATCAGTGGCACTCAGTGTGCTATATCCCAGATCCTAGGGAGGCCAAGAAAGTTGCCGGGAGTTAGCAGTCTTGGTGGATAAGTGTTCAACTAACTCCTTAAAAAAGGACTCTGAATTGTTATCACCATCAATAGCAGACATTAGGCAAGTGCACACTAGTATTAATATGGGTTCAGGTACTGTTGCCAGACGTGTAAAGCCGAGGCCAGTGTGAAGAAGACTTGCCTCAAGACGGTGGTACAGAGAGGAGTCCAGTATGGGTACAGTCTTGGCTCATCAGGCCTTCCTCTTTGTTTTACTGTGATGTCAGCTTTATATATCTACCCAGGGTCCTCAGTTTCTCTGTTCCTTAGTGGCATTCCCAGGCTGAACTTGTGTGGCCTATTGCACTAAGCCCCCAACTCTTTTTCATCAGGAATAAATCTATAACAGCTCTGCAGCTCAAATAAAAAAATGCCCATCTCCTCTCCCATGACCACACATTGATAGAAGAACCTAGTTCTGTGTCATTACTCAATGAGGGGAGTGGCCAGTGCTGACCAGGGCTAGAAGACCACGTCATTCCCAAACTTTTTAAAATAATGCACAGGTCTTCCACCTCTCTGAGCATTCTGGTAATTTCTTCCATCAACCTACTGAATTAGATCAAACAGATTGGTTAACCAACTAAAAGAATTACTCATTGTGCCATGGCTTCTTTTTTTTTCCTGGTCACCAGGGTCCCACTGGAGCAGATGTTTTCTATAATAATAATGAACCATGACCACAGGAATAACAACCATACTTGTTTTATTTTGGGGAGCTTCCTTTGCTGAGTGCCTAGCACATAGAGGGTTCCATTCAGAGAGCATTTTTCATAACCTCTCATCCAATGAGAGTGAAATTGTTTTGTCCCAAGAAGTATAAATGGGTAATGGAACTAGCCCGCAAATAGTGAGACCCGTTTTGTTCTCTGTTCTTCTTGATAATGTTGTTTTGTTATTGTTGTTTTGTTTTTGGTTTTTCATTATGGGATTTGAGTGTTGCTAGCACTTACTGGTAAAGCATAAATTTGCAACTGAAAATTTTTTGTTAATGTCCTATTGGTGTACCTATCTAGGTTTTTAGTCTTGGAAATGAAAAGCAAATAACCAACCTCTCGTTTTAACTAGTTAATTTATAATATAATATGGGCCCAAAAGTGTTTTTTAAAAGGGTCCATAAAAATAAACCTAGTTTAAATATCTGCTTTTTAAGCATGATGGGTAAATTTTCATAAGGACTGGTATTTGGAAAGAAAGAAGAGACAGGTTACATTTTAATGTTGCTAAATCTGTGGGTCATAAACTAGTCTTAAGAAATGAGTACAAATATTTACTAGTCTACAGACCTTTTTTCTAGCACACAGGCAAGAAAATGAAGGTTACTTGTATGATTTTTCCATTTGCTCTGCATTGATTATTACTTTTCCTAAGCAAGGGGCTGTTCATGAGGTTATCCTAATTAACATAACCATACCAGTCACATCTAAGCCAGCATGCAATTAGAGCTATTTATTTGACAGGAGGTTTTTTTGTTTTTTTGTTTAACCATTCTTTTATGTCCAAAAGGATAGCTTCTAGTCCTTATAAATCAGAAAGTCATGTATTCAGGCTGATGGTTCAGAAGAATTTTAAGTCATGATCTTCTTGAGTGTTTTGAAGAAATGAGCACACTAGTGCAGGCCCACCAATTCAAGCGACACTTAATTTATGTCGATATTTTAAAATATTTAAACTTATCTTTGATTTGAGTGCTCAGGAATTTTTTAATAAACTGGTGGACATGGTTATCACAACCAAAGGGAAGCTTATAAATCTGCCCTGAAAATAGAAACCCCTTTTTGGGAGATGGTGGCTTAGTTTTTTAGGTAAAGAAAATGAAATAAAAAAAAAAAAACAACTATCCAAGATTTAAATTATCTTTGCATTATCCTTGTTTGTTTTCCAGAAAATTATTTTATTGTATTATTAGCCCTGGGGTCCTTGACCTAATTACAAACAAAATACCAATGAAGTACTGGTGAAATTTAGTGTTTATATTTTAAGCACATTTTGAATGGAGTTTTAATGATTAATTCAGTTTTGACAAGATTTTGAATTAAAATGTTCTTCACTCTTTGGATTATTGCCAAGAATTTAACATTTTCTTAGTATAGTATCTTTCATGGATGAATGAAGACTTTCTGATAAGAGTAGCTCCACCTTATCCCAGGAGTGCCAAAACCAAGCACTTGTATTTCTACCCTATGATGCTCTTCCCTAAGAGAGATCATCGTCTCTATGTTAAATTAAAATATCTGTCTGCCTATATCTCTATTGATTTTCATGATCTATGCCTTGTCCCCAGGGAATATATCTGGATTAGAGGGCATTTTTGAGACTGATCAAAGCTTTTTTTTTTTTTAGCAGTATGGTCACTTTTTTAGTTTGTTTTGTTTTTTTTTTATAATAAACCACATGATCTTGGGTCTTTCTGAATTCTGAGGAAAGAGACAGTTACCTTGTTGATAGGAGATAATTTTTTTTTTCAAGAAATATACACATTTCTTTCTCATGAATTAAAAATCAAATCCTTTAAATCAGAGCTGTCAAACACATGGCCTACAACACTTATAAGTGCTGTCTGAACCATGTAATTGAGAAATATTTAACAAAATTAGTAAAAAATATAATAAAACATAGGTAATATCACATTTTAAAACTGTCCATGTGTAGCTCACAGGCATCCTGATAAATGGATTAGTAGTCCCTATTTCTATTTGAGTTTGACGCCTCTGCTTTAAATGATCCCATGAAGTAGAAGCCAGGCTAGATGGGGGAGAAAATGTGAATAGTAATACAAAAAGCCCTTCCCTGAATGTTTACCATGGTAGCACTATTGTTAAGTAGGACTGTTCTGCTAAGTAAAGTTACTGGTTAATATAGGCTAAGGTGCTGAGTAGGTCAAGACCCTCAATCCCTTCTCCCTTGCCCTCGAATCACTTTTGCATTCAGAATATTATTTAGAAACATTGTAAATAAAAGAGTAGGTTATATAGAGAAAGAACACTTGAAGTTTTACTTTAAAGAGTATATATCTACATCTATATTTAGTTACATAAACTAGCAAGAATTCTACACCTTGCAGATTGTTTTATACCACAAATTATTTTTATAAAGTCTAATGTGTTTCAACAAGAATGATTTTGTAATCAGATCAGCTGAAAAATTTACCTTTCAAAGTGTGCACTAGAGAAAATCAAAGGTTCAGAACTTTAAAAAAAAAACAAACCTAGTATTACACTCTCTGGGACTACAGTGTGTTTCAATATGGTTTTACTTGGCCATGCCAAACCCCATAGAAAACTCTTGTGTTCCACATAACATAGTAACTTGTGGCTTAAGAGGATGTGCAGGAGATACAGAGAGGAGTGGAAGAAGATATCTAAAATTCTTAGTAGCTACAAAGAGCAAAATGAAATTAAGGTTTGCCAGTTTGAGATGAAATATTTTAATTAGGAACTGAATTATTCTATTGGTCTGTTGATCAAAGGTGATGGAAAATTACCAATTCTGACAGTAACAGCAGTTGTATCTGCTACTTGGATGTAATCTGGAAAGAGATTTAGCCAATGAATTTAGAGACATCTCTCTGAAACTTGTTGCCCCTAGAAGAGCACAGGAGCATTATAGGGTCAAGACTTTAGAACACTTAGAGATTTATCCACTTTCCGAAAAGTTTAGTTTCACTGCCATATTAAAGGGAAGCTTTTAGTTTGGGCTTGAGTTTTGGTGATGAGTGGAAGGGTTGATGTGTGTGTGTGCTTCGGGGTTAGAGTAGAGAAGGAGTTGGGAGGGGAGTGAGATGTCCAAAACCAATATGGAGATAACTTTCCTTTTTACTTTAATTGCAAATTCTAAATCTGTTTTAGAACATGTGCTTCTCTGTGCTCCAGCATGGAAAGTGTCCTGGTTTGGGCCAAGGTTACATGTACTCGGAAAGAGTTTTCCTGGAGTCCCTCAGGTTCTCAAGTATGCTGCAAGTGCATCGTCTTAGATGGGACTTGTTCATCTAAAAATTCTGGTTTGAGATAAAGCTGTACACAGTTAGCTAGAGAGAATATTTAGATTCAGTCTGTTGAGTGATATTTTGTAAAACCAACCCGCTGTTTTCCCCCCTACACATTTCTGCAGTAAAATAACAATTTTGTGATACCTAGCTACTTGCCCTAGAATGTAATTCTGTGTGCCTTTATTTTCCTCCCCTGTAAAAGCAACTGCTGTAAGCTTTTCCTACCTGTCTTTTCAGATTTAAAACTCAATCTCGCCCTCATTTCTCCCTTGTTGTTTCTGGATACAGTCTGTGATCCAGGTATTTGAAGAACCAATTACCTCAAACCTTATGTTGATGAGCAGTGTTGCTCTCTGAGTTCTCCTTGATACCACGCTATTGTAACATCCACAAAAAGAAAACCATGCTATATTTGGGTGTCGGGGAGTTTTTGCGTGGAGTTGTTTGTTTGTTTTCTCCCTACCCCAAGGAAAATGATTCCCAAGGACTGAGGAGGGGGAAAAAAAGCTTTCTAATATTGAAATCAGAAGGGCTTTTTGGCTAGACCAATAAGAACAATGGTGGGTGCTTCAAGAGAGTTAACTAAAGTGCTTCCTGTTACTCTGCTAATTCTGTTTTCAGTATTCTAAGACCTGAATAGGTAAAATGGTTAAATTGGCTAGGTTTGTATATAAATTATTATTTCCAAAGCTAAGGGCTTTGTAGCAAGTTTTCAGTGATTAAAGCTCAAGTGTAGAACATTCCTTTAAAAAGTTGGGTCAAAAGCTCACCATGTACATATATATACCACAGTGCATTCTGAAAAGAAGTTTGTAGCATTTGTCTCTGTGAAATGAAGCCTTGTGGGTTGTGGTTGTTTTGTCATTTGATTTTATTTTTAACCAACACAGTGAATTTACATAGATATCTGAATTCCAGACTCAGGGGTAACAGTCAAACCCCAAATTCCAAAGTGGTAACTCAGTAAGTAACAGAGAGCTACCTGGCTATGTTGTTGAAGATTCCCTAGAACAATGTTGCCTGGGCAAAGCTAGTGTGGTGGAAAGGGTGTGGGAAATCCTGACTCAGCCTCGGAATACTGATGAAACTGCCTTTTATTGAATGATACAGGTGACTGTTTCTTTTTAGGGCTTTGCTCCTAGTGGGCTGTCCAGAGAGCACTTGCCACCAAGATGCCACCAAGTTTAAAGACATTTTCAGCCAAACAATTTCTCCATAAAGAAATACTTTCTCGTCTAAATATGACCAGTTTGAAAGGGGGAGTAATTCTGGTGGGGTGGGAGACACATCCATTTTTATTTTTAAAACATCAGTGTTCAAGTCAGTGTCAAGGGTTAAGTGTGTAATAATGACAGTTACAGGGATTCTTCAATAAACCCTTTAAAAAGTATTAAAAACCTCCCAAGAAAGGAGGAGCTTTTTTTTTTGAATGCCAATGGCTCCCCCACCCCCTTATTTTCTGACATTGTGTAAAGATGTAAAGAATGGTTCTTGGGAATTAAGGGCGGTGATGGCTGCAGGTTTAGTGACATGCTCCTTATTTTGATTCTAAATGCCATGAATCCACACAGTGCCATTTTTCAATTGTCCCAAATATCTGCTTCTGAGTTCTACATGATTTTAATGGTAGAGTCAAAGGCCTATATCATCCTCCCTACACCAGTGACTATATTTCACTTTTGTCCTTAAGTTTGACTAATTTTATGCAGTACTGCCAAATTTACCCAAGTTTCATTTGATGTCAATTCTTGTGGAAAGAGCTCTCTACATGCAACACAAAACAGTTCAGCAACACAGCATGGTACAAAGCTCATAAGATGGATTTTGGAACCAGCATGAAGAACTGACATATCTCTCCATTTGCCATTTTAAAGAGTTACACATCAGTTTTTACCAGCTGTTTCTAAATTTGTGCTTTATTTGAAAGGAATAGGAAAAAAAAAATCCTAAGATTTGTCTAGCTTAGTATGTGTATGTCAGTTTTAGGATGGATAGCTAAGTCTTATTGCGCTGTGTTCCTTAACTTGTATATAAAGAGTATATGTGTCAGAATTTGGCAGTGACCTGCTTCTCCAGGATTCAGTTTGACAGATGAGTAAGCTCTAAAGATGAGGTCAGTACATGATTCCAAACTGCATTCGAGTTCAGCAAAACTGAATTGAAGAAGCTCTTTCAAATGGTAAAACTAATTTAATGACTTCTGGTCCTTGGCTCCAATTCAGTAAGTACTGTTTGTATACCAGGATATGTGAAATGTAAATGTTGTAGGTTATATTTCACTTGTAGCTTTGAAATAAAAATTTTGTAGAACAGAGATAGCTTGTACTACTGAGTTAACAAAAGTTATTCTGAAGTATCCTGTTAAAGAAAAGGAATATACAGAGTTAAGCTTGTGCTGTTACCCCCTTTTGGATTGAAAAAGTGTGCTGATTTTTAAAAATATATATATTATATATATACACACACATACACACACACACACACACACACACATACACATATAAAATGGCCTAAAGCAGACATCCATGTATTGCAGTTGCAAATTGAAGAAATTTCAGAAAGGACATTGTATCATAGTTCCTACATTTGCAGTGGTTCTTCGTTCTCCTTTTTACTGTGGTAATTTTAGAAATGAGTACCAAGTTTGAAATGAGATCTGCCAAGTTGGGGCTTTGCTGCACTGGGTCCCTGAGTAAACCAGTATGAATGTAGTCTTTGCCCTGTGTGAAGAAGCAGCCACGCCCCAACAGAATAGGAGAAAAACCGTAGAAAGAGCAATTTCAAGTTTATCTTTTTTTTGTATATGAAAATAAATGGTAAATTTGAAAAAAAAAAAAACAAACAAAACCAAACGGTCTGTGTTCTTTGTTCTTTATGAGAAAGTGTAGACTTCCAATGAGTGACCATGGACACTGTAAAAGGAGGTGAGTGCAAAGTGGGTGCTGAGGTTCAGCTGCCTCCAATCCTGAGATGTGTATCTTTTCGAGGTCTGCAAACTATGTGTTCTAAGGACTCCCTTAGTGTAAGACTTCTTGGAGGAGGAGGGGAAGCTTTTCCCTGCCTCCTGGAGGTAAGAACCTTGATGCTGTAGGGGAGCAGACTTCTGGGAGCCCTTGCAGATGAGCCCTTTGTCTCCTAGTATCTCTGGAGTTCTCTCTTTGGAACCCCCTGAGTTGGCCATACTTTCCTGGAGCATGGCTTCTTGCCAGCGCATTTTAATGATAATGGGAGAGGGGAAAAGGAATAAGCATTTATTTTTTTTTTTAATTTTAATTTTTTTTTTTAGGCAATTGGGGTTAAGTGACTTGCCCAGGGTCACACAGCTAGTAAGTGTCAAGTGTGTGGTCTGAGGCCAGATTTGAACTCAGGTCCTCCTGACTTCAGGGCCGGTGCTCTATCTACTGCGCCACCTCGCTGCTCTGGAATGAGCATTTATATAGCGCCTACTATGTGCTGAGTGCTTTGCATATAATAATAATAATAACTAACGTTTATTATGTAGCACGTGCTATGTGCCAGACACTGCTAGGCACTTTATAATTAGCTCATTCAATTCTTACAATAAGCCTGAGAGGTAGGTGGTGTTGCTATTTCCATTTTATAGTTGAAACAGGCAAACAGAGGGCCAGCGACTTGCCAGCTACTAAAAACTAGCATTTTACAAGTGGTTTAAGGTTTGCCAAGTGCTTTACATGTGTAATTTGATAGGAGCTTCATAACAATTCTGTGAGGGAGGCACTATTATGATCCCCTTTTTACAGATGGGAAAACTGAGGCAGAGAGCTTCAGTGACTTGCCCAGGGTCAAGCAACTAGTAAGTGCCCAAGGCAGGATTTGAACTCAGATATTCTTGATTCCTAAGCCCTACACTATCCACTGTACCAACTGGCTTCCTCCTTTTTAGGTAGTCTTGGTGACTTCACAGAATTCATTCTTTTAACAGCTTGGCATAGAAGTGTGAATTTTAGCATTAAAGTCAGTATGCTTACCTGTCAGTATGCCTTTTGGACCCTGAAAACTGAAGGTGGGGAGGGAGGAGTGGCAGGGGTAGGCCACCCCTTGTGGCACAAGGTGTATGTAGAAGGGTACACACAGAGAGATCTTTTAATATTAATTTTATAAAGGGACATTTCTAATGCCAGAAAGTTCCCATAGTATAGAGCTAGTTATTTTGTGATAAATGAGGTTCCAGGTATTTAACTGAAGGCTCAAAACCTCTGATGGATGGCAGTGGTTTTCAGATCCGGTTTGGGGAGCAGCAGTCACTGCAATAAGCCTTTATTAAACACCTTTTACTAGGCATTGTCTAAATTCAGGATACAAAGACAAAAACGAAGTAATCCCTGCTCCCAAGGAACTTCCATTCTAAGAAGGGAGAAACATATATAAGCATGTAAAAACACTGAATACAAGGTAACTTGGGAAGAGAAGGCACCATCAGTAAAGGCTTCTTGTAATACATGGCTTCTTAAGCTGGGCTCCATGAACTTAGAAAAAAATATTGATAACTTTCAATACATTTGATTTTCTTTGTAATCCTATGTATTTTATGCACTTAAAACATTATTCTGAGTTCATACACCTCATCAGACTGCCAAGCGGACCCATGACATACAAAAAAGGGTTAAGAACTCCTGGTGGAAAAAGTGGTGCTACCTCAAGTCTTGAAGGAAATCAGAAATTCCAAGAGACAAGAGTTGGGGAGGAAGTACATTTCAGACAGAGGAGCCAACCAGGACAAAGAAAAAGAGATGGCAGATGGACAATTATGTGTAGGGAGCAGTAAGTGGGCTGGTGTGGCTGATCTGTAGAATGTGTGGAGAGTCAAAGACTGGAAAGGTAGAAAGGGCCCAGGTTGTGAAGAGATTTCTATCCTCAGCAGAGGAGTTGATCCTTGAGGCAGTGGGAGCTCTGGTGTTTATTGAGTAGGAGGATGACAATTTAGACTTGTATTGGAAGAAAACCACTTTGACAGGTGTGTGGAGAACAGAGAAGAGTGGAGAGAGACTTGAGGCAAGGAGACAAATGAGGGGGGCATTGCAAGATTCCAGGCAAGGGATGGTGGCCGTATGACTGGAGATAAGGGGATGGACAGAGAGATGCAAAGGTAGAAACTGGGAAATCAGACAAGTGATGTGATGTTTAGAAGGAGTGAGGGTGAGGAGTCAAAGATCAGACTGGGGTTGCTAATCTGGATGACCGAAGAATGAAGTGCCTTTGATGGTATAGGAAAGGTCAGAAATGGGGTAGGTTGGTGGTAAGGATGAAGTCTTTCAGACATGCTGAGTTTGAAGTGTCTACTGGACGTTCAGTACTATGTGTCCCACAGTCAATTGGGGATATGGGACTAGAAGTCAGAGATTCGGACTGGATATGTTGGCCTGGGAGTCATCCACATAGCAATGATAACAACTCATGGAAGTTGACGAAGGTACAGAGATTACAGAGAGAAGGAGTGCCCAGGACAGAACCTTGGGAGGTACCCACATCCATGGCTATGACATGGATGATGAATAAGTGGGCTTGTTCAGATTCTCTGGTCGTGAATACCTTCATATTTCTTCACCATGCCATGGAATTTTAGAACTACTAGACACCATTAGAATTTGATAAGTTTGGAATTAAAGGAAATAATACTTTTTATAGGGGTCAGTGGAATCTTAGAGCCCCATTCTCCTAGGACATAATCTAAACTGTAAATATGTGTAGGTTCAAGACAATTTGGGTACATTAATGTATGATTGATCCATAACATAATAAGGGAAGATTGGGTTGTTGGAATCCATTCCATTCCTTACCTCTGATAGAAAGCAGATGGCTGCAGGCCTTAGAATCAGGAAGAGCTAAATTCAAATTCTGCCTTAGACACTGGCTGTGAGACTCTGGGTGCGTCACTTAACCCTTTTCAGTATTCATTGCCTCATCTCTAAAACGAGAATAAGAAAACTTCCCTCATAGGTTTGTTGTGAAAATCAAGTGAGATAGCATGTAAAGCAGTTTGCAAACCTTAAAGGGCTCTGTAAATGCAAGCTATCTCCAACATCGTTGTCATCATCATCATCATCATTACCTTCCTTTGACAACAGGCTGTTTCCATAGTCCAGGTGAAAGGTGATGAGGACCTGAACAAGAGGTGAGTAGGGAGTAGTGGATATATGTAAATTATTTTCTATTCCTTTTTTCACTTCTTTTTTTACTCTTCCTTTATCCATCCTTCCCTGATTATTCCATGTGCCCATTGATGGCACCCATAGTGATTGCTAGCTCCACTAATGAAATCTGGAGCTCAAGAAGTTGCTCCTGAATGCCTTAGAGTGTGAGGGTCTTCTAAAGAACTGGTGGAAATTGAATTTGCTGAAATTTTTTTTGTCCTTTTGTCCTTTGACCTTTTGTCCTTATTTTCTTGTCCTTTTTTGTCCTTTGTGTATTTTCTCCAGGACAAACATTGCTTTTCACAAAGTAGGAGCTTAATAAGTGGTTGTTGAACGAACCTTCTCAGTCAGCCAAGTAAAGTTACTAACATTGCCCTCAGCTCTTCTTTGACTGGACATTTTTAGGTCCTTTATGTCCTTCCCAATCCTTGAAGGAGGACATCTCGTGCTCAAATACTCCCTGATATCATCCTGCTGCCAAGTCCCAAATTTAGCCAGGCTATAGCTGGGGTGGGAACTAAATAGTTTCTGAAAAAGGTAGTTTCACGATCTTTGCTTCCCTCCTCAAGAGCCTGGCAAATCTGACACAGATGTCAGGAGATTTTCTG
This sequence comes from Vombatus ursinus, assembly GCF_900497805.2. Classification (NCBI taxonomy): domain Eukaryota; kingdom Metazoa; phylum Chordata; class Mammalia; order Diprotodontia; family Vombatidae; genus Vombatus; species Vombatus ursinus. Next base: position 4,139,835 of record NW_020954598.1, read on the forward strand.
TGGGCTCTGTCTTGGACCCTCTCCTCTATTCCTTCTCCCTTGGTGATCTCTTTATCTCCTGTGGGTGCAATTACCATGCCTATGGAGATGACTTCCATATTTACATCACCAGATTAATCTCTCTCTGGAACACCACTCTTGTATTACCAACTCTCCATTGGACGACTCTACCTGGATGTGTCCCACAGGTATCTCAAATTCAACACGGTGCAAAATGGAATTGGTTACATTTTCTTCCCACCCCCAAACTGATCCCTTCTCCAAACTTGCCTCTTTCTGCTGAGGGTGTCACAACCCTTCTGGTCATCCAGTTTTGCAACTTTGGAGTCATCCTCTCTCTCACTTCCCACTTTTGATCTTGCCAAATCTTACTGATTCTACCTACGCAGGATCTCTTGTATCCATCACTTTGTCCCTAGCCACTCTTCTCACTCAGGCGTTCGTCCACCACTTGTCTGGCAATAACATCCTGATCAGTCTTTCTCCTGTCCAATCTAGTCTGTACCAACTGGTTCTACTAAAACACAGATCTGTCCACATCACTCTCCCACTTACAAATTTTCAGCGGGTTTCTGTTGCTTCTAGGATAAAATAAAAATCCTTAGCCTGGTATTTAGAGTTCTCTAGAATAGAGGTGTCAAAACACATGGCCTGAAGGCCCAAGCAGCCCCATAACACTTGGGAGTGAGGTCAAAACCAGATTAAGATGTAATTGGGAAATATTTAACAAATCAAGAAGCAATAAACATAGATAACATTACATTTTAATTCAATATGCAGCTGCCCTATGGATTAGCAGTGCCCAGTTCTAGTTGATTTTAACATCACTATTCTAGAATATGGCTTCTGCCTCCCTTTGCAGATATTTCTTATGGTATCATTTACCTTCCTGTTCTCTCTTTTTCTTACAAGTATTCATTACCCAGAGAAGGAGTGTGATATCCTAGTTGGCCACCAAGGGGCACTGTATTCAAGCCACCAGCCAAGTGGTGGCCTCATAGTTTCTCTGGAGGGAATGTGATAGTTTCCCACATCACAAAATCCATGCTAGCAAAATTCTGAACATAGAACAAGGGGTAATAAAATATTGCTCAGGATTATTTATAAAAGAGGAAAATCTCTGCTCACATCACCCTGTATCTGGGCGTTTCTTCCTTTGCCTCACAATCCCACTTTTTAAAAAGCTTTTACAAAAGGATGTTTACTTTTCAGATATTGCAATGACAGGGGCACGAGTTTCCCTTCACCCTAACATTTCGGGACATTTACAGTCTGCAAGTCACAGAAGGAAGTAGGGACCTCAAAAGCTAAGCGGAAACAATGTGGCTCAGCTTCCCCAGGCCTTAATGATCTAAACCACAAAGAATGGGCCACCTGCAAAGGGAGAAACTAAAAGGAGAGACTGAAAGAAAAAGTAAAAGGAAGACCAGGGGCTCTTTCTTCCTTCCCCCCACCTCTTCCTTCCCTCCCCCACTCCCTCAGACCCATAAACTCCTCCCTATACCACCTTAGTCTCTAGGTTGAGTGGGCTCGGACAATGCATATGCATAGCATTTGGTCCCACCAAATTCATATCCAAACGCGGCATTGCATCACTGCTGGAGGAACCTTTGTTGTAGCTCCCCCTGGGGCTAGGTCCTGAATGTCGTTCCTTGGGACCTCAAAGTTGAAGTAGCTGGTTGCAAACCCCCGAACAGAGTCTACTCCCTGGCCTTTCAAAATTCACAAGGACATAGTCTCCAGACTCTTTCCTTTAAATTGAAAGAATAAATGCGGAAGCAAAGAGCCGAGGCCTATGTTTATGGGCCCCAGGTATGCCTTAGGTCTCTCTTTACAGAGTGATCCCTCTTCTCTCACCAGAATGCCTCCAGGCAGAAAGAAGACAAACAAAAGAGAAGCTGACTGTACCCATTCACAGAACACAAGCAGTCATACTGTAGCCACAAAGTTTATTAGGCATAGAAAAAATAAAAGGAAAAAATAGTTTTGTTCCCCATAGGGCCCTCTACCCAACTCATCCTGACCACCCTGTCTAGACTTTGGAGTGCCCGTGGAAAGGTTCTGAAGCACCCATACCACAGGTGTGGATAAGAAATAAGACAGGACGTGATTGTGTCTAGAGCTCTGGATCTCAGAGTTTAAACCAGGAAGGCAAAAACAGTACAGAGAAAGGTGGATTTCCCTGCCCTTAATTTACTATTGCTATAGGCTCCTGAGGCAGGCGGTGATTCAGCGGATAGAGCACAGGGCCTGGAGTCAGAAAAATCTGAGTTCAAATTCAGCCTCAGACCCTTCCTCGCTGTGTGATCTGGGCAAGTCACTTAAGCACTGATTGCCCTACAAAATGGATCCATCTGAGAAGGAAAGGGCAAACCACTCTAGTATCTTTGCCAAGAAAGACCCAAATGGAGTCACAAGGGGTCGCACATGAGTGAAACAACTAAACAACCACACAGCTCTCGGGTAGCTGACAGCTCCAGCCCTTGATCTCAAGGTCTCTGGTTCTCACTTCTGCTTACGGTCTGGTCACTTCTGCAACACTGGTCTTGCCTCTGGTCTTAAATACAAACAGAGGCATGGGTCCTGGTGGCTGCAAGGATCCAAACACTCTCACCCTTATTATGGGTGAGAATCCTCAGTTCAACTGCAGTAACCCTCTGCCCCCACATCCTGAATAGCAAGCAGTCTTTTTCTAAGGCAAAGGAAGAAGGGACATAGATGTAGCAGTCTGCTGGTAACTCCCAGCTCTCGGCAGGGGGTGGGGGGAATATACTCACAATTTTTAAGTTTTGTCTACATTTAAGTTTAATCTAATTTTTTGTTCTCTCCATCACTTTCTTAAGTCTGTATAATCAACCAAACAATAAATCAAGCCCTGATTTATTTACATACATATGTGTGTGTGTGTGTGTGTGTGTATATAAAACATGTAATTAATTTATTTACTTGTCAATTTTCAAGGTGGAAAATTACTAACAGGCAGACAAAGGTTTAGTTCTGTGCTCTAGTTTAAATTTATGTGTATCTTAAGCTAACTCCTGGCCTTTTTATATCTGAGGTAAAAATCAGGATATAGGAAACATTTAGGTAAAAGAGAGGAACAAGAGTATATTAGAGGACCTGCATCCATTAGACAGCGACAGAAAAAGGAAGTTGGGACAAGAGCAGACTTTTTTCTTTTTTGGGGGGGGGGTGGCAGGAGGAACTATCCTCAGTCTTTGATGAGGTGGATACAACCTGGAGCTTTGGCCTGAGTCTTTTGCACCAAAATACTTGGGGTTCGAGGAGCAGGGGAGGGAAGCAAGATGTGGGGGGAAGGAAGAGTCAATGGTCTTCTTTTTATTTTTCTTTTAGTCTCTCCTTTTAGTTTCTCCTTTTGCCTGCTGCACATTCTTCATGGTTCAGATCTTTAAGGCCTACAGAAGCTGAGCTTGGTTGCTTCTGCTCAGCTTTTGAGGTCCCTACTTCCTTTCTGTGCCTTGCAGACTATGTCCCTTTAAGAATACCAGAACATGACTCAATTCCACCTTCCATATCAAATATTACCATTGTCCCAAATTGCTCTCAAGGATAAGAGGAGAGTGCCTGCCTCTCAGAACTATGAATCCTAGGGTGCTGGTCAGTTCTAAAACTCCAATTATTTAGGTAATTCCTTAACATCTTGACATATATGCAGGTCTCACCACTTTCTGTTGTTTCATCAATCTGTTTCAATTTTGGAACTACTGGATCAAGTCAACAAACATTTATTAATCACCTACCATGTGTCAGGCACTGTGCTAAGTGATGGGGATACAAAGAATGGGGAAAAACAGTCCCAGCATTCAAGGAGCTCACAAGGTTGTACAAGCAAGATATATACAGGATAAATTGGAGTTAATCTCAGAGGGTAGGCACTAAGAGTAAGAGGCCCAAGAAAAGCATTTGATAGAGGGGTGGAACTTTTGCTGAGACTTGAAAAAAGCCAGGAAAACCAGGGGCAAAGATGAGAGAGAGAATTCCAGACATGGGAGATAGTCAGTGGAAATGCCTGTAATCAGGAGATGGAGTGAGTTGTATAAGGAAGAGCAAAGAAGCCAGGGTAACTACACAAGAGTATATGGCTAGGGATGGAAAGGAAGTCAAGAGCCAGGTAGGTAACAAGGAGCTTTAAAAGCCAAACAGAGGATTTTATATTTGATTGGGGAGGTAATAGGGAGCCACTAGAGTTTATTGAATGAGGGCAGGGTGACATGATCTGACTGGGGACCCCTAGATGAGATGGTACTAAAAACACTCAATGCAATTACATTAATATTTAATTACATGTAGATGTCTTGTTTTGCCTCTCCCTTCTTCAGTAGAATATAAACTCTTTGAGGGCAGAGACATTTTATTTTTGTTTTTGTATCTTGATACATAGCATTGTGCCTTACACAAAGCACTGAAGAAATAGGGTGTGGGGGGTTTGTTAGATATATAAACAGTTTTAAAGATATAATTTTAAAATACTTAGGTTTGAGACCAGCCTTGACAATTAATAGGAACCTAAGATATTCGAGTTTTATGGGATTTTAGAAATTATCGATTCCAACCTCATCATTTTACAAATGAGAACTAAGATTCAGAAAGTCATATAATGACACAGTATTTGACTTGGAAGTGACCCCAGTAGTCATTTAGTCAAATTCATACCCGGGAAGTCCGTGTTATACATACTTAAGTGGTCATCCGGCCTGTACTTGAAGACTTCAGCCCATTCCACTTACTGATAAATAGTTGTAAATAGTCAATTTTTCCTGATTTTCAGCTGGAATTTTCCCCTGCCAATTCCATACACTGCTCTCTATTTTTTCCCTAGTGAACTAATGAACAAGTCTAATCCTCTCCCTCTTGACAGCCCTTTAAAATTTAAAGTTTAAATACTTGTTAAGTCACAAGTGACTTGCCCAAAGTCACACGAGGAATGGTACATGCATGGTAAGGCAGGAATTGAAGCCAGGTGATATAGGGACAAGTACAATGGATTCAAAGTCAAAAGATCTGAGTTCAAAGCTCAGTTCTGTTATTTTCTACCCATGTGATGTGGAGTGAGTCACAACTCTTGTGAACTCAAATGAGTTTAAGCACTCTAACATCCCTTCATACTCTAACTCCAAATCTAGTGCCATTTATGCTATACCATTGGCTCTGTGATCTTGATCATATATAATCTCTTTGTTTTGTTTTAGAGGCAATCAAGGTTAAGTGACTTGCCCAAGGTCACATAGCTAGTAAGAGAGACTGAGGCTGGATTTGAACTCAGGTGCTCCTGACTCCAGGGCCAGTGCTCTATCCACTGTGCCACCTAGCTGCCCCCCTACAATCTCTTTGAGTCTGTTTGCACATATGTAAAATGGGAATAATCCTTGTACCATCTATGCTGGGAGGTGGTGGTGAGGAAAGTGCTCTGTAAACATTTAAAGTACTTTTGATGTGAGTAGTTATTACTTCAATGGGTCTATGTGCTCATCCCAATTTGGATACTCTTGGCAATGGTGTGGATCTCAACCTGTCCTCACCTTCTCACTCTGTATGCTTTTTGGCAGCATCCACCTATAAAATCTTCACATAAGTTCGATCCAACATGCCAGACGCTTTCTTATAGATCTTTTCATGGTTTGTGGGTGCCTGGGAAGCAGTTGGGACTGTCCATCTGTCATTTGTTTCACTTTCAAGGTGGCTAGCCCACGTCCTCTTCAGATCATGTATTATGTTATCCCTCTAAGCTACTTCTTGCACATAAGTCACTGTTGGTAACTGGCTGCAACCTACTTATACCCTCCATGAGTCAAACATTTTCTTTTTTAAAAAGTTTTTTTTTAAATACGTTTTCTTGTTGCTTAAAAAAAAAAAATCACTCTCACTGCCCCAGAAAAGTCTCCTTTATAACAAAGAATCACAGGTAAGGAAGAGAAACCCATACTTAGAATCTGGACCCACCCGACAGCCTCTGTCTCCTGCATCTATGTTCCACCACCTCTCAGACCAGAGGGTAAAGGTCGCTCACTCTCTATATTGTGTTCCCCTTCCTTACTGGGATGTCATCTCCATGAGGGTCTTTGTATCCCCAGAACCTTAGAGTGTCCGACAAGTAGTCAGCATTTAGTCAGCACTTTTCATTTATTCAATTCGTCATCTCAAGTTTGATCATGCATTGTGTTCTAACTTGTTTCATTGCTGTATTTCTTTACATTACTGTGGTCCCTTTTCTTATGGACGTAGGAGCTGTCATTTCCAGAGCCAGTTCGGGTTCCCCAGGCCCGCCTGTTTACGAGGGCTGGGACTGAGGTTATTTTGATGAGCAGCTTCTTCCCACCCAATGGGGACTGTTTTCAAGAGGTCAAGTTTCAGCCCAGCGCAAAGTGCCTCGAAAGATTATTGAGTGGCAGGCAAGCAGCGAACAAGAAGCCAACCCATCCCAGCCCGAGCCAACCTATGGGTGGCGAGCACGGGATCTCCGCTGGCCACTCCTCTTCGGCCTAGCCAAGTGCTCTCAGTGCTCCGCCTTCATAAACGGGACGTTTCCAGGGGCAGCACCCTCATTGGCTAGCTGAGGCTTCCCCGGAGAAGACTGGCCGGCGCGGGGCGGCTGCGGAAGCCAAGCCTGATACCGTTGCAAGCACCTTGCAGCTTCGGAAGAGTGGGGCGCTGTGTGTAGCTTGCGGCCTAGATCGCTGATCCCGGAGAAGCGTGCTAAGTCAAGAGACTTGTGCGCAAAACCTACGTCTGAGGCCAACTGCCTGTGCGACTCTGGACAAGTCACTCCGTGAGCCTCAGTTTCCTCACCTGTAAAACGAGAGGATTGAAGTAAGTGACTTTTGAAGGCCCTTTCGATTGTACGAATGATCTCAAAAGCCCCTTTCCTAGTTCTAATATAATGACACTGATAACGTATTGTATGTCTCCACGTGTAGGCTAGTTCGGTAATACAAGGAGAAAGCCTTGTACAACCTTTCCGTTACTTTAGAGACAATTTTTCATTAAAGAATTTATCAGACAGTACTTTTCTTGCCTCTGTGGCATATCAGAATATAGTTGTGCCATCGTGTCTGACTCTTCATGACCCCATTTGGGGTTTTCTTGGCAAAGATACTGGAGTGGTTTGCTATTTCCTTCTCCAGCTCATTTTATAGATGAGGAAATGAGGCAATCAGGGTTGAATGACTTGTCCAGGGCCACACAGCTAGTAAGTATTTGAGGCTAGATATCAACTCAGGAGGAAGTGAAGCTAAAGTGCTAGGACTTTAGAAGTTCTTGGTGTGCTCAGAGACCAAGTTTCTCCAGGAGTGGAAGCATTAGTTAGTTTTCCAAGAAACTGGTCTCAATGAGATTTCATGAAAAATGTGCTTTGAAGCTTGTCCGTTGCACTTTGGACAGTTTAAGGCATGAGATACTAAGCAAGATTTTTAAAAATAACAGTACATGTGCCACGATGTCCTATATTCCTGGGGGTTCTTGTGCCTCGTGTTTTAGGATAGGCCAAAACTCAAAAACCATTTTGTAAGAGAAGAAATGGAGACAGCTTCAGGGGTAAAGACAGTGTGATGGGCTGTTTATAGTAATGCTTCTTTCTCAGTCTCTGGGCTAGTCGACTTAAATTGAACAAACGTTTATTTAAGCACTTAGGTGCCAGGAACCAGGATGCAAAGAGGGCAGGGATGGGCTCTGTACCTCTGATTTCACCAGCATGGGGGATTTTGAAAAAAGAAACTACCACTCTCAATGCAGGTTGGTGCCTTCTCTGCACCATAAAAGTCTTCAAGAGTAGCCTGCTGGAGTGATGTATAGTGACTTGTCCAGAGTCACATAGACAGTGTCAGAGGCAGGGTGTGAAATGAGATCTTCCTAGGTCCAAGCTCCGCTTTCTATCCATCATACCACTCTGCCTGTCTGTGGTTGTTGTTTGTCCTTCGTTCTCAAAGAGGACCATGAGATCAGGGAGGTGATGCTGTGATACGTAAGTGAATTGGATGTAAGTGAGGAGGGGCTGTCTCACTCTCTCCTCTCTCCTCTCTCCTCTGGAGCCATCTGGGTCCAGTGGCAAGATGTAGATAGATGACTGGAGGTGGCCCTCCCCTCTGAGTTATACAAGGGGCTTATATTCTGTTGTGACTATACAGTCTGTAAAGAGGGAAGTGCTATATAACTCTTCAAACTTCTTCAAAGGATCATAGTTATATAGCACTTCTCTCTTTACTGACTGTATAGTCACAACAGAATATAAGCCCCTTGTATAACTCAGAGGGGAGGGCCACCTCTAACATGGGACCCTCCTAACAACCCTGTGAAGTTGAAAGCATCATCCCTATTTTATAGATATGGAACTGAGGCTAAGGGAAGTTAAATATCTTATCCAGTCTGAGGTCAAATTCGAACTCAGATCTTCCTGACACCCAGTCTAACACTCTTACCCACTGTACCACCTAGCTGCCTTGCTTGAGTATGGGTCCTTTGGACCCAAATGCAGCATTCTTTTTTTTTAATGGATTTTTTTTCAATTACCAAGAATTTTTTCCCCATCTCTTTCCCCTTCTCTTCCACTAGAAAAAGAGAAGAAAAACCAAAACCCTCATAACAAATATGCACAGCCAAGCAAAACAAAATCCCACGTTGGCTCTGTCCAAAAATGTATCTTTTTTGCATATTTCATCCTTCATCTCTGTCAGGAAGTGGGTAGCTCTCCTCATCATTGGTCCTCTGGACTCATGTTGATGAGAGTTCTTAAGCCTTTCAAAATTGTTCATTTCCAAGCTCAGCAGTCTTAAGAGGCAGAAGTGTGGCAGGAATGTATTCCATGCAGAGGGGACCAGCCTTTAACAAATGCACAAAGTCAGGATGTTGGAATGCCCAGTTTGGGGAGTAGTAAGTAAGCCACTATGGCCAGAATGTCCATTGCCTGAAATCAGGTAATGTGTAATGTGTGGAAAGGGAGGCTGGAAGGAATTTTAGGGATCATCTACTTCGACTCCCTCATTTTACAGACGAGGAAACCAAAGCCCAGTGACTTGCTTGAGGTTACAGAAGTAGTAACAGAGACAGAGTTTTAATCTAAGCACTCATTACTTTTTACCTGGACTATTGCAATAGCCTCCTAATTGGTCTTCTACCTCAAGCTCTCCCCTCTCCAGTACAATCTCCACAGAGTCACCAAAGTTATTCTACTTAAGTGCAGGTCTGACTATGTCGCTCTCCCATTCAGTAAACTCTAGGGGCTAGATCTTCATCCAGAACATGACCACTAACCGTGGGTGACCCAGTGGCTCAGTCCTGGGCTCTCTTCTCTTTCTCTACTGTTTCACCCAGCAGTCCCATTGACTCCAGTGGATTCAGTTGTCATCTCTATGCTGATAATTCTCAAATCACTTCCTCCGGCCCTGACCTTTCCATTGACCTCCAGTCTTACATCTCCCACTACCAATTGGACATCTCAAACTGGATGTACCACAGACATATTAAATTCAACATGTCCAAAACAGAATTCGTGTTTTCCCCCAAACTTCTCTTCCTAACTTGCCTGTTCCTGTCAAGGATACCATTATGTTCTAGTCACTCGGGCTCTCTCACACCCTGTATCCCAGTATATTGCCAAATCTTGTTGTTTCTACTTTTGTAAAATCTTTCATATATGCCCCCTTCTCTTGTCTGAGACTGCTACCACCCATAGGTGCTTAATAAATGCTTATTGACTGGCTGACAGACTGACATCAGCCCAGGCATTGATGATCTTTCAAAAGTATGTGTGGAACAAAAGAAACTGCATCTAACTCATAGTCTAGGGACCTAGATTCTGATTCTGTTTTTTGCTGTTTGCTACTTGGGTGCCCTTGGGCAAGGCCCTTAAATTCTTCGGATCTCAGTCTCCTCTTGTGTAAAACCAAGGGGTTGTACTGTAGCAGGTGCAAGGTCAATTCTAACCCTAAACTGTGCAGTCTTGGACTTATGTTAACACATAAAGAGAAAGTCAAACTCAAAGGGAATGGACAGAGAAAAAAAAGAGCATTAATATCATAGAATGTCACAGTTAGAAGGACCCTGAGAAGTGACCAGTCTAACTCCTTTTTTTACTGATGGGAAAAGTAAGGCCCAGAGATGGGCAGTGGTTTGTTTCTCTTAACATCTCAGGAGAGGCCTCAGCCCAAAAGCAGGCACCCCTTTGGGGAAGAATTCCCAGGGCATTGGAGGATAGAGAACAAGAGGTACATGTCATTGGTTTGTGCCATTGGCTTGGACCAAGGGAGCCTTGTATGATCAGCCTGAGGCCCAGTTAGAATGACTTATCTTGAAGCTTATCTGTAGACACCATATGTAATATGGCTATCATACTTCTTGCTTTCTCAGTGGGTAGGAGATAGGGTGGAGGGAGGGAGAGAATTTGAAACTGAAAATTCAAAAAAGGTTTAAAAAGAAAATAATAGAAATGTATCTGCCAATTCAAACCTAAATTAACAAATCTATTTTATTTTATTTTATTTTATTTTTTTTTAACTAATGACTGCTCTACCACTACTTGCAGGTTTACTTTTTCTTGACAGATATAGGGGAGGAGAATCTGAGGAATGACTATACGGGGCTGGTTGCTTCAGGCAAGAGGGAGGATCTGTTCTCACACATATACCCTGCCATAACCTTTTTTTTGTTTGTTTCTTAATGAAAAGCCCTGTTCTGGGCAGAATTGATCCCCTTTGTGTCTTTAGGCAGTAAATAATAATAGAAAGTTAGACCTGCAAGGGACCTTCAAGATTGTGTAGTCCAACACCCTCCTTTTTATAAATAAGGACACTGAGGTCCATTTGCACAATAATAGCTAACATTATGAGATGAACATGTAGGCCTGTCAGCTTCTCTATGATAATTACTTGCATGACCTGAGATAAATTACTTCCTTTTTCTAGGCCTCAGTTTCATCACCTGTAAAATGAAACAGTTGGATGAGATGACCTCCAAGGCCCCCACCAGCTCTCATCTGGTGATATTGTGATCTCGCATTTCTGTGGTGCTTTCAGGTTTATAACGTATCCTTCTTACAGGAATGCTTGTTGCTTCTGTGGGGGTACTGAAGCAAATACAACAGCGTTGTTCCCAGTTCCCTAGAAAATTATAAACTCTGGAGGCCCCTACTCTTATTCACAGGGGCAGGGTACCAGGTGGAGTCCTTAGAACACTTGATTTATAGATAAGACACCTCGCTTTTATTGACTATTCTAGACTAGCTGTGACCTTGGTGGCTTCATGGATGAAGTGTGGGGCTGGGAGTCAGGATGACCCGAGTTCAAATCTGGCCTGAGACATTTACTAGTTGTGTGGACCTGGGCAAGTTACTTAACCACTGTTTGCCTCAGTTTCCTCTTCTTTAAAATAGTAATAATAATAGCAGCTACCACCCAGGGTTGCTGTGAGGATCAAATGAGATACTAATTGTAAAGACTTAGCCAGGCACGTCGTTATATAAATATTAGCTATTATTGAGCAAATGACAACCTCTCTGGACCTCAGTTTCCTTATTCATAAAAAGGAGGGTGTTGAATTACACGATCTTGCAGTTCTAACTTTCTATTATTATTAACCTCCTAAAGACACAAAGGGGATCAGTTATTATTAGGTTGTAGAAGTGAGAGCTGTATGACATCTAAGAGGTCACCTAGTCCAACAGGATCCTGAGGTCCAGAGAGGAACAATTTACCTAAGATCACACACGTCACATCCAGTAAGTGGCACAGCTCAGCTTCGTAGCCGGGTCCTCAGACTCCAAATTCAATTCTCTTTCAGCTGTCTCACGATTGATGCTATTAACAGTATCGATGAGAGAATCATCCATTTGACACCTCGAAGGACCTCAGAGGTCATCTCGTCCACTCCCCTCATTTTACAGTTGGGGCAACTAAGATCTAGAGGGGTTAAGTGACTTGCCCAGCATTACACAGTTTAAGTGACAGAGTCGGGGTGTCAAATTCATGTTCTCTGACTCCAAATTCAGGGCTTTTCCTCCAAAATCCACGGATCCTTTAACTTTGCCCTCTTAAAGAAAATAGCATAGTAGCAAGAGGCAGCTAGGTGGCTCGGTGGATAGAGAGCCAGGTCTGGAGTCAGGAAGGCCTGAGTTCAAATTCAGCCTCAGACACTTACTAGCTGTGTGACCCTGGGCAAGTCACTTAACCTCTGTTTGCCTTAATCCGTTGGAGAAGGAAATAACAGACCACTTCAGTATCTTTGCCCTATGAACAGCGTGGTCTATGGGGTCACTAAGAGTCAGACACACTGAATGACTGAACAACAAAGCAACCATAGGCCCAAAGGGAAAAGCATGTGACCTGAGGGTGACCATGCAGAATAGTCAAGGTTTTGTTTTTTTTTTAATCCCTTTCATTTTTCATCTGAGTCATTGCAACCCAAGGCATTATAGGTTTCTTGGGCAAAATTTCAGGTGCTGACTCAGGATTTATAAATAACTACAGTTACTCACTAACCAGTTTTAGGCTGAAATGAACTTAGTGTTGTTCATCTCAACAAAGTCCAAATGGACTCTCTGTGTTTGCCTGACACCAGAACATCAGAATGAAAGCTCAGACGGCCATTCAAATGTTTGGAAATAGCCAGATGACTGCAGGACTTTTTTTTTTTACTTGTATCCAGCTTTTTGACATTCAAGAGACCAGGAGGTGGCAACCTATTTGAAATGGCATGCCAGGTTTTCATATATTTGGTTCCTCCTGGGAGATGGACTAGGGAAATTGTGGCAGTCTGGTGGAGTCAGCAGAAAGGATGCTGATCCAGTCTGTCATCAGCCCACGGGCAGAGGCAGGCTTGGGAGCACCCCAGGAGGCAGAGGTGATGGGGGGGGATAGAAAGGGACAATGGCTCTCTTCCCCTGCTCTTAGCCAGATCCCGGAGCTGCCATTTAAAACGCAGATAGTGATGGGAAGGTTAATGCCCTTAGCTATTCTGTCCTGTTAAATAGGGCTTATCAGGAACCTCAGAATTGGAAGAGGCCTCAGAAGGCTCTCTTATCCAACCCACGTCCCATAAGGAATCCCACTGCCAACACCAGCGAAGCCATTTTCCAGCTTTTGCTCGGAAAAACTTTGATAAGGGGAACATACCATTGGTAGCCTGAGGAGACCTTTTTCAGTTTGAGAGAGCTCTAACCTTTAGAGCTCCCAGAGCAGCTAGGTGTCGCAGTGTATAGTGGATAGAGTACCAGGCCTGGAGTCAGGAAGACTCATCTCCCTGAGTTCAAACCTGGCCTCAGATACTCACTAGCTGTGTGACCCTGGACAAGTCACTTAACTCTGTTTACTTCAGTTCCTCATCTGTCAAATGAGCTGGAGAGTGAAATGGCAAACCACTCTAGTATCTTTGCCAAGCAAACCCCAAATGGGATCACAAAGAGTCGAACACAACTGAAACAACTGAATAATAAGAAACCTTTAGAAGGAGGCATCTTAATAGCTTGGTTGATAGTGTGCTGGGCCTACAGTCAGGAAGACCTGAGTTCTAATGTGGCCTCAGACACTTACTAGCTGTGTGACCCCGGGCAAGTCACTTAACCTCAGTTTGCTTTAATCCTCTGCAGAAGGAAATGGCCAACCGCTCTGGTATCTTTGCCAAGAAAAGCCTGCGGACAGCATGGTCTACAGGGTCTCAAAGAGTTGGACATGATTGAACAACAATTTTTAGAAGGTGATTCTTTACATCAATCCTAAACCCATCTTTTGGGAGCTTTCGCCTGCTTGCTTTGCTATCTGTCCTTCAGCAAACCTCCCAACAGTCTAATCCTTTTTCTCTATGACAAGACTTTCAGGTACTCAGCTAGAGTTTTTCATTGCTCACCTCACTGAACACCAAAGGTTAACTTTTCAACCACCCTTCTGGTTTGTTTAGTCAGGATCTTACAATACGAGTTTATCACGAGCCTGGGGTGGGATGGGGGAGGAATCCTTATTGAGTACCTTTCACTATACCTGAGACAAGGGCATTACATAAAGCAAGAAGACTTCAGAAAGGAAGTAGTTGTGGGAGGTTGCTGGTCCAGGTATGGAGGCGCAAACTTTGTCTGTGATAGTGTCTCTGTCTCTTTCCGTGGCTGCCAGAGGAGTTGCTAAGAATCAGTTGAATCAGCCCCTTCAACTCAGAAGGGACCTTTGAGATGACCTAATCCAGCTTCCTCATTCTCCAAGGAGGAAACTTGGTTCTGGGGAAGTGAAAATACTTGATCTAAGCTCCCCTAGTCGGGATGTGGAAGAAGAGGGGGCCCCCCAAATCTAGCTTTTCTGACTCCTAACCCTTCATGCTTTCCTCTAATCTTGGACACACGTGGCTTAACTTCCCGTCCTCTGTTGTAAATACAGCCACTGCTGAGCCCTGAAGCTCTGGGCAGAAAGTTTGTTTGCTCAGTTAATCTCTGAGGGTTTTTAACGATGGAGTTCTTTGCTCACATTTTGTCCTGTCCTGGAGAGGAATGTGAAACTGTAGAGGGTAGGGGAAGGGAGAATGTAACAGCGGGTACAAGTGAGAAGAGAGAGAGAGATGTGATGGTGGGAACCGGGTGTGGGTACGTGGGAAACAATCTCCTGCGCCCATCCACTACCATCTTGAAGTGTCTTTTTTATTGCCACTCTATATAATCAGCTCTGTTTTAAAATTTAATTCTCCAACCTTCCCCCTCACCTCCTGGAACAGTCCCACACCTTTAGTTTTAGGGGTTTCTATAGATGTTTGGATGGATGGAATAAGCATTTCTGAAGTGCTTAACTCTATCCCTGGTTAACCAGTCAACCACTCTGATTTCATACCTACTCTATGCCCAGCCCTGTGTTGAGGGTGGTAGAAAAGGCAAGGCATGGTTCCAGGGCAGGGTCCTATGTGCCAGGTATTATGTGAAGCACTCTCCAGATATCACATTTGATCTTCACAAGAACCCTGGGAGGTGGGTGCTATTATTATCCCCATTTTACAGTTGAGTAAACTGAGGCAAATAAACTGTTGTTGTTCAGTACTTTCAGTCGTGTCCCACTCTTTTTGACTCCTTTTTGGGAGTTTCTTGACAAAGAAACTAGAGTGGTTTGCCATTTCCTTCTCTAGCTCATTTTGCAGATGAGGAAACTGAGGCAAACAGGATTAAGTGACTTGCTCAAGGTCCCACAGCTAATAAGTGTCTGAGGCTGAATTTGAACTCAGGTTTTTCCAGCTTCGGGCCCAGTGTTCTATCCACTGTGCCATCTCACTGCCTCTGACTTTGTAAGTTAAGAAATGCTTTAAGTTAAAAAGCTTATTAATTTGGACTTTTGTCATCATTTTGTCTTTTATTACATTTCTTTTCTTTCTTCAGCTCTCAGAAGGAAGAACTACAAATGAGTGCAAGGGAGAGGTTTGAGGTTTTTTTAAAGAACTTTTAAAAAATGTTTTTTAATGCAGTATCACCGCTTTTCCTTTCTCCAACTTCCTTTTCTGTTTGACCTCCGCTCCTGATCATTTTAACTAGCTGTACCATATGCCAGTCTTTCCCCTCAGTTCCCCTCCCTTTCTGTGGTCTGTATCGCTTTATCACATGAGAAGGAAGAACTGGGGCTCCTGCTTTCTATCCTCCCAAAGTTTTTCTGTTCTTGTCTAGCTTCATTTATCTACAGCAGCCATACCCAGAGCTACCTCTTCTGAGGGAAACTGAGCTGTTTGGGGCTTTTTTGGGAGGAAGTATTTGTGCCCATTACAACAGCCTTTATTTTTTCTACTTTGTCTTCTCAGACTCTGCTGCTCAATCCCAGCCTTCAACGGCATAGCCCAGTACAGTCCTGATGACTCCAACTCAGACCCAGGTAAACCCGTGAGCGTGCCCAGGCTTAACGGAAATGTCCTTTCTTGTTGGGTGGGGTGCCAGGGAAATGATATCTGAGAACTTTTCCTCCTCTGTTATTGTTCTCTCTGCCTTTTGACAGGGCTTAACCTTCTCTTCTGACGTGTCCTTGTTTTCAGAAATAACCCTTATTTCCCCCACTTTAATGCTAACCTGAGAGGCACCATGGAATAGTGGGTAGAAAGCTGGTCTAACAGTTCCGAAGGACTTAGGATGAAAAGTGCTATCCATCTCCAGAGAAAGATCTGAATGCAGATTGATGCAAGCATTTTTTAGTTTATTTTTATTGGGTTTTTTTTGGGGGGGGTCTGTTTTTCTTTCACAACAGACTGATATGGAAATAATGTTTTGCATGACTGCCCATGTATAACGTGTATTAAATTTCTTGCCTTCTCAGTGACGAGGGGAGGGGAAGGATTTGCAACTCAAATTTTTAAAAAATGAATAATAAAAATTGTTTTTACATGTATTGGGAAAAAATAAAATATTAAATAAAAAGGAAAAAAAAGGAAGCTGATCTGAAAGTCAGGAAAACCTGAGTTCAAGATTTACCTCTGACACACACTGGCTGTGGGACCCTGGACGAGTCATTTAACTTCTTAGGGCCCTAGGCAGCTCTCTGAGATTACAAATTGCAGAGAAGGCACCAACCTGTGTTGGTGAAGGGAGTTTCATCATCTGGGAATTCCTTATACCAGTGAAATCACAGGTTCAGTCCCAAGTCTTCATCCTTGGTTAACCAGTCAACTGTCCTGATTTCTTACCTATTCTGTGCCTAGCAGGGTGCTCAGGATCATGGAAAAGGCAAGACGTGGTTCCTAGCAGGGCCCAACCCTAGAATAAGTGTGAATTGTGTCTTGCAACTCCTGCTAATCTCCCTTTTCAAGCTCCTTCTGCCTTGTACCATTCACTCACCAGCTTCAGATAGATCTGATGTACTTCTCTTCTCTCCACCCCCTTCCCCCCTGCTTCTTACTTTGAGATCAGTTACTTATACCCCGGTGCGAATCAGTCACTGGGTTACCTCACAACAGTTATTTGCATTTAAACCTTAGCTCCAGCTGGGAAATAAAAGACTTGTTATCTCCCCCCCACTCAGAGCGCCCCCCCCTCCACCAAAGGAGATAGATGAACCAGGTTTAGGGAAGGAGGGATCTCCCTAAACTTTTGACACTTTGCCCCCTAAGTTTGACCCTGTCCCTGCCTGCTTTGTCCATGTTGTTCAGGACTATCAGGAAATGGAAACATATTAGTGAAATTCGGCATGTTTGGAAGGGAATAAAGTTTGTCAGGAGGTATGCCTTGTCAAACCACATTGCACTGAGGCCCAGGGAGTCATGCTTTTCAAGTCACTATTAAAGAAGGCATTGTTGAATTTGATGACAGGAGGGCCCTTTCCTCTTCATCCTTTCTTAAAAATACTAATAAAAGCAGTGGGAGTTGTCACTCACAGTATTTTTACTTCTTCAACATTCTAATTATGAGTTTTGTTGTTATTTTGTATCAGTCTCCTCCCCTGAAAATTCTCCTTTATAATAAATAGGAAGCACAGCTAAGCAAAATAAATTGACGCATTGATAGCATTTGACAACATATGCCTTATTCCTCGATTGACATAATACTTTGCCCATAGAAAGTACTTAATAAGTATCTGTTGAAGGAATGAGTGAATGGCGTAATTTAGTCCACTACTGACACTGTAAGCTATAGGTAAATTACTGATGTGTATTATTAGAGGGAGTTTCCATATTGGAAGTTCCCTAAGGCAATAAAATAATAGATTTGGTTATGTGTGTGTGTGTGTGTGTGTGTGTGTGTGTGTGTGTGTGTGTGCATGCCCATATATGTACAGCTATTTCTTGATTAATCCAAACAATGAATTCTTTGAAATTGTTGCATGTATTCAAATTGAAATTATAATTATATCATATATGGGAATTGGTTCCCGGAAGAGGTGTGATAAAGCCCATTTGAATGGCTTCCAAGAGCCAATTGTTAAATTTCCAATGTGAGTGTTTACACTTTGGACATCAGCAAATGCAACATATTAGGGCTTGATTTATTGTTTTGTTGATTATTGAGACTTAAGAAAGTAATGGAGAAAATTTTAATAATGCAAATGAAACTGAAAAGTCTGTGGTTGGCACTTTTTTTTTTCTTCAGGGAGCTAGTTATTAAACATTTACCAGCATACTCCAAGTTCCAGTCCAGTGGAAATAGGCTACGTGAATCCTGGTAGTCCTTGTTTGTACTGAGGAGTCACTTAATGTATCCACACTATTTGGGACCTAGGATATGGCATATGTTACTAACCCACGTGTTCTGACACCAAAATCTAGTGTTATTTCCACTGCACCGTGCTCTGTGATAAGTGTATAGCCTAAATGCAACCTCCTCCTTACTGTCCTTAGACAGAAGTAATTTCTCCCAGAACCCCTTTAGTGTTGCTTTTTTTCCTCTCTTATTTGTGCTTTCATGTTCTTTATTCTATTATAGTTCTATGCATGATATATATAGTGAAAAGACCACTGGGTTAGGTCAAGACACTTGAATTCCTATCTCAACCCTTCCAGTGATTAACTGTGTTACTGTAAGCAAGTCATTCACCTTCTCTGGGCCAAAGTTTCTTTCTTTATCTGTAAAATTAAGGGAGTCAGAGGAAAGAACGTTTATGGCCTTATCTAGCTAAGAATTATTATTATTATTGTCACTACTAAAATTATTATATATTATTAATAATACCCCCATGATTCCTATGATGTCTGTATGCTAGGCTGAAAGTCCCATAAGGGCAGGGACCATGTACTTTACTTATATTTTTCTACCCCATAACATTTAGCATAATACTTTAATTATAGAATGCATTCAATAGATAGCTATTGAATGAAATAATAAATTGCAATGTATAAGGTAGAGTAGTCGAAAAGAGCTGTGGATTTGAAGTCAGAGTACCAGGGTTCAGATCCTGGCTTTTCCCTTTATTAGCCATGTGACCTTGGGCAAGTCACTTTTCCCCTCTTCCCACAGTTTCCTTATCTGTAAAATCAAGAGTGTTGGATTCTGTCATCTCTAGGGTCCCTTCTCTACAAGTTCTCTGAATGAATGAGGTTTGACCAAGTGCTGAGAATTGCATTGACTCTAGTCTTCTTAATGGTGGTCTGTGAAAAGATGACTTCCTAATATTACTTCCTTTTGTAACAGCTACTGTAAGATCCCATTTTAAAAGATACTCCTATATATGAGTAAGTTCCTTCCTACCCTGAAATCTGTGGGTTTAGAACACTTCTAAAACGCCACCTTGTGGTGAACATTATTATCTTTATTTCATTACTAAAAACCAAACTAACCCTCCCCCCCAAAAAAAAACAACAGAAAAACAGCCAGCCTCTAGAAAGGAGATAACCATGTTTGCATTATTACTCTCACTAGATTATTTGAAGAAAATACTTTGTAAATTATAAAGGTTTATATGATAATAATGATGATGATGATATTTCTAAAGGAAAGAATAAGATGTGATCAAATAATATACAAGATGGGATTGATTACCAATAGGTTATCAAGCCAAGCTGGTCACATCCTAGGCAGAATATGCTTCAAATATCCATTTATGTTCATGGTTTATATACTTCGTACAAAATGCCAAGTAGGTACTGTGGGGAAGATTAACAAAGAAGTATTTGTCCTCATCCTCAGAGAGTTCTAGAATCTAGAATATGGCCTCTGTCCAGGTTTGCCCCTTGATCCATAATCCTGTTTGGGGAAAGGGGGAATTCTTGGTCACAGAAAGAGAAGGAAGAATCTGTGTGCTAAGCACCCTTTTAACAGATTTCTGTATTCTTCTCTTTACCCAAACCCTGAATTTTTAGGGGGGACTTTAATGAGAAGTTGGGCTATCTGTACTTTTCTTCTGGGCATTCCTTCAAGCATACTTCTTTGGGATCCTACCATATACAAGGCATCACCCTGTGTTTACAGTCGTGTTGGTCCCAACACTCTTTCTCCCATGTTTTAAACAAATTTGTTAAATAGCCACATATGCAGTGTGGTATGGTGAAAGATTGCTGGAGTTGGAATCTAGGATAACTGGATTTAAGGCCCGGAACTGCTGCTTATTAATTTGAGACCTTGGGCAAATGACTTAAATTCTTTGTACCTCAATTTCCTCATCTTTGAGGTAGAGATGACAATCCCTGTACTAAGACATGCTTCTTAGGAGCAGTGTGAGAAAAGTACCTTTTTCCCCCTCCTTAATTTAGCCAGTTCTGAATTTAACAAACACCAAATCAAATGAACATTTCCATATACAAAGTTCAATAGAAAAAAGAAGATTGTACCTGAAACCACAAGTCTGTTATCTATAGCTTGCTTTTCCTTTTAAGTATTCATTATATTCAGCATGTGACCTTCAGAGCTGTCCTGCTTGCCTGCATTTCCCTCTGGACTGAGGAAAGCCCTTTGTCAGTGCTATAGAAATGGCAGTCACTTCATTTGAAGTGAAGCAAGCTAAACTGGAAGAAGAGTCCGCACCAGCAGTCTCAAGCACACAGCCGCCTGTGGTCCTCAACACCCTCCCTTTGATTCAAATATAATTGGGAAATATTGAAGAAAATAAATAAAAATACAGCAGAACATAGATAATGTTAACATGTGGTCTTCTGAGTCAACATGCAGCCTGCAAGGATCCTTATATACAATTTCCTATTTCTATTTAAATTTGACATCATTGGTTTATAATACATAATGGTTATAATAATGAAAAGGAAAATAATGCTAAAAGAGACCAGACTTCAGACCAATTAAAGAAAGACCCATCTCGACTCCAGTAGTAAAATAATACCCAATAGTATTACGTAATAGTAAACATAGTAAAACATACCTCTTACCTTCCAATATATATATGTGTGTGTTCACACATGTATGTGCATGGGTTTAAGATTTTCACGAAAAGAGAGTAAGGTTGTAAGAGCCAGGCACGGGGAAGGTGAGTTAGGTTGCTGTTAAAGAAATCCAAGTATGAGGTCACGTGAGCCAGGATTGGCAAAACGGAAGAGAAAGACTACAAGCAACCTTTGGAAGGAAAGTCATTTGACTTAGAGAGTGAGAAGTAATAAATAGGTCAAAAGAGACTCCAAGATTGAGGCCTTTTGTGTGAAGCAATGAAACTGACTCATTCTTTAATTTGTGGAATTTCAGGAGATAGGAATGCACTCAAGTGGAGGCATCTGCCAGATAGAGAAGGATGAATGAAACTCTGCTGTGGGTATAGCTTCATAGAAATAGATGCTATTTTGTGGGATCATTCCCATAAATGGGAAAACATTGTAGAGGGGATAGTTGATAACAAGAGAATGAATGAGCTCTCTGAGAGGAAGGAGATATATATACGTGGTGTGTGTGTGTATGTATGTATGTGTGTGTATATATATATATATATTTATGCATCTGTGTGTGTTTATAAGTACATATATACCCTTAGGTATGTAGAAACATATATACCTAAAATGTTATGAATATTGGGGTTCAGTAAGACTCAGTTCTTGGTTCCCAGCATACACACCTGCACATACTTGCATATCTATAAGACACATGTATATGTACATATAGGCATATAGATGTCTATATATGCATATATTTATACATGCATGTGTGTATATACATATATGCATGTAGATACCTCCATGTTCACATGGAGATAGCTACATGTATGAATGTATACCCATATACATGTCTATGTAGATATGCATGTATATGCAGTTATATATGCAGGACACCAAGGACTGAGTCTTTTAGAACCCCAATATTTATAACATTTTTTGGCCAGCTAAAAAAAACTATGATATTTGGCCCTGAGAGGGCTGAAAAAGTGTGAGGAAGGGGTCTTAGGTTTGCAATTAGGAGGCCATTGCTGACATTGGAGAGACTAGAGAAAGTGATGGAATAGCAGCCTGAATTCAAGTGGTTAAGGAGGAAGTGGGTGGGGAAGAGATAGAGGCGGGAGATAGCAACCATTCACCAGTTTAATCCAGGACAGTAATTTGGAAGCATTGGGTATATTGCAGAGGTGGACAGGCCTGCCTGCCAGTCCATGGCAGGAGGAGGTCTCAGACAAGTGATGGCATGAAGGAGGGTATATGGTGAGAAGTACCAGGGAGAGGCTGTGGGCAGAGTGTCAGATCACAGAATCCCAGAACAACCAACTTGGATGGGACCTCCGAGGGCATCTATTACAACCTCTTCCTAACCCAGATTCCCCTCAACTTCTCCTGGGCAAGGAATCAGCATTTCTTTGAAGCCTTTCCACATTCTCTTGAGGAACGCAGCCGCTTCTACTTTTTGACAGATCCAAATGTTGGGAAGTTTTTGTTTATTCCAAACTAAAATTTGCCTCTTTCTACCTTCCACTGGTTATTCCCAGTTCTGCTCTCAGGGAACAAGCACACCAGGTCTACCCTCTCTACAGCACATAAAATAATGGAAGGTGATTGATGCAAGTGAAATGAATGATGGATTTGGATTCAGAGACCTAGATTCCAAATTTGACCCTGCTGCTAATTGCTGTGCAATTAGACAAGTTCCTCAACTTCTTGGGCCTCAATTTTCTCATCTTTAAAGTGAGGGAGTAGATCTCATGGTCTCCCATCAAGATCTCTTGCACTTTGGCATCTGTGATCTGTATGGTCTATTATCTGTGATTAGAAGAAATGGTATTTAATGTATCACTATGATGTGAGTTCTCAAGTGTCCTCTCTGTATTTTCTTCTTTAAGTTAAATAGACCCAGTAGAGCACTGGACTTGGAATCAGGGAGACTCATCTTCCTGAATTCCAATCTGGCCTCAGACACTTAGTAGCTGTGTGACCCTGGGCAAGTCACTTAACCCTGTTTGCTTCAGTTTCCTCATCTGTAAAATAAACTGGGGAAGGAAATGCAAACCACTCCAGTGTCTGCCAAGAAAAAGGAGTCATGAAGAATTGGTCACAACTGAAATGACTGACAACAGCAAACCTTGTGTCACTTTTTATGTGGTATGAACTCAGTGTCCTTCCCCTTCCTGGTTGGTCTTTTCTGGACACTCTGGCTTGTGATGATGATAATGATGATGATGATAACTTGTGTTTGTGTAGCACCTTAGCTTTTTTAAAGTACTTTACAAGTATTGTCTCATTTGATCCTCATAACAGCTGTGGGAGGTAGAGTGTTATTATCACCTCCATTTTATAGTTGAGAAAACTGAGGCATAGTGACTTGCCCAGGGTCACACAGCGCTGGATTTAGGACCAATGCAACAATCGCTGTGCCACAAAGCTGCTTATGAATGTCCTTCCTAAAATATAGCTCCAAGAATTGATGTAATGCTGCACATGTACTGGCCAAGGTAGAATGCAGTAGAACCATCACCTCCCTACTCCTGGACATTGTGCCTTTCTGAGCACGGTCCAATGTCACGTTAGCTCTGATCTGCTCTATTGCATTGTTAACACATACTGAGCTTGTAGTTCACTAGGACCCCAAGATCTTTTTCAGATAAACCATTGTCTCGTTCTTCTTCTCCATCTTGTATTAGCGAGGATGATTTTTGGAATTCGAGTATAAGACTTTGCACCTTTCTGATTTCACTTTCATCTGATAAGTCTGGCTGATTTGTCCAGTCTTTTGAGATCTTTTTGAAGCCTGATTCTTTGATCCAGTATGTTAGTGAACCCTCCCAGCTTTGTGTCAAATGCGTATTTCAGTGTGCCATTGATGCCTGTTTATAGCAAAGATCCAAGCTCAGGCTATTTAACTACTTCCAAATGCACATAATTTTGCTATTAATTATCCCACATCTCTTTATATTTTGAAGAGATTGCCATGGAATAAGTCATCAGATGCTTTGCCAGAAACAAAGATATGTCCAGTGACTGTCAAAAAAAAAAAGAGAGAGAGAAAGAAAAGAAAAAAAAAGAAATATCATTTGTCTGTTCTTAATGAAGCTTTGCCGGTCCTTGGTGATTGATCACTACTTCGTTTTCCAAATGTCTGCTAACCATTTCTTAAGTCGTAGATTTACAGGTGGACCATGGAAGCCATTGAGTCCCATCTCCTCATTTTCATATGAAGAAACCGAGCCCAGAGAAGGTTAAGTGACTTAGTCACATAGCCACCCAGTGTTTAAAAATTAGAGGTTCTCAGTCTAGTAGACTAACAACAGCAGCACATTTGTGTTACTGTAATTCCATGAGGCTTCACGATTTACAAAGGACTTCCCTCACAGTTACGCTGCGAGGGAACTAATGCAGGTATTCTAAGGCCTGTTTCACAGTGAGGCCCGGAGAAACTCAAGAAAGGAGTTGCCCAAGTCCACCCAGCTGCTGACACAGAGCTGGGACTCAGTTTCAAGCCTTCTGACTCCCGGCCCCGGATCTTTGCCCAAGTCACAGATTTCCGTTTGTTTACAAAATAGGCATGCCAGAGGACTTCCGAGTCTTCATGGCCTCTTTGGAAGCGAACGAAAGCTCTCCACATAGTTATTCTCTAGAGCAGAGTAGTCAGAAAAATGAGCATTTAGTTCCAAAGAGAGAAGAGTGGAGTTGACGGAAGAGGGAAAAAGTAGGAGTGCAGTAAGATACTTGCCTTATGTAACGCGTTTGGGATTTGTCTATTTCTCTGACCACGTCTGTAGCCACAGGCTGGATTAGGTTCATGAAATAGATGTCCATCCTGAAACAAAGACATCATCCACTTTTTATTTTCAGAATATATGAAATGCAAATGGTCAGGAGACCAGCAGAGGGCAGAGTTACTCCAACCTTTGAATTCTCTGCTTTCCAATCTTCAGAGTGGCTGATGTTTCAAAAATAAAAACAATGGATAGGTTTGTTGTTGTTTTTTAAATCCAGCTTTTTTTTTCCTTTGAAAAACTAAAACAGTAACGTCTAAACTCAAATGGTTATTCTGAAATCCTGTGCTATGTCAAAGAGGAAATGCTATACCTGATATTGGAGGCAGTGTGTTGTAGTAAGAAGGCACACTGACCCTTTGACACACTGACCCCCTTTGACCCTTGCTACCTTAGGGTCTTTGGGCAAGTTACTTAACCTTCCTGTGCCTCAGTTGTCTCATCTGAAAAATGAGGGAGTTGGATCAAATGGCATCTGAGGTCTCTTTTAGCTTTAAAATCTGTGATTCAAAAGGGGAAAGCCTCAAGAGAATGGAAGAAGGATGAAAAAGGAAAAGGAAAAGCTGAGTTCCAAGCAAATATTTTTGAAATAAATTTAATTTTTTAAATGAACCAAAACTAATTTTTTCTTTTTCCTACTGCCTCTTCCCCTTTTGAAGGGGAAAAAACCCACCAACACCAACAAAACTCTTGTAATAAATATACTTATTCAAGCAAAACAAAATTCCTGAATCATGTCCAAAAAAATATGTCTATCTCCAGAGTCCATCTCCTTCCTCTCTGTCAAAAGGCCATCTCCAGTCCTGATCTATATCTTGCCACTGGACCCAGATGGCTCTAGAGGAGAAAGTGAGGTTGATGACTTTGCATAACCCTCCCTCACTTAAATTCAACTCACATGCACGTCATGGCATCACCTTCCTGATGCAACAGCAACAACCTCTCTATCAAGACATGGGTAATATGCTTCATCATGAGTTCTTTGGGATATTGGTTGGTCATTGCATTGATCAGAGGTTTTGAGTTTTTCAAAATTGTTTGTCTTTATGGTGGTGGTGTTATTGAATAAATTGTTCTCCTTTCCAAGCATTTTTTTAAAATAATGCTTTATTTTTTCCAGTTACATGTAAAAACAATTTTAACATTCATTCTTAGAAAATTTTGAGTTTCAAATTCTCTCCCTCCCTTCCCTTGCCCTTCTCTGTGATGTCAAGCAATTTGATATAGGTCATACGTGTCAAGTATATTTCCTAAATAAGAAATCAGTACATTTTGTGTCTGTGGACTCTTTCAGAAGAACTATTGCTAAACACTTAGAGTTCAAGATGCTTCTTTGGCAAGATATTTTTTCTCAAAAATCACTGGACTCGAGTGATCAAGCAGCTAAGAGATCCCAGTTGGAATTTCACTTGGTGATAAATTACTTAATCTTTCTGAGTCTTAGTTTTCTCCTTTATTAAAATGGATTGCGGGAAAGCTAACTATTGGCCTGACCTACCTCCCAGGACAGTTTTGACAGTCAAGTGAAATATAGAAGTGCTTTGTAATGAATAAGCCTATACATGAATAGGAGATGGCATTTAGTCATGCCTGCTATACTCAAGGCAGTCCATTGGATAGCTTAGAAATGGACAGCTAAAAGTATCCAGATTTCCTGATTGTCTAGCCATGTATAGTAAAAAGCTATGGCTTCTTAGGTGTGTGGAGTGTTTCACCCTTGTGGAGGGCATGGACAAGAGTCTCCCAGTTTGAGAAGACATGGATGAGTTGTGATTTGGAGGGAACGGCCCCATTAATGAGATCCATGAAAGTGTGATCATATAGCTGGGTGGCACAGTAGATAGAGTGCTGGATCTGGAGTCAGGAAAACCTGAGTTCAAATCTGGTCTCAGTCACTTGCTAGTTGAGTGACCCTGAGCAAGTCACTTAACCAATTCTGCCTCAGCTGTCTCATTTGTAAATTGGGGATAATAATAAAACCTCTCTTCCAGGACTGTTATGAGGATAAAATGAGATAATACTTGTAAAGCTCTTGGAAAATCTTGACAATCACACAGCTAAGTAAAATTCCCACCAGGATCTCCTATCTCCTTGATAACTAACAACTAGCACTTATTGTTATTATTATTGTTGTTATATGATCCTGTACATTGAAATATACCCAAAACACCAGTGGATGTAACATCAGGTCTAGCACATTTTTTGTGATTTCCAGCTCTTAAGTATTAGGAATTTTTAAAAGTATTTTTTTGGGGGGGCAGGGGAAGAGAGGATACTGTTGGTAATATACTTTCATTCATTTTGCATGAACCCATACTTTTATTCACTTCAGGAAACTGGAAATTCAGACTTTTTTCTCCCCCTTACCCCACCACACTCCCCCCCCCAAGTTCATTGTCCCTTTTGTAGTGTTTATCCAGAATTAGCCACGGTAAACCCATAGAGACCTACTTTTCTGTAGGAGGGTTTGCTATACCTCAGTTTCTCCGTCTATAGTTCAGTCTCATACGTGACAGTCCATCTTTTGTATTCATGCCTTTGTCTTGGCTGTCCCCCATGCCCAGCATGCTCTCCCCCCCTTTACATCTACCTCTTAGAACCTCCAGCTTCTGTCCACTCAGCTCAAGTGCCACGTTCTTCAGGAGGTGTTTCCTGGTGCTGCCAGCTCCTGATGCCTTCCTCTCCAAGGTTACCTCGCATCTAGTTTGATTAGAGCCTGTATAGACCTAATATGGAAAGCCTATTAGGATGTAAGCTCCTCAAGGACAAAGATGGTTTTTATTTTTCTTTATATCCTCTGAGCTTAACAAAGTGCCTAGTGCATAATTACCACTTGATAAAGGCTTAGTGATTGATTGATTGATTCATTAGGGCTCACAGTTTTTTTCTACCAGAGGGGAGAAACTAGATGGCTTCTCTTATGAGACCAGACACAGCTAAATCTTCATCTTCAGTAGAAAGATAATAGTTTGTAAATGTGTTAATAGCTTTTCACTCATTTGCTGGGATGGAGAATGTATCTCATCAAGGGAAAATTCATGGTTAAGATCAAGCCAGTGAGACCAAGGCATCTACCATTGCCTACTGGCGACACATGTAAATGACTAAACCAAATCTTAGAGGTGAATTCTCTTCTCAAACATTGAATCTGTCATAAAGTCCATGTCAGTCATGGATGTGGTAAGAACTTTGGGTCTGAAGTAAGAGAACCTGGGTTCAAATCTAATCACTGCCTCTTAATTATCTGAGTTTCATTGGGCAAGTCATTTAACCTCATTGGGCCTCAGTTTCCTTATTTATAGCATGAAGAAATTGAACTAGATGGCTTCTGAGACCCCCATCTCACTCTATCATTGTGATCTTATGACCTCTTAGAAACAGGACAAAGAAGTTTAGGCCATGTAGGTGGGGATAAAGCAAATTTGAATTGACAAGGTCAGACTAAAGTGTTAAGCCCCTGCCTAGTGGCAGTCTGTGATTAGGCTAAATACAGAGGCGAGGATGTGAGAGCTTAAAAGAGTTCTATGAGATGATTCTGGTGAAGTGCAAGCCTTATGGTGTGCTATAATTGTCATCATCATCATCAGCTTATTTGTAATCTTGTATTCTGAGATTCTCCAAACTGTGATAGAGTAGGTTTTATTCATGTAGTCGTTGATTGCCTGGGCAGTTTATGATTGAGCGGCTTATGTTAGAAGAAGGGTACAGGAGAGGATGAAGGGGCCAGGCCACGCTCCCGGGGTCATAGTCTCAAGAAGTAAAACCCTTTGGTGCTTTGGCTTCAGTGGAATTATCTGAGGGTGAGTTGGGGAATCCTTTTGTTTGAGGGTACCCTGGCTCGTTGTCTCACAGAACTATGGGGCGAGTCTTTTTTCCAGGGGAATGGGGAGAGAGGAAAAGGAGGAAATCAACTTTTAGTGCTTGGGCTGTGACTTTCCGAAGAGTCTTCATCCGTGTTGGAGATTCCAGTTGACAGGGAGACAATAATAACCTTGCATCAATTGCTCTTCCTGTTGTCTGTCTCTGTTACAGAGACCTAGCTAAAAGCAGCATGGTAGGATTGACTCGGGAGTCAGAGGTCACATGTTCAAATGCTACCTTTGTGAACTGGGGCAGGTTGCTTGACTCCCGGGTCTTCGTTTCTTCATAATCAGGGAAAATCAGAGGATTGGACCAGCTTCTAGCTCTAAATTGATGATCTCATATTTGCCTTTTTAAAAATTTTTGCTTTTTCGTTTGTTTGATTATTTGCAGCTTTTGCTCGAATGCCTGTGATTCTTTTCAAACTCCTTGTATTCTTTTGCAGCCAGAAGAAATGCTTGGTGTTGTGGTGGTTGGCGTTGGCAGGGCTGGATCTGTGCGGATTAGGGATTTGCAGAGCCCCCAGCATCATCCCAGCCCTCTGAAACTGATTGGATTTGTATCCAGGTTAGTTATTGTTTGACTGCTTGATAAGGGCTTCGAAAAGGAAGGTCCTTTATATCCTCTTTTTTTATTTACCTTCAGCTGTGTTTTTGTTGCTTTGGCATTCTCTCTCAGTACTCATATTGGAAGTCTTGTTACTATACTCACACATATGTATGTGTACCTCTATGCAATCAATAACACAGTTGTATAGTACTTTTATATTGTATGGCATTATTGTATGTGTAAATATTTATAACACGTTTGTATAGCACTTTTAGGTTTCTGAAGCTTTTCTTGTGACAGCCCGATGAAATTGGTGGTGAGGGTGTTATTATTCTCACTTTGCTCCTGAAGAAACTGTCATTGAGACGTGTTAAGTGACTGGCCCATAGTCACTCAGCTAGTTAATGTTAGAGTTAAGACCAAAGCCAGGTCTTTTGTTTGCAGATGTTATACTCTTTCTAACATATCTCTCTTGCCTCTCCTGAGTCTTGTGAGCATGTAGGAAATGAGTTTGCTGTAACACTTCTGAGAGAGAGAGAGATAGACACAGAGACAGAGACAGAGACAGAGAGAGACAGAGAGAGAGAGAGAGGAGGCAGCAGCATGTACCAGGCAGGTTCAAACCACCACCACTCCCTTGACTCTTCCTAGTTAGTGAAGACAACATGAGACCCTAAACCCAAGAGTCTGGGAACCCCCGAACTACCAAACCTGCTTCTAGCCTGGCCCCAGCAGCCGTCATTGTGGAGTGGAATCATTGTGAAGAAAGGGCCCCCCTTCCTCATCACCACTAGCAACAACTGACCACTAGTCCTGCCTCCAGCCCATCCCTCATAGCCATTATTTGGAGAAGCAAGTTGAGACTTGCTTGGAGAAGGGGTAAGCCATTCCACCAACTGCCACACATAAGGGTTAGCAAGCAGGGTGACTGGGGGAGAGAGAGGAGGCAGCATGTGCCAGGCAAGTTAAATCACCACCACCACCACCACCTTGACCATCACCACCCCTCAGGCCCTTCTGGAGACAGGCCAGGACCCTGAACCCAAGAGCCTTTGGAAGAGTAATGCTTCCAGCCCAGTATCCACAGCCATTATCCCTAGAAACAGCTCCTGTGAAGAAGACCCAGAAAACAAAGTTCTTACCACAAAAATCCCATCAAATGATTTAACATCAGAAACTAATATGATTCAGTCAGTGGAAATGATATTAAATAAGAGGCATTACCATCTGTTTTAGGGGCGGCTAAGTGGCTCCGTGGATAGAGTGCTGGGCCTAGAGTCACAAAGACTCATCTTTCTGAGTTCAAATCTGGCCTCAGACACTTCCTAGCTGTGTGACCCTGGGTAAGTCACTTAACACTGGTTGCCTCAGTTTCCCCATCTGTCAAATGAGCCAGAGAAGGAAATGGCAAGCTACTCTAGTATCTTTACCAAGAAAACCCCAAATGAGATCATGAAGTTTCAGACAGTACTGAAAAACAACTGAACAACCACAACCATCTGCTTTCCCTCTGTATACTAGGGACCATGGGACCTTTCCATCTGGCTTTCAGCTGAAACTTTCCATACGTGAGCAGAGGCAGTCCTGTTTTCTGTTTGTACCCCCATGCTTAGCACAGGCATTTACCAATATAAAGTGATTCATCCATTCACTTCTAGAGGGTGACATGGAGTCCTCTTCTTTACGTGTAGCTCAGGAGACCTCTCCTCTGAATGCACAGGGGAGCAGAGTCACCTTCAGGTTCTCCTGGTCCAGCCAAACTGGCTTTCTTTTTATTCCTCACACACAGTACTCCATCTCCCATCACTATGACTCTGCACTAGCTGTCCCCCATACCTGAAACACCCTTTCTCTTCACCTTTTAAAAGCCCAACTTTCCCTCAAAGTTCATTACTCTTTTTTTTTTAAGTGAGGCAGTCAGGGTTAAGTGACTTGCCCAGGGTCATACAGCTGGTAAGTGTCAAGTGTCTGAGGCTGCATTTGAACTCAGGTCCTCCTGACTCCAAGGCTGGAACTTTATCCACAGCACCACCTAGCTGCCCCCAAAACTCATTACACATGCTCCCTTCTACCCAATGCCTTTCCTGATCATCCAGGTGTTGGTGCCTCCCTCCTAAATGCTTTGTAGTTACTTTGTATATATTATTATTTTTTAATTTTTTATTCATTTATTTTGATTTATCAATAGTTACTTCCATATGCTTCTGAGTTTAAAATTTTTCTCCCGCTTCCTCCCCACCACTCTCCCCAAGACAGCGCACGATCTGATATAGGCTATATATTTATATTCCTATTAAACATATTTTCACATTAGTGATGT
>NW_020954598.1:4171133-4171203 GCF_900497805.2 Vombatus ursinus
TTTAAGTAAAAATTAAAACCAATGGAAGGAACCATCAGAAAGAGGAAACAAAACTCAACAGAAGAGAAAA
>NW_020954598.1:4171213-4172198 GCF_900497805.2 Vombatus ursinus
TTGAATATCCATCTCCTCCCCTGAAAGATCATGCTCATTTTTGCTGGGTAGTTGATCCCTGGCTGCAATCCAACCTCTTTTGCCTTATGGAATATCATGTTCCACGCCCTGCGATCTTTTAATGTAGAAGCTGCAAGGTCCTGTGTAATCCTGACTGTGGTTCCATGATATTTAAATTGTTTCCTTCTGGCTGCTTGCAGTATTTTCTCTTTGATCTGGTAAATTTGGAATTTGGCTATTATATTCCTTAGTGTTTTCAATTTGGGATCTCTTTCAGGCGGTGAGCGGTGGATTCTTTCTATGGTTATTTTACCTTCTGGTTCTCGGACCTCAGGGCAATTTTCCTTTATGGTTACCTGAAAGATACTGTCCAGGCTTTTTTTTTCATCATGATTTTCAGGGAGACCAATAATTTTCAAATTGCCTCTCCTGGATCGATTTTCCAGGTCAGTCGTTTTACCCATGAGGTATTTTACGTTGTCATCTATTTTTTCACTTTTTTTGTTTCTGTTTGACTGATTCTTGCTTTCTCACAGAGTCATTAGTTTCCATTTGCCCAATTCTAATTTTTAACAATTTGTTTTCTGCTGTTAGATTTTGTACTTCCTTCTCCAATTGGCCAATTGTATTTTTAAGGGATTTGTTTTCTTCAGTGTGCTTTTTTTCCAGTTGGCCAACTGTGATTTTTAGGGACTTGTTTGCTTCAGTATACTTTTTTTTCCAATTGGCCAATTGTATTTTTTAAGGGCTCTTCTACCTCTCTCATTTGACTTTAAAAATCCTTCTTGAGCTCTTCTGAGAAGGCTTTTTGGGCTTCAGACCAGTTCATATTCCCTTTTGATGTTGCAGATGTGGGTTTGTCGACAATGTTGTCCTCTTCAGAGTTTCTGTCTTGATCTTCACTCTTCTCATAATATGAATCTATGGTACATTTCTTTTTACTCATGGTGTTTCTTTATTCCCGGCCTTTAAAGAGATTGAGCTG
>NW_020954598.1:4172360-4182159 GCF_900497805.2 Vombatus ursinus
TGGGAGACTCCTTTGCTGTAGAATGCCGAGGCACCTGGTGGTTTTCTGAGCTGGTTTCCATCGGTTCCCCCGCCCAGAATCAGCAAGGCTGGAACTCTCGGGCAACTCTAGGTTTCTTCCTTCAGCTTCTCTCAGATGAATGCTGCAGGGTGTTTGTCCGCCCGGGGCCCTTTGTAGTGCTGCTTCTCTTATTTTTGCTGAGGCACTGGGAGACCCATTTGCTGGGCTACTGCACTGCTGCTCCCTATCTTTCTTCTGGTTCAGCTGTTCCAGGGTTTTTTCTGGGGTGATATTTTCTGGACTTTCAGAGGTTGATAGGGGAGGGTGAGAGAGACTACCTTTTTACTCCGCCATCTACTTTATATATATTATTAAGAATTTATAGGTATACATGTTGTCCTTCCTGCCCCTGATAGAATGTAGGCTTCTTAAGTGTTTGGATTTTGTCTTTGTATCCATAGCACTTAATACGGTGCCTGGCGCATAATAGGCACCTAATAAAAGCTTGTTGATTGACTGAGTCTCTTTATGACTCCATATTGCTTTTTGCCCCTTGGGCGTGGCATACATGAGTCTGTGGGTGGGAGCAGCACCTTTTTTTTTGGAGACTAGGTCTCCCTGTCTCACCCAGGCTAGAAGTATAACAACCACTCATTGTCCAGATCCCACTACTGATCAGCATGGGAGCTTTGAACTGCTTTGTTTCTGACCTGCGTTCCTACCCCGTTCTCCTTAGGCATCTTGGGGGCTCACCGTACTGATGATGCTAGCTGTAGGGTAGACACCCAATCAGTTTAGCCCCTTGCAGCTTAGAACTCCTGAGCTCCAGTAGTCCACCAACATCAGCTTGTCTGGAGATTAGAGGGGAATTATAGGCATTCACTCCCACACCCAGCATCCTGTTCTCTAGCTCCCTAGTGAGTACCCTGGCAATGAATCGATGTGGTGTGGGACCAAGCATGCTGGACTTGGAGTCCCACTTCTTAAAACTACTAGTGACTACGGACTAGTTATTTGTCTTTTCTGAGCCTCAGTTTTCTCATCTGTAAAACGGTGATAGCATTGTCTATAGTATTTTCCTTGCTGAAGTGTTATTGAGGTCAAGTTAAATACTTGCTTCAGTGTGTTTTGCAAACCTTAGAGTGCCATATGAACACCAAGAGTTGTTATTGTGGCTTTCAACATGGTTGCTGGCTGTTCTTAAAATCACTTGCTGGAGCTTCTCTCAAAACCGTATGCTGAGGGGAAGCTAGGTGGCAAAGTGGAAAGAGCATCAGCCCTGGAGTCAGGAGGACCTGAGTTCAAATGTGGCCACAGACACATGGTACTCACTAGCTGGGTGACTCTGGGCAAGTCACTTAACCCGAATTGCTTCACAAAAACAAAAGCAAAAACTATGTTGGCTGGGAGTCGGCCTCTGTCAGTAGTGCTTGGGATGACCCCAAACGTGTCTCACAAAACTGGTTTCATTTGACTATAGCCTTTTGGGAAGGCCACACACATGGTGTGGCATCAGGCAGAACTATTAGGATATGGGGGAGGGGGCCTTTACATGTCAGGAAGTAGTGTGGTACAGTTGAAAGAGCACTGCATTGGTAGTCAGGAAGACAGTGTTCACGTCCTGGCTTTGCTACTTTCTACCTGTATGACCTCGGGCAAGTCACTTAACCTCTGTGGGCCTCAGTTTCCTCATCTGTAAAATGAGGTGAGAGTAGGTGACATCTAAGTTCTAGTTTGGACAGTCAATGATTCTAAGATTAGGAAACAGGAGCCTTGAATTCTAGCCCTCACTCTGTCACTTTGTGACCTTGAGAGAAGTTACTTTACTTCTCTGGCCTCAGTTTCCTCATCCGGAAAATGGGGTTAATAATCTTTGCCATGCCCATTTAAAAGTATGGTTGTGGGGATCAAATGGGTGTTTGTCAAGAGTACTTCAAAGCCCTACGCAAATGGAAGAGAATAGGAATAATAACAGTTGCAACATCCTCATCTTTGTGGGGGTGATTTGGGTTCTGAGAAGTGCTTGAGTTTTGCAGAATTTGTGAACAGAATCCCTCCTACCAGTAACCAGAAAGCTATGCCCAAGGGGTCCGAGTTGTGGTCTGCCCGGAGGTTCCACTTTGGTGAATGAGTGCTACCAGGAGCTAGCTACAAAGGACGATGGTCTGCAGCTGCTTCCGTGGAAGCATTTATTCCCATCAGATGGATGGACCCAGTGGGGAATGACCTGAAAATGAGAGAGGGGGTGATGGGGGAAGGGAGAGAATTCTACTCTTCCTGAAGACTGTGGCCTGGACTTCTTGGTGGGTGGGAAGGGGATGGTGTTTGTTTTTCAGACTGGATGACCTATTTATTTTCGATTCTCACTTCCCTCTTTCCCTGTGGCTTTCCTAGGCGAGAACTTGGTAACATTAATGAGACGAAGCAAATCTCTCTGCAAGATGCTCTTTCCAGCACAGAAGTTGATGTGGCCTACATCTGCAGTGAGAACGTTGGCCACGAGACATCTATCAGGTTGGTTTTCAGTCCCGAGGTGTATCCATGTCTCCGGTCTGCAGTCCTGCGTGTCTAGCAGGAGCTGCCTGGTGAACTGGGTAGATGCTAGCATCTAATGAGCTGTGAATATCGACTCATTTCAATGCCAGTCCACTTGAAAGGTGATTTGAAATGTAGGCAAGGACCATGTTACTTATGGCATATGAGATAGAGAAGAAAGAAGAGACTAATGGCGGTCAGGTCATTCCTGTGTTCAAAAACTTTCTGTGATTCCATAGTAAAGTTCAAGCTCCTATGCTTGGCATTCAAGGCCCTCCATAGCCTGGCACCATATCAACCTTCCAGCCTATCTCATACTGTTCCCTTAGGCAATGCCCAAGTTGGCCAACTTGCTTCCCGCTTTCCTGCCTTCCTACCTAGCCTGAATGATCTTCCCCTCTTTAGCATTCAGAATTCCTCCCAAGTCTTTAAAAACCAATTCAAATTACACCTCATTCAGGAAGTCCTTCCTGATCCTCCAAGACACTAACATCCTGCATTACTCCTTCCTCCCCACCCAGATCTGAAAACACGCTTTGTTTTGTACTTTTCTACTGCTCTTATCATGTGTTACTGTGTATCATACTTGAAAGAATTCTGCATTTGGGGTAATGACTTGTTCTGTTGTGTCCAATTCTTCGTGACCCCATTTGGGGTTTTCTTGGCAGAGATACTGGAGAGGTTTGCCATTTCTTGCTCCACCTCATTTTACAGATGAAGAAACTGAGGCAAACAGGGTTAAATGACTTGCCCAGGCTCACACAACTAGTAAGTGTCAGAGGCCAGATTTGAACTCATGAAGATGAGTCTTCCTGATTCCAAGCCCAGTGCTCTATCCACTGTATGACCTGAGTTCAAATCCTATCTCTGCCATTCATTAGGTGGGTGAATTTAGGTAAACGAATCAATCAATAAACATTTATTAAGTGCCGACTATTTGCCAGGCACTATGCTAAACATAAACCACCTAATCCCAATGGGCCTCAGTTTCCCTCTTTATAAAGTGAAGAGGTTCTACTGGATTATCTGTAATATCCTTTCATGTTCTAAATTCTGTGTTCCTTTGATCTGTGTACATCACATCCCTTTGTAAGCACCATCAGGAAGGCAGAAACTCTGTCATACCTAAACTTTGTTATCTCCCCCAGCACACAGCGTATAGTAATCCATGTATCATCATTATTATAATTAACAGTTGACACTTATACAATGCTTTACCTACTTCATCTCATTTGATACCCACACTGGATAGTAGGTAATCCCTGTGTTATTAGCCCTGTTTTATATATGAGAGGACATTGTCAGAAGTGTTAAGTAATTTGTTCATGTTCACCCAGCTGTTACCAAGAGACAGGGTTTAGACCAGGCCTAGCTGATGCTTACTAAGTTCCTTGCCCGTTTCACTGATCTCAAGCTCTCCAATAGGTCCTTCACAAGTGCTCCTTGAATTGAATTGAATTGAATTGAATTGACATCAGAACAGAACCTTCAGAGTACTGTTGTCAGTAGTGGGGATGGCAGATCTTTGGGGGACTGTTTCTTCTCTTTGTAGCTTCTGTTTTCTATTTTTTCCTGTAGCCTCCTACACACACACACACACACACACACACACACACACATTCACAAAAGACGCCTGCCGGCCATTGCTCTCTGTGTTTGGAATTTTGGGAGCTTTTTTGAAGTTTAATTTCCATGTTTGTCTCTTTTACTCCAAAGGCAGTTTCTCGATGCTGGCAAGCATGTCCTCGTGGAATATCCAATGACTTTGTCTTTGGCATCAGCCCAGGAACTCTGGAAGAAAGCAGAGGAGAAAGGTGATGGCTGTTTTTTTAATTTAACATTTTATTTTCCTCCCAATTTCATGTTAAAACAGTTTTTAAATATTTTTAAATAAAGTTTTGTGTTCCAAATTCTGTCCCTCCCTTCCCCTTCTCTCCTCCCTGAGACAGTAAATAATCCATATTAGCCATTTTGTACAAGAAGACTAGAATAAAAGAAAAAGAAAGAAAGAAAGTGAAAAATAGCATGCTACAGTCTGAATTCAGATAATAGGATTTCTTTCTCTGGAGGCTCATAGTATGCTTCATCATTAGTCCTTTGGGATTATCTTGGATAATTGTATTGCTGAGAAGAGCTAAGTCATTCACAGTTTTTCATCATACAGTGTTGCTATTACTGTGTATAATGTTCTCCTGGTTCTGTTCACTTCACTATGCATCAGTTCCTGTAAGTCTTCCCAGGTTTTTTGGAAATCATCTTACTTGTCACTTCTTACAGCACAGTAATATTCTATTACAATCACATACCACAGCTTGTTTAGTCATTCCCCAATTGATGGGCATCCCTTCGATTTCTAGTTCTTAGCTACCACAATAAGAGCCGCTATAAATATTTTTGTACAAATAGGTCTTTCCCCCTCTTTTTATGTCTTCGGTATATAGACCTAGAAGTGGTATTGCTGGATCAAAGGGTATGCACAGTTTGGTTGCCCTTTGGGCATAGTTCCAAATTGCTCTCCAGAATGGTTGGATCAGTTCACAACTCCATCACCAATGCATTAGTGTCCCAGTTTTCCTACATCTCCTCCAACATCCATTGTTTTCCTTTTTTGTCATATTAGCCAATTGATAAGTGTGAGGTGGTACCTCAGAGTTGTTTTAATTTGCATTTCTCTAATCTAGTGATTTAGAGCATTTTTTCATAGGTAGTTTTGATTTCTTTGTCTGAAAACTGCCTATTCGTATCCTTTGACCATTTAGGTGATGGCTATTCTTGATATATTGGATACTGAACCCTTTGGCTAAAATTCTGTCTATGGGACTGGAGAAATACCTTTCCAAATTGTGTCTTTAGGCCTACTATCTTATCTTGGTTTTATAGTGATGTTATTACTGTCTACAAGAGCTATACTCTTCTGAAATTATTCTAATTCCATAACAATGATGGATATTTGTACATTCCTTTGCATGTTATAGGTGGCTTTATTGCTTGATTCCTTGGAGCAACCTTGTGAAGTAGGTAGTGTAAGTATTGTTATTCTCATTTTACAGATGAGGAAACTGAGGTTCAAGGAGATGAAATGACTTGTCCACAGTCATAGTTTTAGTGCAAGGTGGAATCTGGACGCAAACGCTAATCTTTGATTCAAAACCCAGGTCCTCTGACTTCAGATACAATGTTATTTGTTTGTTTGTTTACTAAAGCATGATGTCTTTGTAGTTTCATGACTAAGGTTCACATTGCTTACCGAGGAAAATTGTGCTAAATCACTTAATGCCCAGTGTACGTAGACAGCACATTTCCAGAAGCTAATAGAGATTTTCCCAGGCCTTTTCAGTTTCAGCTTTGCATTGAGAATCTCTAAAATGTATTCATACAGTTAGTGCAATGATCTTTTTTATTGTACTAAGTTATAGCAATGCTTAAAATAAAATTTAAAAAAGTACAAGCAATAAAACAGTAAATAAAATAAAATAAAATGTATTAGTACATTTTTCTGCCCTAGCAAGTAGAATATACCAAACAAATTAAGGAGCCAGCAAGGCACAGAGCTGTGGCATCAAACTCAAATAGAGATGAGGGCCACTAAACCATACATGCAGATCCCTGCAGGCTGCATCTGGACTTAGAAAACCACATATTAACATGATCTATGTTCTATTGTAAGTCTCCTTATTTTGTTAAATATTTCCTAATTACGTTTTTATTTGGTTCTGGGACACTAAGTACTGTTGCTGCCTGTAAGGCCTAACATGGTATTTAGAGCATTGAATTTTGAATCAAAAGATCTGAATTCAAATCCCAGCTCTGAGACTTATTATCTGGGTGGCCTCAGGTGTCACTTGATTAAGCTATGCCTTGGTTTCTTCATCTACAAAATGAAGAACTTGGATTCAGTCACTGCTTAGGGCCTCTCCAGCTCAATGTCCTATTTTTCTCTGAACCTGTCTTTCTTTGGCGGTTGATAATCTCACTTTGCTTTAGGCCATTATTTGGGAAGTCGTTTCTCATGGCCCGGGAGCCAACCTGAGTGTAAACAGAGTCTGAGGCCCTTCCTGGGTGTCTCCTGATGGCAGGACATGGAATGAATGACACCTGGCTATTGCGTGATACCTTTAACTTTTTAAAGGGCTGGTAAGGATTTACCCAGGCAGCTGGGTGGCACAGTGTCTTCACTGGACCTGAAATCAGGAAGACCTGGGTTCAGATGTTGCCTCCAGTGCTTAAACATCTGAATAACTCTGGGCAAGTCACTTTAACATGTCTAAGCCTTAATTTCCTCATCTGTAAAAAAAGGGATAAGAGTAGCACCTTCCTTACAGAGCTGTTGTATGTATCAAATGAGATATGTAAAGCCTTAAATCACCATATAAATGCTATACTAATAATAATTGTTATCATTAGTACAGCTTAAATAGTTCAGTGAGTAAAATGCTGGGCCTGGAGCTAGGAAAACTTGAGTTCAAATCCAACTTCAGACACTTACTAGCTGTGTGATCCTGGGTAAGTCACTTAATCTCTGTTTGTCTCAGTTTTCCTCATCTGTGAAATGGAGATCATAATAGCACCTATCTCCCAGGATTGTTGTGAGGATCAGATGAGATAATAATTGTAAAGGACTTAGCACAGTGCTGGGCACATAGTAAAGACTTAAGTCTTTCCTTCCTTCCTTTCCTCCTCCTCCTCCTCCTCCTTCTTCTTATTATTTTCACTTGATTCTCACACAGTCCTGTAAGATAGTCTGGGAAGGTATTAGTTATACCCATTTGACAGATGAGGAAACTGAAGCACAGGTGAGGTAAGTAACTTCCCTAAGGATGCACAGCTAGTTAGTGATAGTCAGTCTGGAGCTAGAAGTACCTGGACACCCCACCCTGTGCTCTTTACACAGCACCACTTGGAATCGTTTGCTTTTTTGGGAATCCCTCCCTAATATTACTGATTTTTGTCATTGTTGTTGCTCTTAATTTGCCTTTTGTGAAGGGATGAAGGAAACAAAGGTTCACTGAGGGTCTGGTGCGTGCCTGTGTGTGCATGTGCTTCCTTGCCGTCTTCCCTTGGCGAGGCTGCTTCTGGGAATGGCCGAGCAGATCCCTGTGTTTGGGTGAAGTGCCCCTTTGGATTTTTCTCTGATTAATGCCCGAAGCACGTATGTGCTTAGAGTACTGTGGAGGCCCTATGTATATAAATACAGAGCATATTGTATAATTTTAAAAATTGTCTCTGTTTGAATCCCTGTTCTAAAAATGCTTTTAAAAAACTAAATGCATCGTCATGGCTAGAGTCCTGGCTTGGAATCTGATTTTAACTTGGGTTTGCATGTTGGTTTGACTGCCTCGGGCAGTCGTTTCTCCATCTTGGACTTTTCTGTAAACTGAGGCCTTGTTGAGCTCAGCCTGATAGAGTGGAAAGAGCATAGCAGTTGACTAAAGAACTTGGGTTCCAGACCTAGTTCTACCCCCTCCAACCCCGTGACCTTGAAGTCCCTTAACTTCTCCAGGCTTCAGTTTCCTCGTCTGTAAGATGAGGGGTTGGAGTAGATGGCCTCAAAGGGACCTTCTGGCTCTAAACCTATGATCCTATTAGCCAATGACTCTTTTTAGCACTAAATCTACTTTGTCGTACTTAACTCTGACATGTTTTACAGGGTTTTGTTCCACACTGTATCAGGGATTAATTTGGGAGGTGGGGGGGAGATACTTTGCACATGAAAGTATAATATGACATACATTTAGAATTGGAGAGATCTTAAAGGCCATCTAACCCAACCCCCTTATTTTATAAATGAGGAAACTGAGGCCCAGAGAGATGAGATCTAAGGTTACAGGTGTTGAGAGCCAGGATTTTGACCCTTGTTTGCTTTAAACATATAAATGTGCATGCCTGCCTATTAACTAAGTCAAATTGGAATGAGGACCTTTCACAATCTCCACTGGTTGTGTTAGCAAGTCCCCAGCAGGCTCTGAGCAACCTAAGAGCCTCAAGCTTAGTATGAGCTGGGGCTCTTCTCAACGTGTCAGCCTTGAGCTCTGTAATTAGTTGCGACAGCAGGTCACAAGGTACTGGGCTCCAAGATGTGCTTTTTATTCTCCGCCGTAAGAGATGCAGCTGTGGCCTTTTAGCTTTGGGCTGAAACTGACAGCTTACTCAGGGGACAGCTTACTACCCCCACTCCTGGGATTCAACAGCGGCATGTGGAGATCAGTGCTTAGATCTTTCCTTATGGCGGGGAAAGGAGTACCTGGATTTAGGATAAGATTCCCATCTTCTGTGTGCAGTGGGCACTTAGAAGTCTCCTATTATGCATGTTCTAGATGTCCAGATATAGAAAACTGGTGTCTGAGTTCTGTGCAGGTAAACATCAGAAGCTTGGGAGCTCTTGGGGAAAAGGACCAGACTAGGAGTCAGGAGATCTTGTTTTGAGACCTGGTTCCAACACATAATAGCTCAGCCTCAGTTTCCTCATCTCTAAAATGGAGATAATACTACCTGTCCTATCTTCCTCATAGGATTGTTTCAAGGAAAGCACTTTGTAAACCTTAAGTCACCATATAATCCCCCCAGGAGATTAATTTGGTATTACTTGTGCATTATGGATATTATGTTTTATTGAAATTATAAATAATCAATACTACTCTAGCTGGGGGATGTGGTAGAGAGTGCACTGTTCTGAAAGCCAGGAGACCTGAGTGTGAATCCTGTCTCTGACACTTGCTAGCAGTATGACATTGGTCAGGTCACTTAACTACTCTGATTTTCAGTTTCCACATCTATAAAATGAAGTGGTTGGATATCTGAACTTCCTTTGAGCCCTTTGATCCTGAAACAGCCCAGTGATGGTGTGAAAAGTTTCTAGTCTGCAATGTAGAAATTTGTATGGTATAATTTCCTGCTATCTTTAGGAATCCAGTGCATCCCATCCTTCCTACTCCCTGTGAACGTTCTGGCTTGCCCATCTATCACGTGACAGAACCTCCCAATTCTTTGGACAATAGCCATAGATACTGAATTCTCCTGATTCCCCCTCCCCCACCCCTTGTGTGTCTCTGTTGATCATTGCATCTTTTGTTAAGCTGCCCTCCGTTATACCCAGTCGGTCCCAGAGAAGATGCGGCACACTGTGGGCGTCCTCACTCTGACCCTCCTTGTTTCCTGGACAGGAAAAATCCTACACGAAGAGCACATTGAGCTCCTGACAGAAGAGTTTGCCTTCGTGAAAAATGAAGTGCGTGGGAAAAAGCTGTTGGAAGGAACCCTTCACTTT
>NW_020954598.1:4182228-4182743 GCF_900497805.2 Vombatus ursinus
TCTCTCTCTCTCTCTCTCTCTCTCTCTCTCTCTCTCTCTCTCTCTCTCTCTCTCTTCCACAATTGGGTTAAGTGATTTGCCCAGAGACACACAGCTAAATGACTGTTATGTGTCTGAGGCAGGATTTGAACTCAGGTCCTCCTGACTCCAGGCCCACTGCTCTATCCACAGTGCCACCTAGCTGCCCCCTTCTTCTTATTTCTAATGAGGTTAATAACCATCAAGAGAAACACAGTCAAATAGGCACCTAAAACAAGGACTGGGATCTTGCGTGAAACCCAGATTGCATACTGCCCATTTTAACTATGCCAGAATCAATCAGTTTCACGAAAGGCAAGTACATCACAAGTGGGTCGGTTTTGTGGCCCCACCGGCATCCCACTAAAGTGCCCTTTCATTGGCTAGCCACTCCCTGCCTGGAACGCTTTACCTCCTCATCTCCGAATCCTGCGTTCTGCATTGGGCCTCCTTAATGCTAGCCCCTTTCCTCTCAGATCACCCACCACCTGTTTATG
>NW_020954598.1:4182753-4204289 GCF_900497805.2 Vombatus ursinus
CACACACACACACACACACACACACACACACACACACACACACACACACTTCTTGTGTATGCATAGTTATTTGCTTACTGAATCCCCGTTAGAATGTGAGTCACTTGAGGGTGGTGCAGGAATCCTTTGTTTTTTTTTAACCTTTCTTTGCATCTTCTGCACTTAATACATAATAAGCTCTTAATAAGGGCCTGTAGTGTCGGCTGTGATTGTCACCAATGTGCTGTTACTCAGGGGTGTCAAGCATTCAACAGCCGATGTCTGAACCAGATTAAAATAGAGTTCCTATCTGATTTTAATATTTATGTATTAATAAAAAAGAAATAGATAAACTTGTGGTTTTCTAAGTTAATATGTGGGCTGCAAGGATCCTCATGTAAAGTATAGTGCCTCCCCACTCCCTTCCATTGGCAGCTAGGTTGAACAGTGGATAGAACATAGGGGCTTGGAGTTAGGAAGACCTGAGTTCAAGTTTAACCTCAGGTACCTACTAGTTGTGTGATCCTGGGCAAGTCACTTAACTGCTGTTTGCCTCAGTTTCCATATCTGTAAAATGGGAATGATAATAGCTCCTACCTCCCAGGGTTGCTGTGAGGATCAAATTAGATAATAATTTTAAAGAGCTTAGCACAGTGCCTGGCACATAGTAGGTGGTATGTGTGTGTGTGTATATATACGTACACATATATGTTATATATGTTATATATGTGTTTAATATATATATATATATACACACACATACATATATATGTTAGTTATTATTATTATTTCCATTTAAGTTTGACATTGCTGTAGAGGTCAGTGGATCAGTGAGCATACCAGTGTGGGTACTTCCAAACAGCTCACAGCTCTGCCAGTTCACATGCAAGTCAAGACGTCACCCTTGTGATGTCATTGTCCCCCTTCGAGAACAAACAATAGTCTGATCCATACATCCTTATATCATCTAATAAATAATCCATAGACTACCCATTATGCTGGGGACCTCCCTCTAGACCTCCCCTTCCCCTAGGATGCTAAGATTCTTTCTGCTTTGCATGTTATTAGGAGGCATAGTCGATACTATAGTTGAATACCGGATTTGGGGTCAGGAAAACCTGAGGTCACGCCTTGTCTCAGCCCCTTACTAGCTGGGTGACTCTGGACAAGGCAGTTAACCTCTTTGTACCTGTTTCCTCATCTGTAAAATGGAGATGATAATAGTACCTACCTCACAGAGTCATTTCGATGATCAAAATGAGATTGTGTATACAAAGTGCTTTGTAAACCTTCAAGGGTTATGTATGTAAATGTCAGTTATAATAAGGAACCGTATGTACATGAGAAAACTGAAAAGCCGAGAAACGAATAGCCTGAAAAATGCGGCAAATTCTGTAACCAAGGAGTTGAGAAGACCACAGCCCCCTAAACAATCCTTCCTCAGCTTTACCCCGAGGCCTGGCGGTGGAACAGCCTGGTTAGTTATTCTTTTTATCCTGTTCTCTATTGCTCGCCAACGCTCTGGGTCTTCCCACAGGTAGTCCCTTGGACAGAGAACGCTTTGGCTTTCTTGCATTTAGTGGCATTGCTCGCCTGTCCTGGCTGGTGAGTCTGTTTGGGGAGCTTGCCTTTGTTTCAGCCGCCATGGAAGAACAGAAGGAGAATCAATATCAGAAAATGACTGTAAACTTGGAGACCGTGGACAAGAGGTGAGTCAGTTGGGGGGCGGGAGGTGGTGCGTGACTGTGGGAACTTGAACTCATACGGCCCTTTTAGTAGCCCATATTTCATTGGTTGTTCAAGACAATACTGTCTGAGTCTGGAGATGGAGAGTATTGGAAGGTGGAACATTAGAGTAGAAAGGGAAGACTAGGTTTGGAATGAAAAATTGTTGTTAAGTCGTATCTCTTTTCTCCTACCCAGCAACCTATCCCTCTGAGCAAAGAATTAACAAAAAGAGGTGGGTTAAATGCAATTCAGTAAACTTTCTACTGAATCTGACAATATATGAAATGCCCCCTACCCACAGCCCCCCACCTCTGCAAAGAAGGGAGCTCCATTTTCTCCTTTTTTTTGGATACAGGCTTGGTGATCATCATTGAACTACAGTCAGTTTTGCCTTGTTTGTTCTTTCTATTTACATAGCCATTGTGTCTATGCTATTGTTCCATTTA
Source organism: Vombatus ursinus (assembly GCF_900497805.2). Classification (NCBI taxonomy): domain Eukaryota; kingdom Metazoa; phylum Chordata; class Mammalia; order Diprotodontia; family Vombatidae; genus Vombatus; species Vombatus ursinus. Next base: position 4,184,907 of record NW_020954598.1, read on the forward strand.
ACAGATGAGGTGCAAAGAGGTTTAATGGCCTGACTGAAGTCACACAACTGATTAGTATAAGGGCTAGAAATAAAACTTGGGCCTCCCTGTATTCTAGTTACATACTTTTGGGGAGGAGGGGGCTATACCTCACTCTTCTCAGAACAGTCTGATTTTTAATTCCTCAAAGGACCAATGTTCCTTGAAGTTAAGAGGGAATTTTCTTTTAAAAGTGTTTGAATCTTTTGACTAAAGTGAAAACTCTGCATGTGAGCACTTTCATGAGGCTGTGAGAGTAGCCCCAAGTATGAAGTTCTGTTTAAGCTTGCTTGCTGTACCCCCATTAAAGTTTTGAAATTTGAAAGTGACTTTATGGATAATATAGTCCCGCTCTTAATTTTCGGAAGAAACAGAGGCTTGGGGAGGCACTTATCCAAGGTCATACAGAATTCAGGTGTTCTGACTCCAAATCTAGTGTTCTTACACACCACACACACACACACACACAGACACACACATTTTTCTGTTGGCATGTTACACTTGGCATATGGCCAAGTTCATTAAACAGCATGGTTGCTAATTGGGTAAAACCTCTAAGTATCTTTTTTTGTTCTGTTTTGTAGTAATTACTTGGCTATTAGCATCCAAATCAATTTGACAGACTTTAAACACTAACCTTGAGCAAAGAAAGCCCTGTCAAGAATATGAAGAGGCCAGGCCCCAGCCCAACATTCCTGAATTGATCTGAACCCTTTTTGGAATTGATTAATGTAGTTTTCTTCTGTAGCCTGCCTTGGGCTGATGTTTTACCTGGTCTTACTGCTCTCTTGTGTAATGAGTTGCCATTAGCTACCTTCATTTTGTCCCCCAACTGCCTTTTTAAGCACTTCAGGGGAAGATGCCATCAATTCTCCATCTTTCTGAATTAGCTGATCAAGGCCATTTTTGTCTCGACCATTCTGTTTGTGATTCTGTAGATAGTAATCATGTTTATCGCCAGTCAGTGAGCCTTTATTCAGTGCTTACAGTGTTCTAGGCTCTGTGATAACACTGGGAATACAAATATAAGCAGAAAGACTATTCCTCTGCCCTCAAGGAGCTTACATTCTAGAGGAGATGAAAAGCCAAAGTGGGGAGATAAGGAGGCAAGGGAGGAAGTCTGGAGAGGATTGTGCAGTGTATTGAGATCCTGTTGGCCTGGGCACCTTCTTTAACTGGAGGTTTGGGGAGAAGCCAGCCAATCAGAGAGCAGGACCCTGGCCAGAAGGTACTTGAAATGGGTGAATTTTGAGTGGCTGGAGTGAGACTTCAGAATGAAGAGAAAGTTCCTTACAGCCTGTCAGCCTTCATTTTTCTGGATTGAATGACTCTATTCTTTTGAGTTTGCCTTGAATAAACTTCTTCAAGATGGAGGGCCATCTCACGGAAATGGACGAGACTTTTCTTGCTTGGCCCCAGGGGATGGAATTAGGATCAATGATGAGAGTTTCCAAAGAGGCACATTCAGACTTGATGTCAAGCATAACTTCCTAACTACCCCTGGAGCTGTCCCCAAAGAGGGTGAGCAGCCTTAACTGTGCCTTCCTACCTCCCGTTTCCATGCCTTCCTTGTATAGATATTCTGTTGGTACTAATTTCTGTAAATGTTAGCTCCCCTGATAAATATCTTCCCCCCATTAGACCATGAGAAGACATGATCCTTTTTTTTTTTTTTGGCCTTTTTAATTCCTATTTAATCAGTAAGCATTTATTAAGCACCTACTATATGTCAGGCTTTGTGCTAAGTGCTGGGGAAAGAAAGAAAGGGAAAAGGTAGTCATACTCTCCAGGAACTCACAGTATGTAAAGGAAAAAAATACAAACGGAATAAATATAGCATAAAGCAAAGTGCCTAACAAATTTTGTTGTTGTTATTTAGTCATTTTTCAGTTATGCCTGAATCTTTGTGACTCCTACTTAGGGTTTTCTTGGCAAAGGTACTGGAGTGCTTTACCATTTCCTTCTCCAGTTCATTTGACAGATGAGGAAACCGAGGCAGATAGAGTTAAGTAACTTGCCGAAGGTCACACAGCTAGCAAGTGTCTGAGGCCAGAGTTGAACTCAGATCTTCCTGACTCCAGGCCTGGCACTGTAGCCACTGCGCCTCCTTGCTGCCTAGCCTAGCACATAGTAGGTGCTTTAAAATGCTTGTTGAATAACTGATGGGGGTTCTCCATTACTAAAGATCTTCAAACAATGGCTGGAGATGTTGTTGGGAGGATTTGTTTTTTATGTCTAGGTTGGACTAGAGACCATTCTCTGACTAGTCGATCTCTAAGCTCTATAGCCTGTAGAATATGACTGTGCATTAAGAAAAGCATGGCTTCAAAGACCACCAAAATTTTCTGGTTGCTTGGTCTGGCCACCCCCCAACCCCCTTCCTGCTGTTGGTGAAATCAGAAACAATTGTAACCTAAAGGATGATCACAGTCATTCTGATTTCTTGTCTGCAAAGGGAGAGAAATAGACCTATATAATAATAATGATGATAATAATAATAATGATAATAACTCCATGTTAATAGCACCCTTATGTTTATAAAGCACCCTTGTGAGGTAGGTAATGCAAGTGTGATTATTCCCATTTTACTGATTAGGAAAATGGAGCTCAGAGAAGTTAAGTGACTTTCCCAGAATTACATAGCTGGGTTGAGCCCACGTCTCTCAAGACCCCAGGTATTCTACTTCCAACTGCAACGATGATGATGATGATGATGATGATGATGATGATATTAGCTACCATTTATGAGTGCTTTATGGTTTGCAAAGCACTTTATATGTGTTATTTCATTTGATCTTCACAACAACCCTGTGAGGTCCATTTTGTAGGTGAGGAAACTGAGACTGAGGTTGAGTGATTTGCCTAGGGTCCCACAGCTAGTAAGGGTCTGAAGCCAGATGTAGGAAGATGAGTCTTCCTGAATCCAGGCCCAGTGCTCTGTGCACTGTGCCACCTAGCTGCCTTCTGGTAAATATCTGAGACAGGATTTCAGCTCAGTTCTTCCTGATGCTAAATCCAGCCCTCCATGCTCTGCAGCCTCTTATAGGGGTGTCTAGGGCAAGGGTGGGGAACTCCAGGCCGTATGTGGCCCTTTGACTGAAACTAAACTTCACAGAACAAATCCCTTTAATAAAAGGATTGTTCTGTAAAACTTGCACTCAGTCAAAAGACCGTACCCAAGAACCTAGAAGACCACATGTGATCTCAAGGCTGAAGGTTCCCACCCTGGGTCTAGAGAACCGATTGATTAGCTTGTCTTTAGGTGGTCATTGAAGCCCCTCTTTCACATTTGCCAGTTATATTTCCCCTTCACTTTTCTTTTTCCCATCTGAGTCAGAGTATCAGGAGATTTTTTTTTTTAATTTTTAGGCAATTGGGGTTAGGTGACTTGCCCAGCATCACACAGCTAGTAATGTCAAGTCAGGAGATTCTTAAAGCCATTGAAAGAGGTAGGTCACTATTCTGTTAGCTTTTCCTCCATACCTAGGAAATGCCTCAAATTTATTTTTAACAAGTATCAGAAAAAAGCCCTGGACTTTGATAAAAAAAAAAAGTTATGTGAAACCCACCTAGTTACAAAGATCTTGGTACATTTATGTGAATGTCACTCAAGCTTATGAAAACCAAGCAACAGAATTAAATTTGCAGAGTACATACATGCAAATATAACCAAGTAATCTAGACAGTTCTAAAAATGAGAGAATGAACAGCCAAGATAGAAATTTACTAATGAGAGAATGCTTTTAGAACTAACTGAAAACTTGTCCAGCTCCTGTATTCCTTGCCCTCTTGCCAGGTACCAGATGTGAATATTGATGTATCAAAGAGCAACAAAGAAATAATTGAATACTGGTCCAAATAGGAGGCTTGCCTCGCTGCGGGCGTTTCAGACATGGTCAGTACCTGTTGAGTTGACCTGTTTTGTGTGTCCAGGACCACAACGTGATGGGAAGAGAGGTTGTTCTTACCCTCTGTATGAAGGATTGGCCTTTCCTGCTCGAGATAGGGGAATGAGAGAGTGAATTTTATATCTAGAACCTGAGGCTTCTCTCAGGCTCCAGCCGGATATCATTGCAACAGCTAAAAGTATGCTTCTTTCTGGGACTAGTCACTTTGTATTAAGACTCCTCTGTGAGCTGTCTCAGGGGACAGCATTTCTTTCCTCTAGTTATCGATGAGTTTGTCATGGCAGACTGAAGTGGAGCAGCGCCTGGGGAGAGCCCTAAAATAGCCCTCAGTGAGGGGTCTGAGGAACAGCAGATGTCTTTGAAACCCCCGTGGCCCCAGTTCATGTCCGAGAAGAAAGCTGTGGCTGACACACATAGAGGTTACTTCACTCCTCTGCTGAGGGGTTTCCTGCAGACTGGCCTGTTGGGCAGCAACGAGTTGGTGGTTGAGAGGAAGATTCAATTTCCCTGTGAGAGCTCCAGTGGCCCTGTTAGTGAAGTGAATCTTTTTTGAGTTGGGGAAACTGTCAATAAGAATGTTTGCATATGAGGGTTTTTCTAAAGGAAGGGCAAACTGGCAGATGTTTAGTGTGTGGGAACCCAGGCACTTTCATTGGGTTGTTTGATACAAGTAGTCCACACAAAAGAACTGGGGGAAAAACACAAAAAAAGTTAAGGAACCATTGGCTCACGGACCAGATTCATTCCTTGGGTTATTTCTATCTATCGTACAGGGATACCTATCATGTCTGTGGTTGTAAACACAATAGGATTTTTTTTTTTGCTAAATAAATGTTTAATGAAAGAATGTATATACGTATTTGTATGTATGATATATATTTATCAATTCAAAATCAGTAAACATATTTATGATACTCTATAAACAAAAAGCTATAATATTTCATGATTTTTTGAAAGTTCAATTAAAATTTAGACTACTGAGAAAGATCTATGTGCTAACAGAGAAAACAATAGCAATCAAAATTGTATGATATATATATTTTTTTTAGTGAGGCAGTTGGAGTTAAGTGACTTGCCCAGGGTCACACACAGCTGGTGTCAAGTGCCTGAGGCCGGATTTGAACTCAGGTCCTCCTGACTCCAGGCCAGTCCTCTATTCACAGCACCATCTAGCTGCTCCATGTATATACTTTTAAAAATAATTCACATCTCAGTTTATAAGATGGCCTTTGATTACTTAAAAGCATTTAAAACATTGAAAAATGGCTATTTGTTCATTTAATGAGGGCAAGCATTTGTGACTTCATTGAATATTAACTTTATTGAAAGTTTAATTCATGTATGTGCCTCTTGCTAACACAACAGGATTTTAAAAATCTTAAGTAGCAAAGACCATGAGATGGACATGATAATTCTATTTCATTTTTTTTCTCTCCTTTTATCTCTTTGTCTATTTTTCTGTGTTTATGTTATGTATAGCTTCATGTGTAAAGTGTTCCTCACTCTCTTTTTTCTTTCATTCTCTCTCTGTGGATACTTCTAGTATCTTGGTCCTTGATTCAGTAAAGGACTTGATTTATCTACTGGGCTTTTGCTACAATCACTGGACATATAATCACCATATAATATGAGAAAGGGCAGACAGCCTCTGTCTTGTAATCATGGTACCTCACACTCCTCTTTGCCTTAGGCAACTTGGCCTTTCCTGGTCAACCTTGTAGTGTAATTATGCACACCCCAATAAGCAAGTTGCCTTTTCTTTGTTCCCTCTTCTTCACTGACTTCTCTGTCCTTCACTCCTCTATCTTCTCTCGTGTATATCACCATCTTCAAATGAGATAACACATGCAAAGTGCTTTGCAAACATTAAGGGGTTATGTAAACGCTAGTTATTATTATTATTGTTACTGATATAATTAAAGTGTATTTAGAATTATTTATTTTATTTATTAAAGGTTTTTGTTCCCTGTTTTGCATTTACAAGAAAGGTAAATGGAACATTTCATATTTATTTTTCTTATGAAAAATAAGTTGTTTTTCCTCACTTATGTAATCTTACTTTTTTTCCCCAGCAGGTCAGTGAACTCTGATAGACTAAAACCTTACTCACTCCTGCCCTCGAGGCCTTGTAAGCAGCAACATAAATAGTAGTCTATACTTAACTGCTTACTGTCTGTATTCAGCTGTAGAATATAAGCCCCCTGAGGGCAGGGACTATTTTTGATTGTTTTGTCCTCGTATCCACAGCTTGTAACACAGTGTCTCATACATAGAGATAGAGAATAGAGACTAGAGCAGTGATTTCATCATTCCAGGGAGCTCCTAACTAAAGGAACTCCCTTTTCATGTGGGTCAGCACCTTCTCTCTACCTCAGAGTATAAGAGTTGTCCAGAATGCTGAGAGGTTAGGTGACTTGCCCAGGGTCATATGCCATTATGTATCACAGGCAAGACTTGAACCCAAGTCTCCATGGTTCCAAAGTCTCTATCCACTGTGCCATGGCTATCTTGCACATAGTAGCTAATTAATAAATATTTGTTGGATTGGTTTGGCAAGTCGTATCAAAGAAAGACATTCCCCCGAGTCAAAGTTTTGAGTGTTCGTTCTCCTATGTGGGTTATGTCCTAGCTGTTTTAGTGTCTTGTAGCTCAAATAGGGCAGCTGTTGGCATGGTGGATAAAGCGCCAGGCCTGGAGTCAAGAGTTCAAATCTGACCTTATGCACTTACTGACTATGTGACCCTGGGCAAGTCACTTAACCTTGTTTGCCTCAGTTTTCTCATGTGTAAAATGAGCTAGAGAAGGATATGGCAAACCATTCCATTATCTTTGCCAAGAAAACTCCAGATGGGGTCATGAAGTTAGATACAACTGAAAAATGACTACATGGACATGTGTGTTCTTCAGTCTTCATCATGGCACCAATCTTTTGCTAGGACTGTGCAGAGTGAGCATTTGATAAAGAATGAATGAAAGAATGAGTTCTCCTTCCTGAGCGTTAAACTTCCTAATAATGTACCAGTTGACAGGGATGTCTATCAGGAATGGTAATTGTGTCCTTGTGGGGGTTGGCAGGCGGCAACAAGACCAAACCAACCTGAAGTTTTAGAGAAAGGCAGTCATGGAAGAAGGAAATGAGCCTGTTGAATTCCAGCTGACTGTGGTGTTCCTTTCAGAAGATCTAATTCCATGATTTCTTTCTCTTTGAGTAGGCCACTGACTTGGATTGAAGAAAGAGCCTCTGGCCTGAAATATGAGCGGCGTATTAATTTCCTTTTTGAATCTGGTCGCCTGGAAAGTATCCCTCCTCGAACTCAAGGACAGAAAAATATTTTCCTGAGAGATCAAGACATATTTGTCAGGAAACTTTTGGGTCAAATGTCCACAGAAGATCTGGCCAAGGAGAAGAAACACAGCCTGCACTGCCTGGGAATCGCTGATGAAATCCAAAAGTACTGCCAACACCTTCAATAAGAGGGGCCCTTGGGGCATATGCAGAGGGCATAATGTAACCCCTCCAAGAGTGGATTTCAGAGTTCTTGGTAGTCTTAGAAAACAATACTGGGGTAGTGGTTGTGGGTTTTAGTTTTTCCCATTAAAAAGATTTGCTTAGCGATGTCATGGTTTTGCTTTTTGTCATCAGCCCTGGGCTCAGTGGGTAGGTACAATTAAGTGTCATCCCAGAACCTGCTCTGTCCTGATCACACCGTATCTCCAGTTTGGAGTCTTGTTCTGGACCCTACATTTTAGGAAGGACATTGAAAAGCTGGAGTGCATCCGGAGGTTCCTAACCAAGATCACAAGGGGTATTCAAAACCATGCCATAGAAGATGGAGTTGAAGAATCTGACAGTGTTTATCTTGGAGATGAGAAGACTTTGGGTGGGAATGGGAGCTGAAGGTAGGTGGTGACTGCCTTCAAGCATCTGCAAGACTGTAGATATGGAAGAGGTAGAATTGAATGTATTTCATTGTGGAAGAAGGATGAGACTTGGAACTTTTGGCCCTAGAGGGCAGAACTGAGAGTAGTATATGAAAGTGAGAGAGAGAAATGGAGGGGGGGGAGGAGTGGAATGAAGGAGAGAGAGAGAGAGGAGAGGGAAAGGAGAGGAGAAGGGGAAGAGAGAGAGAGACAGAAGGAGGGAGGGAGGGGGAGAAAGAAAAAGAGATAGAAGAGAGAGAGAATGAGAGGGAAAGGAGAGGAGGAGGGGGGGAAGAGAGAGAGAGAAGAGGGGGGAGAGAGAGAAAGAGAGAGAGATGGAGGGAGGGGGAGAGAGAAAAAGAGATAGAGAAGAGAGAGAGAGTTGGAGGAGGGAGGGAGAGAAAGGCTTGTTATTAGGGAAATTCCTTCTGATGAAGATTAGGCCCATTCAGAAGTACAGTGGACTGTCTCCAGAGGTAATTAATAATAATAACTCATATTTATAAATCACTAAGGTTTGCCAAGTACTTTTCATATCTAATATAGTGAGTTCCCTATCATGGAAAGGTGGATGATTTCCTGGCAGGTCTGTTTTTGAGAGTGTTCCCTCTCAGATATGGGTTGCAATCAATCATTCCTGAGGCCCTTTCCAGATTTGGGATTCAGTGATTATGTTTTATTCTTCAGTGCTTGGTTACTTCCACAAACTCATCAGTGTGAAGCCTTGCTCCAGTGGTGAGGAACGCAGTCTGTTCCTTTCATGAATCCGCATCCCACATGACTCTGGTCCATATTCTCCCATAAATCCTCTGCTAGTTATTAACCCAATGTTCTGGGGCCTTCTCTTTGATGGTGTGGATCCTAGTACAGCATGTTACTCCGTCTATTTGTTACGCCTCTTTCTTCATGACTCGCTTCCTTTTCCAGTCATGCATCTAGGGCATAGGTTCTTAACCTGGTTCTTTTTTTTTTTTTTAACATTATGATAATAATATTTCAGCATAATTTGTTTCCTTCATACTCCTGTGTATATTATTTTATATATTTAAAAACTTTATTCTGAAATGTCTATAGATGTCCCTCAGATTGTCCAAGCAGCCATGAAACAAACAAACAAAAAAGGTTAAGGAAGCCTGGGTTGGTTGATATGTAACACTTTTGGCATAGAATTTGCCATTGGCAAATAATATACTGTACCCCACCCCACCCCCATACTCACCGTGTATCTCTCCATTGCCCTTTAGGTTGGGAACAATTTAAATTCATTGGAGAATGTGATAGTTCATGATTCACATAACTGGCACAACATTGGTATTACAAAAAGATGAGTTTTTATTTCAGGGTGAATTTTGGGGTGATTGAAAGCCACTGTATATTCTCCCAAGTACCATTCAACCTATTCCATTCTTCCTGTTTAAATCTAGGCCCATTTTGTTTTCCATCTATGGTGACTCTTAAATCTTTGCAAATCGACAGAGACCTGAGTTTCTGTACACAACTTTTACAAACCCTTTTGATTTCTTACTGAGAGCTCAGGGTTTTGTTCTTCCACCAGTTAGCACAGAGGAGAACCTAGGCAGTGTACTAGTGGTTATAGATTCCCTTCATAGACCTGACAGCTAAATCCTCATCTTTCATGGAAAGATAATAGCTTGCAAACGGAATAAAGGACTTCCAACTCCTAGTAGGATATGAATGGTTCAAACCGAAGTGACCTTGTAGGTTGGACCATGAAACCAACACATCTGCCGCTACTTAGTGGCCAGGCCAGTAAATTACAAAATCCAGTTTCTAGAGGTGAATTAACTTCTTGAAAATTGAATGGCAAAATGTAAAGTCATAAGTTCATGACATACATGGAGTGGAAAGAGGCCTTGTGTTCAAATCCCAGTTCTTCTACTCGGGCAAATCACTGACCTAACCTCTCTGGGTCTCAATCGTCTAAAATAAGGGTGTTTTACTAAGTCTTTTCTTTGACCCCTTTGAGGTCTAGGTCTGTGATCCACAGTTTCCTGTGTATCAGTAAAGATGATATTGGAGGATCCAAACCCAAGGGGCCTGTCCCATCTGGCTGCACTACTTTGGGCCTTCTCTGACATCCCCACTAAGCCTCCATGTTGGATACCTTCTCCTTCCCCCCCACCCTATCTTTTTGTTTTTGTGTGTTGTCTTCCTTCCTTGAGTGCAGGGACTGTTTTTCTTTTTTCATATTTATATCCCTCTCACTTAGCCCAGTGCCAAACACATAGCAGATACTTAATAAATGTTTATTTACTGATTATTGTAACAAAATAACTGCTCTACCTCTCTCTGCCAATGCTGTAGAAGAATTTTCTTCCTTCTGCTAACGAGTATTTTATAGGAGCATCACTTAAACAACAGAGTTATTAAGTACCTGCTTGGTTCCAAGCCCTCTGCGAGGCTTTGGGGGTACAAATACAAATATGGGACAGTTCCTGCCCTCAAGGAGCATCTATTCTAAGTAGGAGATCCAACCCATGTAAGACTGATGGTGGGGAAAGGCGCTTTGGTTTAGGCAGGCACGGGGATTCTGAGCAGAGCCATAGGGCAGGCAGAAAATGATCACACACTTTGCAACAGCAGTATTGGTTTGGTTATTGTTTTCAAAGCAAGGGCAAGAAATTGACAATAAATCAAACTCACATCGGCAAGAGGGTAGATGTGGCAAGATGCCTGTGCCATAGACCTTGGCTTTTTGGTGGGTGGGTAGGTGAGATATGGAGCATGGTCTGAGACTGGCTAGATCTCAGCCTGGAAAAGTCCTCAGGGGCCATCAAATCCAGCTCCTTCTTTTTGCGATGAGCAAACTGAGGCCATGCAGGTGAAGTGATTTGCCTAAAGTCACACGGGTGGTAAGATCATTCAGGTGGCATAAGGCAAATTGTAGAAGCCTGTCTCTCTATTAACAGGTGAAGTCAGATAACCAGTCCATCAATCCACCTCCTTCCTTGCTTCAGCTAATTGTCTTCTTTTTCAGTCCTTAGCTTGTCCTGAATAGTTGCATGAGATGAACTTTGCTCTGGATATCGGTTTTTGGGGCCCAACTGAATAGTAGTGAAAGCCAGTCAAACTCATTTCCTTGGTACCCAGTTCAGTTTTTCAGGTTTGGACAGTTTGCTTCTGGTCCTGTCATCTTTCCCTTGTCCCTTCTCCCCACCTGTCACTTTAATTTTTACTTTCCCCCGCTTATCTTGTGTAAATCTCTAAGACTCCTATTGTTTTCAAGTTTCTCTTTCCTTGTCTGCCTCTGTTTCTATGACACCTAGCACCATAGTAGCCAGGCACCAGCCTAAAACCTGAGAAGCTGGCGACAGGGAAGGGAATTTCTAGGGTTTGGTAGGGACAAGAACTCTGGCACTTAAAGCACACTGGCTTGATAGCAGTCAGCGTAGGTAGGGGTGGTTTGACACCAAACTAATTACATCCAAGATTGTGTCTGTTTTTAGAGAAAATAGCCTCCCTATGGATCTTGTATGTGATAGGGAGTGAAATAAGAAAAACTACAGAAGAGACAGGAGTGAGGAGAGAAGGCTTAGAGAAAAGAAACAGAGAAGACATGGGGGAAGAAAAACAAAACAACAAAGGTAAAAGGGTCCTTGACAGTTATCTGGTCCAGCCCATACCTGAGCAGGAAAACCTGTTGTTGTTTCTCCTTCATTCTCGAAGAGGATCATGATATCATGGAGGTGATGCCATGTATGTGAACCAGATTTAAATGAGGGAGGGCTGTGCAGGGTTACATGCCTCACTTTCTTCTCCAGAGCCATCTAGGTCCAGTGACCAGATACACATCGGGACAACTGGAGATGGCCCATTGTGGAGGACAGAAGGGCGTGATGCGCTATAGTCCATGGAGTGGCTGGGCATGGTGACATACACATCCATGATCTCTACTACTGGGGAGGCTGAGGCTGATGGGTCTTTGGGAGTTCTGAGCTGCAGTAGGGCTAAATGAGGCATCTCTGTGAAGTTCAGCCACAATATAGTGAGCCCCCATGAAGCCATCTAAGGAGGAATGCATCCACCCAGGTCAGAAATTGAGCAGGTCAAAACTCCCATGCCAATCAGCAAGTGGCTGCTGCACTTCTAACCTAGGAGAGATAGAAAGACAGCCTCCAAAATAATGAGGATGAAGATGATATCCTCCACAACATCATTAACTTCTTTTGTTGGTGGTGCTCAATTGTTTCAGTAGTGTCTGACTCTTCATGACCTCATTTGGGTGGTTTTTTTTAGGCAATTGGGGTTAAGTGACTTGCCCAGGGTCGTACAGCTAGTAAGTGTCAAGTGTTTGGTCTGAGGCCGGATTTGAACTCAGGTCCTCTTGACTTCAGGGTCAGTGCTCTATCCACTGCGCCACCCAGCTGCCCCTAATTTGGGGTTTTCTTGGCAGAGATACTGGAATGATCTGCCATTTACTTCTCTAGCTCATTTTACAGATGAGGAAAGTGGGGCAAACAGCGTTAAGTAACTTGCCCAGGGACACCCAGCCAGTAAGAGCTAAGGCCAGATTTGAACTCAGGTCTTCCTGACTCCAGACCCTGCACTGTATCGACTGCACTACCTCGTTGACGTCTAACCTTCCCTTAAAGACCTTCAGTGATGAGGATCTAACTCGCTCTTAAAGTAGCCCATTTCACTTTTGGACAGCTCTGTTAGGTTTTTTTCTTTCTTTCTTTCTTTTTTCGTTTTTTTTTCCCTGCAGCTGAAATATATATCTCAGCAACTTCCTCCTAATTTTTCTCTCTAGACTGCAACAGAAACAAGTCAGCACCTCAGGGCTGACCCTCCACTGGATAGGACCCTCTCCTGGGTATTTTTCCATAGGAATTTGAATCTGTTATACATTTCAGCACCTTGAGTTGTTTTGTTCAATTATTTCAGTTGTGTCTGACTCTTCATGACCCCATCTGGGGTTTTCTTGGCGAAGATATTAGAGGGGTTTGTCATTTCCTTCTTCAGCTCATTTGACAGATGAGGAACTGAGGCAAACAGGGTTAAGTGACTTGCCTAGAGTCACACAGCTAATAAATGTCTGAGGCTGGATTTCGACTAAGGTCTTCCTGACTTCAGGCCTGATGCTCCATCTACTGCCTTTGAGTTAGTCATTTGCTTTATTTTTCCTTTCCCTTGAGGCTAATTTCCAATAAGGATGATGACTAATTATGGTGCAAATCTGTTACTGCTCTGGCTCTATTCCTATGTAAAGCTTCATTGGTATTACTATAATAGACCTACAGTCTGTTAAAACTAGAATCAACCTTCAAGATCATCCAATCTCCTTATTTTGTATGAGGAAGAAACCAAGAGCCCAGCTAGATGAAAGGAGTTGCCCATAGTCACACAGGTAGTTTGTGACTGAGCCCAGAGCAGAAGGCACTAATTATTTCTCTAGGCCTCGGTTTCCTCATCTGTATAATGAAATCTATGAGAAAACAAACACTGTTGGTAGGACTGTGACTTGGTCCAACTGACCTGAAAAACAGTGAGATCAGGTGGGAAAAGTGCTGTCCTCAGAGTTGCAGAATCTGAGGCTGTATGCCAGGACCTGAGTTGGAATCCCAGCTCTGCCACTTTCTACGCATAACCTTGGACCAGCCACTTACCTCGTTTGGCCTTATTCTCCTTATATGTCAAGGAACTGGATTGGACTTTTTGACCCAATCAGGTCCTTTCCAGCTCCAGATCTACGATCCCATTATGTCATGAAAGTAAGTGACAGAAAGAAAGATCGTAATAAGAAATAACGACCAGACGAATTTCAGAAAAAAACATGGAAAGACGTACGTGAACTGATAGAAAGTGAAATGAGCAGAACCAAGAGACCATTGTACACAGTGACAGCAACTTTGTGCAATGATCACCTATGATTGACTTAGCTCTTCTTAGCAATGCAGTGATCCGAGACAATTCCAAAGGATTCATGATGGAAAGGAAATGCTACCCACATTTAAAAAAAGAGCTAAAGAACTCTGAATGCAGATCGAAGCATACTATATTTACTTTCTTCTTTTGTGTGTTTTTTTTTCCCTTTTGGTCTGTTTCTTCTTTTACATTATGACTAATATGGAAATGTGTTTTAACATGTTTGCACATATCAAATTGTTTACCCTTTAAGGAAGAGTGGAGGGGAAGGAGGGAGAAAAATATGGAACTCAAAATTTTGTAAAAATGGGAGGCAGATAGATGGAGCAGTGGATAGAGCACTGGCCCTGGAGTCAGGAAGACCTGAGTTCAAATCCAGTCTCAGACACTTTACACTTACTAGCTGTGTGACCTTTGGCAAGTCACTTAACCCCGATTGCCTCACCAAAAAAACCACAAAAACAAAAACAAAAAAAATTAAAAACCTTGTAAAAATGAATGTTAAAAATTATCTTTACATATAATTAGAAAAATAAAATAGTATTCAAAGAGAAAAAGAAACTTCCTAAGTATATGTAGCAGTCTTATAGCAGAGACAACATGTAAACAACTATGGACAAACAAGATAAGATGCAACAGGATAAGTTAGAGATAATCTCAGAGGGAAGGCACTGAGGTTAAGGAGGATGGGGAAAGGCTTTGCAGAAGGTGGGGCTTTAGCTGAGGCTAGGAATGCTAGGGGAGCCAAGAGGTGGAGAGATAAGAAAGGAGAGTTTCAGGTATGACCAGTAAACATTCCTGGAGTCAGGAGATGGAGTATCTTGTGTGAAGAACAACAAGGAGGCCAATGTCACTGGATCACCCAGTACACGAGTAGGGAGTAAGATGTAAGAAGACTGGAAAGGAAGGAAGGTACCGGGTAATGAAGGACTTTAAAAGCTAAACAGAGGATTTCATATTTATTTCGAAAGGTAATAAGGAGCCACTAGGGTTTACTAAATAGGGAGGTGACATGGTCAGACCTGGGATTTAATAAGATCGATTTGACAGCCAAGAAGAGGATGAACTGGAGTGGGGAGACCTGAGGCAGGGAGGTCAACCAGTAGTCCATGTATGAGGTGATGACAGTTTGTAGCACATTTGGGCATTCAGAGGAAAGAAGGTGCTTATATGCAAGAAATGTTTTAAAGGCATAAAAAGCTAGACTCAGCAACTTGGATATGGGAGGGAATGAGGAGTCAAGGATGATGTATAAATTGCAAGTTAAGCGACTGGTAGGATAGCGGTACCCTAGACAGTCATCGGGAAGACAGAAAGAGGAGAGGGCTTGGAAGAAACATAATGAGCTCTGTTTAGATACATTGAATTGAAGATGTCTATGAGATACCTACTTTGAGATGTCCAACAGGCAATCGGAGATGTGGGACTAAAGGTCAGGAGAGTGATTAGGGCTGGACAAATAGATCCAATGGTGGAATGAACAGTAGGACCAGTTAGGCTGGAATAGGCTGGATCTTAGAGCTGGAAAGAACCTTAGAGGACATCGAATCCCAGCTGTGCTACTTACTATCTGTGTGATCTCTGGCAAGTCCTTTGCCCTCTTTGGGTCCCAGAAAATGAGGGGGTTGGACTCAATGAACTTTAAGATATCTTCCAGCTCTAAAGGTTTGTAAGTTATCATTAGCATCATCATTCTAAGTTCCACTACCTTATCTTTCCCATAACCTTATGCTCATTTTCAAAGAGTCGGCTGCTACAATAATCTTTCTTCCCTGGGCCTTGCTTCTCTCATCTTCGTTTCCAGGCATTTTCTTTCAGTTACTCTCTCCTACTCTCCTTCCTGACTTTTATCTTCACGTCTTTCTTTCCTCTTAAGATAGGATAAACAAACCCTGCTACAGGCAGAAACAAGAAAAAGGCTAAAAGAGGAGAGGGAGCTGAAAGGGCTAAGCCACCTTTATGTGAAGTGTGAGAACAAGGTACAAGAATATCCCCACTCCCACTTACACTAAAGATATTTGGAAAGGGCCCAGTAAGTGGTTGAGATAGCAAAGGGAATTGTCCTGGGAGAAGAGGTATTCAGACAAAACAGCTTTCTGTGAAGTGATTGTTTTCTACTCAGGTTCTGGTTATTCCTTCTGCTCACCCACTCTCATTTTCACTGTATGGCAAGGGTTTTTAGTATGGTATTTGGTCAAATCTTCCTTCACTAAAGTCATACACTCATAATATAGAAGCAACCCTAGGCTCCTCCAGAAGACAGAGTCAGAAAAACACAATCATTCTTATTCACAGTTTGGGTTGTGTCATACCTCTGGGCTCATATATCTTCCATGACTCCCTATCACCTACTGAGTAATGGTCAGACTCCATTCTTGGTATTTGAAGACTGACACAGTCTAGCCCCAGCTTACATTTCCAGTTGCATATCACTCCCCTCCACATTTTACAGTGAAGCCAAACTAGAAGGATATAGTAGGGTAGTAGAAAGAGCACTAAATTCTGGTTTGTCATTTCTACCAGGGTGACCTTGGGATTGTCTAGGGTACCACTATCCTACCAGTTGCTTAACTTGCAATTTATACATCATCCTTGACTCCTCATTCCCTCCCGTATCCAAGTTGCTGAGTCTAGCTGTTTATGCCTTTAAAACATTTCTTTAGTCTCTAATGGCTTAAGTTTCCAGCCTCAGTTTCCTCATCTGTAAAATGAGAGTTGTACCAGATAACCATTGTAGTTCTAGAAATCTAGGTGGCATAGTAAATGGAGTGTTGAACTTGGAGTCAGGAATACCTGAGTTCCAATCCTACCTCAGATATTTACTAGCTGTGAAACCATGGGCAAGTCATTTAAACTTTGTGCCTCAGTTTCCTCCTTTGTAAAATGAGGCAGTTGGACTCAATGTCCATCCATTCTAACTTTAAACTATGTTCCTATGATCCAGTTTTGAATCCTACATATTACATATATGATACTGGACAAATCACAGCCTCTTGGGACTGAAGTTTCTTCTTTGGTAAAATGAGGCAATAGAACAAAATGAACTTTAAGGTTGCTTCTAGCTCTAAATTCCATGACCCTATGACCAGTCTCCTTGCCATGCCCCCACCGTATAGTTGGCTATCTCTCTTCTATGACTTTACCCATATAACTGTTCCTTATATCTAGAACGTCCTCCCTCCCACTCTTTCCCCATGAAGCCTTTCCAGATCCCCCTAGTAGGTAATGACCTCTCTGCATCTCATCACCACACAGAGTCTTCTTTGTTCTTTTCGTACGTTAAGTCATCAGTGTCCAGGTCTGTCTTCTGAGGGGCAAGGAGATGTCTCCAATTTATCCAAGTCAAATTCAGACAATGCCTTTGACAGTCATTAAATAGCATGTGATACATATTTATTATGCAAGCATATACTTTTCAGTCTGTGTTGGGGGGGGATCACTTTAGCAACTTTCTGGATATTTTCCAAACCTTGTAGGATCCTCTCCCCAACACACACACAAACAAACACACATGCACAGAGTCGGTTGAAGAAGTAGGCGGAATTCAACCCAATAAATTTCCTACTCATTAATGTGTTGTTGTTCAGTTGTGTCCAACTCTTTGTGACCCCATTTGGGATTTTCTTGGCGAAGATACTGGAGTAGTTTGCCATTTCCTTCTCCAGCTCATTTTACAGATGAGGAAACTGAGACAAATAGGGTTAAGTGACTTGCTCAGGGTCATACAGCTGGTCAGTGTCTGAAGCCAGATTTGAACTCAGGAAGATAAGTCTTCCTGATTCCAGGCCCAGCATATTACCCCTTGTGCCACCTAACTGCTACTCATTAGTAACTCAAGTTAAAATGATGCTGCTCCAATCCACTGGAATTTCTGCCTCTTTGAGACTCTTCCTGGCTAAGATGTATTTACTGGATGATGATGATATAATAATAATAATGATGATTAATAATAATAATACTTATATAACCCCTACTATGAGCTAAATGCTTTACAAATATTACCTCATTGGATCTCACAACTCCATGAGGTAGGTACTGTTATTATCCCCATTTTATGGTTGAGAAAACTGGGGCAAACAAAGGTTAAGTGACTTGCCCAAGGTCACATAGTCAGTAAGTATCTGAAGCTGGATTTGAACTTGGGTCTTCCTGACTCGAGGCCCAGTGTTCTATCCACAGCATCACCTAACTGCCTCTTACCTCTGTTTAGCTATGCTTTCACTCCCACCAACACATAGAACTAGAGCTGAGGGGTAGCTAGGTGGTACAGTAGATAGAGCCCCGGCCTTGGAGTCAGAAGAACCTGAGTTCAAATGTGACCTCAGGTACTTACTAGCTGTGTGACCCTAGGCAAGTCACTTAACCCTCATTGACTCAAAAACAACAAAAAACAAAGAATTAAAAAAAAAACTATAGCTGACTAGTTCTGAATGTAAAGATTTTGAGCAACTTTTCAGAACCTCTTCTAGCAGCATAGACAACAGTGCAAAGCGTCCTGGGTTTGTTGTTAGAAGACCAGAGTTCAACCTCTGGCTCTGCTTCTTATTACCTATGTGACCTTGAGTAAGTCATCTATCTCAGCCACAGTTCTGGAAAATGTAAAATGAAGGGGTTGGAGGAGGTGACTTCTGAGATCCTTCTAGCTATGTAGCTAGGGTCTTATGACCATATGAATCTTAGTCCAACCACCAAGGAAATATAGTTATCCCCATTGGCACCAATTTTATCTTAGCATTTGCCAGAGATTTGGGGGCATATTTTCTCCTTAATAGCATCCCTTTGATTACTCCCACCTAGAGCCAGCCCCTTGCTCATCAAAGCATGAAGACTGAGCATCTGTCTCCATGTTTACCATGAAGTAGCAGACACATTTGACGCCAGAGAACATAGGCTACATCTGTAAGATGACAAATGAAATCCTTGAATAGAAGAGAGATTTTCAGTGTCCAGTATTGGGAGAAATGAAGGGACATTTGTCTAGGCTATTAACGTTGAAGATGAAGGAAGGAGGCTGCCAAATATTCAGCTCCAGGGACCTACAGGCTGTGAAATTATAATCGTGTCTGAATTCCCAGAGGCTAACTGCTAGGGTAAGATTGCTTGGCTGTGACCTCTTACCTACTTGCTGCCTTGGTTACAAGTGCCATATCAGTCCTTTTAAAAGGATAGGTCAGAGCAGGGCTGTGGCTGCGGATTTGTCTCTCTCAGTTTATTTTTGGCCTTAGGAATCATATTAATTAGTGTTTGAAGGCTATAAGACTCATGAGCAAAAGCCAGTCAGTGGTGGGCTGGGAGCAGTGAGGTGTTGGGTAGGGTAGATTTCTAAAACTCCTAGTTAATGCCAACAATTCATCACCTATTATTGGACCCCCAAATCCTAGCTGGCATATACCATGTATTCTTGCGGTTGTGGGGAAAAAGGCTCTCTATACTTTTTTTTTCCTCCTTTTTGATCCTGCCTATGATTTCAATGGTATATGGAATGTGGAAACATGGGGACAGCCAGGTGGCTGAATGCCAGACCTGGAGTCAGGAAGAACTCAGTTCAAATCTGGTCTCAGATACTTCCTAGCAGTGTAACTCTGGACAAGTTACTTCACCCTGTTGGCCTCAGTTTCCTCATTTGGAAAATGAGCTGGAGAAGGAAATG
>NW_020954598.1:4204299-4207404 GCF_900497805.2 Vombatus ursinus
CTCCAGTGTCTCTGCCAAGAAAACCCAAAAAGGGGTCATGAAGAGTTGGACATGACTGAAAAATGACTGAACAAGAAGAACATTTCTCTTTCACTGCCATCCTGCCCTCCCTCTCCACCACTGAATCCTTCTTTGTAACAGCAACAAAAAAAACCACAAAAAATTAGCAAATCCAACTGACACGGTGACAGTGCCTGGCTTTATGTGTCTTATTCCACACGCATAGCGCCTTCTTCTCTACTAAGGTGCAGAATATCCTCCAGGATAGCGAAATACAAGTTCAAAACAGTAAACCTCTCCTAGCGCCTAAAAGGGGCAACTTTGGTACCAAAAAACGTTATCAAGGTTAATTATTGGTCAATCTACGGGTGTTCTTTAAGCACAAGATAGAAATACAAAAAAATGAAAGCATCCCTGTCCTGGAGGAACTTACATTCTCTCAAAGGAGATGATTTATTCATAAATAAGTTTATGCAAAGTAAATACAAATATATGAACCCTGTTCAGTTTCATTGCAAAAAAAAAAAGTAAAAAACAAGCAACCAAATGCAAAGTGAGTAGCAGCAGCTGTAACACCCTTGCATTTTCGCCTTGAAGGCCAAGCTTACTCGGAGGAGCCAGAAAATCAGGACAGAGGTATTAACATATCTAAAGAAACTTCCAGCAAGGAAGATGGAAGGATAAATTCTGTATTTTGATATCAGTTTTAAATCTTGCTTTGGAAATGAAACAACAAAGGCTCATTAGGATTTTTTTCCTCATTAGAGAAGGAAAAAGAAATGTTTTTCCTCTTTCCTTTCTTGAAGGGAGGAAACTATTTGAATATGGAGTAATAACTGATTTTCTACATATCTCAGATTTACATTTTAAAGGCTATGGCATTAGAGAAAACAAACTTCCTTCGAACCAGGGATCCTCATTATAAGGTCATATTGATCCTTGAAACAACTGCCAAGTATAAAGTCAAGCTGGGAATAGATTGTTGTAGAGAGCCAGGCAGGGCAAGATTTTCCTTAGGGCCTGAAGAAAGTTCAAGGTTGAGGGACATTTTTTGTAATTTTCACAGTTATGCACTAAATAGTGACAGAAGATAGTAAATACACCTACCCTAAGACAATCCCCAGTTACTCCAACCCACAAAGACTGCTGCCTCCTTCCAGCTCCCCTAGAGTTCCCTGGCTTTGTGGCAGGAATTTGGTACTTAATGACAGCTATTTCACAGGGTACTCTGCTTCTTGCAGAGTATCTTGTCTTCCTAAAAGAAATTCTTGGAGAGCAAGGACTGTGTCTTCTTTTATAAGGTCACAAAACAAAATCTGGAAGAGACTTTCAAAGTCACCAATTCCCTGACTTTACAGAAGGGGAAACTGAGTCCCCCAGGTGAAGTGAATTACCCACGATCACTCAGGTAGTAGATTGAAGAGGCAGGATTGGAACGTGGGTCCTCTGACTTCATCTCTAACCCTTTCTATCTCATCAAGTTGTCTCTTCCAAAACTTTTATTTTGCAGATGAAAGAACTGTAACTCCGAGGTGAAGTAACTTGCCCTAATTTGCACAAATTACAATAGGTATAACCACCATTAAAACCAAAGTCCTCTGGCTCCTAGTTCACTGCTTGAGGGAGAATAGAAATTGAGCCCAGTATTTCATTGGTATAGGGAACTCCCAGATGAGGAAATTCCCTTCACCAATGCATATAGACAATTTCTCTGAAATATATGATTTTAGAGAATTTTTAAGAGCACTGAGAACTAAAGCTACTTGCTTAGGGTCACATGACCAGTATGTGTCAGAGGAATGACTTGAACTCAGGTCTTCCTGGTTCCAAAGCCAGGTCTTTATACACTATGGCACTAGGTACCCAGTAAATATTCAGAGAATTGAAATGAGTTGAATTGCTTACAATGGGCTACCTCTTTACCAGCTCCACTTGATTAAAACAAAAACAAACATGTCCTTAAGGTTCAGAATTTTTTCAGGAACTGGACATTTTTAGCCTGGAGTGTTGGGGGCAGAGTAGAACAGGACATGATAGCAGTGTCCAAGTGTTTAAAGGGGCAGTATGTGGGAGAAGGATTAGGTTTGTTTTATTTGGCCCCAGAGAGCAGAACCAGGAGCAAAGGGTGGATATTGCAGAGGCACATTCTGGCTTGATATCAGGAAAAACTTCTGAAGACATTGAGCTTTCCCAAAATGGACTGGGCTGCCTCCGGAGCTGGTAGCCTTTCCCTCCTTGGAGGTCTTCAAACTAAGGCTGGATGACCATTCATTCATTATGTTGTAGTGGGGATTCCTTCCATATGTGGGTTGGGCTGGATGGCAGTGGAGGCCCATCCAAGTCTCAGATTCTGTGATTATTTGATCCTGTCCTACCAGCTAGAGAAATCTCTGAGCTCTTTGCTTCTCTCCATGTGGTATGTTTTAATCATCCCCAACCTCCTGCCTCCTGCCTTTTGCTCTTAATTACATCTAAGATTGTCTTAACTTGAGGATGACATAGCTAGAGATTTGGGATGAAAGACATAATGATAGACAAATCATTGTGAGGGATTTATAGTAATAATCATACTAATGGTGGATATCTACATGAGGCATTAAGCTATTAAAATCTAAAATGGCACTTAGATTTTTGAGACATCCTGTTTAACACTTTAAGTTTTGTAAAACACTCTATGAACGTTACCTTAATTGATCTTCTTAACAGCTTTCTGAGAAAAGTGCTTTTAACCACTTTTTTCAGGTAATAAAACTGAGCCTTGAAAGTTAAAGAACTTGCTTTTTGCCATACAAATTGGAAGGGTCTGAAATGGCTCCTATGCCCAGGTTTTCCTGACTCTTCAGACTCCACAACTGCACACTACAGAGAGAGGGGAAAGTTCAAGAAAGGGAGAGATATACAGAGGGAAATAAATATAGACTAGAGAAAGACATGAAAAGAAGAGAGACACAGAGAGACAGAGAGAGCTGCTGAGGGAAAAAGAATAGACTGGAGAGAAATACAGACTAAAGTAAGATACCGAAAGATATGAGAGAGAGAGAAAAAGAAAGAGAGAGAGAGAGAAAGAGAGGGAGAGAGAGAGAGAGAGAGAGAGAGAGAGAGAGA
>NW_020954598.1:4207434-4234509 GCF_900497805.2 Vombatus ursinus
AGAGGATAAGGACAAAATAAAAGAGAATATAGGAATGAAACCTCTCCTTGATTTCACATTCTGCTTCTCCTACTTGCCAGTGGTGGCCACACAGAGACAGAGGAAGCCTTTGGGCTCCTCAGGGTCCTTGAGAACCAGTTCAACCTCTTTCTCTGAAGGCTACTGCCAGCATTGTTGTCTGGTCAGCGTACGGCTGGTTGGGTTGCCGGGAGCTGTGGACTGTCTTCCATGGTCTCTGGCTGAGAAGTAGCAAACACTCT
This sequence comes from Vombatus ursinus, assembly GCF_900497805.2. Taxonomy (NCBI): domain Eukaryota; kingdom Metazoa; phylum Chordata; class Mammalia; order Diprotodontia; family Vombatidae; genus Vombatus; species Vombatus ursinus. The sequence goes on from NW_020954598.1 coordinate 4,207,695, forward strand.
CATCACTACGTTGCTTCCTAATCAGCGATGTTGAAGGGTCAATTTTCTATGAGCTACTAGGCAAGGCAAGGGACGGGAAGGGGAAGGAAAAGAGAACTAGCTACTCTTCCAACTTAACCCCTACCTCCACCCTAGCCGCTCAGGGTACCATTTATTCATATCAATTAATTCAATAAATATTTGTTAAGTGTATAACTATGTACAGGAAACTGGCTGGGGCAGGGGAAGGAAACATACAAATATAAATCATTTTTCACTCCTTATTTGGTAAGGTAGATCAGATATATACAAAGTTATTTTATAAAATAATTAATAATAATAATTAAATTTATATAGCACTTACTATGTGCCAGGCACTGTGTTAAGCACTTTATAATTATTATTTCATTTGATTCTCACAACAACCCTGGGAGGTAGTTGTTATTATTATCTCCATTTTACAGATGAGGAAACTGAGACAAATGGGTTAAGTGACTTACTTAGGGTCATACAACTAGTAAGTATCTGAGGGCAGATTTGAACTCAGGTCTTCCAGATTCCAGGCCTTCTCTCTACCAACTGTGCCGCGAATGTGATAAGTGAATAAAAGGAATAAAAAATACAATGAGATCAGATGTGGGAGATGCCCCTCACAACCCAAGACTTCCTGGAGGAAGTGGCATTTGAGCTGGGACTTAAAGGATGAGTAGGATGACAAGAAATAAAGACAGGTAGTGGGAAGGGCATGCTATTTTAGAATCATAGGACTTCCGTACAGTGTAGTGGATCTCATATTCAGGATAGAATGGAATCAAATCCTGCCCCTGCCATGTACCAGCCATGTGATCCAGCCAAGTAACGTAACCTCCCAGAGCCCCCAGATAATGCTCTAAGGTTAGAAGCAGCAGACTTGCATTAGTGGAAGGAATTTCCACATTGGGTGTTCTACCAATAACATCATAGGTCCAGACCAAAAAAATGTGTGTGTGTGTGTGTGTGTGTGTGTGTGTGTGTGTAAGAGGAGCTTCCTGAGCAAAGGCAGGGAGATGGGAAAACATGGCGTATGTTCAAGGAATGGCCAGAGTGCAGACTGAGCAGAATCAGGGGAAGTTAGTTAGAGCCAGATCATGGAGGGTCCTGAATGCCAGAGTCAGAAACTTTGGCTTTGTCCCATAAGCCATGGGGAGCCCCGGAAAGCTTTGGGGCAGTGGGGTGGTTTCATTAGAATTGGAAGATGACCTTGACATCTGTGTAAAGGATGGATTGAATGATGAGACTGGAAGCTATTACTCTAGACCAGGTGAGAAGCAATCCAGGCTTGAATGAGCATCTTGGCAGTAGGATAGGAAGATGCCAATGGACAGCAATGGGAGAAGCTGCCAGTCTTGTATGTAGGCAGAATCAGTGATGTGGGCGTGAGGCGATTGGAAGAATGCCAGGAAGGCCAATCACCCAAACCTCACCCCACTCGGGCACCACAGTGTCTAAAAGGAGAGAAACTCCAAGGGAGAATTGTTTGAAAGGGAGAATTTCAAGTACTCCTGGCAGGGGCTAATACGGTTAAACTAATTTACACAAAAATATTAATAAATCATGATCTCACTTTGGGGGAGCAGGATTTATAGGAAGCAGTTTGCTGAAATTGGTTCTTAAATGACAGAGACATTAAAATAAGTTGCCCTGAGAGGGAAGAGGGGTCACAGAATCCCAGAGTTGAAAGGGACCTTAGAGGTCATCTAGGGTTAGGTTGACTTTTACCTCAGTCATATATTGACTGAAGCATGACAAATGTGTGAAAAGAGAATAGAATCCAGGGCTGCAAAATTCTCAATACTACATATGATATAAAAGGAAGTTAGGTGGCAAAGTGGATAGAGCACTGGACCTGAAGTTAGGAAGACTTATCTTTATGAGTTCAAATCTGGCCTCAGACACTTCCTAGCTGTGTGATCCTAGGCAAGTGTTATTCTTCAGTTGTGCCTGGCACTTCATGATGCTGTGGACCATATCATGCCAATGCTGTCCATGGGGTTTTCTTGGCAAAGATACTGGAATGGTTTGGCATTTCCTTCTTCAGTGGATTAAGGTAAACAGATTAAGTGACTTGCCCAGGGTCACACATATCTGGGGCTGGATTTGAACCCAGGTCTTCTTGATTCTAGGCACAGTACCCTCTGTCCACTGAGCCACCCATGTGCCTTCAGCCACCTGTATGCAGATAAATAAATACTAAATCTATTTTTAAAAAATGCAAAGTAATTTGGGAAGAGGACATTGGTAACTAGTGGTGGGGAGGTGGTAACTCCAGGTAGGTCTCATGAAGGAGGCAGGACAAGATGAGCCTTGAAGGAAGCTAGGGATTTTAATTGCTGGAGGTGAGCAGGAAATGGGCATGGGGGATGCACAAAGACAAGGAGATAGAAAGTGGAATGTTTTGTATAAAAAACAGCAAATAGGCCAATTTGACCAGAAGGTACAATGCATGACAGGAAATAATGGGCAATAAGTCTGGGAAAGCAGGCTAGAAGCAGACCAGGAAGGGCTTTAAATGCCAAAAGGGGGAATTTATATTTTATCCTGGTGGCAATAGGGAGCCCCAGCAGAGTTCGGAGTGGGGAATTGACGTAATCAGATCTGTGCTTTAGGAATAGCAATTTAGCAACTATGTGGAAGATGGAGTGGAAAGTGGAAAGATTTGAGGCAAAGAGACCAACTTGTTTTTTTTAATTTTTATTTTATTGCAATAATTTAAATTGTTTTGCAATTGCAGTAAATTTGCAATTACAATAAATTGTGTTACAATTTATAAATAATAAATTGCAGTTTAGTTTATTGCAATAGTCCAGGGAAACCATGGTGAGGGACTGGACTGGATGAAGGAAAAGGCAAAAGGAGTGGAGAAAAAGTCATATTGAGGAGATAAAACTGATAAAACTTGGCAACTGATTGGATCTGAAAGAGCAAGGGAGAAAAAAGTCAAGGCCGACTACATTTTGAAATGGGGTGACTGGGAAGCATGGGGGTACTCTTGACAGAAATAGGGAGGTTGGGAAGAGGGGCAGGTTTGAGCGAGGGAATCTTGAATTCTGTTTTGTGCATGTTGAGTGTGAGGACATTGAGGTGGAAATATGAAATAGGCAGTTTAGGACATGAGAAAGTTCAGGAGAGACTGTAGGGCTGGATATAGAGATGCGGGAATCATCAATGATAATTGAGCTCATGGCAGATAATGAGATCACTGAGAGAGAGGGAGGGTGCGGAGAGAGCAGAGGAGAGGGCTCACAGAGCCTTAGAGCGTATTCATAGCTAGTGGGCTGGGACATGGATGACGAGCCAGAGAAAGATGAGTCAAAAGGGGAGGAGGAGAAACAAAGTCAGAAGTGACCCGAAAACCCACAATACAGGAGAAAGTAGTCAGTGGGGTCAAATGCTGCTGAGATGAAGAAATAAGGACTTGATTAGGAAATAAATCATTAAAAGGGCAAAATATAGCAGAGCCATCAGCTTTTGAGTCCTGGACACCAGGTGTCTCTTGATGCAGATTACAATAGTTTTCTTGACTGTCCTATCATACTGTTGATTCATATTGAGCTGGCAAACTCTCCCCTCCCCGTCCAGATCATTTTTCCCTCTAATGGCTTCTACTTCTTCACCATCTGTTCACTTCTCATCCCTTGAAATATGACTTCTGAACTCTTGTGCTGTCCTGAAATTGCCCTCTACAAGTATACAACTGCCTTTTCTCAATCCTCATCATCCTTGACCTCAGACTTTTGAGTCAGTTGTTCACCTCCTTCTCCTGGGTATACTCTCCTCCCTTGAGTGGCTCCTTGACGTGGCTATCTCTTGGTTGTCCTCCTACCTTTCTGACCACTCCGTATATCCAGGCAGTTGCCAAATCTTGCTATTTGCAATTCTGTGACTTCTTCTGTATATACCTTCTTATCTCCGCTCAAATGACCACCAGCCTAGTTCACCAGCTCTCACCAAGCTATCACAGTAGCCTCCTAATTGGGCTGCCTGATTCAAGTCTCTCCTCATTCTAGTTTACCATCCACTCAGCTTCCAAAGTTATCTTCCTAAAAAAAAAATCTTCTTCACTCTCTCCTCATCACCATCTCTGGGAAACCACTTCCTTTAAGGTTCTGTTCTCTGTCACCTTCTTCTTCTCCCATCTGCTCTCCCCTCCTCCCCAATCGCTGGTGTTCTGTGCTTGCCCAGTTTACCTTGCATTATTCTTATTTGTATAGGTGTCCTGTTCTCCTAGTAGAATGTAACCTCTCTGACGGCAGAGACAATTTCTATTTTGTCTTTGTAGTCTGGCACAGACTTGCTCACAGGGAGCCTATAATAAATGAATGCTGAATTCAAATGTCAGGTATATAGTTATGATTTTTAAATGCATGTATACCCCTGTGTATATACTCAGGAAAGTACATCAACTTTCCGTTTACTGAATATGGAAATCTGGGGCCTAGGCAAGTCCATTAATGCTGCCTATAACCACCCAGCTCTGCCCTCCTATGAGATGTCTCTATCTTGTTGAAAAACAAAACAAAATACCTAAACATAGAGCCACATAAGTACATCTGGCAAGTGATTAGCTGCTAAGATGGAGCTTAGTGTGCTGATCCCTTTGAAAATTGCCAAGAGACTAAAAATGACTTTTCCAAGGATTTTTTCTAATAAGCCCTCATATACAGTAATTAAGATGCTGCTCTTTTTTTTTTCCTTCCCATACTGAGTATCCCTCTCTCATCCAAGATGGAAGGGTATTGGCTCAATCCCAAGGCAGATTGTCATGGAAGCTTTGAACTGATTTCTGACTAGGGTCTGGGAGCTGCTGCTTCTATATTGGTAGAGGACTTAGAGTGGGAGCCCAATTGGCTTAAGCCCTACTTTGGTCAGGACTCCTAAGCTTAAGTGATGCCTTAGCCTTAGCATCCCCTGAGAAGCACCATCACGTGTTCACCATCACGTCTGGCTCCTGCTCTTTCTGTACTATCCTCTCCAGAAACCATTGTTTCTGCTGGTTCTGAGCCTCTGCTTACAGGACAAATGGTAACAACTCCTTGATATCATCATTATTATCATCATCCCTAGTGTTCGTGAACCACTATAAGATTTCTGAAGCACTTTACAGATTTTATCTCATTTTATCCTCACAACGACCCAGGGAGGCAGGTGATAATTATTAGCCTCTTTCACAGAAGAGTAAGCTGAGGCAAACAGAGGTTAGGTGGCTTGCCAAGGGTTGCACAACTAGTAGGTGTCTGAGACAGGTTTTGAACTCAGGTCTTCCCGAATCTAGGTCCAGTGCTCTATCCACTGTGGTTATGACAGACTTTAAAAGGTAAAGAGATGAATTTGTAATTGCTCCTAGAGGCAATAGGGAGCTACTGGAGTTTTTTGAGTAGGATAGCATGATTAGATCTGCATCCATAAGATAATCAGTCAACTAATACAGCTGTCCCTTCCTCATCATAGGGATTAGGGGTGTGGTGCCTCCATGATCTGGAAAATCTGTGTAAAACTTTTTGGCCCTCCCTTTGTACCAGAGAAGAAGTCTGAATTATTATGGCATTAAAAGATTAGAGCTAGGGTTAGGGAGAGAGTGAGGGAGAAAGAGAGAGAAAGAGTGAGAGAGAGAGAAGAAAGAGAAAGAAAGAAAAAAGAGAAGAGATGGATTAGTGAAAGAAAAAAGGAACTATTGAGGAAGGAGTAGAGCATGGGAAGGGAAATAAATGGTAGGGGGAAGAATTACAGAAGACAGAATAATTGACCATTAGGAAGGGTAAGGGGGCCAAGTTTGGGAGGAACAAAGGCTTGCCCACTCTGAGCCTCAGTTTCTTCATTTGTAACATGAAGGGGTTGTATTAGATGGTCTCTATGGCTGCATCCAACTCTGACATGCTATTTTCTATGTGTTCTAAGAATAAGGTCATCCTTAAGTGCCTTTGTAAGCTTGTGCTCACTTTTTGTTTCCTTTAACTTCTGAGCTTCCCAAAGAACCATTATTTCATTTGATGCTGATAGGTAGAGCTTAAACACAGTGATACTGTAGCCGGCTTGAACTGGCTTCTAGGAGCTGATTGTTAAATTGTCAGTATGAACATTTATACCTTGGAAATGAGCAAACTACAAATCAAGACTTGATTTATTGTTCTGTTTATTGTCAGTGCTTAAGAAAGTGATGAAGAAAATGTTAATAATGGGGGCAGCTAGGTGGCGCAGTGGATACAGCACTGGCCCCGAAGTCAGGAGAACCTGAGTTCAAATCCGGCCTTAGACCAAACACTTGACACTTACTAGCTGTGTGACCCTGGGCAAGTCACTTAACTCCAATTGTCTAAAAATTAAGAAAAAAAAAAGAAAATGTTAATAATGAAAAAGCTGTTGTAGGTATGTTTTTTCCCCCGAAAAGCCAGTTGTTAAACATTTATCAGCCTACTCTGCAAATGTCAAAGGGAAAATTACCTTCGGCCTTTGTTATTGAGTGATCTGTTTTAAAAGTCAGGATAGGAACTTGGCAAAGAGAAAATAAGCAGCTGCATAAGTGGGGTGACTTGAAAGGCTACTTGCCTCCCCGATATTCTTCCCACACTAGTCTGTCCTAGCACTACCCTTTCCTCCTATAAGGTTTCACATTTCCACCACTAAAGGATGACAGGTATGGCTCAAGTTGGCCACAAGCAAGGGGACGAAAGTCAGTAAACATCCTGGGAGTTGTATTTCTTCCCAGTGCAGGAAGGAGGAGGTTAATGAGAGATCAAGATTAGAGAGTGGGGAATTTCCCCGTACAGCAGGAGTTTTCAAGGAATACTTGTAACTCTAAGAGTCACTACATTAGGTCATATTTGAGGAGGCAGATTTTAAAAGGCCCCAATCTCTAAGGAGGCAGTTAGATGGCTCAGTGGATAGAACTCTGGGCTTGGAGTCAGGAAGACTCATTTCCTGAGGTCAAATCTGGCCTCAAATACTTACTAGCTGTGTGACCCTAGGCAAGTCACTTTACCTTTTTTGCCTCAGTTTCTTCTTCTGTAAAATGAGCTGGAAAAGGAAATGGCAAACCACTCCAGTATCTTTGCCAAGAAAACCCCAAAAGGGGTCACAAAAAGTCAGGCACAACTGGAAAACAATTGAACAACAAAAACAAAAGTTCATAGAAAAGTAATACTATTATGGACATGTAATAATAGCTAGCGTTTCAATAGCACCTTAAGGTTTATTCATGTTATCTCATATCATCCTTACAACACACCCTGGGAGGTAGGTGCTATTATTATTCCCATGTTACAGATGAGGAAACTGAGGCAAAGAGCAGCTAAGTGAATTTCCCAGGGTTACACAGCTTGTAAGTGCCCAATACAGGATTCAAACTCACGTGTTCCAGACCCCATGTCCAGAATGCTATGCAGTGCACTTCCAAGCTGCCTATGAAACAGGAATGGCCCAAAGTTAAAGAGTAAAAACTCATAATGGGCTAGGGGCTGAGATCCCCGTCCTGTTCTAGGAAAGGTCACTCCTATATGGCTCTCAGAGCTGTCCCATATCTCATAGAGCAAACAAAGGGATATAAAGAAATGCAAAGGGTGGGGCCAACCACAGGTATTGATGAGAAATAAGATTGAATCAGTTTGGGATAATCTGTAACAGAATAAAAAGACACTCTTAGAAATGAGTGCCAGGTACATTTAGCTGCAGAAAGATGGGGAAGGTGGTAAGGACTGTATCTATTTTTCTTGTGTAAACACACACACACACACACACACACACACACACACACATACACATTCTTTTACCTCCCACTGCCTCTAGCTTTGACTCCTCATGGTCTCAATTAGAGGCTTTGGTTTGAGAAAGTGATCTCTGCCACCAGGTGGTCCCCTTGCTACTCTGAGTGTGTGGAGAATGGGGGTGAGGTGGTGGGGGGGTGAGGCGGTGGGGGGGGGTGAAAGGGGGAACCCTACTACCTCCCTTTTCTTTGTTCCTTGTTCAAATGCTCATGGTTATTTGGGAGGGTCCCATATTAAGTTCTTCCTCTTAGAAAAGCAGCATGCATAACTTCCTCAAATTCATTCGGTCACTTTAAGAGACCTACCTGGCAGAAAGCCTGGTCCTGAGGGAGGGAATGGAAACAGTGACTGAGCCTGGCAGCAAGGAGCCCAGGGTGACTGGAAGCCAGGAAGCCAGGAGTCCAGAGCCTTCAGCAGGCTCTTGGGAAGCTGGGAACTTTGAAGAAGGGTGGATTCCTAGAAGAGATAGTATTGAGATGAGTGCTGGAGAGGAAGAATGGGGTTTAAATTCTGTCTTAGACAATTTACTATCTGTGTGACATAGGCAAGGAGTTTAACCTCTAGGAAGCTGAGTTTCTACACCTATAGAGTGAAGATACCAGTACCTGTAATAACCCACCTCACAGGGCAATTGGGAAGCTAAAATTGGGAAGCAAGACTTTACACCTGGGGAACTATGGCCAGCCAAGCCAATAAAGTATAGTTTAATGGAAGGAATATTGGATTGGGAGGCAAAAAACCTGGTTTTTTAATGTAGCCATATATCTTTAAGCAAGTCACCTTACCTCTATGGGCTTCAGTTTCTCCATCTGTTACATGAGAGGGTTAGCTTAGATGGCCTCTAAGGGCTCTTCCAATACTGAATTCTATGATCCTAAGTCAGCATGAGATCAACCAGGTGTCATAAGGTTTCAGGATGCATGCAGGAATGTGGACAGATGATGAACCCATTGTTTTTCTCCTCCTCCTTTCCTCCAATGAATTGTTACACACACACACACACACACACACACACACACACACACACAGAGTCGGGGAAAGACTTCCAACTGGAACCCATGAGATTTCATATGAATCAATACTCTGGCTGGTTAAGACCCTGTAGCCCAATAGACTTGGGAAAATTCTGTCATCTCCCTTAGCTTCAGTTTTCTCGTCAGTTAAAAATAATAGAATTGGGATAATAATTGCTGCCCTGCCCATTTCACAACAATCTCAGGAAGGTCAAATGAGATAATGTTTGGGGAAGTACTTGGTAAACTCTAAAGCCCTACTCAAATGCCAGGCATTGTTATTATTATAACGATGGCAGTCCATTGTCAGAATAGATCTTACTTTTGCTAATAATAACAACAAAAAGACATCAAAGAGATGGGTGGTTGGAAAAAGAGGAGAGTGGGTCACGTAGCAAAAATGAAGGAAAGCAGATACATCCCTGAGTATTCCATCAGCTTGTCAATATGGAGCAGGGGTTCTTAACCTGATCCATTAACTGCAGGGTAGGAGAAACAATTTTGGGGGTCAATGAAGTTGGGTGAGACCAGAATTATATCTTTAGTTCAATACAGTTGGTTTCCTTTGTAATTCTACATATTTTACTTTATGCATTTAAAATCATTATTATGAGGAGTCCCTAAGCCCCACTGACCTGCCAAAGGGGTCCATGATCCAAAAAAGATTAAGACCCCCTGACAGAGAAGAAGGCTACTAGAACGTTGAGTGGATCCTCTGTGGGAGACTGGCAGGAGAATATGGATAAGAGTCCCACAGGATGAAGAGTGGATGGGTCCACCCCATTGGAGAGTGCAGCCATATCAGTGGAATCACAGATCCTTCAGAATAGCTTGACAATATGTTGACTCAAGAACTGGTGATTTCATCAACATGGGCTCTTCTAAGTGCCTTCCCTCTGTGCTATCTTCCATTGACTTGTCTTAGATCTGTGTGTTGTCTCCCCCATTAGAATGTGAGCTCATTGTCTTCATTTTTATCCCAGGTTAGCACAATGCCTGGCACATAGTAAGAGTATGATAAGTAACCAATTTAAAACTAGAAAACACAGGCCCTCTTGGACTTGGGGTTCAACCTTCAAGAGCTGTTGTGACTGAAAAAAAGTCATCCCTCTGTGGTCAAATGGTGATAGAACTCTTTGAATTTAGTGAGACTGCTTATGACAAGTGAGCCATGGGCTTATTATGATGGCACAAGCTAAAATAACCTTTGGGATCCCAGGGTCCCATTCCTTATGAAAAAACTAGGGCTGCATAGAAACTCTGAAGCTATTATTATTAAGTTCAAGCATAAGAGTCAAGAGTAATGTTAACAATAACAATAATTGTAATTATAATAATAAGCAATAATAATAACTAACATTTATATAGTATTTACTATGTGCCATGCACTGTGCTAAGCTCTTTACAATTATTAACTCATGATCCTTTTAACAACCCTAGGAGTCCACTTAAAAGTGACTTGCCCAGGGTCACACAGCTAGTAAGTATCTGAGGCTGGATTTGAGTCTTACTGACTCCAAGCCCTGAGCTCTATCCACTGTGCTATCTTGCTGCTCCTTCATGAAAAGGTAAATGTGAGTAAACATTCATAAGGAATTAAACAAAGATAAACTGTTTATATTCTAATATAGGGAGATGATATGTCTCTCCTCTGAACCTTACCATCATCAGGGAATCTAATGACTGATTTTATTATGTCTTGATGTTATGTCTATCTTAAAAGAAGAATGGAAAGGAAGGGGAAAAGGAATACACTGGCAGAAGTTGGGTGGACAAGTGGAATTCTATATAAACAAGGAAGGGGTGGGAGTAGTAAGTGATACTTGAACTTCGCTCTCATTGGAACCAATCAAAGAAGGGAAGGATATGCACAAACAGTTGGATACAGAAATATATTTCACTGAGCAGAGAAATAAGAGGGAAAAGGAGAGGAGGAATAAGGAGAATAGATTAAGGGAGTGATTTGTTTTGAGCAAAGCAAACTCTAAAATAAAACATATTTAATAAAATATAATTAATAAATAAAATATAATGATAACTATAGTAAAATATACATAATATAAAATAAAAACATTTGAAGCACTCTTTTTTCAGTGGCAAAGAATTGCAAACTGAGGGGAGGTGCTTGTTAATTCGGGAAATGGTTGAACAAGATATGTTATATAAATGTAAAGGAATTCTATTACACTGTAAGAAATGATGAAGAAGATGGTTTCAGATAAATTTAGGAAGACTTTTATGAACTGATGCAGAGAGAAGTGTGCAGAACCAGGAAAGCAGTTTATACAATAACAACAGTATTATAACTACTTTGAAAGCAACCTTGAAAGACTTAGGAACTCTGATCATTGTAATGACCAACCACAATTCCAGAGGACTTATGATAAAACATGTTACCCACCTCCTGGGTAAGAGGTGAAGGACTCAGACTGCAGAATAACACATTTTTCTTGGACATAGTCAATGAAGGAATTTGTTTTGCTTGACTATATATGTTTGTAACAGTGGTTTTGTTTCTCTTCTCAACTGGGGGTCGGAGGTGGCAGGGAGAAAAGATATACTTTTGCTGATTGAAAAAAAATTAAATAAAAGGAAAGAAAAACGGGGGGAAATGAGGTATTTCCTGATTTCCCCAGCTTTTAGTGCCTCTTCTGAAAATATTTAGTATCTATCCATCTATCTATTCATACATCTATCTATTATCTAATCTATCTCATTTATGTATGTCTCTATTGTCTATCTATTCTATTGACCTGCCTACCTATCTACCCACTTATCTGTTATCTATTTTCTAATCTATCTACCTATTCTCTCCCTCTCTCTCTCTTTCTCCCTTTCTCTCTCTCTCTCTCTCTCACTATTTATCTTGTATTAACTTATTTGTGGGCAAGAAGAGGTCCCAGATACAATATAGAGGAGCCCAAAATTGTGCAAGAGGCATGAACAGGTGCAAACTGGCAGCCCCATTGCTTACTCCCCAGTTCCAGGTCCATAGATCCAAGGTCTACTGTGTTGGAGACCCGGGCTTAGGTGAGACATTTCAAGGTGAGAAGCAATTATAAGACTTAGGCTGTGTACCTAAAAGTTCAGAAGCAAGCTGTAGCTGTGTGACTTAGACCCCTCCGGAGGAGTAGGATCTTTGATCCAGCTTCCCCTAGTCTCAAGCCTTTGTTCCAGCCCAGTCTCAAGCCTGAAGAGCAATATATCCAGGGCAGGAACCAGACCAGTTCTGTCACTCAGAATCAGCAGAGCTTTTCAGCCAGCTGATAGTAGCTAATACTGTGTCTCCTCCTGCCTGCCCCTCCAAGAACAATCTTGAGTGCAGGGACTGTCTCAGTTTCTTCTTTGTATCCCCGACACTGAGGACAGATCCTGGATCAAGGGTATGCTGAAATTAGCTCCAACCAAAATTTTCAATGTGAGCATTTATTTCTTGAAAATCATGTGAGTATTTATGCCTGTTACAAGCCAGGGTTTAATTTATTGTTTTGTGGATGATTTAAGAAAGTGATGGAAGAGAGAGGAGAGGAAGATTGTTTAATTTTGATTAATTTGAAAATAAAGTAGAAGACTTTCTTCTAGGGTAGTATGGGAAACAAGATTCATTTAAGATCTTTGGGGATAACTCAAACTTACACCTTATAGATAAAAGTAGATAAGCAATGTTGTTGTTGAGTTGTGTCTCACTCTTTGTGACTCCATTTGAAGTTTTCTTGGCCAAGATACTGAAGTGGCTTGCAATTTCCTTCTCCAGTTTGTTTTACAGATGAGGAAACTGAGGCAAGCAGAATTAAGTGACTTGCCCAGGATCACACAGCTAAGTATTTAAGGCTGGATTTTAACTCAGGTCTTTCTGACTCTAGGCCTGCCACTTCACCATGTAGCTGGCCAGATAAAAGGTAGATAGAGATAAAAGAGTAAAAGCCCTGAGGAGAGAGCTAGAGAGTAGCATTGGCTATATCTCTATGGGAATTATCATATACAATTGTATTTAGAGTCATGAGGGATTGGCCTCCTCCAAGATTGAGGATAAAAGAATATTATCTGGGATTGAGTGAAAAGAAATGACTGTTTGGTAAGGCAGAAGAGGCAGAAGAGTGAAGAGTTATGAGCAGAAATAAGAGAGTACTGATAACCAGAACATCTTATAGCTAGATGGGATCTGCTGCCTAATAATGAAATCCCCTTGAAGTCATTCGTATTAGCTAGTCTCCTTGCTTCTGCCAGAATCCTTCTAGTGAGAGAGTGCTCACTGTCTTAGAAAACAGTTCCTGCCATTTTTAGGTAGCTTTGTTGGAAAATTATTTGCAGAGTCACAATTTAGATCCCTAACCCTGTAACTTTTTGTCCTACTATTTCCCTTGGGGGTTACAACCAATAAATCAGATTGATAAAGTGATGGAGAAAACATTGATGATGCAAATTAAACTTAAGAGTGTATTATGTGTACATTTTTTTCCCTTGAAGAGCAAATTGTCAAACATTTACCAGCACATCGCAGAGTTTTAGTAAATGCTTGGCAATGGTGATTGATTCTGACTGTTGGTGTTTCCTCTTTGCTGCCTCTGATCTTGGAGGGAGTCATGTGTTGGGCTGTGCTGGCAACATGCTCTAGGTCTGAGGCTTCTTCTTTAGGTGTTTTTGTGTCCCTGGGATCCTAATAACAGATTTCTGATCCAAGCTTAAGTCTAGCCACTGATGAAACTGACTGATGCCGTGTACTTACCCCTTCTCGTCCCTCACTTCACTCATGTCCTCAACTCTTGCTTGGGAGTCCTGCCCCATACCTCCTCCTTTAATTTTTGCTTTTTTAAAACCCTTCTCAATTCAATGGAAAAAGCTAGGAGCAGGAGTGCTGACTTGATTGCCTGCTCAGTTAAGGAAACATGTTAAATAGCTAATAACATATGCCTGTTAGATTAAAAATCCCTCATGCTTTGTTATCAGCATATACAGCATATCAGAATAATACCATACACATGCAAACCTCTAAGAGAGGTGTGCTTCTTTTCTATGAAGGGTAAGGAGTCATTCTCCCAGAGGAAGGAAGGTTTAGCCCAGGGAAACAAAGGAGCTGAAGTGACACAGCAAAAGAGAAGTTAGCCAGGGAATTTCTACAGGTATGGTTCAGAGGACACCTGATAAGTCTCCATGTTCTGGAGAGCAGGAAGCCAATCTGGGGTCCAGATAGGAAAGGGCCCCTGCCCAGGGGTGAATTTAAGAGGGAACTCAAGAAGAAAAGACCAAAAGCCTAAGGGCTAGATGAAAACTCAGAGACTAGAAGGTGATTCAACCTTTAGCCTCCTGTTAATTCACTACTCCTGAAGTTGTGGATTGGTTCCAGGGTTTAGAAAAACGACATTGAGTTATGCAAGAAAGGTTTTCAAAATTGTTCATACCCTTTGACCCCACTCTTGGGTGTATAAGTAAGGGAAGCTATTGGCAACGAGAAGAGATCCAACTGTCTAAAAATATTCTTGGCAGCAATATTGTAATAGCCAGTGCTTGAACACAAACAATGAGCCCATGGCTTAGGGAATGAGGAACAAATTGTGGTTTGTAAACAAAATGTAATATTATTGCGCCATGAAGAAAAATGAGTATGAAGAATTCAGATATGGAAAATGAGTAAGCAGGAAGGCAGGCAACAAATATTTTATTAATACTTATAATGCTTAATACATGCCAGGCACTGTGCTAAGCAGTGGGGACAAGAATATAAGCAAAAAAAAAGACAGTTCCTGCCTTCAAGGAGTTTACATTCCAGTGGGGATGAAGATCAATTCTGTATCACTTTCTAACTGATCCTCTTGACAATTAATTGATTTTATCCTGTAACTGTTGAAGTCATGGTTCTTTGTCTGTGAACTTAGTTCAGAAATTTAGCAGGCCTACAATGAGTTAAATCCACTTCTCTTGATGATCACTGTTCTATTCTTGCCTCAAGGAAATCTGTTATGCTTGTGCGATGTGGGTAGACACCAGGGAGCTTGATCTAGGATCTTTACACCACTGAGCTATCCTTCAAGGATATCTGGTTTGCTGTCCAAAAGTCCGGGCCACTATTTTGACCTTGCAAGTGGACTCAGACAATGAATATTTCTTAAGTCACAAGAGGGAAGGAGGGGGTTGTTAGCTCCTTGATTCCCAACTTCCAACCAATCATAATGTTCCCCTGTGCCTCAATTATGTAACCAATCATGGTGTCCTCAATCCCATGATGTCACCTACAGTGTTCTGTTCTTCATTTTGTACTCCCCAAAACCTATAAAAGAAAGCTGCCTCCTTCATTTGGGGTCTTAGCTTACTTAGTTACATGTGGGGGCTCTGCCCAAAGGAATAGAAATTTTGATTGCTTAAACCACACAAGGTATCTTGGGATTTGGAGGCTAGATTTTTTTTCTCTCTTCACTACTTATTTATTCTATCATTTTTTTTTAAAGTGGGACAGTTAACTCTTTTGTCCCATGTAGCTTCATTTATGACTTTTTGAAATAGAACACTAGAAAATCAGGTTTTGATAAAGCCCATTGGAATTCAAATGGAGCTACTTGACCGTGCCTTAAACCCAAATCACTCTGGCTCTCATTGATTAGCCAGCAATAGGTCTCAGCCCAAGCCTCATTTGGTCATTGTTTGGGTTTTAGTGAGTATAGATGAATTGTTTCTGTTCTGTCCAGAAACCCTGAGGGGTCTTCCTCTCCCAGTCTGATTTTGTTTTTTGAGTAGGCAAACTAGGACATCTTTTTCCTCATTTCTTACTTAGCTTTAGATCACTGAATGGGTATTGCCTCAGACAAACTGAGACCTGGGAAAGACCTTAGCTTAAAAAGGCTAAGGTCTCCTCACTGTATCTAGGGCCATCTCTGGTCATCCTGACCTATGTCTTGCCACTGGACACAGATGACTGGAGGAGAGAGTGAGGCTGATGACTTTGCATAGCTCTACCTCACTTAAATCCAATTCACTTGCAAGTCAAGACATCACCCTTCTGATGTCATTGGTCTTCTTCAAGAACAAAGGACAAATAACAACTCCTTAAAACCTGCTCCCCCACCCCCATCCAATTCAGGGTCTTCGCTTACTGGGAAAGTCGAGAGCCTATTTATTCATAAATTTGTATTGTACCAATAAATTGATCATGCTTGGAACTTTGTGCCTCAGTTTACCTTATTTTAACTGTTATGGGGGAAGACAATGCACAAAAAAGGAGATGAAAAGAGAGAAGGTGGGGATATTTGTTCCCATCTGTGAAATGGGAATAATAAAATAGCACCTACCTCACAGGGTTGCTGTGATGATGAAATGAGATAATGTAGGAGAGCTTTGCAAATCTTAAAGTGCTATAAATCATTATTATCACTATAATCCAAAAAACCATTATTATTCCTACAACTATTTCTATAATACAAAATAATTGTATATTTTTGCACTGTGGCAATTTGTCCATGTGTCTGATTCTTCCTACTAGATTGTAAATTCCATGAAACCAGGAAGGATTTCTGATCTGAAATTTGTATCCTATTTAGTCTTAGGAGAGTACTCTTCCATGTCCTATGTTCTCTGCACAGTAGGCACTTAATATTTGCTGAATTAAAAAAAAGAAATATTAAATGGAAGAGACTTTGTAATTCTTTAAACCTGTGTTAAGCTAATTAAATTATAGGAAAATGGACCTGTAATTTTCATAAGATGTATATGGTTTGTCCACACCCCTCAGTAATGGGATAAAGTAGAAACAACAGTGGACTAGAAGACCTAGGTTCTAATCCATTTCTGCCACTAACTCCCTATGTGACCCAGGCAAGTCACTTCATTTTTCTGGGACTTGGTTTCCTCATCTGTAAAAAGCAGGTTAGGTTGGATTAGATGATCTTTAAGTTCTCTTCCAGCTCAAAGTCCTATTTACCTATGATGACAAGATCCAGGCTGACAGGGTCTCCTCTTTAGGGACTGCCCTATGGGTGTCCCATTTCATCTTAGTCAAGTGGGAGAGGGAGGAGAAATCATGTCAGGCAGTAAGAAAGAACTGAAGCATGAGATGAGAGAGACAGGCAGCAGGTATTGACCACTTGTTTAAAAGTTAGAGGAAAAAGAGAAAACTAGGGCATGGGTCATGAGGCCCTTTTAGAGGTGGTGATAATGTTAATGAAGTATTTCCATGACTGTAGCTCTGCTAGGACAAAATCTTAGGATGGGGCAGAAGCTGCACTTCTGCTTTGCTCGTTTCCTTCCTAATGTCTCTGGATTCAAGACATATTTTTGCCTTGTGACTGTCCAGTTCAATTCAAAGCATCACTGCTTTCTGAGGGCAGAATGTACTGTTTGTCCAGCACTTCCGTGTTCTTGTCAAGCCTCTGAGTCTGTGAAGATCATTTTCCTCAGTCAAAAAGAAGTTGTGCTCTGATTAAATAATCATGCTGGAATAATGAAGGCAAACTCCTAACCCCTTCTGTCTTGAAGAGATGAATAGAGTCTCCTATTTGGCAGAGGTTGGATTTCATGTGTAGGGATGCTCTTTGGGACTAAGTGTTCCAGCAGTGGGAGGCATTTCCAGAGCCCAGTCTGATTCCAAAGAATCATAGCAGTGAACCGCTTTGCCAAGAAAGAACTGTCAATGTCTGCAATTGGATTAGGCTCTCACAGGCTGAATGTCCTAACACTGGGACAGAATTACCCCTCTCTCTATAAACTGGGCCAAATGGTCCCTAACTGTGTCTTTAAAAAAGGGCTAGGTTTTCTCTAGGTAAAAATGATGAGCTTAAGGCTTCAGAAGACATTGCTATTCTCTTGGGTCATGAAGAACAGAGAAAAGACAGGCTTACCACTGAACTGTTCTTGGAAGAAACAATGTTTAGGTTTGGTAGGATGGGAGAAGCCAAACAAGAGGCCCAATTCTCTTTCTCACTTCTGCTCCTTGAGGTCAGACATTCTGGCTTTGTCTTTCTTTCCCTGGTACTTAGCACAGTGCCTGGTACGGAGTAAACACTGAACAAATACTGGTTGACATTAAATAGCATTATGACATTTTACCCATTCGCATTAATCTTTTGAATATCCTGATGGATTAGGGAGGGAACAGATGCATATCCCACCTGTTTCTACAGAGATGGAAACATGAATGACTGAAAGACTAGACCCCAAAAGAACCGGTTAATGGGTCAGTGTCAACCTGAAGGGAGATCTTTGATGGAATATGCCAGGGAACTGTCCTTGGTCCTTTCTAATGATAATGATGATGATAATGGTGAAAGCTAGCATTTATATAGCACTTGAAGGTTTGCAAAGCACTTTACAAATCTTATTTCATTCTATCCTCTCAATAACCCTGGGAGGTAAGTGCTACTATAATCCTTATTTTACAGATAAGGAAACTGAGTCAGACATATTAAATGACTAGTCCAGGGTCACTTAGTAAGTGTCTAAGACTGGATTTGAATTAAGGTCTTCCTGACTCCAGATCCAGCACTCTATCTAGAATTTTTATTGATATTTGATATCGATATTGATATTTTTACTGATAATTTTTTAATTTTTATTGATATCTTTGCATCATTTCCAAATATATCCATCCCCTGCAGCCTTCTCTAATGAAAAAGACCCCCCAAAAAGCAGATCACCAAAACTAATCAACTGAGTCTGACAGTATGTAACACCCATAGTTTCCTACCTCAGCCAAGAAGGGACAGAGCATTTTCCAGGATCCAAATTTGAAATTCAAGACATTTGGACAGTGCAGGATAACTGGTCAGTTTCCTGCCTTGGGTTATCTCTTTATAGTGGAAGACAGTTAAAGGAAGGGGAATTTTAATTCAGGAGAAAATTGCCTCTAAGAGAAGACAAACTTCCGGGATAACTGAGGAAGTAGGTTCAGCTGAAGGGCAAGGAAAGGAGAATAAAAATGCTGTGAAAAGTCAGGCGTGAAACATTGACAAGATGATGCCTTGTTTATCCCAGACGGTCTTACTTATGTGCCTCAATTCTTCTCCTAAACAATGAGCTACTTGAGAGCTAGGAGTATTTTTATTCATCTTTGCATCTCCCTTAGAACCTAGGCCAGTACCTTACCCGTAATAGGATCTCTAGACGTTTCCTGAATGAACTAAATAACTTGAGCTGTGGAGAGATAGATGTACCGAAGGATATTAGCAAGAGTTGTTTCCTATACTGGGCAAAGATTCTGATGCTTCTATAGCATTCCTATGGAACCTATTGTAGTGGACTTTGAGTCAGGAGACCCAGGTTTGAATCCCAACTCTAATGCAAACTAGCTGTCAGGGCAGGTCACCTTCCCTCTTTGATCCTTAGCTTTCTCCTGAATAGAATGGAACTAGTCATATCTATACTCCTTACCTCCCAGGATTGTTACGGAGGAAAGCACTTTGTAAACCTCAAAGTACTACACAAATGTGAACTAAAAGCATAATCCATAAATAGTAGCTGCTCTTTTGGAGAAGCATAATCTTGTGCTTCCCCACTGAAGTGAGAGTTGGGGAAAGAATTTTGAGGACTAAGGTCCAGAAGACGAGGAGCGCCCTTCCCTCCCCGCCACGAATTCCTACAAACCATGAAGAGCAGTTGTGAAGGTAACATCCAGCTAGTGACTCTGTTAGATATGATTTTGATATCTATCTTTGGATCCTTATCTCGTGGTTGGAGACTTGGATGTAAATGAGGTTTTTTCCATGTCAGTTGTCAGTAATATAAGAGTTACTGCTCCATTTAAGACTGACTTTAGAGTTTATATCTTTCATGATGACTTACTATAAAGATGGATGTAAGAGATAAGATGTTTCCCAAGGTGATGACCACCAAAGAGGACTCCCCCACCACACACATAAACACTTGAGTGGTAGCAGAGAAGGTATAGGAAAAATAGATTATTCTCTGTATATCTAAGAAGAAATAAATTCAATTCAAATTCAACAAACATCTACTGAGATCTAGTGAGTGCAGAACATTGTACTAGGTATTATGAGAGATAAAATAGTAAGAGCCAACATTTATATAACACTTTAAAGTATCTAAAAGACATTCAATATAGTCTCATTTGGTTTTTGTGAAAACGGTATGAGGTATGTGATATTTTTATCCACATTTTACAGATAAAGAAATTGAGGCTGAGAGAGATTAAATGACTTTCATAGGATCACACAGCTAGGAAATATTTGAGGCTAGATTTTCCCAGCTATAGCTTTCTATTTTTCATTTATAAATTAATCTTTGAGGCACAAAATATTGAAGTAGACTTTGACCTGTTTTTACCTGTATTCATTCAAAGTTCTACAGCTGGCTATATACAAATGATCAACTACTTTTTTGGAATCCTGAATCATTCTTGTGCCACAGGCAAATGAACTGTCAAAGGTCACTCCCTTTTCACAGTCATATGAGAAAGACCTAGTGGGAAGGAGAGTATAAAAGAAATGGGATGATTGCTTGAATAAGGTCTCAGGGGAATTGGGAGGCAGTGGAATGAAGGGCAAAAGGAGGGATATTAACATTAATGGGGACTAAAGATACCTGTATGAAATGAGGGAAGGTTAATGAGAAGAAAATGAATTATGATTCAGAAAAGTTTTGAGGACTGGAAGAGGTGAGTTTAAAGCTCTCGTGCAGAATGGCCTCAATCTTATGTGAGTAAAAAGATATGTACGGGCTATATACAGAGCAGAAAGAAGATATCTCTGGAATGGAAAGTGAGCAAACCATGAGTGTGCATGAAATTGACTGAAGAAATCAATATTTTCATTATGCACCAGTTCTTTTTTTTTTCTTTTTGGCTAGGCAATGGGGTTAAGTGACTTGCCCAGGGTCACACAGCTAGTAAGTGTTATATGATAGAGACCGGATTTGAACTCAGGTCCTCCTGAATCCAGGGCCAGTGCTGTATGCATTTCGCCATCTAGCTGCCCCCTATGCACCAGTTCTGAATCATACAGACAAGAGCTTCAATACTATTCTTTGTCAACAGCACCCTCAGCTCAAAGTCTGCAGACCAATGCAAGACAGTCATAAGAAATAACAATTCTAAATTCAGACTCAATGAAATAAAATATTAAATAAAGGAGCTCCTCAGATCTGAAGAGGGCAAAATTGAAAAACCTAAGGTCATAGAAAATCTTAACCCAAATAGTAGAAATTATACCTAGTAAAGAAATGCATGACAAAAGTAATACTAACATTTCAAATGATTTTGAGAAGGAGATAGGCGTTGCTGGACTAGAAATTCAAAAAGCCCTTTGGTGGCATGAATCCAACTAGCAGACCAGTTATGCCAACATAGAGCAATTTCAAAAGGTTGACATTTGCAACAACCATCATGAATGAATGCATTCTCCCATAATATCTGACAGAAAGTGTACAAACATTTCAGGACCTGAATATAGTATATGCGGTGTCATTTGCTGTACAGGACCAGAAGAGGGAAGGTGTGGTAATCGAGAATCATGGCTGACAGTCTAGCTAGTTGAACCCATTTTTATACATTTGGGGAACTGAGGTCCAGGGAGGTAAAGTTACCTTACCAAGGTTAACTAGGTAGTAAGAGACAGTGGTAGGATTTGAATCTAAGCCCTTTAATTCTAGAGCCAGAGCTTCAAAAGGCTACTGTTGGGCATCTAGGTGATACTGTGGATAGAGCTCTGGACTTGGAGTCAGGAGGATCTGAGTTCAAATCCAGCCTCAGACACTTGACACTCACTAACTGTGTGACCCTGGGCAAGTCACTTAACCCCAATTGCCTCACTAAGAAACAAACAAACGAACAAAAAAGCTACTGTCAGAAGTGGGAAGACATCAAACACCACCATAGTTAAAGCAACTAGGAGCTATGGAAGAACTTTGGAAAAGCACTAGAAGTTATGTCATTATTGAGCTGGTATGTCTAATTGAAAACTTGAATGCTGTATCACTTAATTTGTTGTTCAGTCATTTCAGAGTCATGTCTGACTCTTCATGTAAACCCCTTTTTGGGTTTTCTTGGCAAAAATACTGGAATGGTTTGCCATTTCCTTCTCCAGCTCATTTTACAGATGAGGAAACTGAGGCAAACAGGGTTAAGTGACTTGCCCAGGGTCACACAGCTAGTAAGTGTTATGTGTCTGAGGCCAGGTTTGAAATCATGTCTTCCTGACTCCAGGCCCGGCACTCTAGGCCACCTAGAGCCACTGGGCCACCTAGCTGCCCATCACCTAATTAAAGGTAGCCAAAAAGAAATCTGTGGAACATAATCCAGATATAAAAATATATATCGGAAATTCTAGAGGCAGCTAGGTGGCGCAGTGGATAGAGCACTGGCCCTGAATTCAGGAGGACCTGAATTCAAATACGGCCTCAGACACTTGATACTTACTAGCTGTGTGACCCTGGGCAAGTCACTTAACCCCATTGCCTAGCCAAAAAAAAAAAAAAAAAAAAAAAAAAAAGGAATTCTAGATTCCCTTAATCAGTAATTGAAAGCAAGGAGTCAAAGAAGCACAAAGGACAAACTTAACAATTTAACATTGATCAAAAAGTTTGCCGTAGAGACTTGAAAAGCAAATAAATTAGTGGAGGTTGAGAAAGAGGAAGTAGGACATTTCTGGCTGATCACAAGACATCCAGTACAACAAGTTGCAATAAGTGACAAAGAGAAATATTGTGCATTGTTAATATGATGAATGACGGTACAATTATATCAGGAAGGTGACTTCTCCGTAGAACTGGGGAGCAACCTGGCTGCCTGAGATCCACGACTGTTGCTCAAACACCTCACAGTGGCACATGAATCACTAGCAAAGCACTGTATCAGCCGCCTCTCAGATGCAAGTCTGATCTTTCTTAACAAAAGGCGACTCAAATCTACTGCCAAAAGATAAGAGCATCAGTGAACTCTCCTAATATAGGCTAATCAATCACATGTTCATAGACTTTATTCAAAGAATTCACAGCTTGAATTGCTTTTTAAAAATCTATAGGCTCTTACAAGAAGACATTAAGTTGCCTGAAGAGCAAAAAGGGTGTGTCATACATCTCATGGGGGTATAAAGAACAATTAATTATCATTCTGATAATTATTTGAATAGGCAGCCCCAAAGCACCATCGCATTTGCACTCTCTTTATCAATTATCATAAAGCCTTTGGCTAAATCCCATACTCCTGGTTAATTTATATATTGTAAATATATAAAATAGACCTGGGATGTGCTGAAGCCAGCTCTAAGAGTCATGAGAATCAATGGTTGCATTATCAGTGTGAGCATTTACACCTTGGAAATTGGCAAGTGCTACAAAATCAGGGCTTGATTATTGGGTTTTTTTGTTTGTCTTCGAGGGATGAGGACCATGTGGCCCTCTACGTCCTCAAGTAAGGCCCTTTGACTGAATCCAAACTTCACAGAACAAATCCCCTTAATAAAAAGATTTGTTCTGTAACACTTGGATTCAGTCAAAAGTCTCAGACTTAAGAAAGTGATGGAGAAAATGTTAATAATGCAAATTAAACTTAATGGTATATCATATATACTTTTTTAAGAGAGCTAATTCTTAAACATTTACCAACACATCACTAAAATTGACCCACTTTTAGTGAGGACACAAAAGTACTTGATGTCCACATGAAAAACTTTTTCTCTGCGTAAAACGTGCCACCAATATAATAATATCAAGAATAATTTATATAAAAATATTTTTTTCTGGGAGGCAGTTCAAGCCTATTATATTTTTGCTTGGCCTTATATCTATTATCATATCTCTTAAATAAAATTAAACATAGCTTCCAAAGTAAAGAGGTAGTTGAACCAAGATATCTTATTAATTATTTGATGCACATGGATGACATCAAGCTATATTAAAAAAAAACATGTACATATTAAACAACGTCTTCATTTTGTAGAATCTTTTGCCAATGGTATCAAAATGTTATTTGGACTCAGTAAGTATAAAATTATTAACATAAGCCAAGGAAATAGAGAAAATGAAGGCTTTGGATTTGAATCTAGTGATCAAACTAAATTATTGGACAAAGGCAATAATAACAAATCTCACCTCCAGACAGACATGTCAAGCTTAAAGCTATCAAGGAGAAAGCTTTGGCCAAAGATATTGAGACTCACTTGTATCCTTAAATCCAATTTCAGTGGGAAGAGCACATTTGGAACAATTAATTCTCAGGCAACACCAGTCTTTATGCTTTCAGAATTGTAAAATGGACCATAACAGATTTAGACACAGAGTCTTGTACAATATTAATGTAACACAAAGACCCACCTCTGTAAGGCAGTTATGGAAAGATTAACACATGCTTGCCAAAAAAGTGGAAGATTGATAGGCATTCCCAGTGCACAGAAACTCTACTTTTGGAACAAATAGACATCATTTCACCAAACAATACTAAAGGCTAGTAACAGGTGCATTTTAACGTTTTAAAGTTTGCTTTATATTCCTTATCTCATATGTCTCATTGCCATATGGACCATCGCCAGTTGGCTTGACTTATTACCCTGCCACTGGACTTTGGAGGAGAGACTTTGCACAACTGTCCCTCACTTAAATCTCATTCACTTGCAAGACAAGACATCACCCTCGTGAAGTCATCGGTCCTCTTTGGATGAACAGCAACAGCAACAATGAGGTAGATGACACAAGTATTATTATCTCCATTTGACTGATAAAGAAACCAAGGCCCAGAAAATTCATATAATTTGCCTGAGCTCACACAACTAGTATCAGAGGCAGTCTTCAAATCTAGGTCATCTTGACTACAAATTCAGCAACACCTGAGAGTTGGAAGAAACCTCAGAGGTCGCCCAGGCCAAACTCTCAACATGTACAACCATCTCTTCTATAACCTCCTCAACTCATGGTCACCCAGCCTCTGCCTGAACACTTTGAGTAGCAGAGAGGCTTGAAGGATGTTTCATAGTCAGACAGTGCCCATTGCTAGGAAGCTCTTCCTCTTATGGAACTGAACTCTGTATCTCTGTAACTTCTAGGCAGAGTAAAATCTATTCCAGGGAATAAAGAGAAAGACTTTCCATCCCCACTCCCTTCCCACAACTCCCCATTAGGTCTTTCAAGTCTGAATATTTAGGTCAAAGTGGGTATATTGATGTGCATCTCAGCTGTGCCCAATGAACCAAGAATCCAGAGGTCCCTGAATAACAGAGAGAAGATGGGAATCAGTACATATTGGGACATTTTTTTTCTTCTTAATTCTTGGTTTGGTAGCCTAACAGTTTAGGATACTATCTGCTCTCTTGATGGAACTGGATGATGACTGAGCCAGTTCACTAAAAAGTCATATTGATATGAAGTTCTGAATAACTAAGTGAAGTCATCATGGGTCCATTATTATAAATAATGATGAATGTCAGTCTCCAGGCTAACAAGAAAAGCAATCTGTAGGCAAAGAGTAGTGACTTACAGGCGATTCTCTGTCCCTTGGGGCTGATCGCAGCTGCTGGTCACACATTAGTTGCTTGGCAATTAATGTGAAGCCTCATTATCCCATATGTCTGCAGCAACCCAAAATGGAAGGACAGTGAAGGCAATTAGCATTCATGTGGAACTAATGGGCTACCCAAGGAGGGACCAGGCTTATCTGGCATCTGTGCAGATGTGCTCAGATGCTTCTGAGATGGGCCACCTCAGCCCTGGGGAAGCCTGAGCTCTTTTGAAGGGATTCTCACCATCTCAGTGCCTGATGAATCCGTCTTCATTTCATACCATTGTTAGGAATACATGTTCTCATTCTCAACTTTAAATAGTTGATTGACGCTCCTACAACCTGGGAACCAGGAATCTTGAAACATTCACCTAGGAATAGTAGGCACCAGGGCCAAGACCCAGGCAAATGTGTGAAATGGAATTTTTTTTTAATTAGATACAGCCTCCTTCTTCTCTGTCTTCTTAACAATCTTGCCTCCATCCTCAGGCCTCAGAGGCTTCAAAATCAATTCCTCTTCTCTTGACTAAATCTATTTCTTGGGGAAGAGTTTAATTTCCTTCATGTTGAAATCTGTCTTCAGGACTTCAAGAACAAGTGATTTCCTCCTCACAATCTGGCTCCTATTGACTTCTCTAGACTTATTCCACATTCCTCTCCTTCATGCAGTCCTCAGTGGCTCAGCTCAGACATCAGCTCCCACATGATGTTTATCCTGACCCACCCACCCCTGCCTGTTGCTGCTAGAGCATCTCTTCCACTTCCAACCTCCCCATATGAATTTTGTATGACAGCCAGTATATTATAGTGGACAGAGAGATGGCTTCAGAGTCAGTTAGACCTGCCTCTGTCAGATGACAGGTGACCCCAAGTAAGGCACTTTCACTCTCAGTGCCCCAGACAATTCATTAAAATGTTAAATTGCAGAGAAAGTGCTCAGCCACATTGACCGAGGAAGGTCCTCACCAGGAATTGAGGCAAACTCAGCTCTTCACTTTCCCTCACCTTCATAACCCATCAGTTGCTGTGTTATTTGTTCTTCTGTCTCTTGCATCCAATCCCTCGTTTCCACTCAAAAGCCCCCAGCTTAGTTAAGGCTCTCATCACAATTGTAATCACTTCCTAACTGCTGTCCCTATGTCATGCTTTCCCTTTCCAAACCATCCTCCACACAACTGCTAAACTGGAATATTAAAAGCACAGATCTTACTATGTTAGTCCCTTGCTCAAAAAGCTGTAGTGACTCTCTTTTACCTCTAGAGTAAAGATGAACTCTTGGGTTTGGCATTTAAAGCCCTTCATGATCTCACTCCAGCCTCTGTTTCCAGGCTGGTTACACATTACTCCCCTTCAGGCACCCTGTACTCCAGTCCACCTGACCCAAATGTGTGGCATTCCATTTCCTATCTCTGTGTCTTTCTCCAGGCTTTACTTCATGCCTAGAATGCACTCTCTCCTCATGTCAATGTCTTAGAATCCCTGGTTTTCTTCAAAGCTCTGCTCTAGCACCACTTCCTACAGCATAGTAGATAGAGCACTGGACTTGGGAGTCAGGAGACCTGAGTTCAACTCCAGCCTCAGACACTTACTAGCTGTGTGAC
>NW_020954598.1:4234555-4240957 GCF_900497805.2 Vombatus ursinus
CCTGGACAAGTTACTTAACTCTGTTCGCCTCAGTTGCCTCATCTGTAAAATGAACTGGAGAAGGAAATGACAAACCACTACAGTATCTTTGCCAAGAAAACTCTGAAGAGTAAAGAGTCAGACACAACTGAAATGATTAAATAATATCCCCTTACTTTCTAGTGCTTCTGACCAAAATCACTTTGCATATACTATATCTCTATACTATATATTATATATAGTATATATAGTACATACTATACTATGTACATGTACTTGTTACACCTACTCCTACCCGGTTAAAATGGGGGGAGGGACAGCCCTGTGCTGCATGCTGCCTACTTCCTCCTCTGAGGTCCTACCGCAAAATGCTTTTTCAACAAACTGAGTTTAAGACTGTTAAAGTGGGGATACAGCACTGTGCTCCAAATTTTCTCAGCCAATCAGGAGTCGTCTTCCTCCAACTACATAGGATATAGATCAGGGCTGACCCTTCCCCACCTCACTTGGGTGAAAGTGGATGTTACATTATTATTTTTATATACATATGTGTATACACACATATATGTATGTTTCGCTAGCAATAAAATATAAGTTTCTAAAGGACAAATTCTTTAATTTTTGTCTTTGTATCCTCTATGCCTAGCACTGTTTCAATGTAATAAGTGTCTCTACCCACTCTGAAACACCTCACTCCTCTTGTGTGGATTTATGGAAACCTACTTGTTCTCTGAGTTGTCTCATTCATTCTAAACTTCTCTCACCCTGACAGGTCTAGGTTCCCAGAAAAAGACCACCACCGTGTGATTGCACTCAGATTCTCTCTAGGTCCCAGAGGTAATCCAGTTATGAAGAAACATACTCCTCTACTCACTGCTTTAGCTCTTGAGCCTCCACAAATGTATTTCCATTTATACAAACTAGCTACTTACAATGGTGATACTTTTGGACCTTAACCATAATTACTTACTTAGCAATAAGACAAAAGAAATAATATCACAAGAACTTATATAGTAAAGCAAGTGTATTAATAATTAAATATATCACAATCTACATATAAATCTGGGTCACATTATCCCAGCAATACATTCCATATCTGCCAGAGAGAGTGGGCACACATGGAAACCAATCAAAGAGGCACATGAGTGAGGAAAACTCATGAGCTTGAGGTAATTCACAACTTTGGCACTGTAAACTTCAGGGTCCTGTCTCTGCTTCAGAACTGTCCACAAAAGTTCTTCATGTACGTAACTTCTGTGCTGAACAGATGTTTCCGTGATAAACTGTGTTGACCCATGTTATGCTTGGGTTCCTCTCTAGAAATGATGTTTCAATCAAACTAGTTTATCTGAGTGACTTCTCTGATTCTCTGCTTCCAAGCTTTTCCCCTACTCAGGTAGACTTACTGTTCAACAGCATCTGTAGTATATATCACTTCCAGCTTTAAACTTAGATGATATAGTTCTGAATTCTGTCCTTTCATGTCTCTCTTATTTGGGAGGCAGGGCATGTTTTCACTCACAACCCTACCTTAGCTTAAGTTTAGTAACCAAATTATCATTTTCTCTCTCTGATCAAATAAATTAGATTTGTTTCATAATCATAGACCAGTTCTAGTAACCACATTCTTCTAGTATAATACAGCTTGTAACATTAAAAAATGATAAACAATTGTCTTAGCATTCTCAGTAAGCGTAACTGTTTCTCTTAAAACTCTGAGCATGCCTATGCTCTAGACACTTGAATGGTTATCCACTTATACTTAGAATATAGTAGGTGCTTAATACATTTTTTAACCAATTACTCAGTGTGGGTATTCCTTACATCAATGTACAATGGAATCTTTTCATTCTTTAGTAGATGATCTTCATGAATTATTGTGGCCAAAATAATTTAGTAGCTAGAAACAAACCCTTTCTCCATTCCCTAAATATACAGGGGATGTGGAGTATGTTGCTGGGCTCATACTTGAAATTTTTATAGCTTCAGGAAGGGTCCACCAGAGGTCATGCTGGGCTAACATGGCCTTTGTGACCTTTGAGTCACCTCCAAACTACTATGAGCCAACTTAGTAGGAAGACTTTAGTAGAACTATAATCCTAATTCATATTTCTGTGCTATTATGTAGGTGTATGTAAAGTGTGGTGAAAAATCTTAAATCACTATTATTTCTATAAAATAGAAAGATTTATGGAGTACTTTGCCCACAATAACTCTGTGAGTGAGGGACTGCTTTCTCATAATATTTATTATTCTTATCCCCATTTGATAGATGAGGGATTGAGACTAAAGGAAATTAAATCATTTGCCCATGGTCCCTTAGCTAATATGATTCAAAGCTGGGATTTGAACTGAGGTCTCCTAACTCAAAGTCTGGTGCTGTATTCCTATAACACACTATTCCCATAAACCTCTACCTCCTATTATAGGTATTGCTTTCACTCTAGTATAAATGTTAAAGTAATACAGTTTTCCTTTTCTGTGGGATAGATCCATCTTAAGTAAAACATCTAACCGTGGGTTTTCTCCCTGTCAAAGGAATTTCAGACATTAGACAACAGAAGGGAAATTAATGAGGAGAGAGGCGGTACCTTTTATATAGCACATAAAAGGTTTGCAAGGGTTTTGTACTAGTGGCAACAGGAAGCCATTGAAGATTCTTGAGGAAGGGTATGATGTAGTTAGACTTGTGCTTTGGGAAAATCAATTTGGTGTTTGTCTGGAGGGTACATTAGAGACAGAAGAGGTTGGAGGCAGGGAGATAATTGGGACCCTATAGCAATAATCTAGGCAAAAGGTAATGAGGGCCTGAGCTGGATTTATGGCAGTGTGACCAAACTAAAAACAGCCCCTGCACTCTGGGATTTTACGTTTTATTGGGGGGATCTATCAGGTGACTATCTATCAGAGTCACCAAATCCAGGGGCTAGGCAGGGCAACACTCTGGGAGCTTATGAGCAGTAGTTCAAAAGCCAAAGGAATCTACCCAGGACAAGGTCAGAAAAACCACAAAGGGAAAGGGGTATCATTGTTCGTTTCTGTGAATTTCTTCATTTCAAGGAATAATAATAATAGTAAATTGCTAACACCCAAGAGCAGGAAGTATGCTTTGCCTTCCCAATTTGGGGCATTGAATTCTGACGTTACTCTCCCTATCTCTTCTAGCTTTGTCGAATGTCTCATAGTCTGCTAATAATCTGATGACTCAATAAGGCTTTATTAAGCACCAATGCTGCTTTTACATCCCTGGCCTTGGATAGCTCTCTCCCAACTGAGATGCCTTTACTCTTTTGTGACATAATTTAATTCACATGTTTCAGGATGGATCATCCTTTATCTATGGCTTAGCACAACTTCAACAGAGCAGAAAACCAAACTACAGTGAGAGAGTTGGAGCTGGAGAGGGTCTTAGATATCATTCAATCTAATTCCTTTCATTTTACAGAGAAGGAAACTGAGTTTAGGAGAAATGGTCACATTTCTCCAAGGTCATCCAAATAATAAATGGCAGAGCAAGGATTCAAATCCAGTTACCATTCTCCAAATCCTGCTCATTTACCAGTGGATCTCACTGTCATAACCATGAACAGCAAGAGATAGTACAGATCATGTCATATGATGCTAGAATTAGAAGGGTCCTCAGAGGCCATCTAATCCAATTCCTTCAATTTATAAATGAAGAAATCAAGGAGCAGGTTAAATGACTTGCCCAAGGTCACACCATTAGTACATGTCAGAGGAAGGATTTGAACTCAGGCTGACTTGACTCTAGCTCTGGTATTCTTTCCACCACACCATGCTCTCTCTTAATTTAAGAAATTGTATAATTCTTTCAACAGTTTCCAAGCTCCTCTCCAGGACAAAAACCTCTTTTTTCCCTTTGGATACAAGCTTGGTGATAATTTCACATCACTCAGTTTGGACTAAAAACCCATTTTTTAACCTAAATGTTCTCCCACTGATATTTCATGGTTTCAAATCTTAGAACACCACATCGCTTGAAGGATTAAAGTTGTGATGGTAATAGAGAGACTTGTCACGGACACAAGTAGGCTGCAGCATCAAACTAACAATGGATGACGGGCAAGAAGTGGCATTAGAGCTATTGTCCATGAAATATTTGATGGGAAATAAGCTAAGCCAGTCAGATATCGCCCTAAGCAAAGTGCCTGCTGAAAAATTCTGCTTAGATTTAAATTCTAATTTTTTGGGGAAACTTCACTGCTCTTTAAGAATAGAAGATTCCTGTGCTCTTTAACATCCTTTCATCAGCTAATAATGATTTTTGTAAGCTAGAGAGAACAATGAAAAGTTCTTTGGAACATAAATAGCAATAAGCATATGTATACATATCCACATGTATGTATACATATATATTCACACACACACACAGAACCATAAGGCAGCTATGTGTCACAGTGGATAGCACACTGTGTCTGGAGTCAGAAAGACCTGAGTTCAAAGACCTCAGACACTTACTAGCTGAGTAGCCTGGACAAATCTCTTAAGCTCTGTTTGCCTCAGTTTCTTCTTCTGTAAAATGGGGATAACAATAGCACTCACCTCCCAGGGCTGTTTTGAGGATTAAATGAAATAATAATTGTAAAGGGGTAGCACAGTGCCTGGCACATAGGAAGTGCTATATAAATGTTAACTTTTATCATTAGTATAGGGAGTAGGAAAAATAGAGGGAACAAATGGATGAAGAATCTCTATCTACCAGGTCATCACCTTCTTTACAACTTCTAGTCTTAGAAAATTACCTAGACCACTAAGAGGTTAAATGATTTGTCCATGGTCTAACAGGCAGGGTGTGCCGGAGGGAAGACTTGAACCTTTATCTTCTGTGTGTGTGTGTGTGTCTTTCATTCTCTCTCTCTTTCTCTCTCTGTTTCTCTCTCTTTCTTTTTCTCTCTCTCTGTCTCTGTCTGTCTGTCTCTCCCCCCTCCTTCCCTTTCTCTCTCCCTATCTATATATGATGATTATCTCTATTTTAGCTGCATCCATATGGAGATTTTTTCCTTTGACCTGTCAGGAATGTTTCATTAGGATTGGCTTCTTATTCCTGAAAAGTAACAAGGAGAATCATGTTTCCACTCTTAAAATAGTTAAAGAAGCAGTAGCCTCAAAGAGAAGTTTGAAATATTGGTGGGAGTTGACATGTAATGACTTTTCTTGTCTCCACCAAGCAGAAGTGAGTGGGTGAGTCATGGAACTGTTCCCAAAGAGAACAGAAATGAAGCCCCAAAGATCCACTTTAATAGGTATTTTCCAGAAAAAAACAAAATGTGATTTCCTCCCTTGTTCCATAGACCAAGTAACAACAGCAAAAATGACTGAATCAATAAATAATTAAAAAAACCCTCAATCTTCAAATATTTAAAAAACATTTTCTAAAAAACACAATCTCTAAACATTTTAAAAACAAGGCATTTTTTGATGGTTGAGGTAGGATGGCAAGTGTCAAAGATACTTGCATGAGATGAGGAGAACAATGGTCACAGAACTACAAGAATATATATTTTAAAAAGTAGCACTTATAGTTAGGTAGCTAAGTGGGTCAGTGGATAAAGCATTGGATATAGAGTCAGGAGGACTTAAGTTTGAATCCTACCTCAGAAACTTACTAGCTGTGTGACCCTGGGCAGCTCAGTTTGCCTCAGTTTCCTCATCTGTAAAATGAGGATATCAATAGCACCTACCTCCCAGAATTGTTGTGAGGATCAAATAAGATACTATTTGTAAAGTGCTTTGCAAACCTTAAAGCCACTACATAAATATAGCTATCAGGATCAGAGTTAAGAACTTAGAAACGATCTTGTTTTTCTTTCTGTTTCTACAGATGAGGAAATTGAGGCTATGAGAATTAAAATGGTCTGCTCAAAGTCACAGGGCAATGATACCATGGCTCACATTTACACTCAAATCCTCTGGCTCTAGTTAGCACTTTTCGCATGTGTCATAGTGCTTTCCACTCAAAAGCACCCAAACTCTGATGAATTGCAATGACCAGGCTTGGTCCTGGCAAAGAGACGATGAAACACACTTCCCTCTTGTTAGTAGAGAAGTGGGAGATTATGGAAGTCCAATGTTGCATTGGCTGTCAGATGTGGCCATTTCATGTCAGTTTTACTTACTTACTTTACTCAGTGTGGTCCATTGGAAAGAACCCTGGCTCTGGAGTTAGAGGACATCAATTCTAATCCTACTTCTGATGTCTCTATGTGACCTTGGGCAAGCTTCTAACCTCCCTAGGTCTCAGTTTCCTCACTTATAAAACTAGGAGATTGGACTGCATGGCCTCTAAGTTTCCTTCCAGCCACAAATCTATGATCTTAAATAATAATTTTTTAAAAGTAGTCACCATAAGATAGTGTGAGTGTATGTGTGTGTGTGTGTGTGTGTGTGTGTGTGTGTGTGTGT
>NW_020954598.1:4240964-4254775 GCF_900497805.2 Vombatus ursinus
GTTATCTGGCTATGACTGTGGTATTAAAAAAAAGTTATTATGAAGGAAGATGCTATCTACCTCCAGAGAAATAACTGATAAATAGAAGCATATATAGTATGGTTTTACATATGTGTATATGTGAGTGTGGATATATGCATATATATATACATATATATATATATATTTGTGTTTTTTACTTGTAGCCTTCTTTAGGGTGGAGTGGGGAAGGTGGGAGAAAAAAAGTGCACAGCAAAGAACAAAAGAAAACTTGGAAGGAAGCACAGAAAATCAGGATAGCTTTGAAAATAATGTGTAGTGTTTATTACATAGTTTTTTCAAAAAAAGGTAAACAGTCTGAAATGGAATTTTATGGTTTTATATTGAATCTTCTCTTTATGTTGTGTTATATACATGGAAATATTCTTTTTTTGTCTTTTTGTATTAAATTTCAAAATGAATCAAAAATTTTTTAAAAGTCATCAACAATATTTTAGGGACAAAACACTTGTAAGTCTGTCTCTAGTCAAGAAATGTAGCATTATTGTGTGTGTATTTAGAAACAGGTAGTGAACAACACAATCACTAGGGCAATGAGAAAAAGGTACAGACGTTTGAGCCTACGGGTCCCCATTCTGGTTTTATATGTTTGATGATATGTCATACTGACAAGTATACTAATATGAGGCCAGAGAGACCAGGAGATATCTCTGGAGTAGGTGTGATTAGCTGTCCTTGCAAGCTCCTTGGGTCTATTTCCAAGGACCTGGATCTGTAGACATACCCAGATGTTTATCTTCTCCAGGCATAACCATTAAATACCATGTTATGGTGCAATGGTAAGAACATCAGCCCAAGAATCAAGGAAGCTGGATTTGACTCCTAGCCTTTCCATCACCTTTCTATGTCTAGGCTTTCTGCTTATCAGCTTCCTCTGCAGTGAAATGAAGACACTTGCCTGGCAGATCTCGAAGGGCACAGAAGCACCCAGAATCTGATCTGGAGGGGGACCTTAGCGGCCATCTCTTTTAACTGGTTCTTGACCAAGAGTCCTCTCTGCAATATCTGCCTTAAATAGTCATCCATCCTTTGCTTGAAAATGGCA
This sequence comes from Vombatus ursinus, assembly GCF_900497805.2. Lineage (NCBI taxonomy): Eukaryota > Metazoa > Chordata > Mammalia > Diprotodontia > Vombatidae > Vombatus > Vombatus ursinus. The sequence goes on from NW_020954598.1 coordinate 4,242,049, forward strand.
AGTGAGGCAGAAATCACCTTGTCCCAAGGCAGCCATTCCATTCTGGAGCAGTTCTAATAGTGAGGAAGTCTTCCTGCCTCTTTGCAACTTTTAATCAAGGGTTTAATCAATCCTGCCTTCTGTCCTGTACCTGACAGCCTTTCAAGTACTCAAAACCAGTCATTCTCCCATCCTCTCCCCACTCCCTCCCTGGCTTCTACCCCTCAGGTCTTCTCTTTCCCATCCCTAGGAAGTCCTAGTCTCCAATTCTTTCACCAGCCTTCTCCCTTCCCCTGGATGTCTTCCTGTTTATCTACAGTAGGTCTTTCCTGAAATATTGTGTCCAGATTTAAACACAGTACTTCAAATATTGTTGGAACGCACAAAGTATAGTATCTTTCACAGAAGCAGCTAACTGGCACAGTGGACAGAATGCTGGACCTCAGGAAGACCTGAGTTCAAATTCTCCCTTAGATACTTACTAGCTTTGTGACACTAGATGAATCACAATCTTTGTCTGTCTCAGTTTCCCCATCAGTAAAGAGTGCTAGACCTCAAGAAGACCTGAGTTCAAATACTGCCTCAGACACTTACTAGCTGTGACACTGGATGAGTCACAGCCTCTTTCTCAGTTTCTCCATCTGTAAAATGGGGATAATAATGAACCTACCTCCCAGTGGTGCTGTGAGGATCAAATGACATAGTATGTATAAATCACTTCGCAAACCTTAAAAGCTCTATATAAATGCTAGCTATTATTATGATTCATTCTAAATCTGATGTTTATTTTAAAGCATCGTTTTGGCTGTCATGCTATGTTATTGATTCATCTGGAGTCTGCAGTCCACTGAAATCCCTTGATTTCTTACGGGAACTGATTTCTAGCCACCACTCCTCCATCTTCTATGTGTGAAATTGATTTTTTAAATCCAATTCATCCCTGTTAAATTTCTTCCCATTTGGTTTGGCTCATTGTCCTAATCTGTTGAGGTCTTATAGGATCCTGACTTAGCCATCCCTCCTGTCTTTGTATCACCTGCAAATCTGACAATCATGCCTTCTACTGCTTCATCCAAGTAAATGACAAAAGTGTTAAACACACAAAGCCAGCTGGAGATATTCCTTCCAGCCTCATGATGCCACCTATCTATCTATAGAACTCTGGTCTTATGAAAACAGTTATAATAAATTACAAATCTCTCTCTGGCATATGGGAAGTGCTGGTAAGAATGTATGATTCTTTCTTCCTGCCTCTTATGAATTTTTCAGGAAGCAATCCTGGATAATTTGAATAGTCACTAATTCAGAGACATAGTTTTCCTTGATCCCCTAGACCAGGATTTCTTAATCTGGAGTCTATAGACCACACCCTGCCAATTCTGATCAAGTATATGTACATATGTATATATATACACATATGTACATATATGTTGTATAATATGTGTATATACATATATAATATATACATGAATATACATGTATGTGTAGTATTTGTCGTTGTTCAGTTATTTTCAGTTGTGTCCGATTCTTCATGACCCCATTTGGGGTTTTCTCAGTGGAGACACTGGAATGGTTTGCCATTTCCTTCTCCAGCTCATTTTACAGATGAGGAAACTGAGGCAAAGAGTTAAATGGCTTGCCCAAGGTCACTTAGTTATTAAGTGTCTGAGGCTGGATTTGAACTCAGGTCTTCCTGAGTCTAGACCTGGCTCTGTATCTACTGTGCCACCTACCTGCCCACATGTATGTAGTATATACATATGTATATATGCATATATCTACACATAGGGGGAGTTTTTACACCAAGAATTCCATATACTGATAAAATCACAGATTCTGACCAAATACATAATCAAAATATGTCAAATATGACAGTGAAGTCATACATCCAGCCTCTATCCCTATCCCAGGGTTACATAGCCAGGCGTGGTACCTGAACCCACATCTCTTGGCTCTAAGGCCAGGTCTCTACCCACTTATATCAAGTTACCTCTCAGAGTATATGTATAGGGATAGCTATAGGTATAAGTATTGGTATAGGGATAGATGTAGGTATAGACATAAGTGTAGGTGAAGTATACCCACATATGCAATGTAAACATACATGTTTATTACATCAACTAACTGCTTCCCAGGGTTGCTATAAAGGTCACATGAAATAATAGATGTGAAATGCTTTGTAAGCCTTTACAGGCATATCTCGGAGATATGGTGGGCTTAGTTCCAGACCACCACAATAAAGTGAATATCACAATAAAGCGAATCACACAAGTTTTTTGGTTTCCCAGTGCATAAAAAAGTTACATTTATACTATACTGTAGTCTAAAAAGTGTGCAATAGCATTATGTCTAAAAAAGCAATGTCCATACCTTAGTTGAAAAATACTTTATTGCTAAAAAATGCTAACCATCACCTGAGTCTTCAGGGAGTCATGGTCTTTTTGCTGGTGGAGGGTCTTGCCTTGCCTCAATGTTGATGGCTGCTGACTGATCAGGGTGGTGGTTGCTGAAGGCTGGGTAGCTGTGGCAATTTCTTAAAATAAGACAATGAAGTTTTCCACATCCATTGATTCTTCTTTTAACTTGAACGCTTAGAGGCCATTGGAGGGTTATTAGTTGGCCGATTTTCAATACTGTTGCGCCTATTGTGTGGAATAAGGAGGCTAGAGGAGAGGGAGAGAGATAGGAACAGCAGGTAGGTGGAACAGTCTGAACACACAACATTTCTTGATTAAGTTCACCATCTTATTTGGGCGCAGTTCATGATGCCCCAAAACAATTACAATAGTAACATCAAAGATCACGGATTACAAATCATCATAACAGATATAATAATATTGAAAAAGTTTGAAATATTGCAAGAATTATAAAAATGTGACACACAGACACAATGTGAGCATATGCTACTGGAAAAATGGCACCAGTAGGCTTGCTTGAAGCTGGGTTGCTGCAAACCTTCAATTTGTAAACAGTGCAATATCTGTGAAGCACAATAAAGCAAAGCATAATAAAATGAATTATGTCATGTAAGACTCTATAAATATTTGATATTATATATTCAAGCAGGAAACCGGAAGAAGAAAAAGAGATGGGAAAGGGTCAAAGACAAAATTTATGTAGAAATTCTACCTAGGATCATGCTCACTAATTCCTTTGTTGTGCACTAGACTTAATATTGTGTTCCTGGTAGACTGACTGATGGGTACAGAAAGATGAAATACTCCCTCCTTTGGGCCAGAAAAACTACTTCTCTTAGATTTACCTTTGACCTAAAGTCAAATTGAATACCCTTCTGAGAAATTGAGCAGTAATGCACTAGAGTGCTCACCATGATGGCTCTAGAGGAGCCCCCAGAGTTTCCCCAGTTCCAGTAATGACCTTAAATTTCTCAGAACTTCTTGTTGTTTCCATCAGCAGCCAACAGGGACCAGCAGCTTTAAGTGTGGGTACATTTTTGACTGGAGAAAATGTAGTAGGAAACACAGGGGCCGGTGGCTGTTAGTACCACCTTGGAATCCTGACTGGTGGTGAGCCAGGCTGCCCATAGGCAGGCTTGGATGGTGGAGATTCCAGGAGATTCTAGGCTGACAATTGTCATTCTGGAGCAGCAGAGGGACTGGCAATTTGAGTGCCAGGGAGAAGGGGAAAGGGGCTCTAGGGCAAAGGAGCCCATGCAATTACATTCTCCTTGGGATTTCTTCGTTTGCATCCTTGGGCACAAGTTCTTGCTGGGCTTTAGCAGTGTCCTCCAATTCTGGAGTCTTGGGAGGGGGTCAGGGGTATGTTATCCAGGATGAGGTGTCCCAGGGAATGCCTATGGTAGTACAGGGAACCTATGGTGGTGCAGGGAGGAGGAGGGTCAAAGGTTTGTGTGGGGATGTGGAGAGGTGTCAACGATACATGTCTTGGTTATCTATGTTCCTGGGAGAATGACCAGGGCAGTACTACCCTTCCTGTTTGTTTGTTGGGGGATGGGGCAATAGAAGCAAGCACTATGGGGATGAGGGCAATGACAAGAAGGGCCTTCCAATTCAGTGTGTTTGCTGCTTCTAGCTGAGGTCTTTCTCCTCCCTCCATGGGCATGTCTGGTCTTGGACTTTGACAGCCTGAGGTTTAGCTGTGATGAATTCAATTTTCCCCAGAAAGTTAGGAGGGCACATCCCAGGGTCAGAGACGAGAAGCCTCTGTCCAGCTCTGCCATTATGTCTCCAGTGTCTTGACTTATCACCATCTGTCCATAAAGAACCTCTCAGCTACTATCATGGACTCATGCCTGACTCAACAGTAGTTGGAGGAGGGGGTGAGATAGAGCAGGGCATCTCCTCTAGGAATTGCTTTTCAAGTAGAGAGATTTGGGGGAAAGGAAAATGAAATCCCACCACTGGATAGATAGACATATATGAAAAGACACGGGGGTAGCAGAACCCCAGATTGTTGTAGACAAAACTTTTTAAGTTTGCAGACCATTCACAAGGGACCACTGAACAGCTAGATGATTGTTTTTATTCTGTGAAACTGTTTATGTGATTTTTCTAAATAAGATAGAAATTGTTTGAATGTTAAGGTTTCATTTGGAGATTGACTTCATATTTTGATTATTTGTAAGGGAGGAAGGGGTAGGTGTCCATATGTACCATATGTACATGGCCATATATAACAAAGTGTGAAGTGCTTCCCCTTTCTAGGGGTGTGTGTTTATCTATAAAACAAAGATGTATACACACATATATGTATGTCCACATAGATACATATGCATATTTATATGCATTCACACAAATACATACAAAATCATGGTATCAATGCTTATTGCATCTCCTATTTGTTAGAAACTTGTGCTTGCCTAGGAGTATGATATGAATATACATTTCTTGTTTATGGGACTTCCATGTGGTATTAATGTCCAATGCCACAGCCTGCTCTGAAGCAGGAATGTGTCCCTGTCTCATTTCACATCTCCAAGGTACCTTCCACCAATATATCTGCTTTCGCCCTTGTCTAACATAAAGAGGTAGCCCTTCTCATCGATCCTCTATGTGCTCAAGTAATCTCATTCCATCTTCTTTAGCAGATTGCCCATTCCATCATCCCCATTCTCTCACTTGTCTTCAATTATTCTCTGTCTGCTGGCTACTTCCCTACTGCCTTCAAGCATGTTGATGTCTCCTACACCCTCAAAAACACCCTGATTTGATCCATCCATCTCTGCTAGCTGTCATCTCATATCTATCCTCCCTTTTGTGGCTAAACTCCTTGGGAAGCCCACGTACAATACAAAGACCACCACTTCCTCTCCTCTCATTCTCTTCTTAGCTCTCTACTACATTCTGGCTTCCAGTGTCATCATTCTACCAAAATTGCTGTCTCCAAAATTATCAGTAACCTCTTAATTGCCAAATCTAATGGCCTTTTCTCAATTGTAATCCTTCTTGACCTTTGACATTATTGGTCATCCTCCTCTTGATACTTTCTTCTCTCTAGATTTTCTTGACACTACTCTCTCCTGGTTTTTCTCCTACCTTTCTAACCAGTCCTTTTCTCTCTCCTTTGCTGAACCTTCATCCAGGCAAGGTCCACCAAACATAGGGGGCTCCTGGGGCTCTACAGTGGTCTTTCCTCTTTTCTCCTGATACACAATTTCACTTGGTGGTATCAGCTCCTATGGATTCAGTTATCATCTTTATGCTGATGATTCCTCTCTCCTGACCTCCAATCTCCCAACCGCCAATTGGACATCTGGAACTGGATATCCTGTGGATATCATAATCTCAACATATCCACAACTGAATTCATTATCTCCCCCAAAACTCGCTTTTCTTCTTCACTTCTCTATTACTGTAAAAGGTATCAGAATTCTCCCTGTTACCTAGGCTCACAACCTAGGTTTTTATGTTTTCTCTCTCCCTACAGATCCAATCTGTCACCAAGACCTATAGATTCCACCTTTGTAACATCCCTCATCTGCACCTCCTTCTCTCCTCTGATACTGCCACTACCCTGGTGCAGGCCCTTATCACCTCATGCCTGGACTATTGCAATAGCCTATTGGGAGAGAGGGGTCTGCCTGCCTCAAGTCTCTCCTTACTCCATTCCATCCATCCATAGTCCACTTAGCTGTCAAAGTGACTTTCCTAAAGAGCAAGTCTAACTATGTCACACTGTGCCATTCTCCTGATGCTGTATCCCAATCTATTCTCACCAATAAACTCCAGTGGCTTCTTATAATATCCAATATATAAAATATAAATATAGATATATATCTCTCTCTCTGTATATGAATCTCACTCAAAGTAAAGAACAGTGAGCTTTTATCCATGTATTGGATTTCTACACATAATTGCTTCAATTCTTCATTCCCTTTTGTCAGCTTAGGAGTGGCATTCACCAAAGGGTTATATAATCCTCTGGTATTCAAATATTATATCATATATATATATAATATTTATAATATAAAATCCTTTGGCATTCAGAGCCCTTCCTAACCTGTCCCTCGCTCCCTACTCTGCCAGCTTTCTTACACCTGACTGCCCACCCACGTACTCTGATCCAATGCCAATAGAGTCCTAGGTGTTTCTCATACAAGACATCCCATCTCCAGACTCAAGGAATTTTTACCCCACTTCCTAGAACTCTTTGCCTCCTGGCTTCATTGAAGTCTCAGCTAAAGTCCCACCTTCTATAAGAAGCCTTTCCCAATCCCTTTTAATGCTAGGACCTTCCATTTGTTGATTATCTTCAGTTTATCCTGTCAGTGTCTTGTTTGTACATAGTTGTTTGCATGTTGTCTCTCCCTTGAGAGTTGGGACTGTCCTTTACCTTTCTTTGCCCTCTCCGCTTTCAGAACAGAGATTGACACATAGAAGGCCCTTAATGTTTATTGGGTGACTAATTGAATTGGCTACAGTTAGGTATCAGATCTCTGTCACTCCTCCTGTCCAGCAGAGTAGGGCTAGTAGTAAACATTGCATCCCAAGAGCCATTTTCCTGATGCTGCATTCCCTGAAAGTCCCAGATAAGAAGAGCAGAGAAGTTACTGTCCAAAAACCAAAAATAGCTTTGATCTAGTCATTAGATTTCTTGATGGAGCTCAATATGGAGGACAAACTTTTCTAGGTCTTGGTTTTTTTTTTCCCATTAAGCCTCCCAAGCCAGGGTGTTCTGGTAAATGTTTAACAACTGACTTTCCAGAAGAAGAAAAGATTTGAACTCAGGTCCTCCTTACTCCAGGGCCAGTGCTCTATCCACTTCGCCACCTAGCTGCCCCAACATAATACATTTTTAAATTTTATTTGTATTATTCATATTTTCTCCATCATTTCCTTAAGCTTGGATAATCAATACAACAATATCTGAAGCCCTCATTTGTAGTGTTTGCTTATTTCCAAGGTGTAAATGCTCACACTAAAATTTTAGCAATCAGCTCTCATGAACTGGTTAGAGCTGGTTCCAGCACACCCTTGCTCCAAAGCCAAATTTGAAAAGATATCATTCTGAGGCAGAATTTATTCTCATTTTCTGGGTCTTATGTCTCCATAGTAATGTTACCTGGGTGCAGAGCTGGGAAGCAGGAGTTCCATATTTATATTTGTTGAGAGGTAAGCTTTATAGTGATAGGCAGCATGGCACCATGGACAGAAAGCTGACTTTAAATTCAGGAAGACCTGGATTCAAGTCCTGCCTCTGACACAGACTGGCTGTGTCACCCTGGAAAAGTCACTTAACCTCTGAGTGCCTATAGGCAACTCTCTAAGACTCTAAATCTTGGAGAAAGTTCTGATATTCATCATAGAGGGAGTTTCCCATTGGACTAATACACTAATGAAATCACAAATTTGGTTAAAAAAGAAAAAAAAGGTTATAATCCTTTTTTAAATGTAACCGTTAAGCCCAATGATAGAAAAAACAGAAAGTTGGATTTCTATTCCTCCAGAAAGGCTGGGTAAAAATCAAGTTTCCAGACCAAAGACTTATATGATATTGTCCTTTATGTTATATATTATAAATATATATTATATTATAACATTATATTATAATACAAATATATATTATATATATTATATAAAATCACTGCTGGTAGTGATTTTTTTTCAGTCAAACAATCTCTGCATCAGAAAGACAGAGATAGAGGTAGAGAGAAAGAGATAAAGTCAGAGAGACACAGACAAGAAACAGAGACAGAAACACAGGCAGGGACAGAGGGAAAAAGAAAGGGTAGAGATGGAGGGAGAAAAAAGGGAACATGATAAGTTAGGCTTCTTTTCCAAACTCCTTCCCCACTTTGTATAGACTCAATAATGAAGCTACTAGGGGGCCTGGATTGAATTTACCTATATCTCTGGATCTTAAATGAGACATCTGTAAGGTATGCTAGAAAACTTGGTTATCTAAATGTCAGCTGTTATTGTTACTATTACCACTAAAAGGCAATAAACCGGAGGACCCAGCACCATTCTCAGATGTAAAGGGCAGAGTCACACGACCAAATCCTTATACTCCAAAAGCTCTGTTTGCCCATTTTCCTTCTCATCGGTGTTCCTCCCCACATTCCTTAGGCTAACTTGGGCTGTTTGCTCTCATGCTTCAGGGCCTAATCTGATCTACCCTGCTGAGGTCTAGAAGGATGCCCCTAATGCTCTAGCCTCCCTCCCTTTGGTGAATGCTATTCCTAAGCTGACAAAAGTAAACGAAGAATTGAAGGAATTATGTGTAGAAATCCAATACATGGATAAAAGCTCACTGTTCTTTATTTTCAGTGAGATACACGTATAGAGTGAGGTAAATCTATATCTACATCTATGCAGATCACATGGAGTTTGCCATTTCCTTCTCCAGTGTGTCCTCGTTTTACAGATGAGGAACTGAGGCAAATAGAGTTTAAGTTACTTGCCCAGGGTCACATAGCTAGTATGTGTCTGAGGTCGAATTTGAACTTAGATCTTCCTGACTCCAAGCATGGTTCTCTATCTACTGCAATATATCTATATCTATATCTATGTGTGTATGTATATGTGTATATATGTACATACATAATACAAATATACATATATATACACACTCATACATACACACATGTATACACATCTATACTTTCTCTATATAGACATAAATATATGTATATATAATATATATACACACATCTATACTCTCCTATCCCATCCCATCCCAACCTATCCTATCCTATCCCATCCTATTATATAGTAGAGGCAGCAAGGAGCTCAGGAAAGATCCTGATGATACCTGAAGACTCCACTTTTGCAAACATAAGCCTGACTATAATCACATCATTGTGGGGCTTTTCATCTCATTCATATATGTGGAAAGACCATAGTTAGTCAGGCTGTGGTCTGCTATCAGGTAGTGTATGATCCATAGTCTGACTCTGCACAGTATAGCTAATGCCAGGTTAAACTATTAATCTTTTAAAGCTTGACTAACAAAAGTGGCCTCTGTTATCCCTTCAGCACACTGAATTAGCTTGCTCTGCCAAAGCTGTGTTATGATATGCTCTGGATAAAGGGAAAAAACCCAAAAGTTCTCTATTAAAGGCCTTCAGATACTGTAGCCCAATGCAAGAGAGTACTTTGCTAGCTGCCTTGGACAAATGGAACCTTCTTATATCCCTCAGGTCCCCATTACATCTGAGAAGCCAATTAGCATTGGCTAACAAGAAGGTAAAGAACTGGGAGGGGAATGAAGGTAGTAGTAGGATCACAGATTTGGAGCTGGAAGTGACTTTTTCATATAGTCAGACCCTTTTGTTTTACAGGTGAGGAAATTGAGAACTGCAGAGGTGAATTGACTTAATTCCTCTACCAAAATTAAATTTGGTTTAGTTAGCAAAATCATGGTACAGTGGGAAAGATGCAGGCTTTGGTGAAAGGAGATCTTAGTACATAACTGAGTCCTGGTTGGATCCTAGTTCTGATATTTGATACCAGTGTGACTTTGGACAAGTCGCTTAATTTCTCTGAGCCTCTGTTTCTCCATCTATAAAATGAGAGGCTTGTACTAAATATAAATAGCCTCTTAGGTCCCTTTCAGTTCTAAAATCTATGGTTTAACTTTTCATGTGCATATCAAGTATATAAAGTAAGATTTAGCTGTATAGAATACTACACTTTGCTTTTTAAACCTATGGAAGGACAGGAAAATACCCAACTAATCAGGTGTCAAAGGTCATGTTATATGACCTTAGGAAAGTTTGACAAATAAGTGAGTCACCTTGTAGGAATTACCACTTAACAGCAAGCCAAGTAAAAAGAAAGGAAATCCATGGTATAAACAACTGTGTTTTTGTGTTAGAGAATTAAAGAGAGAAAAAAAAGCAGAACCTTGTGTTCATAATAAGGTACGAATCAAAATTACAATTAATACTTAACTGAAAAAAATTAACCATAACAATCTTAATCCATCTGACCAAAAGAGCTTATATTGTTTTAAGAAAGGATCAAATTAATCTGATCTTCAAAAATCCCTACCTGATATCCACTTGAAAAGGAAGTTGCTCTGATTCTCCCAGTCAAGGTCCCAAACTCAGTTTTCTATAGGACAGAGGATGTGATTCTTGAGCCTTATCATATGACTTCCTGTTTAATGATTCCTAAATTAATCCACATATACTAGAGTGAGGGTATTGCTTTCATAAGATTCCCGGTGAACAGCTCAAGGTCTGACTGTACAGTGTTTAAACTGGAGTTTCTATGGAAAACATTCTGGATTCTTAAAGTCAATTAAACTGAAGTCAGAAAAAGAAGAAAGAGAAAGTTGTCAATCAAGAAAATATTTACTGAATGTCCATGGGGGCATGATGGACTTTTATTAGGATTTAAGGGTAGAGAGGAAAGATTAGCCAGAGATAGCATTGACCACCAAGGAGCCATCAGTCTAAAAGGGAAAGTAAAGGAGACAGAACAAGATAGATGATTCTTTGTTTTTATATTATAAACTTAACAAGACGAGGATCTGTGATTTTGTAGATTTAGAAATTTCCTAAACTACTGCCTCTGAAGCTTAATCATATCTCCAAAAAACCAACCAAATAACCAAATAATGAATAAAACCATAAACTCTAACCTATTTAGAATTTGTATATGTATATGTGTATGTATTTTGGTCAATCTAGGGGGTTCCCAGTGAGGAAACCTCCTCTACTAGTGTGGATTGATGACTGTTCTGCAATTTATAGTCTTTAGAGAGTTGCTTGGGGCACTGGGAAATTAGATTTTGGGGATGAAAGTCTCCCCTAGAGCCTAGAGTCATGTGCTGCCTGAACCCTTAGGGATTCTGTACCCAGCTCTGTGATTGTACTATCGGCTTATTGTTCTGGGTTTGCCTGACTTCTCAATAGAGGAAATAGGCTCTCCAACCTTCACATTCATTGGCTTGTCATACTTGAAGGAAAACTATTATTTATAGAATAGCTAATTATAGAAATGGCCATGGTCTCAGAGTCTACGGTTTTCCCTAGTATGGAGAAAAATGAAGAAATGTACTTAATGATGTGAGATCATAGGTGAGGTACCAAGAAGAAACATAAATGCTCAAAGGATCATAAACCAGGCAGTTTATTACTCATAGGCATGTACGTAGGGCTCCCTAGCCCTATGGTTCTATGGATCCACAAGCTCAGTGTGTACCCCAATCCACAGCTGAGAACTCTGGATCTCCATCATATCTGATCATTGTCGCTGGGCAGAGTCATAAGGATTGAGTGGGGGAAGGGGGTGGGACCTTAGAGGAAATCAATCAGCAAATGGTCAGGATTATGGATTTTCCTCCCCATCCCAATCAACCACAAGGGAATTGGGATTAGGAAAGTTTGCTAAACTGATGGTTTTCATATCTGGATTAGAAACTAATAGTTTTCTAACCTTACATTCCTCACTTAACTGTAGCTGACTAAGCTGGATGTTGAGCACATAGACACTTCCCAGCACACAGGCAGATCATTCAGTAATCAAACATTGAGTCCCCTCTGTGAAGTAGGAGTTAGCAGTGTACAATCATCAAGCAGCTGAAGTACAGGAAGTTTATTCCCACACAGAAACATGAATGTTAAGCAATAATTTCAGAGAATGATTTGAACAGAATCCAGTAACTTATTGTTACTAGTACAATTGACTGGAAGGCTAATGCTTAAGCCTCATGGGAAAACATAGTGCTTGCAAGGCTGCTAATAAGATGTTTACATTTCATCTCCACACATATTCTGTGGTTAAACAGCTAGCCAGGATCCAAATGAGATCTTTTTACGGAGGCTTCCTCTTTGATTTTCACTCCTTCCTTATGACAAGCCTAATCTAATATTCAGCTGTAAGCATGATCACTCTGGTAGATACCTATTATGGCAGGAAAGGACTCTTCACTCTTCCACCCCCTAAAATAGTCCATCTTGCCTGCTCAAAAGCTCCCTCCAGTACACCTAACAGCCAGAAGTCACCTCATTTTCTTTAACGTGTGGTTCAGCAACCAAATGGGGGATTCAACTCTGTGATGGAGTCATACGTAGTTGGAAGCAGGCAGAGGATAACTTTGCATGCTCAAGTTTCTAAGTGGTCCCCAGAGTAGATAAGGAATATCTATGCATACCTGAAGAGGGAAAGGCCTATTGGCTTGGCTGGAATGCTAACTAAGCATGCCCTAAAGGAGTACTTCTAGGGGGGTGTTATAATGCCATTATTAACTTAGAGCTAGCTAATCATTCTCTCTCTCTCTCTCTCTCTCTCTCTCTCTCTCTCTCTCTCTCTCTCTC
>NW_020954598.1:4254823-4254915 GCF_900497805.2 Vombatus ursinus
CTTTTTTTCTTTTATTTTCTCTTCAGTCCCTTCAGTTACGTCCAACTCCATTTGGGGTTTTCTTGGCAAAGATACTGAAGTGGTTTGCCATT
>NW_020954598.1:4254970-4274525 GCF_900497805.2 Vombatus ursinus
GCCTTCTCTAGATCATTTTCCAGATGAGGAAATTGAGGCAAACAGGGTGAGGTGACTTGCCCAGGGTCACACCCCTAGTAAGTGACTGAGGCCAGATTTGAACTCAGGAAGATGAGTCATCCTGACTCCAGGCCCAGTGCTCTGTGCACTGTGGCGCCGCCTAGCTTATTCTCTCCCACTCCTCAAATACATTGGTTTTGTGTCTCATTGACTTAGGAAGTTACCTCCAACAATACAAAATGAAATTCAGCCATGCCAGCAGATCCTATGTGATCATTGTCCATGTCCTTCCATAAATTCCCCACTGTGGGTACATCCAACACTCTAAAGGTCTCCATGACCACTCCGTCCACCTGTCATCCCTCATCTTTGATTCATGGCTTTAGCCATCTTCTTAATTACGCATGCATTCCCTAATGATATCCTTTATGCTGGCCCTTCAAAGTTCCTTATCTGTTACAACTGTCAGCCTATTCATACCCACAAAGAACCTCTCCATTGCCATCTTTTTGATACTCCTTCTTGATTTTGCAGAGACTATAGTAATTCCTTTAGTAACAGCTATGTAACAGATATGAAAGGTAGCAAGGGTCTAGTGGCCAGAGAGTCAACCTCAAAGCCAGTAAGACCTGGGTTCAGGTGTGGCAGCAGACACACACTGGACAGGCAATCCTAGTTAATCACGTTATCTCTCAGACAGGCAGGCATCAAACATTTATTAAGGACTTACTATGCGCCAGGCACTATGCTCAATACTGGCAATACAAATGAAAGCAAAGAGAAAGACAGCACCTGCCCTCAAGGAGCTTACAGTCTAAAGGAGAAAGACAGCACATAAGAGGGGGCCAAAGGAGAAGCCTGGAGATCCAGAAGCACAGAAAAGAGAAGAATGAAACATGACTGGCCTGGCCCTATCCCCCAAATGGAGGCCCCCATAAAGAATGTACCTGTGAGAGAAGGGGGCTAGCATGACAGAGGGATGCTCAGGGCTTCCAGGAAGTGCTCTGGTATTAAATTTACAAAGAAGGTGTGGTCCTCCATTGGTAAAGAGCGTTTCCTCACCTTGGAATTCCCTGTACAGTGAAGTCAAAGGTCATGTGTACTCACATATATGTGTTGTGTGTATGCATGCATACGTGCATGTATTCACGTTTATATGTATATATTTTCGTATTTATCAAATATACACATATGTACACATATTATATACACACAATATGTGTGTATGTGTGTGTGTGGTATGCCTTAACACAGTAAAAACAATTGGATTTTATTTGCTCTGTTTTCTTCGCTACAGTTCAGGTGGCAATATCTCTGCATTCTTTCAATTCCTAAGTCTACCAAATCCACCTAAGTGCTTCCTCTTTGCCTAAAGGTTTCCAGATGTCCTCCCAATGGAAACAATAGTTGTCTCTTCAGCAGCCTGGGGGGGAGGGGTGGTAGGAGGGGTAGGAGGTGTGGGTAGAGGGTGTACCGACATACACTGGTGGGTGGGTGCCTGTGTGTTTTGAAGCCGACAGCATCCTGTTTCGCCTTTGGAGCAAGGAAAGTTTAGATACAGTGACTCACCATAACTGACGCCAGACAATTAGTAATTGGAGCAAATAGCAGAGTAGTAAATGGAGAGTGAGGGGAGAGTGAAGAAATTGGAGGGATGCTACTTGATCAAAACTGATGCTTGAAACCCAACTTGGGGATCTGGTGGGGAAGGGGGAGGAGGTAAGTTTGAACAGGCACCAGAGTTTCTGGGTAGTAGAAGAGAGGAGCTGTTTTCAAAGAATTGGCTTCTCTGCAGATACTTTGTTCCTTCTCAACCTACTGCCCTTCCTTCTCACACTGTATCGTCTTGCCCTGTTGGTCTGGCTTATCGTTTAATGAAGGTGGGTTGACCCAGCTTAAAGGAAAGGTCAGGCTTTAAATTAGATTGACTTGGTTTAGTAAATGATGCCAACAGCAAACATGGCACAGTCCATGCCCTCCACTGCAAAAAAAAAAAAAAAAAGGTAGCTGGTAACTGTTGCCTGCGTGGTTCACTCAGAACCACTGAGATCTGTTTTTATTGCCCTAATGAATAGTTTGCTGGCCATTCTGTTATCCTCATTCCTGTTTTCACTTAGGAAAAACAAAACAAAATGATCAAAAGTAAATGCTTACAGTGGGTAATATAAATCTCATAGGGATTTTAATTATATAGCCTTGGAATGTAGGCAACAGCCATGAAATAATCCTGGGGTTTTAATAACACCTTGGCTTGTTTTTCTTACATTGAAATGTTCCTTTATGGGGATCCCTGACAGGGTACCTGGATAAAGTAGTCACCTCCTACTACTCTGAAATACATTCTGTCCTGAGCTAGCACCCAAAAGCTTAGTTTACTTTACAGTTAACTCACTGGTTAAAAAAGAAAATAATATCATTGAGGGTGGCCTGTTGTATTTTTCTTTCACAGGCTCTAACTATGATTAATGCAAAACTCATGTTTATGGGGTGGAGGGGTTTAATATAGTAGGAAAAAGTACTAGATTTGGATCATAGAATCTGGATTTAACCGTCACCTTGCCATAGTAAGCCCTTTTGGTTTGGGGAAATAGAGTCCTGGGAATACTGGCTACAATTGGTGAGGTGGGGTAGAATGATAAGAAACAAGAGCAATAATACGATTTCTGACAGGTAAGAGTTGAGCTGAGGAATTTAGAGTAGGAAATAGAGGAGAAAAAGAGTTCAAAGGTCAGAAATGATATTCGTCTGGCATCCTTCTGCAGCTGAATGGCTAAGGGGAGTGGTTTATAGTCATTGGTTGAAAAACCTATAGCCTTACCCCTTTGGGGAGAGGTTTACTAATCACTGCATTCTCAGGAGATGATGGATAGAGTGGCCCTGAAGATACTTGGATAGCTGAAGATTGAGGTAGGTAGAATATTTATCAAATACTCACTATATTCCAGGCACCAATTCAAGTGCTAGGGATATAAATACAAACAATATATTCTCTGGCCCTAACATTCTGATAGGAAAGCCATGGTGATGGATTTAGTGGGGATGGAAGGAGAGAGAGGTTGTCATGTGAACGTAAGGTGGCTGATGAGAAGGAGGAAAAGAGGTCCAGAGAAGTCAAGAACAAAGTCAAATTTTTTCTGGGATAGCAAAAGCTTTACTCACATGTTACTTGCATGTGCAGCCTTCTCTGCAGGCTCCCTATGTGCTCCCTACATTTGATCTCTCTCCAAATTTATTCATTCTTCACACTGAGAGGATATTTATTTTTGGCAGAGCGAGCTATAGGTATGTGGGGAGATGTTCTGTTGTTTTTATTACAACACTATTTCATTAATTGCTTTTTGCTTTCCGTTGCATCCCCATGATGACTGGCAACAATAAACACCCAGCTGCCTGCTCACTATTTATGGTTTAGAGAGGATTCTGCACCTCAAAGTGTCTAGAACAAGAGATAATTTCGTGAGAGTCCATAGGTGAGGGAGACCCCAGGTGTTGCATGGGGTATGGTCTTGATGGTTTCCCAGATCCCTTCCAGGCACACATTTGTGATCTCCTATGATAAATCAGATTGCCTTTGAGACCTCTCTGAGAGCTTCTATAGCTTGTCAGGTAAATAAATCCCTTTAAAAAATTTATTTTTTTTATAATTGGGGTTAAGTGACTTGCCCAGGGTCACACAGCTAGTAAGTGTCAAGTGTTTGGTCTGAGACCAGATTTGAACTCAGATCTTCTTGACTTCAGGGCTGGTGCTCTATCTGCTGCACCACCTAACGGCCCCACCTAACTGCCCCCAATCAATCCCTCTTTAAAGACCTTCTTAAGATCTGTTGAATGATTGAAACACCCTAATAAGGCATACGAAACCCTCTGGAAACACATTGAGCTTCTCTGAAGCTCTAGAATTCTCTACCTCTTCAGGAAAATGTCATCACATATTCAAATTTTCCCTCACTCTCTGATCTTTGTGTGACTTTTCCTTGTTTTCATCCCTAGTTGACGTATAAGCTACCGCCATCGTTTATTGGATGACAACCAAATGACGGTTTTGTCTTCTTTCCTATCTAAGTAAAAGTTGAGAAGGTAGAGCCTTATGTGACATCATCTAATATAGTCTGGAACGGCCCCCAAATGAGAAGAACAAGGAGTTAAAATGTGGGGGGCAGAGGGGAATGGAGGAACGTGCCTTGACTTGGAACTGCAGTGTAAGTTGAAAGAGAGGTCCTCACCTAACTCTGTAACATCACTGGTAAGTAGTAATCCAGGCTTCATTTGAAGAAAAGCAGTGATGAGGAGCTCATTACCTGCCCAGGTGACCCAATCCATTTTTTGGATGACTGAAATTTAGAGGTGGATACTATAAGAACTGGATGGAAATTTAGAGAGTAACTAGTCTAACCTCTTCACTCTGCAGGAGAGAAAAGGGAAGCCCAGGGAGATGACTTACCCGATGTGATATTAATAATAGCATAGTGAAGCACTGTAACATAATGGCTAGAGTGTTAGATATTTAAACCCAAGGAGACCTGAGTTTAAATACTGCCCTGGATACTACCTAGTTTTGTGGCTATGACCTTCCTGAGTCCGGGTTTCTTCATCTGTCCAAAAAAAAGATGATAATATCCGCAAACCTCTTTTATAGGGATCTTGTGAGGCTAAGAGGTAGTACTGTGGTAGAGGGAATAAGCATTTATATAGCACTTACTATGTGCTAGGTACTGGGCTAAGCACTGTACAAATATTATCTCACTTAATCCTCACAACAGCCGTGCTATTATTATCACAGTTTCGCAGTTGAGGAAACAGAGGTAGACAGAATTTAAGTGACTTGTTCAAGGTGACCCAGCTAGTAAGAATCTGAGGTCAAATTTGAACTCAGGTCTTCCTGACTCCAGGCCCAGAGTACTATCTACCATCTAGCTGCCTGGATAGAGTAGTTGACTTGTTCAAAGCCTGCCTCGCGTATTTACTAGCTATGTGACCTTTTCCATTGATTGTAGCAACTTCTTGGCTTGTCTTTCATCATCAAGTTTGACTACAGTTATATTCATGCTAAATAAGCCTAAAGAGTTGTCTCCCCTACAGATAAGAGTTAAGTGTTTTGGTCCTGTTCCTCCCCCCCCCAACATGAACACACACGCCACCCCTGTTAGACTATGAGCTTCTTGAGAACAGGGATTGTTTTTTGCCTTTCTTTGTATCCATACTTCTTGGTGCCTGGTACACAATAGGTAATAAGGAAGAAGGAGTATATACTTACTCATATTAGATTTCATCTTATTGAATTTGACCTATTTTTTTTTAGCCTGTTGAAGACTTCTGGGGTCTTGATTTTGTCATACAGCCTGTTACATTATGTCTTCTGGGTTCATGTCATCCATAAATTTAATAAACATACCATTTATGACCATTATTCAAATCACTGATAAAAAAAAATGTAGATCAGAACAGACAGAGATGAGGTAGCAGGGTACTGAGCAGACAGTCTACTTTGGAGACTGGAGGATGACAAGTGCCCATCTTTGGGAAAAGACTACCATGGTTCCTGACCTTGAATCCTTTGATAAATTGCTTAGTGGACCATTAAGAGTATAGATGGATAGTATTTTCTACCACTCTGTGACTGATATTAAGAGGGAAGAGGAAGGAATGAACAATGCCTTTTTTCTGGGAGCATTTCTTCTCTTGGGAAAAATTGGATCTATGAATTGAGTTGAGAGGTCAGACGTCATTAGAAGCAGGAAGAGTCTCAATACTGCTTGGAAATCTCCATACTGTTTTGTTATCTTTCATTTCATGCAATAAATATATCAGAAACTATAATGTGAGTATTTTCCCTTTGGGTTATCCAAAGTTGTGAAGGAAATAAGAATCTTACGAGGGTGGAAGCCGAATGTAAGCCAATTGATAAAACCTGTGAAATAGGAATAGAGACTGGACCTCAGAGGGCGCTTCCATATGAGGAAGTTCCTTCCTTCTATCAATTTTGGTTGGCACCTTCTCTGCAACTTAGAATTTTAGAGAATTGTCTAGAATACTAGGCAGTTAAATGAATGGTTTATCAGCCAGTATGTGTCAGACTGGCTCCAAGACCAGCCCTCTATCTACTCTGCCAAGCTGCCTCTCAAGTTCACATGATATTATAGGAAAATGATTGTGTATTTTTAACCCTAGACTGGGACTTCTCAACCTATTTTGGGTCCTGAATCCCTTTTGCAGTCTGGTGAAGTCTATGAACCCCTTTGCAGAGTGATATTTTTAAATAATTGAAGGAAATGTCAAATTTCAGTAAGAGTTTAATGAAAAGTAAAGATGTAATCCGCCCCCTCCATGTTCATGAACCTCCCGAAATTTCTACCTGGACTCCTTGGGGTCCATAAGCTTTTTTTTTTTTGCATTTTACTATTTTGGTATTTTTTATATTTTGATAACTATATTTTATATAATTGATTTCCTTTGTAATTCTATGTATTTTTCCCACTTAAAAACATGATTCTGCAAAAGGGCTAATAGATTTCACCAGATTTCAAAGTCCATGAGAAAAAAATGGTAAGACCCCTGGCCTAGAGGAACCTGGGCCCAGAAAGATAGCAGTTGCTTCTATAATCAAGAAAACTTAATTATTTACAGACACAAGATCACTTAAATATGAAGGATATCTAACTAATTCCCTATTCTACAGAGTTGGGCAGGGCAGCTATTTACCTATGTTATTATTAATTGTAGCCACTATTCCTATCTAGTTTAAGGTTTCAAAAGCATTTTAACTTATAACAGCCTTGAGGAAGCGAGGTGGCACAGTGGATAGAGCATTGGCCCTAAAGGCAGGAGGACCTGAGTTCAAATGTGGCCTCAGAGATTTACTAGCTGTATTACCCTGGGTAAGTCACTTAATTTCAATTGCCTCCAAAACAAAAAACCTTATAACAGCCTTTCGTGTTAAGGAATGCCAAGATTATCAATCCTGTTTTATAGCTGAAGAAATTAAGAATCAGAAGTGAAATTACTTGACCAAGATCACATATATAGTAAATATCAAAGCCAGGGCACAAACCAAGGCATCCTGGCTCCAAGATCAGGGCTCTATCTACCATAGCACTGCTCTCAAAAATATGGGAGTATATGCTTTTGGTTGTTGTTGGTGACTCATTTATTTGTTTATGTTGGTGGTTCATTCATTCATTCATTTATTTAGGTGGTTGCTGCTGGTGGTTCATTCATTCATTCATTTATTTTTCTTCTAACTGGAAACAGGGATGTGTGACAGAATGGTTGGCAAACCATTCATTAGGGATGAGGAAATTGAATTATTTGTCTGAGGGCCAACTGGAGTTCCCAGAGCATATGCTGAGAAAGACACAGACTCTAGTTCAGTAACCACTTGCATCTCCGCATGACTTATGCCTTTATGTATCTCCTTCACAGACTCAAAGGGAACCAGAACAAATGGGTGACTGTGAAAGTAGAAGGCAGCTAAAACAGGCATAGGAAAGCCTGGTTAAGTTGGCAGGTGTCTAATTCAAAGAGACCACTAATGCCCAAGCAAAACTAGCTAACCTCAGATTTAAAAAAGAAATCGGAACCATTTTATTCAAATAAAACATATTTTCATCACACTTTTGAAATTGCCCGAGTGGAAGGTAGAGAGAGTAGAGAAGGTGGAGAGGGTGGAGAAGGTCCCTGTAATGTTTTCATCTTGGGTGGGGGGTTGCTAAGGAGATTAAAATCAAATTATCTAGTTCTTGGCAGCACTAAGGTAGGAAGGACCAGAGTAGTAATTGGGGAGGGGCAGGGGAGAGGCAGGAGAATACTTTGGCTGCTATTGCAGGCCGTTAATGGAGGATATCTTTTTATTGGTTCCCTAGGGGGATTAGCTTTGCCATGAAATGATAGGATCTCATTTTTGCTGTCAAATGCCAAGCAAACACTTCCTACTTTCACCACTGGGCCCCTTCCCCTGGCATCTCCCCCCAGGCTCTGTTAGAATGATTAAATAAATGATGGGCCCACGGCATCCTGCTAGCCCTCCTTCCAATTTTGTCTCTCATCTTAAACTTGCAACTGCTCAATTCTTATTCCCTTCTGGAGCAGTGTTCACCAAACAGTGTGGAGGGTTCCTATATCATAGCCCCTAAGAGACCTAACCATTGTACTTTCCTGGAAATCTCATCTCCCATCCACTAAGTGCCACCAGGGTCTTGGTGGGTCCTTCCCCAATTCTGACACCCCCTCCCAAAGGAAATAGGGCCTTTCCTAATCAGAGCCCTGCTCAGGGGCTTGCCTCAGGCAAAAGCAATCATCCCCAGTCTGACCTGAGCTCTTCTTGAGCAAACCTCTTCTTACTCTTTTCATTACACTAATCAAACACCTTTTTTTTTCCCCAGAAGGCCCTCTCCAACAGCCTGAATACCTTCCCTTAACTGCTTTTCCTCTTCCCCCAAATTTATAAGTCTTCCACCGAATGCAGAAAGCCTGCCTCTAGATTTATTTGCCTTGCCTGCAAAGAGCAGGGAGAAGTATGGTTTAGGAGCTTGGTTTCTGCTGCCCTGGCTCACCAATATACTGATTTGTGATGGCAGAGGCTGTCTCTGGCATTTGGGATCTTTATTTGTTCTGGTGCCCACTTTTGCTCCCAGGTGTGGTCCCCCCTGTAATCCTGATCTTGGCTTTGTTTCCTCTGGTCCTCATCCTCACAGCCCGAAACTCAAGTGGTGGCAGCTTGCACTACCCACAACTCTCTGATCTCAAAGTCATCCCGGCTGTGGTGCCTCCCCACTCCCTGACTCCCACATGGTAGTCCAGGGATCTGACTCTCAAAGGCAACTGCTGTTTGCCCTCACTCTGCCTGCAGCAGCAGGCTAACCCTCAAAGGCAAAGAGGAAACCCCAAGGCTTCACGTGGCTCTCATTACTTTCTGGTGTCTCCTGATTCTGTTTCCCTTTATGAAAACGACCAGGGGCCATTCAGCTTGCCACAAAGATGAAGTGTCATTGCAGAAACATCTGCTCTAATAATAATAGCTGATACCAATAAATAGATAGATAAATAATTTTTAGGCAATAACTATGTTCTAGGCACTTTACTATATGCTAACACAAGCAAACAAAACAGTTCTTTACCTCAAAGAGTTTATATTCTAATGGATGAAGACAATACAATTAGCAGAACTGGCAAAGGGGCTGAGGAGTAGAGAATGGAAGGAAGGAAGGAACGAAGGAAGGGAGGAAACAAGCATTTATTAAGTGCCTACTGGACACCAAAGGTGGACCACCTCTCACCTGTGGCTGCAAGAAGCTGTAGCTTGTGTGGTGGCCCCATCCTGGTAAAAACAACTCAGTTCCTAATTAACATTAATCCAACCAAGTTCCAATTGCAAAGCCCCAAGGGGCTTGCCTCCCGGGGCCTGGTGGCAACCTGGGCTCTGTAATCCTGGGCTCCAAAATCCCCATAGTGAAAATCCCAGTGCTGGGGACTCCACCCCTTGATCCTAGAACTGAAAAGGAAAAATGAAACAGACTGAAAACTCAAGCCCATTTCTCAGAGCCACAAGCTTAAAGAGAAAAGGAAAGTGGTCCAGGTAAACAGACTTTCAGCCCTGGCTGCTGGAAAGAGAGATTGACCATGCCTTAGTAAGGCAGATTTAAATATCCTGGCAATTCTAGCCAGCTGAAAGAGGCTGCTCCCAACCACTTGGTAAACCAAGGTAGAATGTCCACTCTGTGCCGGTCCTATCTCCCAGGAGCAGGTCCCAAGCATCTCCCAAGGGGGTGCCTCATTCTTAGGTAATCTGGGCAAGCCCCATTAAAGATAATAAAGTGGTCAATTAGGCAGTACAGATAATTAGTGGTTGGGACAGGATATAATAAAGTGTTAATTGTATAGCACAGAAAAGAGGGAGTTAGAGAAAGGAAGGATTAGTGTAAGCAGGCATTATCAGAAAAGAATTCACAGAAGAGGTAGGGCTTAAACCTTGAAGGATGAGTAATAATAATAGCTAGCAAACAAATATCTCATTTATTCTCATAACACCTATTATTATATTATATTATTATCCTCATTATACAGATGAGGAATCTGAGGCTGAGAGTGGTGAAATGACTTGACCAGGGTCACAGACCTAGCAGGTGTCTGAGGGTAGATTTGAACTCAGATCTTCCTAACCCCAGTTCCAATGCTCTCTCCATTGCACTACCAACTGCCTAGATGAATGGGCTAGAGATGAGTAGAGAGTTTCTTTTAGATTCTTCATTCTTTGAGAAAACTAGGTAATCTGTTAAACTAATGTGTTTGAAGAGTTAAGAGTGTTATTTTAGGTAGGTCCCTTGGATTTGTTCAGTTGTTTCAGTCATGTCTGACTCTTCGTGACCCCATTTGGAGTTTTCTTGGGAAAGATACTGAAGTGGTTTGCCATTTCCTTTTCCACCTCATTTTATAGATGAGGAAACTGAGGCAAATAGGATTACTGCTCAGGGTCATGCAGCTTGACTTGCCCAGGGTCATGCAGCTCGAAAGTGTCTGAGGCCAGATTTAAACTCAGGAAGATGAGTCTCCCTGACTCAAAGCCCAACACTGAGCAACCTAGCTGCTCTTGGATAGGTGGATCTTATTTAGGTCACCACAGGTCTAGAACATAGCCATAGTTGGAAGTGTGTGCTCTAAAACTGCAGCAGTTTGCTTTTCAGAGGGTGTTCAGGCTCTGGAAAAATTGGCTCCCAACTGCCCAAATTCACAAAGATAGATTTGTCCCAGAAAGCCCATTTATTAATGGACAGTGAGGAAGGGAACTATGAAGTCAACTGAGTATTTCCAATAAGCCTTTCCTCCCTTTGGGGGAAATCTAATGGGTAATCAGAAGATTGCATGGGATAAGCATGGGATAGTTAGAGCAAAAGAAGATAGTTATTCTTAGAAGATAACTCTGTCAAGATATGGTAGCTTAGTCAATAAGCTCTACAGTCTGCCAAATTAACTACGTTCTTATCTTCCAGTCTTTCCTTTTCTGGCTTCAGTGAATATTATTCCCCTTCTCATTGCCATTGTTGACACCCTCCCCCCTACCATTTCATCACATAATCATAATATGCTATAATTCCCAAACATACAGATTATTTTTCACTGATTACGTTTTAGGCTGGTTGCTTCCTATTGGCAAGGAGGAAGGAACTTTAATCTCATCAGCAAGCAATCTTCACATCATACTGTAGGGGGAGATTATTTCTGGGAAGGTTTGCTATAAACAACGGGAGGCACTTTCTTCTAAGGTCTAATCAGAGTCTTTCTCAGACATGAGTGTGTTATTCTTTTCCTGACCTCTTGTCGGCAAGGAGGAAGGAACTTTAATCTCATCAGCAAGCAATCTTCACATCATACTGTAGGGGGAGATTATTTCTGGGAAGGTTTGCTATAAACAACAGCAGGTACTTTCTTATAAGGTCTAATCAGAGTCTTTCCAAGACATAAGTGTGTTATTCTCTTCCTGACCTCTCGTCTCCATCGTTTCATACTTCTTTAGCTTCATCTGGAATCTTAGATCTCAGCATTTCACATTCCAAATTTTTCCAACCAAAAAGACTCATTCTATCCCATTCCTTTTTGGCAGGGTGCTTATGTGAATTAGTGATATTAGGTTTAATCCTTGCTGCTCAGCGGGGCTCCCATGAAGAAGGGGGCTCTATCAGAATAATGGATCTGTGAGAAATAATTCATTTGGACCCCTACTCTATTCCCATCAGTATCGATCAATCTGATATGATTCCACAGGGGTAGTGATTATAAGTTCTGTATATTAGGTCCCAGAAATGTGAACTACAGATTGTAAGTTCACTTACTTAATCATAGGAAGCTAACCAGAGGTCCTCCACCTTTGTTTTACCTTGTTATGATGACCAAGCCCAGCATGGTAGAAGTGATTAAATGACATGGAAAGTCCTCCAACTCATTTTAGTACCTCTGGACCATTCTCTTTTGTACAGCATGAACAGGTACCCATCTTATGACCACTTAGTCAGTGGAGATGCCCCACACTTCACCCAATCCAAGAACCCCCCTCTCTTGACATACTTTTTCTTGCTGATGCATTATTTTTTGGCCCATGAAGCAAGATCTATCAACCAGTGGGATTCTGTGCTTTGTATAACCTATTTAGAATGTTCAGGTGTCAAATCTGGTATCAAGTCTTATAAAAATAAGGTCCTGGAAGAAGGGGGCATCTCGGATCATGAGGAAGATGTGAGGTCCACTTCATCAGAGGGGACCATGGACCCTTTAATCAAGTGCCATTGGCTCAGAGCTCTGTCTCTTTCATTGTGGGTCAGACAGTTTTAATCCCCACAGATCCTATGATCTGTTATGAGTATTTGAGGCAGTATTCAATAAATGCTGACTACTATATGCCCAGGTCTGTGTCAGGCATTAGAGATACTAAAACTAGAACTGTCTACCCTTGGGAAACACATTGTGTTGGCAGTGGCGGATGGGGAAGGGAGGGAATTACAAAATGTATACAAGCACAGAAATACAAAGCATATACAAATAAATGTGAATTATTTTAAAGAGTAACTTTTTGAAGAAAATTAAATAAGGAAATTTTGTGGGAAATAAATTTTTCTGATTTCATCTGATCTTATACCAAATATATCTGGCATGAAATGTGGAAAAGGCAGGAAAGCATCAGACATATGCAGCCCAAACCAGACCTCCCTCCTGCCGGTTCAGTACATTTGCTCCTTCCACATCCCTTCCATGGCAGACTGTGTAAGCAGAGGTGGCACTCGTTACATTCTGGAAAGTGGGCTCACAGTGCAGCAACTCTTCAACTGTGGGGATGCAATCACTTAACAATGACCTCTTCATCCTCCCAGGTTATACTGACTTCATGGCAGATAAGTGGATAACCCTGAAGATTCACCTGTTTCTTCCCCGGTGGATACAGTCATTGAGGCTGGTGGAGCCATTGTCATGGGCACTCACAGGCAGTATTGGTTTTATACATCACAATTGCCCCCTAGGACAACTAAATGTGAATTATGCCCAGGGCTTCATCTCTGACCCTTTGGTCCTGAGCCTGACTGATTGAGTCATCTGGTCTGAAGCCAAGGCAAGGCATGGCCTCTGTGAAATCCACATCACAATGGCAAGATGGGCAGCTGCTTAGTGGGCATCATCTCTTCTTGTGTTATCAGCTTTCTCACGGAGAAGGAATGCGACAATTTCCTGAGTGAGATCATGACAAAGAGGCAAGGTCTGGGCACAGAGAAGGCAGAAAGGTTATGCAATGATGACTGTGTCATATTTTTTGCTTAGCTTCCCTGCTTCTTGAAATTCTTTAGATTTCTCCATTATGCCTGCCTTCCCCGGGAAACACATAATTGGGAAATCTCATCTTGAAAGATTGAATCTGCCTGGTATTCAGTACCCTCTGCCCCCCTGATTGGACCCCCTGGCCATGAGGTCAAGGCCTCTGTTTAAGAATCAGGCTCAGCATAGTCTTCTCCTCATGGTCCTTTCCATCATACCTTCCTTCCCCAGGAAACTCATCTTTGGGAAATCTCATTATCTTGCAAGATCAACTCTGCCTGGTACTCAAATCTCATATGCCCAAAGACTGGACCTTCTGACTAGAGGGCATTGCCTTGGGCTCCAGGGCCTCTATATAAGATTGTTTTGATTTGCATTTCTCTTATTATTAGTGACTTGGAACATTTTTCATGTGGTTGTGAAGACTTTGTAATTTTTCTTTTGTGAACTCTTTGTTCATATTCTTTTACCACTTATCTATTGAGAAATGGCAATTAGTTATATATACAAACATACATATATATGGGATGGCTATTAGTCACATATATGCACATTAAGGTCAGTCATATATACATTTAGGATACACGGTGGAATATGGAAGAAGGTGTTGTTTTAAGCCTAATTTCTGCCAGACTGAGTTCCAGTTTTCCCAGCTTTTATCAAATAAGATTTTTTCTAAGCGTAGACTGCTTAGTGCTAAAGGAACTAGGAACTTTTGATGAATTTGTTCAAAGATGATATTTATTTTACAGATGAGGAGATAAGAATTGAGCTGTTGAAGGTCACACAGTTAGTTAATGAGGTTAGTAAAATTAGGATCAAAACTCACCTCTGCTGAGTTAACAGTTTATTGTTGAGTTACTGAACCAATCCATCAGATGTAAGGGTCATAGAATTTAGAGAGGGAATATAAATATCAACAAACATTTATTAGGAAACATCTTAACATATTAATATACGTTTTTTACTTTATCAAATGCTTGGTAATTGAGTTCTATTGTTTCTGATTCTCCCTTGTCTAGTGTGTTCCATTAAGGGTTTTCTATTATTTAAATCAGTCCCAGATGGTTTTGCTGACTGCTGCTTTATAATATAGTTTGAGGTCTGGAAGTGCTAGACCCCCTTTATCCCTACATCTTTTCATAATTTCCCTTGATATTCTAGACCTTTTTTTTGCTGTCTTTGTTTTTTATTCATATTTTTATCCCTAGTGCTTGGCACAGTGCCTGGTGCATAGCAGGTGCTTAATAAGTGTTTATTTGCTATGTATTGACTATTGACAAGTTCAGTGTCAGCTGCATCCTTGACAACCCCTTCTGAACTCTTCCCTAGTCCCTGGAGGCATGCCTACTTATTCCTAGGTCATAGACCCTAACACTTTCTTCCTTGTGGGTAGCAGTAAGAGGGGAGAGGACTCTTTTCAACTTTCTAGCTGAGGTCTTTTTCCTAGGTCAAAATTTCTCTCCCTTTTTCCTCTTTTTTCTGTTCTTGTAGCTTGAAGCCTTTAAGGTTTCCTGCAAACTTGGCATCTAGTCATCAGAACAAAACAAGATTAAAATACATTTGTGTGCTTGAGTTATGGATGAATCTTGAAGTTTTTTTCTTCCCCTTTCTTCTGGGAGTTAGTGCAATGGATAAGGAGTTGGACTTGGAGGGCTTGAATTCAAATCTTTCCTTCCAGCACTTACTATGTGACTCTAGAAAAATCACTTATCCTTCCGCAGGCTGTTTTTTCATCTGTAAAATGGGGATAATAATATCACTTACCTCCCAGGGTTATTATTAGGATAAAATAAGTTAATATTTTTAAAGTGCTTTCCAAATCTTACTAAATAAATGCTGGCCATTATTATCAAGATGACCTATCCATATAGGCTATTTTGATAGATTTGAATATGCATTTTAAGCTAAAATTTTCTCAAAATATAGAATCCTAAAATATTGACACTAGAAGGGACCTTAAAAATAATGGAATACAACACAGTCATTTTATAGATGAAGAAGCAAGTGGCCCAAAGAGTTTAAGTGACTTTCTCAGTCTTGTCACAGTTAGAAAGTGATAGATTAGGAACTTGAACCCAATTCTTCTCATTCTAAAGCCAATGATTTTTCAAGTAGTCAACTCATCTGGAAGAACATCTGTTCTAATTTTGGATATTGGATTGGATAAACAGACCCCTAATTTTTCTTTGGAAAACATTAAAAATGAACATTATTGATGTACTTTTTATATATGTGTATACATGCATATATGAGATACCCTATGTATGTATGTAAGTTTATATAATGTATACATTACATATATTACATCATAATATAAGACATATATAATATATCATACATATATTACATATATGTTATATTCATCCAAGCTTTAATAGATTAAAACTCTACTGAGACTATTAGAATACCCTGTATTTCAAAATGTACACTACCAGCCCCACCCACTCCACAATGTTCATTCCCTTGAAACAAACAAAAACAAATTAGAAAAACAACTTAGAAAACATGGTGACCATGCCTGACAATGGGTGTAAGATTCCATCTTCCTAGTTCCATAACATTCTACAGAAAGAGAGGTGCCTCTTTATCTCAGTGGTCACCATGGTACAGCGGCTCTTTAATCAGAGGACCTGAGTTCAAATCTATGGTCTGGAACAAGTCATTTCACCTCCACGGGCCTTAGTTTCTTTTTCTGTGAAATGAGGGGTTTGGGATTAGTTGACCCCCAAGGTCCCTACCGACTCCAGATGTATGATCCCAGGGTCCTCCTGAGCCATAATTGGTCATCATAATTCCTCAGCATTAAACTGTGTTTGGTGTTTTTGTTTACATTCTTTTAGCTATTATGTTGATTGTTTTTGTGACTCTGTGTACTTCTCTCTGTTCCAGTTCATACAAGTCCTCCCACGTTTCTCTTAATTCCTCATACTTGGCATATTTAAAAATAGTACAATATTCTTCCATTACATACAAATGCCATGGTTTGTTCGGTCATTCCCCAATCATCGTTCAACCATTTTCCAATTGCCCGAGTTTTCTAGGCGATCTTCTGTGTATGCACGACATACTGGGGATCATTTCATGAGGCGACTCTATTGCCTCTATTGAGGGGTACAGGGAACCGATTTGGCAGGAAAATTAAGGAGATTATCTGATTTAGAGACTGGATAGGCCTCCTTGGCAGATTCAGAGAAGCCCTCATGACTGATTCATTTCTTTATTCATATCTGATGCGTGGCATCAGAGGGATTTTTATTCCGGGTGACTGCAGCAAAACCAAATACAGTGACAAGGGGAAAAAGCATAGGTCTGTAGTGACTGATACTTTGACTTGTAATACTATATCCCTCGGTATCCATAGACTGCTTAGTGCTAAAGGAACTAGGAACTTTTGATAAACTTATTCAAAGATGATATTTGTTTTACAGATGAGGAGATAAGAGCTGAGCTGTTGAAGGTCACCCGGTTAGCTAATAAGGTTAGTAGAATGAAGATCAAAACTCACGTTTGCTGAGTTAATAGTTTGTTCTTGAGTTACTGAACCAATCTGTCAGATGTAAGGGTCATAGAATTTAAAGAGGGAATATAAATATCAACAAACATTTATTAGGAACCTACTATGTGCCAGGCACTGTGCTAAGCATTAGGGACCCAAAAAGAGTCAAAAGATAGTTCCTGCCCTCAAGAAGCTTACAGTCTAATGAGGAAGACAACATGTAAGAAAACATATACAAAGTAAGTTATATACAAGATAAATAGGAAATAATTAAGAGAAGAAGGCACCTTAGGAAGGGATCCTAGATATCATCAGTCCAGTGGTGTCAGACTCAAGCAAAAGTGGGGATCACTAAATCATACATAAGGATCCCTGTGGGTTACATGCTATTGTTTAGTCGTTTTTCAGTCATATCCAACTTTTTGTGGCCCCTTTTTGGAATTTTCTTGGCAAAGATACTGGAGTGGTTTGCAATTTCCTTCTCCAGTTCATTTTACAGATGAGGAAATTGAGGCAAATAAGGTTAAATTACTCACCCAGGGTCACACAGCTAGTAAGTAAGTGTCTGAGGCTGGATTTGAACTCAGGTTTTCCTGACTCCAGGCTCCCACTATGGCACCTATCTGCCATGGGTCACATACTGACTTAGAAAACCACAATCTATATTTATTTCTTTTTTAAATTAATTTATTCATTTTATTTAATATTTAATTTAATCTCTTTGGGACTTCACTCAGGAATGTTATGGGTTACATGCAGCCAGCAAGCAGCATGTTTGATACCTCTGATCTAGGCCATAGTTGGAAGTAACATAGAAGTTACAGTCCAAACCCTGATTTGACAGGAGAAGAAAGCTGAGGTCCTGAGAAGAAAGGACCCACAGATAGTAAAGCAATGAATAGAACTGGCATTGGAACCCAGATCCTCTGACTCCAGGACTCCTTTGCAAGCTTAGGATGACATGGTTTAGAGCTGGAAGGGAGTTTAGAGATAGTCTAATCCACTCTTTTCATTTTATAGAAAAGGAAACTGAGGGAAAGTGACGTCTCTAATGTTAAATAGCCTGACACAACCTTAGTAGAGTCAGGATTTGAATCTGGCTCTCCTGATTCCACATCTAGTCCTCTTTCCTTTATACCACTGGTTCCTGCTTCCATAGAATATTTTCTGTATATTCTGTTGGCTCTTTGCTGCCTTTTTGGCTATGTGTTCCTGCCTGTTATTTTCCACAGCTACAGTCATAGTACTGGGTGTGGGTCCGCCTAGGCATCTGGCCAAGCTGAAACGCCAATGAACCGAATCTCTAGAAACACAACCTAAAAGTTACCTGGGATCTGTAGTCCAGCAGATAGAAGGATGCTGGCAAACTAAAGTAGGAAGTCTAAGCAAGAAACAGATTGAGACAAAGTCAGGAAGAAGAGAAAACACACCCAGGTTCTTGAAAGGCTGTGTTTGGGGCTTGTAAGAAATCACTAACCCCGAACTCCTTAATTGTCTCAGGAAATCAGCCCACAAGGACCTTCCTCTTACAGTGAGGCCTTAAGAGTACATGCTGGGGAGCCGGAAGTCCTCAGACTCCAAAGCCAACATCCTTTTCACTATACACATGGCTTAGGAGGGAAACAGTCACCATGGAGTTTCAAGCACATTTTCTTTTTGGATTATTCATGAACAGTTGTTTCTGTTTCCAGTCTCTCCTTGCTTCAATCCAGTCTACATGCAACTTACAAAACAGTCACCACCAACAGCACAATTTTCATTATATTATTATTTCTATTCAAGAATATGTGATATGATATGGGGATCTCTATTTTATCATATCAAGTCTAAAGCAGTAGTACTCACAGCCTTCCAACAATTGTCTCCAAACACCTCTCCTGTCACCTCCTCCAACTTCGCAAGAAGTTGACAAAGACCCGTCCCCTTCTCCATAACCCCCAAACACACTATCTTCAGCTATTTTATTTTAAGTGATCTAAAGGACACAGGTGCAACGGCTGTGTCCTTCCCTATCTCATTCTAATGTCTTATCAGAGCCAAAGACTTACCTGCTGAAGGTGGATGATTCCAGAGTCCTGGGCAAGTTCTCATCCTTGTCTGCTCCAACAGGCAGATTGCTTTGATTTAAGTGAGAATAGCTATATTTAGACGATAAACTCCATATCTATTTCCTATAGTTAAGATTGTACATTTTTTCCCAAGTATGCTATTCTTTTTGTATTGCTACCCGTGTTTTATGAATGGCCATCTCTCTTTCTTTGTTTCATACAATGTTACTTTGAATTATGTTTAGCTCATGAATGTTGCCCTAAAAATCTGTATATAAGAAGATTTATGTCATGCTTGGGGTAGATTGCTGTCCATCTTGCAATCTGCTTCCCCTGACTAGAATAAATAGCTGTTTGCCTCGCCCTTAATTGATTCCTTACTGATGCTATGCAATCCTGACCTCAAGAACCCAGATTCATGAGTGATGACTCTCTTGGGCTCCTAAAAAAAATTCCACTTTAGTTTTTGGTGTCAGAAGTGGGATTTTCTAGGTCAGTACACCTATTCCCTGCCCTTTCCAGGAAAGAATGAGGATTCACTAAAAAATAAATTCCAAAAAGTGTCTGTCTCATACTTTACTTTTGGTTCCCCCTCTGACTCAGCAGGGGTCTGCAGCCGAAGTGTCAATGCAATAGAGGATCTTGAGTGAACCAACTAGCCTTGGATGTGATAAGGGTTGTTTAAGAAAAAGTAAAAAAAAAAAAAAAAAAAAAAAGA
>NW_020954598.1:4274544-4279891 GCF_900497805.2 Vombatus ursinus
GGAAGGGAAGAAGGAAGGGAATGATCAGTATCAGAGTAATGGGTTGCAAGTAAGAGGAGACTCGTGAAGGATTATGGGCCTATAATGTGTATTATAATGTTTATGTTGTGATAACCTCATGGTATCATCTGGGAAGAGTTTTTTTTAAAAAGGTTTAGGGGTACACCCACTCCAACTGATCTTGAAAGAGATCCAGGCACCTGATTGAGCTTTTCTGTGCCAGGAAGGGGGAGGCTTTTTAAAATTCTGTTCAAGGTATGGGCATCTCTGGGAATAGAGCACTCTCAAAGGAATGGAAAAGGCACAAAGTACCTTCAATTTAGGCACCCCAGGCGGCCTTTTAGCAAGCATAGTTAGGATTTATTTTCAACCTGGGAAACTATCAAAAGGTCTGACCCAGTGAGTGCTTAATATTTTTATGTCATGCATGAAACATATAAAGACTCTGGCAATAGACAGATGATGGGAGTTTCAGTCCTCACAAGTAGGAATTTATGGGAGTTCCCCATTTTGAGCAGGAATAAAAAGAGCGAAAGAGTATTGACAGCTTGAAGTGATAAGAGTTTTATTTGTGTAATGTCAAGTTTATTGTCAGCATCAACTCTCTTGGTAAATTTAACTGACTTTTTACTGTGGTCTGATCAGCCAAAGGAAAAAGGGTGAAAAGAGTGAAAACTTTTCTTCAGAACTTTCAAAGCCTTCAAAAAGATATAGTCTCTCTCTGCTATTTTAACTCTGGCAAAGTTGGAGAAGCAGACAAGAGACACATCAGAGGGAAAGAAATCTTTTCTCAGACTGCAGAAATTATGGTATTGTAAACTAATTAGAGATTAAATTTGTGACTGAAATGTAATTCCTCCACTGTGGAGTTACTAATTGTGGTTTGAATGTTTTTTATAAATGCTGAAATGTCTTAGTGAGTTTTTGAGATACCACTCTGCAGAATTTTTTTTTAAAATAGAAATAGGAATAAAAAATTGTGAAAGATATATGGAAACAGCACTTAGACTTTTTTTTTTAAATCTTTCTTTCCCTGGAGAGTCACAGATGTATTGTTTTAGTGCAAGGAAGGAAGGGGATTTCACCGACTTAAAAAAAAAAAGACAGAAACTGAAGTTAGTTTGAAAGTATTATCAGTGAAATCCAAGGGTGGGGGGAGCAGAGGATGGGTTTCCAGTCTGCAGTTTAAATTTATCTGGTGTTTAAGAACCATCTATTATTAATGCTTCTCTTGACCATAGCATGAGAAGGGCTTGTTTAAATCAGGGAGCAAACTGAAAATAAATAAAATTTAGTTTTGGAAAATGATTTATATTACCACTGTATTTCCTTTGGAGAATGCTATAAAAGAATTTAATTGTTTAGATAAACTGGAAGCAAAGTCACCTAAAAGAAATTGGAATAGATTATGCTTTTACAGCTAATTGGTGCAATGGATAGAGCACTAGGCCTGGAGTCAGGAAGACTCATCTTCCTGAGTTCAAATCTGGCCTCAGACATTTACTAGCTGTGTGACCCTGGGCAAGTCACTTCACCCTATTTACCTCAGTTTCTTCATTTGTAAAATGAGCTGGAGAAGGAAATGGCAAACCACTCCAGTATCTTTGCCAAGAAAACCCCAGATGAGGTAATAAAGAGTTGGATATGACTGAAAATGACTGAACAAACTCTTAACCCCAAAAGCAAAAATATTGCAATTAATTGGTATTGCATAAAAAGAAAAAGTCACATTGATTTATAAAGGAGAAATTCAATGGAATGAAGAAGGTGAATTCTGTATATAGTTCAGGACATGATTGGGAGACAAAGACTAGAGGAACTGAAAAAGTAGTGAAAGTAAATGAAGTATTGGATCAGAGTATAAAAAAAAGAGGGGCAGTTTTGAGGAAAATTAAAAAGGAGGGGGACAGAAAGTTCAAACAAGTAGAGATAAGAGGAGAATGGGTGGAAAGTTAAAGAAGGTTGAAATCTGTTTGCACTGACAGTGTGAATGTGAAATTCATGTGTGAATATGGGCAAATGTAAAGTAAGATAGATGGAAAGAGAGTTTTCAGGAAGGTTTTTTTTATCTCATTGAGATAAGGATATGAGAAATTTTCTATGCCTGTAAATTTGTGAATGTTATTGTTTTCCAGTGGTTCAGTTGTGTCTGACTTTTTGTAATCCCTTGGATCATAGCACACCAGGCCTTTCTATCCTCCATTATCTCCCAAAGTCTGTCCAAGCTCATGTTTGTTGCTTCTATGACACTACTTATCTCACCACCTGTTTCTTCCTCTGCCATCCCTTTTTCCTTTTGCCTTCAATCTTTCCCAACAACAGAGTCTTTTCCAACATCATTTGAAGAAATATCTGTTGGAATCAATTCTATGATTTCTCATGATCTCTAAACCTTACTTCATTGATTAATATATTTTTTAACAAGAAAAAATAGCTGGAACCATGGAGGGTAATTAAAAATTGGTAGTCTTCCATCCAGTCCTACAATTTACCAAATGGAAAATGTGGAAATAATTTTGCAGCATGGAATTGTTTGAGTATAGCATACCAAAATTCTGTCCTCAGAAGACCATTAGAAGCGTATATTTTAGTCCTTATATAAGGAATATACATTCATAATTTCATTACTATGTAACAGATTATGTTTGCAATTTTCGTGTTTCAGAAGATTCTCATGGACTCTAAAAGAGGGGGCTGAGAACACAAGACTACCACATTAAATGTTTGGCAGTAGACTAACTGGAAGTAGCAAGCCCTATAATTTGAAGTACTAGCAATAAATGGCAATTAGTAAAATTGAGATTTTGGACAATATCATTTGCAAATTTAGATCCAGATGTAATTGAGTTTGTTCTAGCCTCATTTAAAGTGAGAAGTGTTCTCCTCTTCGGATAATTGTGATGTTTAACCCTCTGTACGTAGATCATGCCTTCATGGAAAATAAACTTAATATTTGGCACTAAGGCAATCTGTTTAGAAACTAAAAGACTTTGCTTTGGAAGGTGGAGGATTCCAGAGTTCTCCTCCCTGTCTGGTCCAACAGGTAGATGCTTTGATTTAAGTGAGACAAGCCATGTTCAGATGAAAGAATACAAATTTTTCTCCAACAAGTATCCTATTTGTTTTGTACAACCTCAGTGGTTTTATGAATAGCTATCCTCCTTTTCTTGGTTTCACATAATGCTACTTTGAATACTGTTTAGCTTATGAATGTTGCCCTAAAAATCTGTAAGGAGACTCTTCTGTCAAGCTTAGGGTAGATTGCCATCCATCTTGTAATCTGCTCTGGCCGGCTAGAATAAATAGCTACTTGCTTCATTCTTTTTTTTTTTTAAGTTTTAAAATTTAATTCATTTATTTTTAAGCATTCACTTTCACAAGATTTTGAGTTCCAAATTTTCTCCCCATCTCTCCCCTCCCTCCACCCCAAGATGGCACGCATACTGAATATCCCTTTCCCTAATCTGCCCTTCCTTCTATCACTCTCCCACCTTCTCTTATCCCCTTCCCCTTCTATTTTCCTGTAGGGCAGGATAGATTTCTATATCCCATTGCCTGTATAATTATTTCCCAATTGCATGTAAAAACAATTTTTAACATTTGTTTTTAGAACCTTGGGTTCTAAATTCTCTGTCTTCCTCCCTCTCCACCCTCCCTTATTGAGAAGGCAAGCAACTCAATACAAGTTATACATGTGTAGTCATGTAAAACACTTCCATAATACTCATGTTGTGAAAAACTAACTCTATTTCCCTTCTTCCTATCCCACCCCCAGTTTATTTTATTCTCTCCTTTAACCCTGACCCTCCTCAAAAGTGTTTGCTTCTGATTACCTCCTCCCCCAATCTGCCCTCCCTTCGATCATTCCTCCCTCTCTTGTCCCCTTCCCCCCCATCTTCCTGTAGGATAAGATAGATTTCCATTCCCAATTGAATGTGTATGTTATTTCCTCCTTAAGCTGGATCCAATGAGAGTAAGATTCACTCATTCCCTCTCACCTTCCCCCACTTCCCCTCCACTGTAAAAGCTTTTTCTTGTCTATTTTATGTGAGATAATTTACCCTATTCTACCTCTCCCTTTCTCCTTCTCCCAGTATAATCCTCTTAATTTCATTTTTTAGATATCATCCCTTCATCTTCAACTCACCTGTGCTCTCTGTCTCTCTGTCTCTCTCTATCTCTGTCTGTCTGTCTGTCTCAATATATATATATGTATATGTAAAAATATATATACATATTTTTCCCTCCAACTACCCTAATACTGAGAAAAGTCTCATGAGTTACAAATATCATCTTTCCATGTAAGAATGTAAACAGTTCAACTTTAATAAGTGCTTTATGATTTCTCTTTCCTGTTTACCTTTTCATGCTTCTCTTGAGTCTTGTATTTGAAAGTCAAATTTTCTACTTAGCTCTGGTCTTTTCATCAAGAATGCTTGAAAGTCCTCTATTTCACTGAATGTCCATTTTTTCCCCCTGAAGGATTGTACTCAGTTTTGCTGGGTAGGTGATTCTTGGTTTCAATCCTAGCTCCTTTGACC
The DNA here is from genome assembly GCF_900497805.2 of Vombatus ursinus. Taxonomy (NCBI): domain Eukaryota; kingdom Metazoa; phylum Chordata; class Mammalia; order Diprotodontia; family Vombatidae; genus Vombatus; species Vombatus ursinus. Next base: position 4,279,086 of record NW_020954598.1, read on the forward strand.
TCTGGAATATTGTGTTCCAAGCCCTCTGGTCCTTTAACGTAGAAGCTCCTAAATCTTTTGTTATCCTAATTGTGTTTCCACAATACTTGAATTATTTCTTTTTGGCTGTTTGCAATATTTTCTCTTTGACCTAGGAACTCTGGAATTTGGCTATAATATTCCTTGGGGTTTTCCTTTGGGGATCTCTTTCAGGAGGTGATTGGTGGATTCTTTCCATTTCTATTTTACCCTCTGGTTCTAGAATATTAGGGCAGTTTTCCTTGATAATTTCTTAAAAGATGATGTTTAGGCTTTTTTTTTTGATAATGACTTTTAGGTAGTCCAACAATTTTAAAATATTTCTGGATCTATTTTCCAGGTCAATTGTTTTTCCAATGAGATATTTCACACTGTCTTATATTTTTTTCATTCTTTTGGTTTTGTTTTATAATTTCTTGATTTCTCATAAAGTCATTTGCTTCCATTTGCTCCATTCTAATTTTTAAGAAAGTATTTCCTTCAGTGAGCTTTTGGACTTCCTTTTCCATTTGGCCAATTCTGCTTTTTTAAGGCATTCTTTTTCTCATTGGCTTTTTGGACCTCTTTTGTCATTTGGGTTAGTCTATTTTTTTAGTCTATTTGGGCTAGTTATTCTCTTCAGTATTTTTTGGGTCTCTTTTAGCAAGCTGTTGATTTGTTTTTCATGATTTTCTTGCATCACTCTCATTTTTCTTCTCAGCTTTTCCTCTACTTCTCTTGCTCCTCAAAATTCTTTTGAAGCTCTTCCATGGCCTGGGACTGATTCATATTTTTCTTGAAGGCTTTGG
>NW_020954598.1:4280014-4280082 GCF_900497805.2 Vombatus ursinus
AACTTTGTTGTCTTCTTCTGGTTGTGTTTTGATCTTCTTTGTCACCAAAGTAAGATTCTGTGGTCTGA
>NW_020954598.1:4280146-4312779 GCF_900497805.2 Vombatus ursinus
GTTTTGTTGTTGCTCTTGGGTTTTTTTTTTTGCACTGTTTGCTCATGTTCCCGGCCAATTACGTGAGTTTTAAACTCTTTGTTAAGGTAGGGGTCTGCTTCCAGTGTGGAGGATGTACTGTCCCAAGCTTCAGGGGTTTTGTGCAGCTGTTTTCAGAGGTACTTCTAGGAACCTGTAAATTTTCAGTTCTTCCAAGGTGGTATGATCAAAGGCAAGGTGTTTACTCCTTTCCTGGCCTGTGCTCTGGTCTATGAGTGACCACAAGCACTTTTTTTCTGCCTTGGAACTGTGAAGAGGATTCCTCTCCACCACCACTACAAGCTCCACCATGACAATGCTCTTCCTCACCCTAGGACCACCACCCAGGACTGCGACCCAGATCCAAACATGGGCAAAGCAAAAGAATTCTGCCTCTACACCAGCAAAGAGATCCCTGCAATCCTCCTCTGAATAGCCACTCAATCCCCCCATCATCTGTGGGCCAAGAGCTCTGGAAGTGCCACCCCCCTTGGACTGCACCAGGACTGGGGCCAGACTAAGTTCCTCTCTCACAGAGGTCTGACAGACCTTTCCTCCTGACCTTCTAAGTTGTCTTTGTCATTTGTGTGTTGAGAACTCTGCTGAGGACTGGTCTTTGCCTAAACAGCTCATGCTGAACTGCACTTTTCTCCCAGCTTGGTGCAACAGACCTTTCCTGTTGACCTTCCAGGTTTTCTTGGGTTGGAAATTTGTTTCACTCTGTCTTTTTGTGGGTTCTGCTGCTCTGGAATTTGTTTAGAGCCATTTTTTACAGGTAAATGGAGGGGTTTGGGGGAGAGCTCAAGCAAGTCACTGCTTTTACTCTGCCATCTTGGCTCTGCCCCCTATTTGCTTCATTCTTAATTGACTGCTTGTTGCTATTATGCCACCCTGACCTCAAAAGCCCAGACTGGTCAGTGATGACTCTATTAGGTCCCTAAAATAATTCCATTACACTTATTCTGTTCTAGCCATGGACATGCTTGATGTTCTTGGTAAACAGTTTCTTAATCCTCCTCTGTGTGTTTGTACACACCAGTTCCTCCAGTAGAAACCGCCTCCCTTTTCTCTCTGCCAGTTCATTACACTCACCTCCAAGATTTGGCTCAGTATTCCCTTTTTCTATTCATTTGTTCAACATACATTGGGTACTTACTGTATGCATGGCACAGTGTTGGGTTGGGGAAGATGCAAAGATAAAGGAGAACTAGAGTTGATGCTTGGGAAACTTCATCTAGTAGGAGAGAAAAAAGATGATTCATAGAGATAATATAAAGTGGAATATGTAAGGGAGATACAAATTCTAAGAGGTTTTAGAAAAGGGAGAGCTGTATTTCTTCCAGGAAGGCTCCCCTGATTAACCTTTCTTCAATCAATCAATAAGCATTCATTAAGTGCTTACTCTGTTTCATATTATCTTTTTTTTTTTTTATGAGGCAATTAAGGTTAAGTGACTTGCCCAGGTCATACAGCTAGTAAGTGTCAAATGTCTGAGGCTGGATTTGAACTCAGGTCCTCCTGACTCCAAGTCCGGAGCTCCATCCATTGCACCACCTAGCTGCCCCTGTTTCATATTATCTTAATGGTCCATACTGATCATTTCATGCTTTATATTTCTTTAATATCTTTTAGGTATTGAAGTTAGTACTTTAGTTATTCCCATAATTCCTTCTCTACTTTTAGCAGCCAAAGTGGAAGAGACAATAGAATTATGCCAGTAAATTGCTCCCAGGATAGATGTCAGACTCTTGGCAGACTGGAAAAGCCTATGGGCCAAGAATTATGCTTTTAATGAATAAAAGAAAATGTAGGAGATTGTAAAGGAAAATAAAGGTTAGTGGATATACAGATGTAATTTTTCCCCATCTCAGTTCAGAGACCACCTGAAATCTATCTATGGGCCCTCTACTCTAGAGCTTGGCACTTAGGTCAGTGTGTGGCACATAGTAGGCATCTAATAAATTCTTGTTCCCTTCTTCCCTATTTATAACAAACATGGAGCAAAATTAAAAATCACTTTTAAAAGAAAACTCCTATGATCTTATAAAACAGCCTCATAATTCAAAGGTCCCTGGTCTTATGAGATTTCCTATGGGGCTATAGACTTCAATTTCAGGATAAAACTTTGGCGAGAAGCTGCCATTTGGCCAGGATAGCTTTTGATGCTTTGTCCCTGCTGTGCCTTATTCCCAAAAAGTTAATAGTAAAGAAAATCTGTCACCATTGTAGGAACAGCTTGCTGGTGCTTTTGATTTGGTGAGAACATGGGAAAGCAAGAAAATTCCCTTCTGTGGAAATCTTCAGCTAGTTAAAGTAATTAATGCTCCATAGAGGGAGATTCTTTGGGGAAGGCAGTAGGGCAAAGCCCACAAAAATGAATAAAATGTGGGGCTAAGTACTAGCAGTGACCTTTACAAATAAAGATTCTTACTGAGGAACAAGGTATTTCCTGTTATTGATGTATCATATCAGCTCCTAAAAATGGTCTTCATACCACGACTGGCACTAGCCACTCATGAGCTTTGGCTACTTCTCCTGGGACTGAGATAAAAACTGGAGTAAGCAGTCATACCTAGCAATTGTCTTGGGGGCACCCAACAAAATCATGGCATGAAGGCAAGGGGTAGCATTTTAGGGAGATACCTCAGACCTTCAAGAACTTATGGTGGGGAGAAGATTCTAGAACATTGACCATGGAAGAGAAACAGAGACCGTTGAACTCTGGAGGATACGAAAAAAACCCCAAAAAACAAATAAACCAGAAAACAAGATAAATATTTAAATGGGAAAAAAACCCATTAGGTGTATGGGGGTGGAAGGTACTATGTGCAGAGAGAAAAAGGAATAGATTTTTGAGGGGTAGATGTTCCCCAGCCTTCACTTAGGGCTGCTGGCAGGATGTGACATAAAACAAATGGGAATAAAATATTTCAAGATTAATCTGAACTAGGTGTGATTGCTGAGGCTGGTGGGTCCCTTGAGCTCAAGAGTTCTGAGCTGCAGTCAGCTAAGCCAATCAGGTGCCTGCATTAATTAGAGCACTAATATGGTGAACCTGTGGGAGCAAAGAGCCATCAAGCTATTTAAGGAGGGGCAAATCAGCCTAGATTAGCAGATCAAAGCTCCCATGCCAATCAGGAGTAAGAGCAGCCAGTGAGTGGCTACTGCCTGTCTAGCTTGGGTGCAAAGGGGAGGTTCAATCACCCTTCTCCCCCACCCCCAATTAATTTGACATATTCTAAATCAAGAATTTTTTGTTTGTTTCATTGTTTCAGTATTTTCTGTGTCATGGCCCTTTGGCAGTCAGGTGAAGCTTATGGATTTCTCAGAGTAATGTTTTTAAATGCACGAAATGAAATACAGAGGATTACAGGGAAACCAATTATACTGAAATACAGTTGTCAATTTTTTTAAAAAAATGAATTCATGGACCCCAAGTTAAGAACTCCTATTTTATACCAATTGAAACTGAATGCTGAAAAATTACAATGAGCAAGCTTGGTTCTACAGAAGAAACATGAGAAAGCACCTTCCCTCACTTCATAATCCCCAGAGTTGGGGACTGTGAGTGTGGAGCACTGCATGTAATGTTAGATTCTTCAGTGTTTGTTAGTTTTGTTCAAATGTTTTTCTTCCTCTTTTTATTGTTTATTGTAAGAGATGGTTCTCTGTGATATGTAGAAGGGGGCATACATTGGAAAATGTAGGTGAAATAAAAACAAAATATGTCAACAAAATTTACTTTTAAAAAAAGAGAATGCTCTGATAAAAGCCTCATTTCTAAAATATATAGAGAACTGAGTCAAATTTATAAGAATATAAGGCATTCTCCCATTGTATGTGTGCCTATGTAAGAAATGTATGTCCACATGAATTGATTAACGTGACTTGTGTCATTCCCTGATTGATAAATGATCAAAAGACATGAAGAGACAATTTTCAGATGAAGAAATTAAAGCTACCTATAGTCATATGAAAAAATGCTCTAAAATTAAAATAACTCTGAGGTATTACCTCACACCTATCAGATTGGCTAATATGACAAAACAGGAAAATGATAAATGTTGGAGAAGATGTGGCAAAATTGGAACACTAATGCATTGCTGGTGGAGTTGTGAACTGATCCAATCATTCTGGAGAGCAATTTGGAACTATGCCCAAAGGGCTATAAAACTGTACATACCTTTTGATCCTGTAATATCACTACTAGGTCTGTATCCCAAAGAGATCATTAAAAAGGGAAAAGGACCCACATGTACAAAAATATTTATAGCAGCTCTTTTTGTGGTGGAAAGGAATTGGAAATTGAGGGGATGCCCAGCAATTGGGGAATGGCTGAACAAGTTATAGTATACGATTGTAATGGAATACTATTGTTCCAGAAGAAATGATGAGCAAGCAGACTTCAGAAAAACCTGGAAAGACTTACATGAACTGATGCTGAGTGAGGTGAGCAGAACCAGAGGAACATTGTACATAGTAACAGCAACATTGTACGATGACCAACTTTGATAGAATTAGCTCTTCTCAGTAATGCAGTGATCTAAGACAATTCGAAAAGACTCATGATGGAAAATGCTATCTGTGTCCAGAGAAAGAACTACAGAGTCTGAGTGCATATCAGTGTATACTTTTTTCTATCTTTTTTTTTCTTTTGTGGTTTTTCTTTTTTGTTCTGATTCTTCTTTTACAACATGAATAATGTGGAAATATATTTAATATGAGTGTACGTGTATAGCCTATATCAGATTCCTACCATCTTAGGAAGTGAAGAAGGGGGAAAATTTAGAAATCAAAATCCTATAAAAGTGGATGTTGAAAGCCAAAAGTAAATTTAAAATAAAAGACAAAAATTATATACTGAGAGAAAATCACCAGGGATGGAGCTGTAGAGGAAGACAAAGATCTTTTCCTGGTAGCTTCTTATTTTAACTAATTATTCTTACCAGAAAGAGCACTGTGGTTTAGTGACTAGAGAGCTGGCCTTGAATCCAGGAAGACTTGGGTTTGAATCCTGCCCTTGACATGTACTGGCTGTGTGACCCTGGACAAATCACTTGGAATCTCAGTGTTCTAGGTCAGTAATGTCAAACCCAGATAGAAAGGGACCCCTGTAGGTTGCAAATTGACTTAGAAAACCACAGATTAACATTATTTATATTTTGTTACATTTTTATTTATTTTGTTCAATATTTCCCAATTACATTTGAATCTGTTTCCTGCGTTTGACTCTTCTCCTCTAAGCAATTCTCTGAGATTATAAATTGCAAAGAAAGTGCTGACCTGCTTTGTTTAAGGGAATATCCTTACCTGGGAATTCCCTGTGCCAATGAAATCACAACGCTAGTCCCTGTCCTTATTCTTGCTACTAAGTGCTAAATTCAGTTATTTCTATCCATTGAAGGAACAAAAGTGCTCTCTCCATGCCCTTTAAATTTCAGCGCCCTGGAGAAAAGCCTTTGCTGCCCAAGGTTTTACTGGCTGTCTAGTTACAGCGTGTATTGGCTTCTTTAAATATTAAGACACCACAATGAAGATAAATCTCTTTGGAAGGATGGGACTGTGTGAAAGAGTCCACATTGTAGAATGGCTAAAAATTGGGAGAAATGAACCTTTTCCATGGTGCTCTTGGGATCCAGACAGTTGATGTAAATCCCTAGCATTCATGGTGCAATGACATAGATTTTGTCACCAAGGAACAATGAAATAGTTAAATACACGTATGTCTGCAGAGTGCAAGGGATACTGATAATGGCTGGGTTTGAAAAGCAGTGGATACTACATCTGCTTCAATTACAGCAGGCCTCAGACTTCAGATAACAATCCTTACCCATTAAGACTTCAAAATGTGGAGAGGTGGGCATGGGAAGATTTGGGAGGGGTTCATTGTTGTTGAAGCTAGGTCTTCCTTTTGCTTTTTTACTGTTGCCTCAGAAAGCCTCCGCTGTTCAGTTCCTGACCACCAGGCAAGAGGGTTACTGAGCCTGACCACAGACATCATTATCCCCAAGCTGAAGCCAGGGCTCGCTATGGGAGCTATCACCTTCAGGGACAAAGAGAGAGGGGAAGCAAATGGATTGTTGGTTTCTGAGTTTTAACAAATAAAGTAGAATCCAAGAGGAAGAAAAAAAAGGCCTTAAATGGTATCATAAAAAATTACTTTCATGTCTGGGTAGGTGGGGTAGGTGAATACTCAGTAAAAAAAATAATCTTTTCTGTGTGGATCATAGATAGCATTTAGAGCTGGTAGGGCCCTTTGATAACCCCCAGGCTCTCATTGAACATGTAACCCATAGTGCTGGATAGCAGGTCTGTATTTACATGGCTTAAGTTTAATCTAGGGGGCTTTTCACGTTATAATACGTGAATAATACTCTTTGGCTCCTGTTCCCACTCAAGGGCTTCCCTGAGAACATGAAAATTTGGCTTGTTTTGCTCCAACCTAAGGTTGGTCCTGAGAACATCAATCAATATTTGGTTTATATCTAGGTTTCTACACCCAGAGGAAAAGGACCCTCAGTTCTTATGCAAGCACATAGAGTTAATAACTAGCATTAAATATTAGGACAGACTTTATTTAATGATGCCAAAAAAAAAAAAGAGCAAAGACACACTGGAGCCTAGAAACAATCAAAACAATTCTTTTTCTCTCTTTAGTAAGTCCCATCTCTCCCAGAGGCTTGTTGAGTCTTCCTGACTTATAGTACTATTCTGATTGGGCACCTTGTTATTGTTGTTTGTTCTTTGTTCTCGAAGAGGACCATGACATCAGGAAGGTAATGCCAAGTAAATTGCAATTAAGTGAGGGAGGGCTGTGCAAAGTCACCTGCCTCACTTTCTCCTCCAGAGCCATCTGTGTCCAGCGGCAAGACAGAGATCAGGACAACTGGAGATGGTCTTGGATGCATGAGAGACCTTGGCCATTTTAAGCTAAGGCACCCACCACCAAGGGAAAGTGCTTGGGGACATCACTTTGGTGAACTTAACCTCCCCCAGAGATCTAAATAGTCTTGCCCCGGCTCATCTTCTACCTTGGGCTTGCTGCAGATTTAAGTAACCTATCCTTCCAGTGAGCCTCTGGGGATCTCTACAGTCTTGTTGCTCTGAATACTCCAGGAGTATGCTGGAGCCTGCTCTTACTAGCTCATGACCTATTATTAAATTTTCAATGTGAGCATTTACACCTCAGAAACTGACAAATTGCTACAAATCAGGGCATGATTTATTGCTTTGTTGATCACCTATCTAGGCCAGTGGTTTCAAACTCAGATGGAAACTAAACCATACATAGGGATTCCATATTGACTTTAAAAACCACATATTAACATTATCTATGGTCTGTTGTATTTTTATTTATTTTGTTAAATATTTCCCAATTCTATTTTAATCTGGTTTGGGCTACACTAGTGAGTATTGCTGGAGTGTTCAACACTTCTGGTCTAGATTTAAGAATGTAATGGAGAAAATATTAATACTATAGATTAAACCCAAAAGTGTGTTGTATTTTTTTTCCTTTTCTTCAGAGAGCTGATTGTTAAACATTTACCACTACATTCCTAAGTACTACCATGAGAATTCCCTGTTAGGGAAAAGCACTCTGAATTGTTAGAGAGCTGACCTCCTACCCTGGACCTACACAGTCTACATAACTTACAGTTCCAGGAAAAATTGGGCTTGTTCCTCCACTTACTGTTTTAGTCCCTTGATATTCTCCAACTCTAGCTCCTCCTTGGTTGAGGAATTCTTCAGCTAAGTTTAGGAGGCTGGTACAAGAATTCCCTCTCTGATGTGTGTGGCTTTATCAATCCATTCCACTATGACTTCGAATGTAGTTAGTAATTTGTCTCTGCTTTGTCACTGCCATTTTGGGAGCTACGTGGTGGCTTGGTCCTCCCAAGAACACTTGGTTCCATAATGTTTCTTTGGATGACCATGCATGCTTCTTTCAAGGAATCCAGTCTTTGTGTTTCTGATTGGCTTATCTCTGCCTGGCTCAGCTCTCGTTTTCTTCACCTGTCTTATCTTCTGCTCTCTAGCTAAAGGTCAAGTCCAAAGGCATAGGCCAGGTGTAGGACTAACCATGATTGATTCAACTAATATTCCTTAATGTGGCACTCACAAGGCAATGGTAGAACCCAGGGCATGTCAGGTTTACAGGAGTCATCATCAATGCCCAAAACAAAGGCATTCTCAGTGTTAACTTTGTTAACAAGGAGTTTACTTTGTCAAGTTATTAATTCCTCATTAAGGACACAGAAAAGGGATTCAGGAGGGCCATGTGCCTCCTAGGCACACCTTCTACATAGAAATGAGGAAATTAAGACCTAAATAGGTGAAATCACTTGCTTAAGGCCATATGCATAGTAAATAACAGGGGGATTACAATAAATTCAATGCTTTTCTCCTCTTTCCTTTTGGCAGAACATATTTTGTTGGTATGAATAAACCGAATGTTGGATCCTATTTCAATTCTACCATTGGAAGAATACTGCCTTAAGACAGCATCTTTACTGGTAATTCCTCAAGACATAGAGGTGAATGCATGTACATTTAGTAGTTTGATTTGACCCCGGGGATTTCACCCCTTGGGGTGGGCCATAGGGGTTCAGGTGAAGAGACTCTGGAGAGCATTTCAAGTGCTCCCAGGAGTGTGGAAGCTATAGGAGATAATGTTTAAAAATTTGTGCAGAATTTGCTCGTTGGAATCCTTGAAACAATGCACTAAAGTCTTTAAAGGTGGTCTCAATAATCCAGTAATATGGTGTACTGGTATATCTGTGCAAGCCCTGTGGAAGTGTGGTCTCAGCTATTTCCTTGGCCTTTTCTGAAAGAAGAAGTAAGTTTCTTTGAGAGGAAATAAGTGCCAGGTGCATTAACTATTAAGGATGTGTCTAGATTTGCTTTTAGCAAGATAAGCATGATTCTAGAGGGGTTTCTGAAATTGCATTTTTTATGACAAATTCCATCTCCCAACTCTGAGGTAGATTACCCTACTATGGCTGTCAGAATTGAACTCCAAACTCTGGTATTGGCAGATCCAGCATTTAGCTCATTACATTTGGTTCTTGACATGGGCAAGTCATGGGCTTGATATGATTTCATTACTGCATCATTCCTTGGAATCATAGAATGGCAGTGATAGAAGAGATCATCTAATCTCTTCAGAGATTATCTAATTTCAGAGATCATCTAATTGAAGAAACCTTTTTTTTGTTTCATGGACTCCACGAGTAGTGTAGTGAAGTCCATGAGCCACTTCTCAGAATATTTTTTTTAAATAATTGAAGGAAATGCTATATTTCAGTTGAAGGTTAGTGGAGGAAAAAAAAAAGATAAATTTTTTTCCCATTAAAGTTTGCTCATCCCCTGAAATCTATCCATGGACCCCAGGTTAAGAACTCTCGATCCAGTCCAACTACCCCCCTCATCTTACAGAGGAGGAAGTTGACTGTAGAGGAGTCAATCTCTGTTACCAGTAATTTTCCTTGTCAGAGCAAGGGTTCTTTGGAAGCTAGAAGATGCTTCAGCAAAAAGCTTAGGGTTGGGTGGTCTGGGATAGAATCTTGGCTCTAACACTTACTGGCTGTGTGGCTATAATCAAGTCATACAAACTCCGAACCTCAGTTTCCTCATCTGAAAAATAAGGATATCATACTTGCATGGCCTATCTTATGAAGTTGTTGTAAGAAAAGTGCCTTGTAATTCTAAAAAAAATCACTATGTTAATGTGATCATAATAATAATCTCATCCATCAGTCCATTAATCACTGTCATGTATTTCTTGAGGCTCTCATTTTGTTGGGCAGCATCGAGGATACAAAAGAAAAAGACGATACGGTCTCTTTTCTCAAAGAACTTACAGCCTACTTGGGGAAGAAAGAAAACAGTATAAATGGGGATTTCCTTATGTTCTAAATTGTGTGGCACAGATTATGAGCGCCAGAAGAGTCCAGAGAAGGTAAAGGGCTATGTCAGCTGGGCTAGCTGAATCTTCTTGGAGGTGGAAAGAAAAAAACAGGATCAGAGGATTTAGTGTCAGAGAAGACTTTGGAGATCATCTAAGTAGTCCAGCGCCTTAATTTTATAGATGTGGAAATAGAGGCCTAGAGAGCTGAAGTGGTTTGACCTGAGATATGTCAGGATTTGAACCTGGGTCCTCTGACTATTCTTCTCCTATTACCCTATGAAGTATGGGGTAGAGTGTGGCCAAGTAGGGATGGGTAGAATGTGGCCAAGTGGAGAGCAGCTCAGGTATCCTTCATGGCTTGGCCCAGGGATGATGCCTGGGTCAAAGGTAGATGCTATATGTAGTAGTCTTTCATACACAAATGGAGTCAGCTGCTTGTCTTGTATCTCTACTCATCCAATAATCACCAATTCCTTACCTGTCTCTTGTCACTGATGTTACCAAAAGGAATATTTTCAAATAAATTGTACCACATTTGTGCCTAACAAAGAGAGTTTGCTGGAGGGGATGGAGTAAATGGAAGAAAAATAAAGTGTGACTCCTCAGCTCACTGACCTTTCTAAGTTATTTGTGTGAGACACAGAGGAGGGTGGTAAAGAGCAAGAGGGAGGGAGAATGACGGCAAAGGCAAGTCAGGAATTATCAAATCAACACAAGCAGCTAATGAGCACTCAGGCGAGGCTGTGTCCAGCTCCTGGAGGATCCCTGAATGCCATTGAGTATTTGCAGCATCTCCCCCTGGGTTTGGAAGAAGGTAAGGATGATATTGAGCAGGCAGTGGGACAAGGAGGATGCCTGCAAATATCCTATTAGCATTTTAATAGTGCTGTGACATGTTTTGTCCGAGACAGATTCCATTTGCCAGATTGTTTTGAGGACCCTGACAATCAGATTTTGCAAGAGATTACCAAACTTGTTCAAGAGTAGAATCTGTAAGATTTCTGCCAGTGGATATGTACCTTGGGAGGGAATTAAATTACATACAACAAATATGTATTGAGTGCTTATTATGGACGTGTCATTATAGTTACAAAGATGAATGCAATCTCCGTCCTCAAGAAGCTTACACTTTGGGGGGGAGGGGTGGGAGGATGGTAAGACATGTTAAAGCAGCTAGGTTGCACAGTGGACAGAGTGGATAGACTCATCTTCCTGAGTTCAAATCTCACCTCAGACACTTAATAACTGTGTGACCCTGGGTAAGTCACTTAACCCCATTTGCTTTGGTTTCCTTATCTGCAAAATGAGCTCGAGAAGGAAATGGCAAACCACTCCGGTATCTTGGCCAAGAAAACCGCCAATGGAGTTGGACACAACTAAACAACAACAAAACAAGTATAATCAATCATTCAAACAGCATCCATGCCAGGCACTGTGCTAGGAACTGTGGAACAGACATAAGTGAAATAGTACCTGCCCTCGAGGACCTTACATTCTATAAAGGGAGAGACAACATGCATCTATAAAGAAGAGATGCAAAGTGAGCTAGGAATGGGGGCACTGGCAGCTGAAAGGGGGGGAAGGGAATTACAAAAAAGCTTCTTATAGAATGGGGAGTTTAAGTTGAACTTTGAAAGAAAGGAGGTATTCTAAGACTCAGGACTTGAAGGAGTAAGGAAGAATGCATATGCCATCAGGATAAATGGTAGGGTGTGATTACGAAGATCCAGACAAGATATCCAAAGAGATGGGAGGAGAGAGATCACTTCAAAGTAACTTATGCATAATTCAAGATGCTCAGGGAAAGGAGTTTTGTGGTAGAAGGAACAATAGCCCCTTCCTATCTTTTCAGTCTTCTTCCACATTACTCCCCACTCACATACTCCACAATACAGTGTCACTGGCTTCCTGGCTCTCTCTCACATTCCTTTTCTAGTCTAACAGCTTTCATCTCCATCCCCTTCTCTTCTATCATTTGGTTGCCACCCTGGGTCAGCTTTTCATTCTCTCTCGCTAAGGTTATTGCTTTTACCTCCTCATCGCTCTCTCTGCATCCAGTTTCTCCCCTATCCAATTGGTTCTCTAGGAGTTGCCAAATTGCTGTCGCTAAAGTACTGGTCTGCCCACGTCATTCTCCTGCTCAAAAGCCACTCCATCTCTTGACTCTGGGCATTTCACTGACTGTCCCCCATGCCTAGATTTTTTCCCTTTCTAATCTCTTTTTTCCTTTTCTAATTTCCATCTCTTGGATTCCTTGGCTTCCTTCAGGTCCCAGCTAAAACCTAATCTTCTACAAGAAGCCTTTCCCAATCTTCCTTCATTGTAGTGTCTTCTTCTTATTGATTACCTCCAATTTATCCTATCTATAGCTTGTACATAGTTATTTGCACGTTCTCTCCCTCTTTAGACTTTGAGCTCCTTGAGAGCAGGAATTTTTTTTAATTTTTTAAATTAAAAAAATTTTTTTTTGGCCTTTCTTTGCATCTCTAGCACTTGATACAGTGATTGGCACATAGTTGTCATTGTTATTCAGTCATTTCAGTTGGGTCCAATTCTTCATGACCCCATTTGGGGTTTTCTTGGCATAGATACTGGAGTAGTCTGCCATTTTCTTCTCCAGCTCATTTTACAAATGAGAAAACTGAGACAAAGAGGGTTAAGTGACTTGCCCAGAGTCACACAGCTAGTAAGTATCTGAGACTTGATTTGAACTCAGCCCTTCCTGACTCTAAGCCCAGCACTCTATCCACCATGCTACCTAGCTGCCAAAAATTTGCTTCATCTCTCTATCAGGGAATTGACCCCCAATCTTCCATGTGACCTACAAAAACCTATTCCTTTTTCTCCCCAGACCTGTGTCACTGTTTTTCATATTTAAATGTTTCCCCTTGGCAATACTCACCACTATATTAACAAGAAGTATGTGGTACATGGTAGGCACTTAATAAATGCTTGCTGACTTGACTTGAAAGTCCTAAGTTGAAGCCTTGGTTTACAGAATAAGAAACATAGAAATCTGCGTTCTAGAAAGGACTCTTGAGTTCATCTAGTCCAACATATACCTGAACATGAACATGAATCCTATCTAGGATTATTGCCAATCTATAGATATTCCAGCTTCTACCTGAAGACCTCCTGTGAAGCAGAACCTACCATTTCCAGAGGTAGCCCATTCTTTGAGTTATTTCACTTTACAGCTGAGGAGTCTTACATCCCAAACTAGTCCCTCTCCCCCATATCTAGTTAATTTCTAAGTCTTTTCCATTCCTATAGCTCCCACATTGTTTCCATACTCTTTCATCATACAGCTTCCACCTAGTGTAGGTCCTAATCCTTTCTTGTCCAGAATATTGCTCTAACCTCCTAATTGTTCGCTCTCCTGGTATCCAGTTTCTTCCTTCTCCAATCTGTTTTCCAGTCAGTTGCCAAATGGATTTTGCTAAAGTACAGAGAGGTTTGACCATGCCATTGTTCTGATCAAAAAACTCAGCAGGCTCCTCATTGACATTAGAATAAAATATAAGCTCCTCATTTAAACATTTAAAGCCCCTCCCTGCCTGACTTCAGCCTGTCTTTCCAGGCAGATTGCATAGCACTCCCTCTTGGGCACTCTGTGTTCTATCTGAAACTGGTCGACCTCTATTTCCCATATACACAAGTCTCTAGTCTCCTGGACCCCATTGCCTGGAATGCTCTTGCTCCTTATTTATAGCTCTTATTTATAGCTTCAAGGCTCAGCCCAAGTTCTACCTACTACCTACTACCAAAAAAAACCTCTCCTGATCCCACCCCACCCTCTGTTGGTGTCTGGTGCTCAGGCTGTTTCTCTCCAGTAGAATGTCATGGGATTGTAGATAAAAAGCTGAAAGGGACGTTTGAGGCCATCTGGCCCAACACCTCCTCATTTCAGGAAGGAGGCCCAGAGAGGCTGTGACTTACTGAGGTTGCAGAGATAGTAAGTGAGAGAGGAGAGATTTGAACCCAGATCCTCTAACTCTAAGCTCCTTGCTTTTTTTTTTTTAACCACATCATACTTTTTTAAGCTTCTTACATGTTTTTATATTTATATCTCCAGTTCCTGGCATGGTGCCCAGCCCAAGGTAGGTACTTAAGGCTTGTTAATTAATTGGGAAGTTTTTGCTTCTATTAAGCATAAATTTGCTTCTCTGACACTTCTACCCTTTGCTCCCACTCTTACCCTCTGGGGCCACACAAGACAATTCTAATGTTCCCTTTACATTAATTATTTGATAACTGTTCTCTTTTCCTCCCTAGGCCATGGGAAAGCCCCTTTGCTTCTCTGAAAGTCACAGGAGGATCATAGATTTAACGCTGAAAAGGACCTTAAAGGTCATTTAATCCAATCTTTTTTTTTTTTAACAGATGAGGAAACTGAGTGTCAGAGAGGTTAAATAATTTGCTTAAGATCACATAGGAAGTAAGTGGTGGAGCTGGTATTCAAACCTATGTCTTCTGAGGCCAAATCCTGCAACTTTCCCTTTGTACTATGCTGTGTCTCAGTTTCCTTGCTTTGAAACTGAAGTAGCCAAAGAGATCAAAATTCTGAGAAATTGAGAATTTGTGAAAGTAGTCTCCTCACCCTGACCCCTCTGACTACTCGGGAAAGTGATCTGCCATATTGCTGGTAGACTGAAACTAAACTAAGTATGAGCTCATGCCTATGGGGTGGTGAGATGTCCTTGCATGGCTATAGTTCCTGATTGCTCAGTCAGAAACAAAATGCATCAGACTAAAGGGAGGAAAGTCTCATGAGCATATCTGAGCAGGATATTAAGAACCAGAAGAGGCCTTTGGGGCCAACCCACCCATTCTATAGATGAGGAAAATTGAGCTTCAGAAAGGGAAGTGAATACACTCAAGGGCACACAGTTGGTGGGTGGCAGGGCCAATAATTGACCCTAGATCTTCTAACTCCAAATGTGAGACTCTTTCTATTACATCAACCCTTACTCTTCTGTGCTCTTCATTTTTAGTTAAGAAGCCCTTTCTTCTTATTATGACAAAAACTTCCTATGAAAAAAAAGCTGCTTATTTAAAATAGTGACCAAGAATGCAAGGTGAGATTTCATCTCCAGTGTTACCCGGCAGTCACTCGGGCCAAGGAAGCTTCATGTGTCTTTCACTATTGAGGAACAGTATGGCATTAGCTGAGGTGCACTAAGAACAGATTTTGCTGCTTCTCCTCCTATTGGAGCACCATTCTGTGGTTTTACTGCTTATAGCTGAACTTTCATTTACTCCAGAATAGATGTTGGGGCTGGGTAGGGCTGTTAACTATTGTTTAAGGAGATAGGGAAAGTGGGCAGGGAGCAGCAAAGCTCCTGGTTACCTGGAATCAGAACACCCAGGTCTGAACTATCTGTTCAAAGTCGCAGGACATGTCTTTGATGAATGTTTACTTGTACCCTGGCATCTGTGTGTGTTGGGGCCTTGCAGGGCAAAATCTGTTCTTTCAACTGGCCACATGGCTTATTCTTTGTAAAGTGATGTGTAAGGAGCTGGAATCAGGCCAGCAAGTGGGAAGCTTTCTTTCCTGGAGAAAGACATCTTTTGGGTATCAGGATTACAAGATCTGCTCCCTTGTCAACTTTCTTCACTGTGTCTCAAGATCAGGAACCTTTTTTTTTTTTTGAAGTATAGATTACTTTTCCTTAGGAAAATAAGGTTAAAGGAACCGAATCTAACTTTCCTTGGCTTCTTCAAGATCTCGATAGCTTCCTTGTCCAAGGCTCTCTGAGCCTCAGTTTCCTATTCTGTAAAATGGGAACAATAATACTTACAGTAGCTACAAGGTTGTGATGAAAGCTCTTTACAAAACCTAAAAGTTAAATAAATGTGAATTCCATCGAAAAATTCTAATAGCATGTGAAGAAGGCCCACAGTTGGGACATGCCCCTTCATTTCCCTCCTCTGTGTCCCTCAAACCTATTTTCTTGCTTGCTGCCTCCTTTTCTGGAGACTTTTCAACAGCCACTCCTCAGCTCACTTTGTCTCTCTTTCTCACCCTTGTTTTCCTATCCAAAACGGGGTTGGAGGCTCCCTCTGGCAGGTCTAGATAAGGAAGGGGATTTCAGCTGACATTTTGAAGCTGAATGAGCTGGTGGGAAGCCAGCACTTTGTTAATCAGGAATGAGGCACTCTGGTATTGTTAAAGGAGGCCTGTTCTTGGATTTGGGAGACCTGAATTCTTGTGTGAACTTGGATACCTACCATGTGACCTTGAGCTTTGTAACTCGGTTGCCTCACCTTTTCAATGAAAGAGGTTAAAATATGGTCATCTTGAACAAATCTTCTGCTTCTAATACCCTATAGTTATAAAACAGGAATTTTTAACCTGAGGTTGGTAAAACTGGTTTTTAAAATATACTTTGGTAACTGTCTTTCAATATAATTGGTTTCCTTTGTCATCCAATGTATTTTGTTTTATTCATTTAAAAGCATCATTCAGAGAAAAGGTCTATAGGTTGCACCAGATAGTTTGGGGGCTCCATGACCCCTCAAGGTTAAGAATCTATATTCTCCAGTGATATATTCTGAGGAAGAGCCCACTGGTAAGGGTCTATATTTGGATCTCTCATCCTTAACCAAACAACAGTAGAGTTTGGGAGACTTAAGGGTAGAGATGTGTGAGATGAAACCCCTAAGGGCAACATCCCAGCAAAAATAAACAAAACATATGACTGTAAAAAATGCAACTGAACAGGCAATATGAATGATAATATTTGACCTAATCATCCAGATTATTCACTAAATTCTTTGAAAGACTTGGCATTAGCAAAAATGGTTTATCAATGGGCAATAGGGTCCTGGCTTGTGGGTAGGTTGTGTGATGGCATCAGAGAAGCACGGAATTCAGAAAATTGAAAGTTTAAGGTATAAATTGGAGCTGATATTTAGTATCTGCTATTCTATCACTATATGCACATCTGTAAAAAAGACAGGGTGGCTGGTATATAATGAACTGCTGCTTTTAGAACTCCCATGTATAGCATGAATATACAAATACACCCATGTCTCTGAAACTACTGGATTTCCACCTTTGTTGGTAGTAAGACGGTGGCCATGACTGGGCAATCACTCTATTCTTTTTTCCTATCTTTAAAATGCATATTAGACTTGGAATATCTATTACATATCAGATATTTGAAGTTTAGGGGTATGATTCTTTTGGGATCACCATGCTTCTTGTGTGTGTATGTATTGCATTTACATGTATGTGTATAGATATATGCAGCTAAGTGGCTCAGTGGATAGAGTGCTGGGCCTAGAGTCAGGAAGACTCATTTTCCTGAGTTCAAATCCGGCCTCAGACACTTATTAGCTATGTGATCCTGGGCAGGTCACTTCACTCTGTTTGCCTCAGTTTCCTCATCTGTAAAATGAGCTAGAGAAGAAAATGGTAAATCACTCCAGTATCTTTGCCAAGAAAACCCCAAACAGGGTCATGAAGATTTAGACACAACTAAAAAACAATTCAACAACAACAAATATATATTTATATCTATCTATAGCTATATCTAGATATAGATATATGTATAGATATGTATCTATATCTATCTATATATATCCCCATCTCTTCATATATATTGCCAATATCTTATTTAGGCCTTCTGTACCTCTTACCCAGATTATTGCAATAGCCTGCTAACTGGTTTCCTTGTCTTGGGTCTCTCTCCATTCCAATCCATCTTCTGCTACCAAAGGTCATTTTTCTAAAGCATCAATCCAACCACGTCCAGCCCTGTCCCCCAGCAGCTCTGTAAGCTCTAGTGATTTCCTATTAGGTCTAGGATCAAGTGTAAACTTCTCTGTTTGGCATTTAAACCTCTTCAGCCCCTGTTCCAGGCTTCTCACACTTTATTCTCTCTATGTACATGTAATCATCCTGCTACATTTGCCTTCTTGTTCTTCTTTGAACAGGCCCCTCCATCTCCTATGTCTGAGCCCTTGTGTTGGCTGTCTCCCATCCTGACAATGCTATTGGTTTCCATGCCTTCTTTCAAGACACAGCTCAAATCCCACCTTCTAAAGGAGGCCTTTCTTAATCATATCAGTTGCTAGCACCTTCCCTTCTCAGATGACCCTCCATCACTATGCCCAAAGGGCAACCAAACTGTGCATATCCTTTGCTCCAGCAATACCACCACTAGGTCCCAAAGAGATCATAAAAAAGGGAAGAGGACCTATATGTACAAAAATATTTATAGCAGCTCTTTTCGTGGTGACAAAATATTGGAAATTGAGGGGTTGTCTATCGATTGGGGAATAGCTAAACAAATTGTGATATATGAATGTAGTGGAATATTATTGTGCAATAAGAAATGATGAACAGGCTGATTTCAAAAAACCTGGAAAGACTTGTACGAACTGATGCAAAGTGAAGTGAACGGAACCTGGAGAACATTGTACACTGTATTGGCAACATCCTGTGATGATCAACTATGAATGACTCAGCTCTTCTCAGCAACACAATGATCCAAGACAAATACAAACGACTCAGGAAGGAAAATGCTATCCACATCTAGATAAGGAACTGATGGATTCTGAATGCAGAATGAAGTATATTGTTTTTCATTTAATTCTTTTTGTGGTTTTTTCCTTTTGATCTGTTTCTTCTTTTGAAACTGTGACTAATATGGAAATATGTTTTACATGATAACACATGTATAATCTATATCAAATTACCTACCATTTTCAGAAGAGGGGAGGGGAAGAAGGAGGGAGAAAAACTTGCAACTCAAAATCTTGTGAAAATGAATGCTAAAAATTGTCTTGACATGTAATTGGGAAAAAAATACTATTAAAAAAAAAGATTCCCTTCCATCTACTCTATATTTATCTTGTATACACTACTGACTTAACACCAGCCATTCTCAAAGCATAGTTTGGGGACTCTCTTTTAAGGGTCCATGAGGTCAAAACTTTTCATATTAATACTAAGACATAATTATCCTTTTTCATTCACTTTTTCAGGAGTGAATAGTGTCTTCCAGAGGCTACTTTACCTGTGAATTAAAAATTTGGCTACAAACATGAAGACTGAGTGAACATCTTGTTTGTAGAATGATTGTGCTTTTGCCTTTAAAATGGACAAATCTACTGACATGGCTGGTATTGCTTGCATTTGTTTAGTATTGGCACCATCTAATCACGGAAGATCTTTGATATGACTGTTTGGCAACAAACCCAAGTGGTGCTGAAACGTTCAAAGTATTGAATAACTTTTTGTAATCTTATGGCTTATGTTGGAACAAGTGTGTTGACATTTGCACTGATGATATAAAAACAATTTGAGATTTACATGTGGAAAAATATCACACAATGCCACTTCTCATTCAATTTTTTTTGTTTTGAAAAATAGATAATTTGCATTAAAATATGCTATTCATGTTAACATGCAACAGGTTTATTGTGATTTTTAAATGAATTAATAAATGTTTTTAAAAGATCAATTTTAATTTTTAATGTGGTAAATATTGACATATAACCCATATTAAAAAAACTGTTTGGGGTTCTCAATAATTTTTAAGAATGTAAAGGGGTGCTGAAACAAAAAGAGTTTGAGAACTTTGAGTTTATGTGTTGTTTCCCCCATTAGAATGTGAACGTCTTGAGGGGAGGGACTGTTTTCACTTTTCTTTGTATCTCTAGCACTTAGTATAGTGCTGGGACAAAGGAAGAGCTCACTAAATGTTTGTAGACTCACTATACATGTACGGTGCATATAAACACACATGTATACATGTATATGTGTTCATACTCATATTTTAGTATCTATGTACATATATGTATCTATGTGTATATATGCATACACACACGCATACATATGCACACAGTACATACACATATAAATAAACATTTTGCTTGGTGCTCTAGGTGAGATGCTATATAGACAGTAACTTAACTATGTGGCATCAAACCCATGACTAGGGTGAAGCTTTACAATTGAGAGAGTATTGACAACACTGGGATCCCATCAACAAGTAGAAACAACTGAGCTTAGTGCCCTGACTACCTTTCCTGGTGGGAGGCTCCACCGTAGCACCCTTAAGGTAGCTAGCTCATGGTCCTTGTCTTACCTCCTCTCCATGGATCTTGTGTCCCAAGGCCTAAGGCTTCTTCTACTTCCTCCACTAACTGAATTTTTATTAAAAATAAATAGCACCTTTTGTGCTAGATAGAGTATTGTGCCTGGAGTTAGGAAGAGCTGAGTTCAAATCTGAATACAGATACTCACTAGCTGTGTGACCTTGGGCAAGTTACTTAACCTCTGTCTTAATTCATTGGAGGAGAAAATGGCAAACCACTCCAGTATCTTTGCCAAGAAAATTCCATGGACAATAAGGTCCACAGGGTCATGAAAAGTTGGACATGATTGAACAATAAAATTTGTGCTACTTGCGCCAGGCTTCATTTCTATCTTGCTGCCATGGACACCAGATATGCTAGTTACAGCTCTGAGTGGTGGAATTTATAAAATGTTACAGGAGAGAGGCCATGTTAGTGTTCGGAACCCTGAGTCAGAAGACTTGGGTTTGAAACTCTGCTTTGATGCCTGGTCTCTGTGTGACCTTAGGCCAACCACGGCACTCCTCTGGGCTATTTGAAAATGAGAAGGCTAGACTAGCTGCCCTAGGTTCCTTCCAGCTCTAATTCTGATTTTTAATTTGACATGTGGATAGATGGACAATCTATAGAGCTTCTCCATCAATGGGATATCCATCAGTTGGGGTGTTCAGGGAGGACTAGTACCTCTGGTGTGAGGTCTTACCAAGCCCTTTTCAAGGCTGCTCATCCACCTTTGGTGTCCACCTGGCACCCAAATCTTACCTGTGGCTCTGAGAAGGGACAGGCTAAACCAGGTTGAGGGTAACCAACAGGTCTCAAACCCGTTGGTGAGTTAGGGGGATGTCTACTCTAAGCATATGAAGACTTCTCCTAGCAGAATGGGCAGTTGAGAACAATTTGTTCCAATGGCCATGAAGGCAGCTGAAGTAGGCACTGTGGAGCACTTAGACCTTGGTCAGTCATCAGAGATGCCAAGGTCATCCACTATGTCCCGGGCCATTGCCAGTCATCCTGACTTTTGATTTGCCACTGAACTTTAATGACTCTGGAAGACAGAGTGAGACCAATGACATCATACAACTCGGCCTCACTTAAATTCAATTCACATGCAAGTCAAGACATTAATGATGTCATTAGTTCCCTTTGAAAACAAGGACAAACATCAACATATCCATATAGATACATAAATATACATGCATATATAGATACACAGTGCATATGCATACATGCATGCTGAGTGAGCTAAATACTTGTATATTCACACATGCATGTATATATCATATATATATAGACACATATACTACATATATCTCTCACAGACTATATAAATGCCAGTGAATGGGGCCCAATGTTGAATAGGAAGAGGGAGAGTTGGATTGCCTTCAAGAAGCTATAAAATTCCTTTAATGACCTCCAGCTTTTCCCAAAGACAAGAGTCTATATTTGTTTCTTTTAATTTTATTTTTTATTATGAACTTAAACATCAATAAATATGAATATTTTAATATAGAGAGAATTGAAGATCTGACTTCAAATCTAGCCTCAGATGTGAACTTACTGAGCAAATCACTTAACCTCTCTGTACCTCAATTTCCTCATCTATAAAATAGGGCTATTAATAATACCTACCTTACACAGTTGTTGAGAGGATTAAGTGAGTTCATATATTCAAAGCATTTTGTAAACCTTAAAACAATATATGAAATACTAACTATTCTTATATATAGTTTGCTTTTTAAAGTATCTATTAAATTTAACACATGAGTAATAAAACTGCCCTGCTTGCCTGTCTACCTTTTTTACCTTTCTTCTGCTTCTCTTTTGTGTATTTTTTAAAAAAAATTTAATTGGTAGTCTTTTCTTTCTTTCTTTTCTTCTTTTTTACATCATTACCAATTTCCTTTTCACCAACCTTACAAAAAAAAAATAACCCCTCCCTTATAGCCAACCAAAAAGAAAAAAAAAACCAGTTCATTCGTTAAGTCTGTAAATGGATCTCTCTTTCTCTGCCTCTTATGCATCATTTCTCTGCAAATAGGTGGAAAGCATGCTTCATCATCAAAGTGTTCTAAAGTCATGACCAGTCATTGTCTTATCAGAGGTCTAAAGTCTTTCAAAATGGTTTTCCTTTAATTATTCTGGTCATTGCACAAATCACTCTCCTATTTCTGCTCATTTCAGCCTATGTCAGTCTCTATAAGTCTTCCTAGATTTCTCCAAACCTGTGGCAGTTGTCATTTGTTTTTTACGGTGAGATAATATTCCATTACATTCATTTACCACAATTTGTTCAGCCATCCCCAGTTAATGAACTACAAATATTTTTGTACCACTGTGTCTTTTCTGTCTGTCTTTGGCCTCGTTGGGGCACAGACATAGTAATGGTCTTTGGATCAAAAGGTATTACAATTGAATGATTTTTTGCCCATCTGTAAAACATCAATATTCTATTAGTGTTTCTTGCTTCAGGTCATGGAACACTATACTCTCCAAGGTCTTAGTAATGAGTATCACATAGAGGGTGATGGAGAAGTGCATGATGGGTGTGAGAAAGCTACAACTTATCACAAATAGGGAACCTCAAAGAAGTGGAATAAAGGATGTCAATGTGGAAATGTGCAAATGAGAAAGAGAAGCTAATCACATGGTAAGAGTAAGGGACAACTACGTAATAGCCCAAGTACTCCATTGGTACCCTTTTGTTGTTCATTAAAAGCAAGGAAACCCCCCAGAGGTTAGCTCGACACTCAATGGCAAATTTAGGGGAAGACAGAAATAAGAGTCCACAAGAATGGAATATCTAAAATCAATGAAATCATAGCTCCATCAGAGTATTTGAGCTTTGAAGGAAGAACCAAGTCTTTATTAAATGCCTACTATGTGTCAGGTACACTTTACAAATATTATCTCATTTAATCCTCACAGCAACTCTGGGAGTTATTATTAGCTACATTTTACAGATAAGCAAACTGAGGTAGGGGTTAAGTGACTTGCCCAGGGTCACACAGCTAATGTTTGAGATCACATTTGAACCCAGATCTTCCTCATACCAGCCCAGTACTCTATCCGCTATGCCACCTAGCTGTCTCTAGGTTGAAACTTATTCCTTCATTCTGGGTCTTTCTCTTTTTGCTCACACACACACACACACACACACACACACAAACATGTATAGGCTTTTATAATAATTACATAATTATGTTATACAATTATAGTTACACATTATATAATTATACATACATATAATGTATAATTATATAATATATAATTAGATAATATGGTAATATGTTATATAACTGTTACAGAATTATAAAGCCTATACATATATGTGTGGATAGATAGATAGATAGATGTGTATATGTGTGTATGTTTATGTATTTGTATTAGGGCAACTAGGTGGCACAGTGGATTGAGTGTTGTGCCTGGAGTCTGGAAGACTCATTTTCCTGAGTTCAAATCTAGCCTCAGATGACTTCCTAAATGTGTGACTCTGGGCAACTCACTTCACCACATTTGCCTTACTTCCTCATCTGTGAAATGAGTTGGAGGAAGACATGGCAAGCCCCTACAGTACCTTAGCCAAGAAAACCCCCAATGGGGTCAAAACCAGTCAGACATGACTGAAAAATAACTGAACAACAATAACATATGTATAGGCTTTATTATAATAAACTTGCAAAGACTTCAATAAGGTCAGATATTCTAAAGTGAAATGTATTGATGATTTGATGCAATATAAACCTCAAAATAAGTAACATAAACCTCAATATAAACTTCCTCCCCTGATCACAGGAGTATCTTTTGATGTAATGATAACAATTAGATTTCATTTTGTATTATTGAGCATTCTAGGGGAAGTGCTCAATGTTTTGGTCCCAGCATCTCTGAGTTGTAAAGGACTACAGTGGTCATGATGTTCTATGAGCTCTCTGACAAATGATAGTTCAGCTTTTGTTCAGACATTAAACTAGGGGAAGTCAGTTATCCCCTGAGATAGCCCATGCCCCTTTTAGACATCTCTAATTATTATGAAGTTTTCCCTTTTAGTGAGCCTAATTCTGCGCCTACTCGGTATGGTAAGAATCACAGAGCTGCTATAGGAGAGATCGAGATAGTAATTGCTGGGGAAAATCCGAGATCAGAGATTTAGAGTTGGAAAGGAATGCAAAGGTCATATAGTGCAATCTCCTCATTTAGCAGATGTGAGGATTGAGGCCAGTAAAGGTGAAATAACTTGCGTAAGGTCAAACATAATAAATGGTAAAACTGGGACTTAAACTGAAGTCCCCTGACTCCAAATTCAGTCTTCTTTCCACTCTACCATATTGCCTCTCATAATTTTGGTTACAGAACTACAAAAGCTTGTCTAATGTGGTATGGTTGATAAATAGTGGCAGAACCATATTCAGTGGTCACAATGACCATACCAAAGAATAGTAGAAAGAATACTGGATTTAGAGTCAAAAGATCTGTGTTCAAATCCCAGTTCTGAAACTTAGTACTTATGTAACTTTGGAGAGGTCTTTTGGCTCTCTGAACCTCAGCTTCTTCATCTGTAAAATGAAAGAGCCAGATCAGAATCCTTATAACCCACTTCAATCAATGGGATCCTATAATGGGATTAAAGAGAGGGAAAGGGTTGAAAGGAGACCCTATATAATGCATCATCTATGTTTGTAACTTTGAGCAGGTTACAACCTCTCTTCTCTTATCTGTAAAATGAGGATAATAATACCTCAACTCCCTACCTCAAAGAGTCTGACTTAGGAAAATCACTTTGGTAGATAAATGGAGGATGGATCAGGGTGGGGAGAGACTTGAGGCAGGGAGATCAATTAGGAGGATATTACAATAATTCAAGCTAGATGTAAGGATGGCTTGAATTATGGAGGTAGTTGCAAGAGTTTGAAGAAAGAGATGGATGCTAGTCTTGTGAAGAAAGAAATTACAAGATTTGGTAATTAATTGGATATATGGTGTGAGTGGGAATGATAACTAATAGATGGCAATGAGGTTTGCAAATGTGGTTGACTAGGAGCGTGGCTGCCTCCACAGCTGGTTGGTTGGGTACTGTCCTTTATTCTCTAAAAGAACCAAAATGACATCACTATGTTAGAGTCAAGTTCCAGTATCTGACTGTGGCTGATCAGACCAATATGAACTTGGAATGCTCTGCCACAGGTTCGGCACAGATAGTCTGTGTGAACATTTAGGGTGGATTCTCTAAATTTGCACATCTCGTGTTTCTTTTGAGCTACTTCAATCCTGCTTTGCTCATAGAGCACAGCACCTTCTCTGATGAGGGCATGCCAAACTAGGTGGTCCAGTGCCAATGTCTTCCATGTCACACAATCAAATTGGGAAAGGAGTAGGTTTTGGGGGGGGTAGATTATGAGTTCTATTTTGGATATGTTGAGTTGGAGGTGCTTAGGAGACATCCAGTTCAAAATGTCCAAAAGGTGGCTGGCAAGGAGGCATTGGAGCTCAGGAGACAGACTCTGACTGGCTACAGAGGTCTGGGAATCAGCTGCACTTTTTTGTTGTCGTTTAATTATGTCCGACTCTTCCTGACCCCATTTGGGGTTTTCTTGGCAAAGATACTAGAGTGCTTTGCCATCATCTGCATGAAGATGATAATTAAAGCCACAGCAGCTGATGGGGTCTCCAAGTGAGAATGTATAGAGGAAGAAGAGAAGATATTCAAGGACAGGGTCTGGGGGATGTGACATAGAGGATGAACCGGCAAACCAGACTGAGAAGGAGCAGTCAGACAAGCATGAAGAGAACCAAGAGAATCAGTGTCATAAAAGCCCAGAGAGGAGGGACTAACCAGGAAGAAAGAGTAGTCAATAGTCTATAAAACCTTAATGTGCTATACAAAAGTTAAATACAAAGTGGAGTAGAGGAAATAACACTGAACTTAAAGTCAAAAGAAATCAGGGTTCAAATACTGTCATGGAAAAATCACTTTGCTTCCCCCAAAACTCAGTTTCCTCATCTGTAAAGTGGGGACAATAACACCTATCAAATGGGGTCATTTAGATATACCACTTTGAAAATGCTAAAGCACTAAATAAACAGCAGCTTTTCTTATTTAACTTACATCATGAAGTTGGTAAATCGCAAAATGCTTCTTTTAGAAAACCTGAAAATACAAAAATAAGGAGGCTATAGAAAAAGCCAAGGATGGTTAATTGAAATTATAGTAATTATGTGACTAACAAAAGAAACCCAGATAATTTATGCAAATTTCACTGTGTTGGCAAGTGACTTATGGCAGCAATGGGTGACTGAATTTTTCTATGAGGAACCTTTGGGATTGCTTAGGAAGTTGAATGGGAGGGATGGGACAGGGGGAGAATGCAGCAGTCTGCCAAATCGGACGGTGCAAACCAGGGAATTCTTCCTTGAATTCTCTCTCCCTGCCTTTGGACATGCCCAGGTTTCCTCGTTTTCAAAATAAAACAAGCCTTGCTTAATGTTTTTGCTTCCTTCAGTTACTGTATGTATTATTTCTTTCCATTCTTTCCCTGAGGAATTCCATACTTTCACTATTTGATCCCTCCTTAAGCCCTGGGAAACTGGGTTCTTAAAACAGATTTATTGAATGAACCTACTGACTTTTTGCCAAACCCTATTTTCAGACTTCCTTCTCTGTGACTTCCCTGCAGTATCTAACACTATGTGGCATATGAGGTGCAGTGGAAATAACAATGAATTTAGATTTAAAAGGCCTGGGTTGGAAGATTAGCTCTGTCACTACTTCAACCTTGAGCAAGTAGTTTAACGTCTCTGGGCTGTTTTTTTTTTTTTCCCCATTTGTGCTGGGTGATCCTTAAGAGCTCTAGCTCTAAATACTAGGACAACTCCCTTCTTCTCTAAACCCTTTCTTTCTTTAGCTTCTATTTCCCTAAATCATCCTGGTCTTCTATCCAATCCATTAATCACTCCTCAATCAGTTTCTCTTTTCCATTCTATCTCCTACCATCTCTTCTAGCTGATAGCTTCTACTGTCTAGCTCTCTAATCTTCAATCTCTCCCTAGCTCATTCCCAGCTGCCTACAAACATTCCCCAAGTTTTTTTTTTTTTTTAAAATAACCTTCATCTGACTCTAGCATCCCTTCAATCTATCTTCCTTTATCTCTTCTCTTCCACAACCAAATTCCTGGAGAGTAAGGGAAGGGGGATGGGAAGAACTGTCTTATTTTATTGCCATCATTTTCTCTCCTCTCATTCACTTCTCAACTCTTCTTAACTTACCTATTGAGTATAGCATTATTTCTCCATTTAAAAATTGTCCTATTTAATAAAAATGTATCATAAAATGCAAGTTTTGAAAAAAAAGTTATGAATCCTTCAACAAGCAGATTTAAAGTGGGCCAGATATTTATTGAAGTGATTAAAGGAAAACCTAAAGGTACTTAAAACAAATTAACTTTTATATAAACTTGAACTTCAAAATCTATGTTAGATAAATGGAGAAATATAGAGAAAGGGGGAAAAAGACCTCTCGATGTAGAAAAGGGATCAAAGGATTGCAAAGCCATTGGAATTGTGGACTCAAGTGGATGCATGTTCATGGTTTGATATCTTTTCCTGACTTCTATAAAACCAAATGGAGAAGAATGCATGATTTCCCTTTTGCACAAAAGATACAGAGAAGGCAGTGTAAATAAGGAGCTCTCTGCTGGTTAATTGGCATTGTTCAGAAGGCAATTGAGCATCAGCCTTCCTGAGAAATAGTTTACTGTCTAGTTGGCTCAACAGCAATGGACCACTTATGAAAGAGAAGTCATGAAAATCCCCTTTCCAAAGCTATTCTAAAGTCCCAGTGCATCTGTCCTAGGGTCAAGAGTATAGCATAGGTTTCCAATTTAGCTGTGGCAGGGAAAATTATGATTAGATTAAGTGAAGAGAAATTACAGGTGAAATTCAGTTAGGAAAGTACTATATTTTGGTGGTTCTTTAAATTTTGCTATTATTTCTATTTTTATTTAAAATACTTTTAAAAGTCAGTAATTAGTGTTTAGTCAATTATCCTTGTTACTCAGTAATAAGTTTTCTTTTTATAGTAACATAACTGAGTAGAATTGTTAGTTAGCCATAGCTGGAAGAAGCCCAGCTGATATGCTCATGCAGCCAAGAATCGCCATTTTCTTGGTGGTTTGTTGTTGTTTAGTTGTGTCTGACTCTTCCTAATCCCATTTTGGGGGTTTCTTGGCAAAGATACTGGAGTGGTTCGCCAATTCCTTCTCCAGCTCATTTTTACAGATGAGGAAACTGGGGCAAACAGGGTTAAGTGACTCATAAGCTAGTAAGTGTCTGGGGCCAGATTTGAACTCAAGAAGATGAGTCTTCTTGACTTCAGGCCTGGCACTTTATTCATTTCGCCTCCTAGCTGCTTACTTGGTGGTACCTAACTATGGCACAGTTAGTACCAGGAGGAAACAAACATCTTTACAATCTAAACTCATAAATTGACATCACTATAAAGTAACAGCACATGTCATATTGTTGATAACTTCACCATTCTCCCAGTCATCTGGGTTTGAATAATTGCATCATTTTGCTGACTGGCTTTAGGATCATAGATTATAGAATACAGAATGGAAATAGAACAAACAGACAAATCTGTCTTGTCCATGGTCTATTCCCTCCAATCCACTCTGCATCCTGCTACGAAGATAATCTTCCTAAAACTTCATTTTCTTCATGCCATTCTCTCGAACCTATACTACTAGTTCTTTAATTCCTCTGGGCAGCTAGGTGGCACGGTGGATAGAGCCTGATAGGGCCTGAAATCAGGAAAACATCCTCCTGAGTTCAAATTTGTCCTCAGACACTTTTTAGCTAGCTATGTGACCCTGGGCAAGTCATTTCAGCCAGTTTGCCTCAGTTTTCTCATCTGTAAAATGAGCTGAAGAAGGAAATGTCAAAGTGGCAGTATTTCTACCAAGAAAACCCAAATGGGGTTACAAAGAGTTGGAATGGCTGAAATGACTCAATAACAAGAAAAAAATGCCTCTAGCATAAAATCTAAACTCTTTAGGTTGGCAGTCAAGACCCTGCACAATCTAACTCTGCCCTACCTGTCTAACATTTCTTCTACTGCTCCTCAAAAGCCTCTGTTCCCACCAGATACAACTTGACCCTGCCTACAAATGTGCTGCCTTTGTTTCAGAGCCCTTGTTCATGCTATTTCTACAGCCATTTGCCCATCCAAAACCAATCCAACTTTTAGATCTCAGTTACAGCCTCTTTTCTTCTAGGAGGCCTGATGCTTCTAGTCCGGAAGGTTGTAGTCAACTCTTCTCTGCACTCTGTCTGCCCTGCTCACTTAACCTTACAGTCTTTTAGTTGCTATCTTTTCATATTTTCTTATTTCCTTCAACTAGATTGCAAGCAGCTGGAGGTAAGGGCGGCATCGATATTTCTCCTTTGTCTGCCTTGGACTTTTGCTAAGATACATAGAAAATATACAGAGTCCAGTGATGAAAGACTGAATTTTGTGATTCTCAAATCCCTAAAGTCTGACTTGGCAAGCAACGGAATCAAAGACTTAGGAATCATTGGGTCACATGTCTAGCAGTGGAAGGATCTGAGAAGTGATCCAGGCCAACCCATTCATATTTTCAGCTGATCTAAGACCCCGGGGGTTTTTGTGACTCCCCAACTTTGCATAGTAAATGGCAGAATCCAAATCTGAACCTATCTTCTGACTGTAAACCCAGTAACCTTCGTGCTACACTATATTAATAGTGGCATAAATGGTCAATTAAGTTTCCAAAAACCTTACTCTAGTAAGTACTTATGGACTCCAATAGCTAAATCAAAGAAAGGGGATATTGGTGTCCTAAGGGACAGCACCCATATGAACTACACCTGTCCATCTCCATACTCCTAATCTTGGCTTTCGTTATGGCTTTCTTCTGCTGCGTTCACCCCATACACCGATGGGGACTTGAGACGTATGTATTCCATTGCTTACAGTAGGAGATAAGGTGGGGGGAGAGGTCGGGAAGTATGACCTCCCCCGGTATAACTAAGGGAGGCGCGATGCTAAGGAATCCTTGCCACTCCCTATTTCTTCTGCCTCCTCTGTTCATTTCATTCTCGCGCTGGTAGGGGGGTGGGTGGGATAGGGGCTATCCTGCCCTTCAGAGGCCTACTATTCCTTGCTTATGGGGGGGGGGGCTGCTTTCCCTAACCATTGGCTCACCTCCCCAGCTCTTCTCCAGTTAGTTTCCGCCCCCTCCCTTCCTGGACCAAGCTTCTTCGTCCTTCACCCTCTTGTGTCCCTCAGCTCGGGCCTCCTTCACCTTCGCCCCTTGAGTTCCCGTCAGTCCCCTCCAACGTTCCCTATCCGGGAACAGGGGCGCAGGGTGCGCTCGGTGCGGGGGTGGGGGAAGGAGACTGCCTCACCATCCCCCATCCCAGCCTTGCCCTGGGAGTGAGTGTCTTGGCAGCCGCGAGCTCTCCCCGCGCGGGATCCCCAGTGTGCGGGCTCCGGGCTCCGGGCTCCGGGCTCCGGGCTCCGGGCTCCGGCCTCGCGCGCCCGGGCGCGCCCACATTTCCCTCTGCCGTCCGTCATGCCAGCCGGCTCCCCGGCTTGAGCCCGCGGGAGGGGGGAGAAGCAGCGAGCGGCCCGGCTCTCCGCCTCCGCCTCCTTCCTGAACCGTGCACGCCCACTGCGTGTGTGTGCGAGTGTGTGTGTGTGTGTCTGTTTGTGTGTGTGAGAGAGAGAGAGAGCCAGCGCACACACACATACACACACGCACGCGCGCGCTCGCGGGGCGGGGAAGCCTGCATCTGCTAGGAGAGCGGAGCGGCGTCGGTCACTCCCAGGACTTCGCTCCGTTCCCGGGCTCTCCTTGGGCTCCGGCTCCCGAGGGCGGCGCGCCCTGAGGCACGCAGGCGGCTCCCAGGCTTGCTCCCACCCACCGTCCCTCCTCCCCTCTGGGGACAGGATGAGGGGGCTCGTTCCGCTGACAGCTCGCCAGCGTTTCTGAAACCGGAGGACGGAGGGGAGAGCCGCACGCCCTTTCTCCTGCCGCCGGGACCGGAGCAGAGAAGGAGCCATGAAGCCCGCTCCGTGGAGGATCCTCCTCTCGCTGCTGCTGTGGCTTCTGCTGGAGGTAGGGGCTGGGGATTGGGGCTGCCCGATAACCTTCGCAGATGTGTCCTGGAAAAGCAAACAATAAGCCAGAACTGAGCGGTGGCATGGCAAGTTCGGGGACCGGCTGCCTGCTTCGCCGATCGTCTGGGACAACCCCACCCCGAGGACACCAGGGCGTTGGTTTGGAAACCGGGGCTCACCGGAGGCACCTATATCTAGATGCATGTATGCCAGCCACTCTATAGGCTAGCTTAGAGTCTCTGCTGATGCCTGACTCTTTCCCCGACTCCTCTCTCCTCCCCTGTAGCCATCCACCTCTTGGCTGGAAATTCTGCTTTATTTGGGTTTCTCCTCTCCTGTGCGGAGGAATCAGGAACCTTTTTGGAAAGGAAAAATCTGGCTGGAGCTAGCCTAGGAATGAGTATTTTGAGCTGGGAAGGTGAATAGAAAGAGAAAGGCCTTCTCTTACCTAGAGATTGTAGGGGGGAAAAACTACTATCCCTCCCAGAGACATCCCAGGGAACAATCTTGTGGATAAGGTTATTAGGAAGTCCTCTTCCTATTGAAACTGACGTGCCCTGAATTTCGTCTGGGCTCTGTGCGGTTAGTTCACCTTGGGCTCTAGTGGAACAGGTGTACATTTAGAGAATTTCAAGGAGATTCTGCTAACATATCTCCGTTGAAAGTAAGAGGGGGAACCCCCCCCCCCCCCACTAACCAACTCTGCGTACCTATTAAAAAGGAAAGCTGCCAGTTTGAGAATGTGGCCAGAAACCGGCACAGAAATAGAAAAAGGCTTGTTGCTCTGTGGAAATTGACTCACTTAAGTAGTGAACATATTGAGCCGCGTTCCTTTTCTTGGAACGGATTGAGGTTGTAAGCTTCCTAGCTAAATCTGATAAGGCCTGCGCACAGATTGAAGTTAGGGCTGGCTTGGAAGTTGGATCCCTGTTTGGACACCTGCCCATTTGTTGGAGTGTGTTCTCTAAAGTGGGCAGGAGCCAGAACTCGGTAGGGATGGAGTGTCTGAATTAGGACTGCTGAATTAACTTTGTTCTCAGCTTCAGTCATTTCAGATGAAGCCGTAGTTAACATCTAAACTCAAACGGAATGGGAAATGAGGGGCACCCTAACTCTTATTGTATTCTGTACTGTAAAGCATTTCAGGAAAATTGCAAAAACTTTTCTGCTTTTTGTGAGGGTCTGAGTTCATTCTGCAAAGGACTAGCTTTTTCCCTCCTTTCTCCCTTATAAAATAATATTTTTGTATTTTGAGAGTAAATCTTAGTTCTCATGAAAAGACTAGTCCATCTGGTTTAAACCAGGCAGGTTGCCATAAAAGTTTCTCCCACAGAGCTCTGACAGCATGCTCCTGCTTCTTTCTTATTAAAGACTTCCCTGTTTTGTTTTGGTTTTGGTAGAGAAAATGCCCTCCTGGCTTATTTTATTTTTAAATCACCGTGTGTGTGTGTGTGTGTGTGTGTGTGTGTGTGTGTGTGTGT
>NW_020954598.1:4312813-4319935 GCF_900497805.2 Vombatus ursinus
GGTTGTTTAAGATATAAAAACCTAGAAAGCTTATAGCTTCAGTGAACTCACAGGTGACTTTAACCAAGAAGAAAAGAGAGAGGCAATTGTTTAAATAAAACTTTATTGTATATATGCATTATGCATTCATGCACACTTCACATTTTAGGCCTTGGGTGAATTAATCCAGCATCATTTCTTCTTTGAGACCACCTACTAACTGCTTCCAAGTGAGTAGTCAGTTAAGCTAGTACCACAGCCTTTCTTATCAGGAAGACAGTACTTTTCTAAAGTATTTTTATTGGAGGCAAATATACCAGAGCCATCTCTGAAAAGCAAGAAAGAACTAGCTCTAGGGCAAAGCAGTGCAATGATAATACCCTCCAAATGAGAAAGGCTGGCAAACAAAGCCCAACATCTGGTTCTTTGGGAACTTCTGGAAGATTGACTAAATTTTTGGCCCTATCCTGGATAATGGTGGATTGTTGTGTTGACAGCTTGTAAATGATGATAATACAAACTCCTTAGCTTGGCATTTAAAACCCTTCACAATCTGGCTTCCATTTACCTTTACAGACTTATTTTGTATCACTCCCCTTCACGTATGCTGTGTTCCAGCCAAACTGCACAACTAATTTTTGCCTCCCATCTCCTGTCCCCATGCTTTTATACTGCCTGCCCTCCCTGTCTAGAATTCACCTACTCTTCATTCTTAGAATTTCTAGCTTCCTTTAAGGCTCTGCTCAAGTGCTGTGTCCTAATAGAAGTCTTTCCTAATTTCCCCCAGATGTAATTGCCTTTTTTTTTTCCTCAAGTGATCTCATAGATACTTATCTGCTCACATTTTGTATCCCTTAGTAGAATGTAAGGCCCTTGAGGGCAGGGACTTAAAAACAGTGTTAGATAACAGTTTTTATTCTAGAATCCCCTGTACCAAACTGAGTATTTTGCATATAGTAGGAGTTTAATTAGATCCTAGGTTTTATAATTGGCCGGGATTTTAGAGAACATGTAGTCCAACATCCTCATTTTACTTATGAGGAAACAGGCAAACAGAAATTGTGTGACTTGGCTAGGATCATACAGCTAGTAATTGTCCAAGGCCAGATTTAAACTCGAGTCTTCTTGACTCCAGGCAAATAATGTATATAAAGACTTTTTGGAATGCTTCTTGCTGGATTTTATTTAAGGTCTTATACATGAGGTTTTATATAAATATACACACACACATATACATATAAATTATATATACTATACAATGTACTATACATTATATATACATATACACACATATTTCATATGTGTTTATGTATGTGCAAATGTACACACACATATATACATATATCTTAAGTTGAGTATAATTTTCTCTTACGTGATTTTTAAAATTAGAAATCAATCACTTAAATCCAATGTACAAGTATAGTTACTCTTAATATGCTTGTTATAGGAAAAGGGCCCTGGTCATAAATCGGGGGTAAGAAATAAGAGAGGGGGGCAATACAATTGTTTGTCCTTGCCATGGTTGAAAGCAGCGAGTAGTAATGTAGAGTTCTGAGGAAGATTCTGTTCTCTTTCCATTAAGCCCAAGCCTAATGGGATCTCTAACCAAGGTTGGGTAATTGGGGATTAGACCCAAGGTTCTGAAATTTAGAGGAGCTTGTTGGTAGTACTTTCTATCCTTGACTATAGCACTTAGCAAGCATGATTAAAATAGAAATGAATGAATCAAAACACATTTTAAGTGCTTACTATGCCATGCTAATTAATAGGGATAAAGCTATCCAAATGACAACTTCATTCCCCCATTAGCTACCCCCTTCTCCGGTGAGTTTTTCCCTGGCATGATCCCAACTCATTTCCCCTTCCCATGACCTCCCTAGCATCAGACTTGTGGTATCCCAGAGTCTCCACCCCCTCAACTGAATTGAGGGTGTTTTGTGGGGTGTTACTTTCCTCTGGTACAAAAATTGCTAGTTACAGCTCTGGAGAAGGTCATTCACCAACAAGGCACAAGGACACCCAAGATTTGAAAACAAATCTGAAAGCACACACAGATACAAAATGTGTATCGTGTGGACCTGAAGCCAGTAGGCTTGGAGTGGTGCTCCTGCTCATGAAGAATGGAAACCACCAGCTCCTGGGAACCTCTCCCAGTTGGTTTGTCCTTTATAAAGGCTACAGCAGGTCATTGACGATAATATTACAACCTGAAGACTAACTATTATTACAGAAGTGAACCCCACCCCCATCCCTACCCCGTGAATTCTTAAGCTGCTTAGGAGTTTGGTAAGGGCTAAAAGTCAGCTTCCTTTGCTCCTGTCCCACTCCCTTCCTCCCTTTCCCCCTGGGCCTTGGCCACAACTCCTCCCATAAGTGGGTGGCCAATGGCCTCCTATATTTTAACTAACAGTGAAATCTAGATCTCTCTTCTAGATCTTGAAGCTTCAATAAAAATGACATCCTAGGGTAGGATGTATTTGTCTATCAGATAGCTAAGGGTATTCAGCCTAGATTGAATGTGCCTAATGTGGGCTTTTATCAGTGAGTAGAGTTTTGGGAGAAATTGTTATTAAGTCCCTACTGTATGCAAGGTATAATGTGCTGGGCTGTAGGAGAGATGTCCCCATGAAACTTATAATAATCTAGGAGGTGAACCAACACACACACACACACACACACACACACACACACACACAAATAGAATACAGGGGCCAAGAGAGATCTGAGGAGAAAAAGAATATTTCTGTCTGGGGGAGAACAGGAAAGGCTTTGTGGATAATAACCTTGTCAGTAAGTGGACAATGGATAGAGGGAATGTCTATGAAGACCTGAATTCAAATGTGGCCTGAGACACTAGCTGTATGACCCTGGGCAAGTCACTCAACCTCTGTTTGCCTCCATTTCCTCATCTGTAAAATGGGAGTAATAATGGTATCTGCCCCCTAGGATTGTTGTGAAGATCAAATAAGACAATAATTGTTAAAAAAAAAATACACTTAGCACAGTGCCTGGCACATAGTAGGTGATATGTGTGTGCATGTGTATGCTTATTTCCTTCCCCTTTCACATACTTGAGCAAAGTCTTGAAGTATGTGTGGAATTTCAATAGATACAGATTTAGAAGAAGTGTATTCCAGGCTTAGAGAATTTCTTTAAAAAATAAAACTCACAAAAAAGTTACATCTTTTGTTTTAATATCATAGTCACTTGTCAGATATCACTTTTTTTCCACCACTCTACCCCTCCAATTGAACCATTCCTTGTTAGAAAGATTTTTTTTTTTAGCAAAACCAAACATATAGAATAATCCTGTTTGATAGTGTCGACCGTATTTCACACTCATAGTTCCCCACCTTCCTGAGAGGATGGAGGTACACTCCTTCGACACCTATTATTTGGGACCAAGATGCTAATTATAGTAACTGGAGAGTTTATCTCCCTTTTAATGCTCTTTTCATGTACAATTTTGTAGTCACTGCAGAGCTCTTTCTGGCCTGGAGTTTGGGAGCTTCAACAACTATTTCCCTCACAAAGGTCATTTCGATGACACTTGAAAAAAAATACTTGTTAATAGTTTCTTTTTTTTTTTTAAGTATATTTGTGAAACCTGGCTTGTATGCACCGGCTTGCATTGTTGTTTCATCTATTGGACTGTGAGTTATTGTTTTTATTTTTATTTTTTTCACTTTCTTTGTATCCTTGGCTCTTAGCACAGTGCCTGGCACATTGCAGGTGCATAATAAAAGCTTGTTACTGACTTGTTAACACAAGGTAGAAATCTCTGCATGAGGCTGCTTTGCATATCCTGGAGCATTAGTAAAGCAAACACCCTGCTGAGCCAGGAGATCTGGGTTCTAGTTCCAACCCTGTCACTCATGCATTACCTGCACTTGGGCACTTCCTTACCTTCTGGGAGTTCCAGTTCCCTGAGCTGTAAAATGAAGGGGTTGGCTCTGAAATCCTTTCCAGCTCTGTGATTCTGTCACTTAAATCAAGAGCTCTCTTTAGGCTAGGAATGGTTTTTAAATATCAGGTTTGTTATGAACCCTTGAAGTCTGACAAGGGAGGAGGGAGAGGAATGGAATCTGACGATCAATACACATTTCCCTAAAGCCCGGAGTATTTGGGGACAGAGATGCTCCAAATTAGAAGTAAAGAAACTTCAAGAACTTTTTTTTCTCCCCTCTTCCCTCCCTGCCATTTCTCCAAATCCTCCCACCTCTTTTGCTAGATGTTTTACAGGGCACTGAAATCAGATTTATGCTGCAGATCCTGCCCGAGGGTCACAGTCTTCTGGTGTAATCCCATCCAACCCCCCCCTCACTCTCCTGTGCCCGTTTTAGAGTCTGAGCAACTTAGCTTGGACAAGGAGGAAACTTTTTAGTGGGGCTGTTCTCTTTTGAGAACCTTTATGGAAGTCTAGTTGGGGGAAGGGGTATCATGTCCTGTCAAGCAACAGGGAGCTGTGATCCCTATGGAAGCGTGAGGTCAGCTCTAAAGTAAATGAAAGGGATAGGAAGGAGAATAAGGGCCAGACCAGGAGCTGATTAACATGGCTCTGGCTTGCTCATAGCCTCTATGCTACCCAGCTCAAAAGTGGAGGTGGAGTGTAACCTATGGTATGTCAAAGGAGTGGATGGACTGGGGTAGTGTCAATATCTCCCAGCTTGAGATGCAGTATGACCCATCAATAATACCGGAGTCCAGAGGCCTGAGTTCAAACCCTGTCTCACACACTTAACTGGCTGTGTGATCCTAGGCAAATCCCATAATCTGTCAGAGCCTTAGTTTCCTCATCTCTAAAATGGGTATAATAATACTTGCACTTGATGCCCCGCTGGCTTGTTATGAGAAAAAGCACTTTGAAGACCTTAAGGACCTTATAATGAATTGTTATGATTTGCTCTTGGAATTTGGGATTTTAAACATGGAAGGGACAGTAGCAGTCATAAAGTCCTAGAATGTTCTCATTTTACACAGAGTACTGAGGCTCAGAGAAGGAGAAAGAATTTTCCAAAGATGTGCAAGGAGTTAGTGATGGAGTCAGAGATAGAACCTAGGTCTTCTGGCTCGCAGACCAGCTTTCTTCCCACCCTTAACATATTGCCAGAGTAGGGTAACCCTAAGTGGTTTCTGAGCATGCCTGTATCATGGGCCAGTTGCATCTCCAGTTTTGTTTATCTTTGAGCTGTAATAGGCTTGGATTAGGGCAGAGGTGCTGTCTCTAGGTCTGGTCTTTCATGTTAGTAACATGTACAATACGTTGCCTGTGCTTTTGTTTCTGGCTTGCATAATTTCATCATATACTTGAGATAGCTCGTGTAGGTATCTCTCATTAAGAGCCCTACTTTTCTCGTTTCCTTTGGAAGCTGTTTTTGCTTTGCGTTTTTTTTAAATACAGGAGTCAAGTGAAAGCAGATGGGGGAGAAGGGCAGCAGCCATGTTTCTCAGCCTTGCTCTGTGTGTTTATTTTGTGATGTCCTTGGTGAAAGGAGTCCTTGGTGAAGGACTTCCTCCACCAATACACATCAGCACTTTCTTAGAGTCTGAGAGTTTCTTGGAGTTCTTCTTAGACTTCCAGTGACTTGCCCAGGCTCATACAACTTTTGAGAAGCCTTCAGACTTTTATCTCAAAGTCCTAACCAGGGCTCCACTATTTGCCCTTATCTAACCTACTTCCTCATGTTACCCCAGCACAAAAAAAAAGAAGAGAAAACCAGACATCTCTGTCAATGCCACAAAGGTGATGAACACGTCTTCTCCTTCCTTAGTGATTTATTGATCTGTACTTGGTAGCATCCATTCATTCATTTAAAAAACACTTATTGCATGCACAGTTTGTGCAAAGTACTATGCTAGGTATTAAGAAGAGTACCAAAAAGTGTAAAATATGGTGGCCAAATTGAGAGATTACTGCCTAGTAAGAGAGAAAAAACAAGAACCTTAATGACAACAACTGATATTTATGTGATATTTTAGATTTTGATTTTCATATTTAACTTTGTGCCTCACATCAACTCTGTTGAATATAATTATGCTCATTTTTCAGATTAGGGAACCTGAGGCTCAGGGAGGTTAATTATAACTGGTAAGTATATTTAACCGGTGTTAAAACCCAGGTCTTTTTGACTCCCAAGTCCACCATACTATCTACTATGTCATTTTGCCAGTGTGACAAAAGAGGTACAAAGTATGTGTTTAGAGGAGAATAAAAATCACTTCTGAATGAGGTGATCAGAAAGTTTGAGCTTGGCATTTAAATTTGTCTTTGAAGGATCAGATATTGATAGAGATTGAGGTTGAGACTGGGCAAAGGGCATTCCAAGTAGAGGAAATGATGTGAGCAAAGTAGATGAGGATATCAGGGGAAGTTGGGGGATGCCAAGCAGGAAAGTTTGGCTGAGGTATAGAGTACTTGAAGAGGAATAGTAGAATATAATGTAGCAATATACATTGGGATCTAACTGTGAAGGACCTCAGGCATTTGGAATTGAATCTGTGGACCATTAGGAGCCATTGAAGGCTCTTGAGCAAGGGAGCTACATGATCAAAACTGTGCTTTAGAGAATAGCAAATAGTCACTTAATGACTGGTATGATGCCTTGATGCTGTATCCCAGAAGTCCCCACTAAATCTACTTACTCAAGGCCAGGTTCTGGGACCAATGCCAGGGTGAAATATAAGGATAAATGGATTGAAACTAAGGTAACTCATCATCTTTGGTCTTGCTTTTGGTCTTGTCTAACTTGGTGCTCTTTCTGCTCTAACTGAATTTCTTTGCAATCAAGTCCTACACTTGGACCCCAGTTCTCACAACTTAGGTCCCATCTTCCACGCTGGTCCCCTTATCGCTTCTCTAGTTACTTTCAAACTGGGGCCCTTTCTTACTTTCTCTCAAATCTGGGGACTGGCATCCTGCCCTTCAAGCCTAGTTTCCTAAGTTCATCCAGATGATAGCATCCCCGTTGTAATAGGCAAGAGAAGTGGTGGAAAAAACTTGAACTGATTAGGTAGAGACAACCGGAATAGTAAGAAAAGATTGGAGAGTCACTTCATAGATCTGATCTACAGGACAGGGCAAGTAATTAGAGAGAGAGAGAGAGAGAGAGAGAGAGAGAGAGAGAGAGAGAGAGAGAGAGAGAG
>NW_020954598.1:4319959-4333918 GCF_900497805.2 Vombatus ursinus
GAGGCAGCTACCATTTTCCTAGACAGCCAGGTTCAACACAGAAACAGAGAAGAGACCATTTGGGGATGAAAGATATGAAACTTGGTTTTAGACAGGTTGAGTTTGTTATATGAGCAGGATATATAGAAAAAAAAGATGTCTGATGGATAGACACCTGGAAACATGGAACAGCAAATTGGTCTCATTGGAGACTAAGAATTGGGAGTTAGTCACACTAGAATCCATAGTTTATCCTGTAAGAGTGGAATGGTTTGTGAGGAGGAAGAAGATAGAGGCTAGAAGAAGTATCTTGATTGAAGAAATATCTATGTTAAGGAAGCTAAAATGGAGGTAAAGGCAGTCAATCAAAGAGCTAAAGAGAGTGGTGGAAGTTGAATCCAATTTCCAAGGGATTGTAAGGCATGGAGACAGTGATTGAAATAAGGTACTGTTTTGAGAAGTTTGGTTCAGGTTGAGGGAGGGTTTTCATTTTGTTTTCTAAGACAGAGTAGTCAGGCAGACTTAGAGAGTTCAAATTTAGCCTCAGATACTTTATAGCTGTGTAACCCTGGGCAAGTCACTTAACTCTGTTTATCTCAGTTTCCTTATCTGTCAAATGAGCTGGAGAAGAAAATGGCAAACCACTCCAGTATCTTTGCCAAGAAAACCCCAAAAAGGGTCATGAAGAGTCAGACATGACTGAAACAACTGAACAACAACTCAACAACAAAGAAGTACTAGGCAGTGTGTTAGGTATCAGAAATACAGAGACAACCAGGAAGCAGTCCCTGTAAGCATAAAGGAAGAGAAGTTAGTGAAGAGTGAGAGAATGATGATACGAGGGAGAAGAATTAACTGACATTACAAGGTGGGGGTGGGAGGAGGGTGGTGCAGCAAACAGCACCAGTGGAAGCTTTAGTCTTGGAAAGACTTGGAAAGAG
Source organism: Vombatus ursinus (assembly GCF_900497805.2). Classification (NCBI taxonomy): domain Eukaryota; kingdom Metazoa; phylum Chordata; class Mammalia; order Diprotodontia; family Vombatidae; genus Vombatus; species Vombatus ursinus. Next base: position 4,320,880 of record NW_020954598.1, read on the forward strand.
TCAGAATATATCATTAAGTTTAGTCTTGGAAAGGAGGGAGCACATTTTCCTATCAGGGACTAGAGGGAGGGAGAAGATAAGTGACCGAGCAGATTCGCTATTAGGTGTTTTATCCCTCCTTTGTTTGCAGAGGTGAAGCTAGGGGCATGGGATATGACATCTCTTTTTTTTTTTCCTAGGCTGTGGGGTTAAGTGACTTGCCCAGGGTCACACAACTAGTAAGTGTTATGTGTCTGAGGCTGGATTTGAACTCAGGTCCTCCTGACTCCAGGGCCAGTGCTCAATCTACTGGAATATGACATCTCTTCACAGACATGGTTGATGACTTGCTTTTTTCCCCCTCTTTTTAAATTCTTTGTTACAAGAGATGACTCACAGGATAGGGGTGAGGGGGCAGGATATATTTGGAAATGAAGGTGATGTAAAAACAAAAGATGTCAATAAAATTTTTAAAAATTATGTGAAGAGGCAAGTTGACAGTTGGTATTATGTCATCCATGAGGGTAAGGATGCTCTTAGGGTTGGGAAATTTAAGAGAGTAAAAAAGGCCTGCTGTGATAGGAGTATGTGAGGGAAGACTAATAGGCCATCATTAAAAGGAGGCCAATAAAGAGATGATTTAAAAGGATTGCAGAATGACAGGGAATGTTAAGTTGGAGAAAGAAAGCATGAATAGTAGGGTCAGTCATCATGGGTCTGTGACTTTCTCCGATCTAGACTTGACCCTATGTTGGGTCCAATAGCACAGGGAAAGGTCAAAGAATGAAGTATTTTAAGATTCACGTGAGTGTGTTATTGAAATGGCCGAGTGTGGATGTGTTGAGAGGCAGAGGAAGCTGAAAAAGGAGGTGAATCGGCTGTGAAGAAAGCAAGGGGTCTGTGGGGCTGAGGATGAATTTTAGGTCATTAGTGTGGTAGATAGAACATAGAATTTAGAGTTAGACTTGGTTTTAAATCCTAGGCAGCTATGTGGTACAGTAGGTAGAGCCCTGAGTTAAAATCTTGCCTCAGACATTTATTATACCTGTGACCCTGGGCTGGTCATTGAATCTCTGCCTGCCTCAGTTTCCTTCTCTGTAATATGGGGATAATAATAGCACCTACCTTCCAGGGTTGTTGTGATAGTAAAATGAGATAAGGTATCCCCTTGCAAACCTTAAAGCTAGTTATCCTGATTGCCACTTTCCAATTGTTTGACTTTGGCTTTGAACCTCATTTTCCTCATCTTTAAAAATAATGAGGATGGTGGAGACCTCTAAGTTCCCTTGTAGTACTCGATCCTATGATTCTCTGGTTGAATAGGAGTGAGGGAGCTGGAGAATTGCAGGGTAAGGAGGTTAGGCTAAGGTGGGTAAATCTCTTCAATTAGACAAAACAAAATATTCTTTAAGAACAGATACAGAAACTAATCCAATTTTATTTTACAAACTGATTGTTAAGAATGACTCTCACAGTCCATTAACATCATTATCAAATTATCGCCCCAGGATTTTTAAGTCTGCCATTTCTAAACCTTGTTGATATAGGCAGTCTATTATTGGAAGCCAGTAAATGCAGAAATTTATAATGGCTGGTCAGGGGATAGCGAGAATTTATTTGAACTGCCTATTAAATGCTTTGAATTCCTAGAGCAAAGACATTATAACAATACCTGGTGTTTTTCATTAATAGCTTGCCACCCTGTGGGGAGGTGGGGCACAATTTATACCCTTCTGTATTTCTGAAGGAGATATTTCACAGCTCTGTAGCAAGCTTATGGAGCAGTAACTCTGTTGTAATGGAGGTCCTGAATGAAACTCAGAAAATAGCTTGCTGAACACCATGCAATTTCCAACTACTTGAAATAGAGTCAAATCTAATATATCATTAAGTTTAGGACTCAAGATGTCCAGGCCCTGGGAAGCTGTGCTTAAACTCAGAATGTCCAGCTCAGCCTAAGAAGGGTATAAATCCATGGTAAGTGGGGAGTGGAGTGGAGAAGGTGAACCTGGTCTAACTTAGGATAGAACCAGATCTACCCTTAAGAGGCAGAAAGGCACTCCCCATTTCTCTGGAAATATGACTTACACACTTGGGCAAGGTATCCTAAATCAACAGTCACCATCCCCCATATGTTCCCAGATACCCCCCCCCCCACATACATCATAGGTTTATAGTTTTAGAGCTGAAAAGGTCCTTAGCAATCATTTCGTCTAAACCTTTCATTTTACAGGTGAGGAAACTGAGACCTAGATGGGTTAAATTGACAAGGATGCACAGGTCATATCAGAATTAGGATCTGAACTCAGCTCTTTTGACTCTGAATTTAGCTATTTCCCATTTCTAGGAAATAAAACACACACACACACACACACACACACACACACACACACACACCCATGCACATACTCTAAACCATCCAAACCTGTCCTGATGAGAAGATTATGCTATCGTAATCTTGTCTTTTTCAAGAGTCAGTTTAACAGACATTTTAAAGAAAAATGTCTATTAGGTGCAAGGCACTATGGGAAGCTATAACAATAAATAAAACAGGAGATAAAGAAGGCAGGATGCTTTTCCTGAAGATGGTTGTAATCTAGCAGGGGAGATAAGATGTGTATACCAGCTATTTGTATCCCTCATGCATTCTTTTCATTCAACTTTTTCCTACAAAGTGCTATGTGAAGTCTTTAGAAGAAAAGATAATTTCCTACTAAAATGTGGATAGGACAGTTCTGTAAGAACACAATGTTCTTACAAACGTCTTTGTATCTCCAACACCTAGAATAATACGTGGCACATAGTAGGCATTTCACATAAAGTACTTGCTGCATGACTCTCAGGTCATACTACAAATACATCATATATACTACCTCAAATATTAGATCTCAAAGGCATTGTGGTGAACTGGGAAGAACAGTGGAGACAGAAGTCATTGTTGTGTAGTCATTCGGTCATGTCTGAGTCTTTGTGACCCCATTTGGGGTTTTCTTGGCAAAGATACTGGAGGGTTTTGCCATTTCCTTGTCCAGCTCATTTTGCAGATGAGGAAAATGAGGCAAACAGTATTAAGTGACTTGCCCAGGGTCACACAGCTAGTAAGTGTCTGATACTGGATTTGAACTCAGGTCTTCCTGACTCCAGTCCCAGGGCTTTATCCACTGTGCCACCTAGCTGCCTCTGAAGACAGAGGACTTGGGTTCAAATTTTAGCTTTCACTTACCCCCTGTGTGTAATTTTGAGTAAGTAACTTATGCTCCCTTGGTTGGCCTCAGTGTCCTTATGTGTAAAAATGAGCACATGGGACTAGAAGCTCTCTGGAGCATCTAAACTAGAAGATCCTTTCCAGCTTTAGATTTGGATGTCAGGACCTCAGACGCCATCTGGTCTAACCCATACTTGAGCAGTAATCACCCTTACTATATGCTCAACAAATAGAAGAGTCTGCTAAGATTCTTTTTAGAAATTGGGAGCTCGCTACTTTAAAATGAATTCTATTTCACTTTTGACAGTTCTAATCGTTAGGAAATTTTTTTCTCAGATTGGGCTCAAATTAGCTTCCTGGCACTTCCTAAAATGGATGCATTAAAATAAAAAATGAAATAGATCTTTAAGGATCTGAAAGAAAAGGTGTTCTTTCTAAATGCTTAATTTAGTACCAAGGAAACTAGTAGAGACTTTTGGGACAGCCTGTATATTAGAATATCCTAGAGACAAAATTTTAGGACAGACATTGCCTGAGTTTACTGCTGTTCTCGAGTAATCTGGAGAGGAGTTTTAAAGAGATATGCAGTCAGAAGTGTGGGGTCTTGAAATTGTATTATCTGGTGAAAAGACCATAGTTTGGGGCTTCAGGAAGCTGGCAGTCCTAGGAGCATAGAGTTGGAGGTAAAGGAGGCTTTGACATCATCTACCCCAAACCCTTCCTGTTACAGAGGAAACAGAGGGGGAGAAAGAGAAAGGGGGGGGGAGACAGAGAGAGACAGAGGGAGACAGAGACAGACAGACAGACACATACACACAGAGACAGGGACAGAGACAGAGAGAGAAGAGAGAGAGACAGAGAGAGACAGACAGAGAGAGAGAGACAGACAGACAGACAGACGCGAGCACACACACACACACAGAGATAGAGACAGAGACAGACAGAGACAGAGACAGAGAGAGGAGAGAGAGAAGAGGGGAGAGGGGAGGGAGAGAGACACAGAGACACACACACACACAGAGAAGAGACAGACAGAGAGACACAGAGAGAGAGTTGCAAGTTTGAATAATGTTTGGATAAAGTCATTTTGCCTCCCGTGGCCACACTATTTCCCCTGGGTAATAAAGACTAAACAAATGAAAAATACCAAGCTTTACCTGAAGGAATGCTCAGTGATCCAGTTATGTCTTTCAGGGGCTTATTGCCCATCTGTCTGCCACTTAGTTTCTGGAAATGGTAGGAAGGTAGCTCAGGGTCTTCCCCACAGTATAACTCCTTTTTCCCTCTTTATGAGTAGGTCAGTTTGCTTATTGTGACGTGCAGGCAGTGGCTATACACACCTTTCTCTTGCCAAGATAATTTCGTTCATCAGGACAGGACCAGAAAAGAAAGATGCATTTTCTTCCAGGAGGAAGGTATATATGGTCACTGCTTTCATGTCACAGCAAACAAGTAGACTTCTTCCTCTTCCAGATGGTGAATGGCTCAGTGCCACTGGGACTGAAGGTGATGAAGTGGCAACCAGCTCACCACCGGAGTCATCCAGCAGCTTCATTGCCAAGTGCCCTGCTACATAGTACTGAGCAGCACCATTAGGGAGGGGAAGGGAAAGGAATATACGTTCATGTAGTGCCTGCTATGTGCCAGGTACTGTACTAAGTACTTTTTACAAATATCTCATTTGATCCTCACAACAACCCTGTGAGAGAGGTTAAGTAACTTGTCCAGGGTCCTGAATCAGTAAGTGTCTGAGACTGGATTTGAACTCAGGACTTCCTAACTCCACACCCAGCCCTATATCCGCTGCCGAGATTATATGAGGAATAAAGGACTGATCTTTGTAGAATTTTTTTTTAAATTCAAATCACTGCTTGTAGCTATTGTGAAATTATTCAGTCCTTCTGAGGGATCTCTAGACCTATGCTGTTTTTTATGATGGTTGGTGTTTTTAATTTTTAATTTTCCTTTCTAGATTTAGTTTCTGGATGTGCCTTCTATGCCCACAAGTGCCCTGCACTGACCTATCTTGATGCCATTGCCTGCCACCCTACCTGAGCTGGGGTCTTCCCTGTACTGCCTTCAGCCTTTCCCCTGAACCATCTCCTTGTTCCTTACAGGCTCCAGGTGCCCAGCTGTTCCCTGACACACTGTTCTTTACTCCAACCCTCCTCCCCGGGACTTCCCTGGCTAACAGTGTCCCCGGGTCTGTCTTGCCCCTCCTCCCTGCCTGGGTCTTTTATAGCCCTCCCAGCCCTCAAAGATCCTCCAGCAATTCCACTTTCCTTGCTTGGGCTATCCCCACCTCTGGCTCACTAGCCCCACCCCTCCCCCAACTCCTCCAACCCCCTCTTCCCCTTTCCCACCTCAGGAATGTATCTCCCATATTTATAACATGGTTCCCATGGCACTGACTGCTCGCTGTCATTTTAAGTGATGTTTTCATTGAACCAATTAACCACATTAGGTGGGGTATGCCAGTAAAATGTTCTCCAGGAAGGGAATGTCTATATTTAAGGCAGCTGTATTTTCCCTTCATGACTTTCCTATTTCAGGGGGAACTACAAACATTTTGCAGATCGTTTTAAGGAGCTCCCTAGGAAACTGACCTCCTGATACCTTTAATTTCTCTGCCTTCCTGCTCTTGGCTTTACATCAGGTTTGCTGCCCACTCCTCACCCCTACGAAGCTGACAATATCCTTAGGAAGGTGAGGTGCTCTTCCACTGCTCAGGACCAATGTCTCACCCAGGAGGTCTAGAGTACTCCAGGTAGGTCACTTGTGACCTGAAGCAGCTGCCTCTCCTGGGGTATGATAAACCCTCAAAGGCCCTCAAAGGGGAGGAATCAGCTTTTCCATACTGGTTGGATGCTTATGAGAATGATCACTAGCATCTCCTGCCTGCTAGGCTCCTCACATTGAAGTGCAGCCCCTCTCATATTTCATCATCAGGGTTCAGAGAGTGTTCAGAAAGCACCCTTATCCTCATTGTGATGTGATGCTTTTCCACTTGGGGAATCCCATACACACCAGTGAGTTGAGTTTCTTGGAAAGGATCCCTGGGATAGAGGAAAATTCTGGTCTGGGACTGAGCAAACTGAGGGACAGCTGTAGCTCAGCCCCTTACTAATCACAGGGTAACATGGGGTGAATCACCAAAACACTGAGCCTCAGTTGCTTACTCTGCAAAATGAGGCTGATCATTCAATTCAATTCAACAAGCATTTATTGAGTGCCTCATATATGGCAGGCTCTTTAAAAGCCAGGTGATGCAAAAACAAGGAAAAAAGTGAAATAATTCCTGCCCTTAAAGAGCTTACAGTCTACTGCCAATAAATTACAGTGGCACAGTTAAGAAAATTCAAAGTATACCTGAGGTAAATACAAAGTAATTTCAAAGGTCAGGAGATTGTTGTTAGTCTTTCATTCTTGAAGAGGACCAATGATATCAGGAAGATGATGTCTTTTTTTTTTCTTTTTTTTGAGGCCATTGGGGTTATGTGAATTGCCCAGGGTCACACAGCTAATAAGTGTGAAATGTCTGGTCTGAGACCAGATTTGAAATCAGTTCCTCCTGACTCCAGGGTTGGTACTCTATTCACTGCACTTCCTAGCTGCCCCCGTGGAGGGTGATGTCTTGATTTGCAGGTGAATTGGATTTAAGTGAGGCAGAGCTGTGCAAAATCATCAGCCTCACTCTCTCCTCCCGAGTCATTGGAGTCCAGTGGCTAGATATAAGTCAAGATGAGCAGGGATGGCCCAAGGGTGGAGAGAAGCACTAATATCTGAGAATGAGGATCAGAGAAGGCTTTAAAATGAAATGAGCCTGGAATGGAGCTAGGGATTTCAAGACTTGAACAAGAATTCCCTCTGTACCAGGAGTTCTTAACCTGGGGTCTGTGAACTTGTTTGAAAAATTATTTTGATGTTATTGGTTTCCTTTGCAGGCCTTTGTGTTTTTAATTTAAGTGAATTTAAAAACATTACTCTAAGAATGGATCCTTAGGCTTCACCAGACTGCCAAAGGGATCCATGACAAAATAAAAGAACCCAAGGCCAACAAGTGATAATCCAACTTTTGTCTGAAGACCTCCAGGGAGGGAGAATCCATTCCCTTTTGGAGCAACCCTCTCCACTTCTGGGTATCTGTCATTGTTAAGAAGTTTTCCCCTCATATCAAGCCCAAATATGGTTCTTTGTAATTATATACCCATTCCTCTTAGTTTTGTGCCCTGGAATCAAATGGAAAAAGTCTATTCCCTCTTTCCCATGACTCTTCTTAAGTACTTAAAGACCATTAGCAAAGACCACTAGAATCCTTGAATAAATTGCTCCTTCACCCAGTCATCATATGATGTGGACCCAGAATCCAAGACTTTATTTTCCCAATTCCTCTCTGGACACTTTCCAGTTTGTCAACCAATCAATTAATCAACAAGCATTTATTAACCGCCTACCATGATGAGACACTGTGTTAGGTACTAGGAATACAAATGAAGAAGTGGGAAAGTTCCTTGTCCTCAAAGAACTGACATTCTTCTAGGACATGCTATAAAACCACGTCCTGTGTGGCTTGCCTTTCTTCATGCATTTGGAGCTTAGAAAGAGAAATGGCATCCACTGTGATTGATCATCAACAGAATGTGGTCACTAGAGTGAATAACCCTTCCTTGGTGAATTCAAATTATGACGTGGTATCTTTTGCTTAGGACAACACAAACGTATCACTGTGCCTACCTGGAATCAGTATTTGAGAGAATTGAAAGAATGAAATCAATCATTGCCGAGGCAGTGTCTTAGCTCATTGGTTGGTTGTTGTCCTTTGTTCTTGAGGAGGACCAAAATGACATCACTATGTTAGAGTCAAAGTGACTTGGCTCGTTGTTCAGGGGCTGGAGTCTAAGTCTGGTACCCAGTATTGAGCCAGATGTTTTCTGTCTAGAGCAAAGGACTGTCTCTTTCCTACTGCAGATGCTATGTCTTTCTTAAGGCAGTTGACATTAGCTTTCTTGGCTGACGTATTACTCTGTTGATTCAAATAAATCTTTGGATCTGCTAAAATCCCACATCTTTTTTTAAATGATAAAGAAGCTGAGAAGGTCATCTTGGCAAAGAAGTTAATTTGTGGGGATAAATTAGGGAGACTGAGAAAATGTCACATATTCCTTATAAGGTGTAGTCACATAAGATGGTTTATTATTGTCAGTCAACCCCAATGCATATGGAAATGGCCCAGCATGGCACCTTATATTTATTTGTAGATTTTTTTTATTAGTATTAGTTGGCTAATAAATAGTTTTTCTTAAAATCTGATTTGGAGAGTTATTTTAATAGTTTGAATTTCTTGGAGGAAATGTTTTCTAGACATGTCAAAAGATAGGGATGGGGGTGGACTTGTGATTTCACTGGCATAAGGAACTCCCTGATGAGGTACCACACACACACCCATTACTAGTGTAGGTCAACACTTTTTCAGTCTGGAGTCAAGAAGTCCTGAGTTCAAATCCAACCTTAGACACTTACTAGCTATGTGACCCTGGACAACTCACTTAATTTCTGCTTCAGTTTCCTCATCTCCAAAATGGGAATAATAAAAGCACCTTTCTCCCAGGATTGGTGTGAGGATAAAATGAGACATAATTGTAAAGTGCTTAGCACAGTGTCTGGTACAAAGTGACTGCTATATAAATGTTAGCTATTATTATTGCCATTATTCTTATAGTTAACAAGAGCAGTGGTGTCAAACTCAAATAGAAGCAGAGGCTATTAATAAGGATCCCTGTGGGTCATATATTGACTTAGTTTTAAAAAGTAACATTATCTATGTTTTATTGTATTTTCATTTTGTCAGATATTTCCAAATTGTATTTTAATCTGTTTCAAGTACCACTTGGGAGTTGTTGTTCAGTTGTATTTGACTCTTTGTGACCCCATTTTGGAGTTTTTTTTGGCAAAGATACTGGAATGGTTTGCCATTTCCTTCTCTAGTTCTTTTCACAGATGAAGAAACTGAGGGCAAACTGGGTTAAGTGACTTGCCTGGGATCACACTACTAAGTGTCCAAGGCCATATTTGAACTCAGGAAGATGAGTCTTCCTGAATCTAAGCCCAGTGCTTTACCCGCTGTTCCACCTAGCTGCCTACTTGAGAGTGTTGAAGGTAAATGTAGCCTGTGGATCATGAGTATTTGACACCTCTGACCTACAATAATTAGAGGTCAAGTGATTTGTTCAGTAAATATCAATGTTAAGACTTGAACCCAGGTTTTCCTAGCTAGTTCTCTCTGTCCACTACCAAGTTCCAAGTGATGCATACATTTGTGATACTTTCCAGGTGAATAAACTGAGGCACACATTGATCATGGCCTTCCGAGGAAGATTTGTCTCCAGTTCTGGACAGAAAGGTGTTTTTTGGAGTCTGAATTCCTGTTTGATCTTATGTCATAAAATTGAGGCAGTGTAGGCTAATGGAAAGAGGTCTGTATGTGGGGTCAGAACTGAGTTCAAATGCTGGCTCTAGTACATGACATCTCTCAGAATCTCAATTTTCTTCTGGGTAAATAGGGCTCATAATAATTATACTATCCACTAACAGGGCTGTAGAGAAAAGTGTTTTGTAAACTTAAAAAAAAAGAACTATAAAAATGTAAGTTGTTACTCATATAAAATAAAGAAATATAGCCCTTGTCTCATATACACGTGAAAGTAAACTGCAGAAATCAAATGACAGTTAAAATGCTCCCTGGGAAAGAGTTCTTTGAAATGGATTTACGTGCCCATCAATGCTTTCTTTGTAAATAAAATTTTATTGACATCTTTCTTTTTTGCCATCACTAGAATTTCTCCTGGTGCTCCTCCTGCCTTTGCCTCCCAGAAGGCCATCCCATATAACAAATTATATTTTAAAGAAAAGCCAAGCCAGGTTAAGAAGCATTTTATTAAGCTCCTACTATGTGCCAGGCACTGTGATAAGCATTGAGTATCCAGAAAAAGGCAAAAAAAAATTCCCACCCCAAACACCCCACCCCCCAAAAAACCCCAACAGTCCCCACTCTGGGAATTCATAGTGGAATGGGGGAGAGGAAGAGGGGACACGCATGTTAAAAATTATGTACAGACTAGGTATATGCAGGATAAACTGGAGTTAATCTCAGAGGGAAGGTACAAGGATTAGGGAGATCTAGGCTTCTTTGTAAAAGATAGGATTTTAACTGAGACTTGAAGGAAGCCAGACTAATCCAGGAGGCAGAGATGAGGAGGAGAGAGTTCCAGGCATGAGAAGCAGTCAGTGAAAATGCCTGGAGTTGAGAGATAGGGAGTGTTGGGTGGGAGCCACAAGGAGGAGGCCAGTGTCATGGGAGTATGTTGTACTTGGGAGGGAGTAAGGTGTAAGGAAACTGCAAAGATTAGAAGGGGCTGAGTTTATGAATGCCAAGCAGATTTTAATTTTATCCTGAAGTTGATATGGATCCACTGGAGTTGATTGAATGGGGTGGTAACATGGTCAGATCTACAGTCTAGGAAAATTAATTTGATAGCTGAGTGGAAGATGGACTGGAGTGGGGAGAAACAACAACAATAATGATAATAATAATAATGAAAGCTAGTACTTAGGTAGCACTGTGAACCAGGAACTATGTTGAGCACTTTATAATTTTATATCATTTGATCCTCAAAACAACCCTGGGAGGTAGGTGCTATCATTATACCCATTTTACAGATTAAGAAATGAAGGCCAACAGAGATTAAGTGACTTGCCCAAGATTATATTTGTCTAAGGCCAAATTTGAACTCACATCTTCCTGATCTAGATCCAGAACTCTATCCGCTGCTCTACCTTGAGGCAAGGACACCAACCAGCAGATAAGTGCAACAGCCCAGAATAGTGGAAGAGAGAAATGACAGGATTTGGCAACTGATTGGGTATGAAGGATGAGAGAGAGTGAGGAGTTGAGGCTGACACCTCCGTTGTGAGCCTGGGTGACTGGGACCCTTTGCAGTATTACAGAAATTCAGAAGAGGGGAAGGTTTGGGGAAGAAGATAGAAGTTCAGTTTTGGATTTGCTTTTAAGATGCCTATGAAACACCAATTTTGATATGTTCAAAAGGTAGAAAGAAATGTGAGACTGGAGGTTAAGCAGAGAGGTGAGGGCTGGACGGATATCTAGAAATCAACTGTATAGAGATAATAGTTAAGTCCATGGAAGCTGATGAGATCACTAAGCTAAATAGTATAGAGGGACAAGAAAAGTGGCCTTGGGAAATATTATCAGTTGGTGGGCAGAGCCTGGATGAAGATCTTGCAAAGGAGACCTGATAGGAGTGGTCAGATAGATAAAAAAGAAAAACAGGAGAGAATAATGTCAGGAAAACCTAAAAAGAAAGAGTTTTGGGGCAGCTAGGTAGTGCAGTGGATAGAGCACTGGCCCTGGAGTCAGGAGGACTTGAGTTCAAATCTGGCTTCAGACACATAACACCTATTGGCTGTGTGACTCTGGGCAAGTCACTTAACCCCATTGCCAACCCCACCCCCCTCCAAAAAAAAGAGTATTAAGGAGAAGAGGAAAAGTGTCAAAGGCTGCAAAGACATCGAGAAGGATGAGGACTGAGGAAAAAGCCAATAGATTTGGTAATTAAAAGGTAATTAAAAGGTCATTTTGTGACTTTGGAGAGAGCAGTCTTTGAATTGTGAGATCTGAAGTCAGACTGTAGAGTTAAGATGAGAATGAGAAATAAGGCAGTGGAAGCACTGATTGTTGATGGCCTTCTCAAGGAATTTAACCGCAAAAGGAAAGAGAGATATAGGAAAATAGCTAGCAGGGATGGATGGATCATGTGTGTGTTTTTTTGAGGGTGGAATTTCCCTGTTACTATAAAGCGTCTCTGTCACTCAGGTTTACAACCTAGGTTTCATGACATGTTTGCAGGCAGTAGGGAAGCAGCTAGTGGACAGCAAGAGATTGAAGGTTAATGAGAGAGTAGGAATGATTGGGGGACAGTCTACTACAGAAAATGAGATGGAAGGGAATTACTTATGCATGTGGATGGTTAGGTCTGGAAAGGAAAAGGCCTCCATGTGAGCCAGGGATGAAGAAGAAAGAAAAGAAAAAGAGGAAGAAGAGGGGAAAAAAATCAACAAAACAGTAATCTGTAGAAAAATCCTGGGTGGAGCCGAGATGGCGGAGAGAAAGCAGTGACTTGCTTCAGCTTTCCCTCAAATCCCTCCAAATACATATAAAAAATGGCTCTAAATAAATTCTAAAGCAGCAGAACCCACAAAAAGACAGAATGAAATAAATTTCCAGCCCAAGACAACCTGGACAACCTGGAAAGGTGTATCGTGCAGGGCTGGGAGAGGAGCGCAGTTTGGCATGGGTGCGCAGGCCGCAGTGACCCTGGAGCAGGCCTCAGAGGACTGAATCTGGGGCAGCTGTGGCAGTTTCCAGACTTCTCAACCCACGAACGCCAAAGACATCTTAGAAGGTCAGTGGGAAAAGTCTGTGACTGCGGTGAGAGAAGAAGCTAAGTCTCAGCCACCCCGAGGGCAGCGGCTGCCTTCTGAGCTTCCAGCCCACAGACTGAGGGGGAATCAAGTGGCAGATCAGAGGGGGATTGCAAGGATCTCCTTGCCAGTGCTGAGGCAGGAATCTCTTGCTCTGCCCGTGCTTGGATCTGGGTCACAGTTCTGAGGGGCGGTCCTGGGGCCAGGAGGAGCGCTGGCGTGGTGGAGCTTGTTGTGGTGGTGGAGAGGAAACACGTTGCCCCTTATCATAGCACCTTGAAAGAACTGAAAATTTTCAGGTCCGTAGAAGTATCTCTGAAAACAGCTGTACAAACCCCCGAAGCTTGGGACAGTACA
>NW_020954598.1:4333928-4364231 GCF_900497805.2 Vombatus ursinus
GAGAAGGAGAAAGGGAAAGGTAGAACAGGGTAAATTATCTCACAAAAATACAGAAAAGAAAAGGCTCTTACAGTGTAGGGGAAATGGGGAAAGGGGAAAGGGAACGAGTGAATCTTATTCTCATAGGATCTGACTTAAGGAGGGAATAACATACACACTCAATTGGGTATGGAAATCTGTCTTACCCTACAGGAAAATAGGAGGGGAAGGGGACAAGAGAGTAGGGGGATGATAGAGAAGAGGGCAGATTGGGAAAGGGGGTAATCAGAAGAAAATACTTCTGAAGAAGGACAGGGTCAAAAGAAAGAATAGAATAAATGGGGGGGCAGGATAGGATTAAGGGAAATAGAGTTAGTTTTTCACAGCATGTCTACTATGGAAGTGTTTTGCATAACTGCACATGTATAGCCTATATTGAGTTGCTTGCCTTTTCAATGAGGGTGGGTGGGGAGGGAGGAAGGGAGAAAATTTGGAACTCAAAGTTTTAAAAACACATGTTTGAAAAAAATGTTTTCACATGCAACTGGGAAATAAGAAATACAGGAAATGGGGTACAGAGATCTATCCTGCCCTACAGGAAAATAAAAGGGGAAGGTGGGGAGAGATAGCTGGGAAAGCAGACTAGGGGAAGGGGTATTCAGAATGCATGCCATCTTGGGGTGGGGGGAGGGGCGAGATGGGGTGAAAATTTGGAACTCAAAATTTTGTGGAGGTAAATGCTGAAAACTTAAAAAAAAAAAAAAGAAAAATTCTGAAAATATATGCAATATATTATCCCTCCTACCCTTGCAAAGAAGTGGGAGTGGGGTGTCTTCTGATGTCTCTTCTTGGGGGGGCATGCTCAATCTTCATAATTTTGTAATATTCACTTTCTTTTTTAGGCAATTGGGGTTAATTGACTTGCCCAGAGTCACACAGCTAGTAAGTCTCAAGTGTTTGGTCTGAGGCCGGATTTGAACTCACAATTTCAAATTTCTTTACAAAATAGTTGTACTGATTCACAGATCCATCAACGATGCACAACTGTTCCTTCCCACAATCCCTCTAACACTGACTATTCTCATCTTTTGTGATCTTTGTCAATTCCCCGGATTTGAGGCAAAACCTAGGGATTATATTGATTTATATTTCTCTTATTATTATTGATTTGGAGCAGTGGTATCCAACTCTTGTGGTTGCCTATTGATTTAGAAAACCACAAATTAACATTATATAGGTTGTATTTTTATTTATTTTGTTAAATAGTTCTCAATTACATTTTAATCTGTTTTGGGCCAGGCTGTTTGCTCTGCTTTGTAGGGAAACAAGTCTGGACACCTGATTTGGGGCATACTTGCATGTGGTTATTAATAATTTGTAATTCTTCTTTTAAGAACTATTTATTTATATCCCTTGAGCATCCCTTGAGCCACTTACCTGTGGCTTTTGGTCATCTCCACATTTATAGCTTTTAGTTGTCTATGTTGGATACATAATCTTCATCTGAGAAATTTGATAGCAATTTGATAAAAAGATTTTTCCCCCATTGAATATTTTCCTTCTTATCCTAGGTGCACTAATTTTGTTTATGCAGAAGCTTTTCAATTTCATGTAATCAATGCTGTCTATTTTATATTTTGTAATTGCCTTTATCCCTTATTTGGTTAAAAATGCTTCTGCTGACAGTGGTAAATGGTATATGATCTACTTGTGTTTTCATTTTTTTAAATACTATGATCTTTAATATTATGGTTACTTGTTTATTTTGAATTTATTGTAAAATATGGTTTAAGATATTAGTCTAAGCCTAAATTCTGCCAGACTGATTTCTAATTTTCCCAAGAGTTTTTGTTTGTTTGTTTGTTTTTTATAAAATAGAGAATTCTTTCTGAGGCAATCTATGTTTTCTGCTTTATTGAACATCTGGTTACAATGTTTCTGATTCACTCTTAATTGCTCTGTCTGATTGATTTACTTCTTTGTGGTATAACCAGTACCAAGCAGTTTTGGGGACTGCTACTTTATAATATAGTTTGAGGTCCAGAAATGCTATCATCGCCTCTCCATCCCTTCCTTTGTTCATTATTTCCCTGGATATTCTGGATCTTATTTCTCCAAATGTACTTTGTTATTATTTAATTGACTTCTGTATGGTATCACTTTGATAGTTTGATTGAAATAGCATTAAAATTGCAAATTAACTTTCACAGTATTGTCATTTTTATTATTTTAGCACAGCCTAGCCAGGAATACTGAAGTCCTCCAGCTCTTTAGGTTGGTCTTTAGGGTTGTCTTTATTTCTTTAAAGAGCACTTTGTAACTGAATCTACATAAGTATTTTGTGAGCTTTGGTAGATTAAATTAAATTAAAATACTAAGTATTTTATGAATTTTGTAGTTATCTGGAGTGATATTTCCTTTTTTATTACTGCCTTCTGGATTTTGTTATTTATATAGAAATGCTGTTGATTTTTTGTGGGTTTATTTTGTAGCCCACAACCTGAGTTTTGTCCAAATGTTTGCTGACAGGTTGCTCTTTTTGGGATAGGATAGGGAACCTAAGGACTGGTATTTTCATCTATGAGCAAATACAAAATGTTCTGTTTGATATTCAAAATCCGTCATAACCTAGCCCCTCTCCTACGTTTCTGATCTTCTTACACACCTTACTCCCCAACACGTACTGTTTGATCCAGCCACACTGGCCTTGGGGCTGTTTCACCAACAAGACCCTCCAACTCTCAGCTCTGGGTTTTCTGTGTTGGAACCATTGGAGTTTATAAGTGGAGGGTGGGGAGTTTGAAATAATCAGATCTGTGTTTTAGGAAAATCATTTTAGTGGTAAGTGGAGGATGGTTTGGAGTGGTGACAAACTTGAGGCAGGCCGACCCACCAGCAGGCTATTGCAATAGTCCAGGTGTGAAGTAGTGAGTGCTTGTACCAGAGTGGTGGGAGTGTCAGCATAGAGGGGACATATTGGAGAGATGACATTGATAGACCTTGGTGACAGCTTAGATGTTGGGGGAGTGGTGAGAGGTGGTGAGGAGTATAGGATAACTCCTTAGCTTGAGAGCTTGAGGGACTGCTAGGAGGACAGTGTTGTTCTATTCAGTAACAAGGAAGGTAGGAGGGACAGAGGGTAGGGGAAAAGATAATGAATTTTGTTTTGCACATACTGAGTTTAGGATGTCTACTGGATATTCAGTTTGAGATGTCTGAAAGACAGTTGGAGAAGCAAAACTGGAGTCAGCAGAGAGACTAGGGCAGCCCTTATATAATAAAGTAAAACAGTTCAGTAAAATAATGCAATGATCTCATCTGAAAGGGCATGCTGCATTCTACAGCTTGTAGCACTCTCCCTCCCTCTTTGTTAAAAAAAAAATCTGTTTTCCCTCCCTCCCACCTCCTACCCCACTAAAAAAAAAAGTAAAATGAATTTCTTGTAACAAATAGATATAGGATTTCTAGTACAGAATTAATTATTAATTTCTATACTTTATGATAGTCAGATATAATCAGAAATATTTGCATTTTAAAAGAATATGTTTTGAAAAGGGATAACAGTAAAGTGTATATATTCAAGGTCCTCTTATGATCTCTTCTCTATATATTTACATACAGAGTTTTATTGTTGTATGGATACATGTGTACGTGTACACACACAGATGTCTGTTTAATTATTCTAAATAGTTTTCTAGGTTTTTACTTTGCATTATTTGAATTTTTGTACATATATTTTTATTCCTTGCTGTTGTTGTTATTTTGAGAGATAGTGTGGGAATAACGGATGGAAGGTTGACCCTAGAATCAGGCAGACCTGGGTTCAAGTCTTGCCCTGACACATACTGGCTATGTGAGCATGAACAGGGCGTTAGCCTCTCCAGGCATTAGACCAAGATTTTAAGTGCAGTTGAGATGCAAATCTGTTTTGGTGAAAGGAATTTTGACAGTGGGAGTTCTCTTCCATGAGGAAATCTTGGACCTAGGCCCGTTTCAATGGCACAATAGTATAGCTTTACATAGATATAAAACCACTTGTTTGTACCTTTCCCAACCGTTGGTCATGTCAGTTGTTTCCACTGTTATGCAATTTCCTATAGATCACCAGTGCTTTGAATGTTAAGCATCTCTAAGTATTTTTGTATGGCAAGATTTCTTTCTTTTCCTTTAAAAATTTCATCCTTAAAGTATAGCCAACTAGTAGGATCACTGTGTCAAAGGGTGTGATCTGTTTGGTAACTTATATTCTTTATTGTCACATTGTTCTCCCAAAAGATGGAATTGATTTCACGATTCTATAGCTCCTGTTTCTTACTAGCCCAGTAAACATTGATTTTGTCAGTAAGAATTTTTCAAAAACAATTTTATTGGTGCAAGATGGTACTTCTAGAATTGTTTTATTTTGCATTTCCTCATGATTGGAGAATTTGAACAGTTTTTCAAGCAGTTTGTTCATGGCTTGTGTTTTTTCTTGTGTGAATTGCCTGTTCATATCCTTAGTTCCCATAAAAAATTACTTTTATAAAATTGCAGGAGTTCCTAGTAGATTCTGGAGATCAGACTTTGTATATGTAGAACAAAGTACATAAATTATTGGGAACAAGATCAATGATTTGAGTATGTAAAATACTAAATTCTGTTATATAAAATAACTAAAATAGAAAGAAAGGTAACCTATACACTATTTTTTATACAATGTATTACTTTTGTTTCTAGTTTGGCTATATTATTTTGTGTTGTACTGAATTTAAACTTTTTATATATTCACATCCAATGATTGTGTTTCAATTAATTTGTAAACTTTGTTCTATAGATAAACATTCCAATTGAGATAAATGCTCCTTCTCACTTTATCCCAGCTTTTAAATGATTTAGTGATTAAATGTTTAGCTTGATAATTCATCTTTTGGGATCTGAGGACCTCTTTTTAGTTTCAAAAATATCCTAGAACCTCAAATGGTAGTAGCTCTGTTTTTAGTAGCTGCTGATTGAGAAGATACATAATGACAAAATATCAGCAGTTGGGGTGCATATGTATTTGGGAACAACTTACAATAACTGCATAACCTGCTAGGAGTCTTTGGCCTGAAGGTTAGGAGCTCCTGGTTTAGAGCTAGGTAGCACAGGAGATTGAGGACTAGACCTGGAAATAGGAAGTCCTGGGTTCAAATGTGATCACCAACACTAGCTGTGTGACCCTGGGTAAGTTATTTATACACTGTATGCCTCAGTTTCCTCATCTATAAAATGGGAATAATAATAGCACTTACCTCCCAGGGATGTTGTAAGGATCAAATGAGATAATTGTAAAGCACTTTGTAAACTATAAAGTGCTATGCAAATGCTAATTATTATTATTATCTAGTTGCATTTTATTATATAGTATGAGGTATAAACCTAAAATTGATTTCTTTTTACACCATACTGCTATTGCTTTCATGAGAATTTTTATTTTACCAATATTTTATGATTTGTATTTATCAGATGCTAAATTCTAAGTGCCAAAAATGGGTCTCCCTCCACATTTTAGTTTCATCACTTTTCTGCCAGGAGGTGAGTGGCATGTTTCATTTTCCTTCTTTTCTAAACTTTGTATTTCATGTAGCTCATGAGCAAGTCAGTCAATGAATAAGCAAGCTTTTCTTTAGCACCTACTATGTGCCAGGCATTGTACTCAGCCCCCTGTCCTCAAGGAGGTCAAATTCCAGTGGGGGAGGAACTGGAGGTCCTTAATAAATATTTGTATTGAATTCCATAATTAGGTTATATTTCTGGGTTTTCTGTTTGCATCCATTGATCATTGTTTCTATTTTCTTTCTTGGGGCCCGAAAGTCTTGCTAATTATCCCTCTTAGGGTATGTTTTGATGTTCAGCAGGACAAGTTTCCACTCCTCAGATTTTTCTTCTTTATAACTCCCCTGGGTATTCTTGCTCACTTATTTGTCCATACGCATTTCCTTGGTGTTTTTCATAGTACTACCAAAAAACCCATTGGTGTTTCGATTTACCAACCAATTAAATGCTTGCTGTTCTAAGCTCTGTGGGGATTCAAAGAAAGAGCAAAACCAGACCGTTTGTCAGATATAGCCAGTGCGCTATTTTGCTTTCTTTAGTGGTACCTCTTTGTGAAAAGGGTTGTAGTGGGCCATGATTGTGGAGTGGGTGTCAGAAAGTGATAATCATATGTGTGCATATATATATATATAAAATATATATATATAATATATATATATTTAAATGAGGCAATTGTGGTTAAGTGACTTGCCCAGAGTCACACGGCTAGCAAGTATTATGTGTCTGAAGCCAGATTTTGAACTCAGGTCCTCCTGACTCTAGGCCCCATGCTCTATCTACTGCACCACCTAGCTGCCGCAATAATCATATTTTTTAAGAAGCATAAATGAACATTTATTTTGCTTAAAGGATTCAAAAAAGCAGCATATTTTGTGATTCTACCTATGGAAATCATGTTAAAATCTTCCCTTCTCAGGTAACTGTAATCTTAGAAATGAACATTTTAGACATCACAGACCTCTTTTGGGGATTATAGTTGCCCAATCTGAAAGAAAAAAATGCTGAGGCAGAACTGTGAGCTAATAGCACTTCATTAAAGGGTTCGTTGTCCCCTCTAATTAAGTGGAACTCAGGTCTTCCTCACAATCTGAGATGCCCCTTTCCTCCAGGGCCTTCTTTTTATAAGGTTTTATAACAGCTTTGATACCTGAACACTCTGAGGGGGCTGCACAAAATACAGAATCCCATTGCTTTATAGACCTTTCTCTTGAGGGCCAAAAATTAAGATGGGCAAGGAAAGAGTCATATCCAGTGACCAAGTGGTCATAAGATGATCACCTGGTCATGTTGGGCAAGAGAGGGTGGTCTGGAGGTACAAAAATAAGTTGAGGGACTTGCCGAAGAATCACAACGTCCCACCATGCTGGGTGTGGACATGGAATTTGAGTAGAACAGGATGGAGATATCTTTATCAGCATTCTTGTGGTTGCACAAGTGAGCTTCATAACTGGTAGACAAATAGTGGACATTATATTAAATTTTGAAGCCTCCTATAAAGGCCTCCTATAAGAACCTATCTTATCTAATTATCCCTGTATGATTTATGTAAGATATCAAACTGATTAATACTGATTGGAAAAGAACAGGGGTCCTAATGAATCATATCTCATACCATAAATACTATGAAATATTTGAGGATACTGCTCCATTTGGAATTTCTCAAGGCCCGGTAATAATAGTACTAATAACAGGGAGAGGAGCTGGATTTCACTGACACAGGGAAACCAGGGATGGAATTTCCTCTACAGGACATTACTTTCTTTGAAGTTTGTAGTCTTAGAGTTACCTAGAGGAGAGGTTCTTGCAAAACTCCAGAGTGCCCAGAACCAGATTAAAATGTAATGGGGAAATGTTTAATGAAATAAATGCAATAAACAGAGATAATGTTAATTTGTGGTTTTCTAAGTCAATATATAGCCAGTGGGTTCTGTTTCTATTTAAGGTTGATGCCACTGGCCTAGAACTTTGAGAAAAGGGTGACTTGCCCAGGGTCACAGCCAGTATGTGTTGGAGATAGTACTTACATCTGTGTCTTCCTAACTCATAGGCAGCCTCTCTATCCACTTTGCTAAACTGTCTGTCTGTAACAACTACAATAGACGTTTATTACTTTTTGTGATTTTTTAAAATTTATTTTTCAAGTTAACAAGTATTTTTTATTAATCTGTCTCTCTCATTACTACTCCTTTATTGTAAACAAATAAACAAAAACAAATTCCTTAATACAGATCTACATAGTCTGGCAAAATAAGTTAGTGAAGTCCAAAAATGAATGTCTCAGGACAGCTTGGTGGCGCAGTGGACAGAGCACCATACCTGAAGTCAAGAGAACCTGAGTTCAGATCTGGCCTCAGACACTTGACACTTACTGTGTGACCCTGGGCAAGTCACTTAACCCCATTGCCTAGCCAAAAAAACCAAAAAACCGAATGTCTCCCTCTGCATTTTAGTTTTATCCTCTCTCTGTCAGGAGGTGAGTGGAATATATCATTCTTTTTTTGAACTCATGGTTTATCATTACATTGATCAGAGTTCTAAAGTCTCTCGAAGTTGTTTTTCTCTGTAAGATTATCACTAGATAAAATTGTCTAGTTCTTCTCACCTTGTTCTTTGTCAGTTTATATAAGCCATCCTTCTGAATTTGTTCATGTCATTATTTCTTAAGGCACAATGATATTACGTTTTTATTCCTATACCACAATTCATTTAGCTATTCACCAATAGGAGAATACTTCCCCCATTCCCCTTAATTTATCATTTTTGGCTCCTGTGAAAAGAATAGCCACAAATATTTTTGTTCATTTAACAGCAGACATTTGTGCAGTGTAGCTAGGGAAAAAGTGGAGAGAGTGTTTGACTTCTGCCTTAGACGTTTATCAGCTGTGTGATCCTGGGCAGGATCTCTATCAGCCTTACTTTCCTCATCTGTAAAATGGGGATAATAATAGCACCTACCTCACAGGGTTGCTGTGAGGATCAAATGAGATAATTTGTGTAAAGTGCTTTGCAAACCTTAAGTAGTATTTTCTAATTTACAAAACGCTTTATAGATATAATTCTCTATGATGAGAGATGGTGTACAGATGGTTTTTCCAATTTTTAGATGAGTAAACTAAGACTGAAATAAGTGAAGAGTCTTGTCTAATAGTTCACAAATAGCAGAACCAGAATTTGAACTTGGGTCTTCTGATTGCCAATCTAGGGCCCATTCTGGGTCCATTTGTACTATATGCACATGTATCCTTTTGTAGATGAATGACAAGCAACCTTACCATCTTTACCTTACGACATGCAGAGGGAATGTACTTGTAGGGCATTCTCTGCAAAATATAGCAACTGAAAAGTGACATGGTTAGAATGAAATGGAGAGAGAGTCTGAGGTTTCTATGATATTTCCCCTCTCCCCCCCGCCAAGTAAACTCTGACCTGTGTGTAAAGGTAGCTTTTTAACTAGCACCATGGGAGCAAAGTAATGTGTCTTAAAATACAGGGAGCTTCAAGGTGGAAAAGAGGAGACATTTTTGCATGTGGCCATTGTGTGGATTTGTTTTGTTTGGCTCTGCTTACTTATTTCAAGGTTTTTTTTTTTTGTTTGTTTTATTTTGTTTTAAAGGGGTAGGTTTAGAGGGTAAGGGGGGTATCAATAGTGACAGCCCAAAAAATGAAGGAAAAAAAGGGGATACAGAAGGAAGTTCAGAAGGAAACACAGAGAGGCAGTATAGTTTGGCAAGTAACAAGTTGAATGTCTTATATGCCTTTAAAAATAAGTAGTATGGAATAGGGGTTCATGGGTTTGTGTACAATCCTCTTTTTACCTTCTGTTTGGTGTGGCGAGTGTATACTTGCTACATTTATATAAGAAAATGCTTGGGTGGGAGGAATTTGGTATTGAGTTCCAAATAATTTTTTAAATGTTTTAAAAAGGGGTTCTTGGGGAAGAAAGTACAGCTCTGTGTGACATGCAGACTGACCAGTGCCCTCCTGTCCTTTCCAGAAGTCATTGCAAAGCCTCTATTTGTACCCTGGGCCAGGAAGATTCTTTGGGCTAAATATGAACCCTATCTTATTGAGGATTCCTAGATCCCAGCCAGCAGTCTCTTCCCCCACGTTCATCAGTGACTTGTTTTATGATGATTTCTGAGAGGCCCTTAGCATAAAATTCCTTTTCTCCTGCCCTATGGGAAACATACTCCCAAAGAACTAGCCCAAAGATGCACACTATCTTTACAATCCTTTCTCACTGCCCACGTACCCACCAAAACTCGAACATTTCAATATATTTTAAAAAAAACAGAAAAAATGATGGTAGTATGTGAAACTTGGAACCTATCATGTACAGCTTGGTATTTTTAAAGTGTATATTAAATTTAAAATGATAGTACCTACACTGCTCAACTTGTCTATGTCAGCTTCTACACTTAGCTGTTTTCTTCTGTGTATTTTAAAAATGTGTCATTGACATTCTTTCCTGTGCTTAAGTATCATTGTCAATACTCTCTATTCCAATGCGTCATAGCTCTCCCTTCTCCCGCAAACTCCTTCCATCCCCACTCTGTAACAAGTAAGGCTAACCAACAAAACAAATCCACATTCTAGCACTCCATCCCTTCTGTGACTTTGTACAGGATGGAATATTTTTTCTCTTTACAACCACTTGTTGGATTCTCTAGCTCCCTCTTCAAGCTTCAGCTTGATGCCACCTGCTTCATAAAGTTTTTCCTGACCTTTCCCCTCTGCTCTAATTAATCTGTATTTACATATTTATGTTTTGTTTTTTGTCTATGTGTGGTTTTTTCCTTCCCAATAGAATGTAAGCTCTTTGAAGGTAGCATTTTTTTTCCTTAGTATGTCAATCACTTATTATCCCAGGCACTGAATAAATGTTTATTGAATTGAATTAATGAACATCAGCTGTGTGGCCTCTGAGGGTTAACACATTACATAGCTGTATCTTGCCAAGTTAAAAAAAAAAGCCACCCTTATACCCCCCCCCCATTTACACTATCCATAAAAATGGAATTTTAACTTCTCCAAAAATAAAAATCCCACCAGTTTTAAACACCAGTGTGTTTTAGAGACTAATTAAGAAAACTTAAAGTGTCTCCTCTTTGAAAAAAAATTTCCTGAATCAAGAGTTTTAAAATAGCATCGTAGAACAGATTAAATCTGGTTCCTTTCTAACAATGCCTTCCTTCTAGCCCTAATACTATAGATATTGGGAAATGTGGTTATAAAGATGTAATTAACTTGAACTCAACAATGCTTCTACTGTGACTGTGAGCACTTCCAAGTGGAATTTATTTCGGGGAGATTGGCGGCTCTAATTAGGTTGTCAGGCGTCCGCCATCATTATAGTCTCAACAATACTGAAGCCCAGACATAAAGTACAAACCTGACCCTATTTGATCAGGACAAGTTGAGGTACAAAGTTGTGATGAATGACTTTCCTGAAATCCTCGGGCATTTGCTGGTAATTCCCAGCCAACAATATCTAGTTTTTACTTCTGTTTCTAGGGTTGCTTTCCAGGGAATCTCTCACTATCGTTTGCAAGGTCTTGTAGTTTAGTGTCAAGGGAATTGGGCACTGGGGTGGCCCTGAGAGAGAGAGGGAGGAAGAGAGAAAAAGAGGAGGGAAAGAGGGAAAGGGAAGGAAGGACCGGGAGGGAGAGAGGGGTAGGGGGAGAGAAAGAGAAAGAGGGAGGGAGGGAGGGAGGAAGGGAGGAAAGGAAGAAGAGAGAGAGTTGAGGGAGGAGGGGGAGAGGGAGAAGAAAAGGGAGAAAGGAGAGAGGGAGAGAGATAGCAGGAGGGAGAGAGGGGTAGGGGGAGAGAAAGAGAAAGAGAGAGAGAGAGAGCATATCAGAGAGAGTCATCAGTGACTAGCTGGAGCTGGAAGCCATCTGTCATGAAAGCTATAGTGGAGATTACTTGATCCACTTGTAGGCTTTATTAAATGACTGTACAGCACATTCCAGGTTGAGGAAGGGATTGTAGAGGCCATTATTTCAATTCTGTAAACATCTATTAAGCACTGGTTCTTTGCAAAGGCACAGTGTTGGCCACTGGGGATACAAAGCTAAACAAACAAGCCCTGTCCTCAAGAAGCTTTCATTCTACTGGAAGGATGGATATACAACAGGTACACACATAAATAAATACAAACTATATATACAAAGAAATGAAAAATAATTCCAAAAGGGCGAGGCATTACCAACCAAAGAATTTTGAAAGACCTTGAATAGGAGATGGCTTCTGGGCTGTGCTTTGAAGGAAGA
Organism: Vombatus ursinus; assembly: GCF_900497805.2. NCBI lineage: Eukaryota > Metazoa > Chordata > Mammalia > Diprotodontia > Vombatidae > Vombatus > Vombatus ursinus. The sequence continues at coordinate 4,345,754 of NW_020954598.1, forward strand.
TAAGTATTCTATTATGCAAGGCAGAGGTAAGGAGGGAGAATATTCCAGACATGAGGTTCTCTGAAAAATAAATGGAGATTACTATTGGAATAAACCAAACCCATGAAAGTGTATGTATGATCATGGTGCTACAGACCCAGATTTATTTTCAAGGGTCAAATGGCAGTGGGAACCATTGTAGTTTAATAGCCTCATGTTAATAGATGAGTAAACTGAAATCCAGAAATGACATGCCCAGGGTTATAAGAGTGGTGAGTGGCAGAGCCAGGGTTTGAACTGAGGTCTTTTCTCTGATTCCAGATGCCAGAGTCTTTCCTCTCTCCCACACTGCTGCCTTCTGAGATCCCGTCTGGCTTTGTGACCTGTAACCTGCTTTTGGGAAAGCCACTCTGCTGGTTGTGTGCATGTCACCTCTTTCACAGAAAAAAGAGAAAGAAAGAACATCTGTTGGGTGGTTTGAACCGTAGAAGAGAAATGCACATGTGTTTTTTTCCCTCCTGTTCTCATTTCTAAACCCACTGAGTACCTGTATGATTGACCCCATTTTTTCCTTCTGTTTAGCGTCTCAATTGACATGTTTCTGAAATAGTGAAAACTGACCTGTTTATTGTGTTTAGGGAAATAATTATAGTTTAGAAACTGTGGACTAGATTTTTAAAACCCTTTGGATTGTTGTCCTTAATATTTGTAGAGTATAAAGTGCTTTACAAATAGGTTATCTAATACGTACAGGTATAATGAGACATCTGGCAGAATTGTTTCAGCAATTCATGGGGACAAAGGACAAATCTAAACACAGGCCTCTGGGAACTGGATTTCAGATATCAATTATGATAATAATATTAATAGCTGCCACAGGATTTCAAGCTTTGTATGATGCTTTATGTACATCATCTCTTTGGGGCTTTACAACAACCCTAGGAGATAAATACTATAGCTATTGTTATGCCCATTTTATAGATCAGGAAACTGAATCTCAGATTGGGGTGAATGGTTGTATGCAGGTCTAGTAAGTTTCAGAGGCAGCATTCAAACTGTTTTTGCTGACTCCCAGGTTGACTCTCTCTAATCCACCATTTTGCATCTGCATGATTTTGGTATTAGGTTGCTCGGAGTTCGTTAAGAAAACCAGTTAGTATGCACATATGTGCTCATCTTTATAGAAAAGATGAGAATGAAACTTAGGCAAGGTTATGTGTTCTTTATTCATTTAATTGTCTCTTTTAAAGACAACAATAGCTTACATTTATAGAGGACTTTAAGATTTGCAAAGCAGATCAACAACTCTGTGATGTAAGTAATAAGTAACAACTAGCGTTCATCTAGTACAAAGTTAGCAAAGTGCTTGAAATAGATTATCTTATTTGATCTTCCTGTGAAGAAAGTGTTCTTATTATCCCCATTTGGCAGGTGAGGAAACAGATCCCAAGAGTGACTTGCCTGGGGTCACACAAATAATGAATGTCTGAGGCAGAATTTGAACTCAGGTCTTCCTGCTTTCAAGTCCAGTATTGTCTACTATAATAGTAGCTCAAGGTTAACAATGTGTGATAAAGTAAAGGGATTATCTGACTTCAGGCTGAGCTGAGAGGATTCAGAGCATATGTGTATATGATGTCTCCGCTATCTGCCTAGCTCTCCACAATTGGTGGGAAAAGGTGAATAGGCTTACTGTCTTCACTCGAATGTAGCTGAGTAGGGTGCCTCTCAATAGTATTCTTGGTGGCTCCTGCTTCTTAGGAGGGAGGAAGGAAACAAGCATTTGTTAAGTGCTTACTATGTGCCAGGCACTGTGCTAAGCACATTACAATTTTTATCTCATTTGATCCTTGCAACAATCCTGGGAGATTGGTGCTATTATTTAGCCCCATTTTTTCAGATGAGGAAACTGAGGTAAATAGAGGTTGAGTGATTTGCCTGAGATCATACAGCTAGTAAGTTTCTGAGGTCACATTTGAACTCAGGACTTCCTGACTTCAGTCTTCTTGTAAGCCAGAGGGAAGGGAGAGCATTGTTCCTTCTTGTTATCTATTCTCTTGGACTCAATGGGGAAGGGGGATACAAGGACTTAAAGAAGATATTCTGAGCCCCTTGGAACAAAAATGTTCAATTAATCAGAGGAATTTTTAATCTTTCTTTATTAAATTTCATCTTTCCTTTGCTACCTTGTGCACTTAAAGTAAAGTTCCAGTGGACAGGGGGCTCCTTGGACTGATGCAAGGTGGGGTCAAGGTCACTGAATCATACCCCTATCACGGGTGTATGACACAAATCTCACATACCCCAACGCGGGTGTATGACTTGCCCCCGTCTGTGAAATGGGAATGATAATGACACTGATTTAGCTCCCAGAGGAGAGGCTGGAAGAAATAGCAGATGAAAATGATTAAAAAGCACTTCTGAGCGAGGCAAAGGGGAGAGCGCTTTATAATTGCTAGAGTGCCCTTTGCCATCTCCCAGGAAGATTTCATTAAGCAGCTTATAAATGCTGTGAGCCCGTGTGAGGCCGGTGCAAAGTCACCTGAGTGCTGAACATCCATCCTTCTCTTCTTGATGGTGCCCATGGAGGTCATAGCTGGGAATGGCAAGGGCACATTGTAGCCATGGATGTGTCAAAATGAACTGGTAGACATGTGCCAGGGTTCTTCCTAGAATACCACAGAGGTCCTGAACTGCCCCCTCTTTCTGCTAGGAAGCCATGGTTAGAGACAATCTCATGGGATGCTTCTGTGAATTCTGGGGTAGCCCTCTGTGTTGAGAAGAAGCAGGGGAAGAACTCTGAACCAAGAGTCAAGTGATAGACCTAGGTTTGAATCCTGCCATGGCTAATACTAGCCAGTTAGGAGAAAGTGGGCAAGTCATTTCGCTTTTCTTGAACCTGTTTCCTCATATGTAAAATGGCAAAGAGTATGTTTATTACCCACTTCCCGAGTTGTTGTGAGATGTAAAGAATCGTCAATTCTTAAAATTGGATAAAACCTTAGGAGATATCTCGTTTCATTCTCTGGTTTTACAGATGTGCCAATGAGATGCCTACAGAGGGAAACAATTTGCTGGAAGTCACACAAATAATAAGTTGCTTAAGGCATCATATAAATATTAGCTACTATTATATTATCATTATTATTATTATTAGTGTGTACCTGTGATTTTATCCATGTAGGGAGCTCCCAGTGTGGAAGCTACCTCCACCAATGGGATACCAAGAGGCTTAAGTGACTTGCTTATGGTGGCAGTTGTAACAGTATTGTTATTGGGAAGAAAAGTAAGTGCATCAAGATCTTGAGAATTCCAGTGCCTATTAATAGAAAGCTGTTTGTACCTAATAAAAGGAGTCAATGTTCTCTCCTCCTTTGTAAAATGAAGAGTGATCTCTTAAGCCACTTTGAGCTCTTTTGTGTTCTCTCCCTAAGCCCTTATTCAGCACTCACACAGCAAATGCATTATGGTACATGCTAGGGAGGATCCAACGGTATGACATGGCGCCTACTGTCCTGCTCCTGAATATGTTTCTGGAACTTATGACACATCTGACTTTATGGCTCCTGAAAAGTCAAATTTATAAGTCACAGAGTTAATATTGTAGGATTTTAGGCTTGGAAGATAGGAGTGGTCATCTGGGCCAAAGTCTTGTAAATGAAGAAACTGAGACCCAGGGATAATGAATGACATGCATGAAATCACATAGCAATTTAATTTTGGAGTCTAGACTAGGAACCAGAGCTCTTGACTCATTCATCCTACAATTTTTCCTGTTACGTCATATAGCCTTAATATTCCTTGCACTTTATTTTGTATGTCTGAAAAAATCCCCCTGAATATTTGAGACCCAGTGACTTCTGGGAAGAACTTAAGGGGAAAGCTCAAGGTTCTGAGAATATGTGTATGGTGAAAATTTTGGGGGTGGCATTTGGGAAATATGAAAAAAAATTGTGGAAAAGTAATACTTACATGTATCAGCTATGCAGGGCTATAAATTTAAGTTCTGAGCCCCTGCTCAAACAATTCAGAAGGCCCCCCTTTCACCATCCCACACTCTATTAATTATAAAATAAGATCTTTAGTGAAGAGGGGCCCCTTCTTTTCTTGGATCTCCTCATTTCCTTTCCAGTGGAATAGTGTTTACACCTATGCTGCTGTATTTATTGATCAGTGATCGGCTACTGTTATCACCTAGCCAAAACCAGTTTCTTTTTGTTTTGTTTCAAAATTATTTACTTTACATTTAATATAAGCTTCAATATAACTAAACTTTCTTTGTATATATTTACATTTGAATATATTAATTTTAATGCATAAAATTTCGTAATTTTTCAGTGACAATCTCTAAATTCCCATCAACATTATTTGTCCATTCTCATTCATATTTTCTCTTATAAGATAATATATACTCAGTTCATTTTGCCTTATGCTATTTCATAAAGGTCTTTCCAGATTTCTTTACATCCCTTATACCTATTCGTCTTAATTCCATTATTAGTATTCTATTACATTGATAGACCACAATTTATTTAGTCCATTTTCTTGTTATAAGACATTTAAACAGCTTCCCAATTTTTTTTTCATTTTCAAATAATGCTATTGTGAAAATCTCTAAGACAAAAGATAGCTCTTGTATTTGTTTTTGATAATACTTTCAAGGTACAATGACAACAATGGAATTAAGGAGTTAAAGGGAACAATTATTTCTGTAACTATGCTGTGTTATTATGAGATTGATTTCCAAAAAATTTCTACTACTTAGTAATTGCACCAGTAATGAATGCCACCTAAGCACTCCATTTCTATTAAATGGCTCCTTAACAAACTGAAAAGCATACCCAAATGAACCAATTTGAGGTTGTTCAAGCTCTTTTTTCCCCACTCCTAAGCAGTTCCATCTTGGATTCTGCCCCTCAACCTGTAACTTTTTTTTTAACTGTTGCTCTTTTTAGTTTTAATATTAATTTAGGAAAAAAATGTTACTTAGCAAATTTTTTTTTAGGCAATTGGGGTTAAGTGACTTGCCCAGGGTCACACAGCTAGTAAGTGTCAAGTGTTTGGTCTGAGGCTGGATTTGAACTCTGGACCTCCTGATGGTGCTCTATCCACTGCGCCACCTAGCTGCCCCCAAAAAATGTTACTAGAGAATTAACCCGGTCTTTAAAAAGCCTGGTCCTAGGAGAGTGGAAGCAATCATTGCAGCTTGCAATACTGGAGAGTCAGAGTTCCCAAACTAGGAGCTTGCCCAGTGCCTTGCTGGGACTCTATGTCCACACTAGTCATTTGGACAATGGTACTTGCAAGGAAAGTGAGACACTAACTTTAAAGAGATAATATTTGTAAAGCACTTAGCACAGTGCCTGACACATAGTAGGTAACACATAAATGCTTGTTCTCTCTCTTCCCCCACTCTTCCTACTTCATTCTGAAAAGCCATATAGTGAGGAGTGCATTGGCCTAGAATCAGAACAGTGTTCTAATCCTAGCCTAATTACTGATTAGTTATATAAACTTGGAGGGGAGGTAGGTGGTGCAGTGGACAGTGCTGGGCCTGGAGTCAGGAGGACCTGAATTCAAATCTGGCCTCAGACACTTACTACCTGGGTGACCCTGGGCAAATTACTCAACTCTATATGCCTCAGTTTCCTCATCTGTAAAATGAACTGGAGAAGGAAATAGCAAACCACTCCAGTATCTTTGCCAAGAAAACCCCAAATGGGAACACCATGAGTCAGAAATGACTCAACAACAGCAGTATAAACTTGGGTAAGTCTCTGAGGCCTGATTTGGGTTTCAGTTTCCACATTTATAAATTGAGGGGCTGGATTATATGTCTTCCAAAGTCCTTTCCAGACCCAACATTCTATGTTGTAAGGCATTGAAGATTCCTCTAGTTCTAACATTGGATGGTCTGAAGCCCCTCCAAGTTCTAGCAGTTTATGGTCTGAGTCCCCTCTCAGCTCCAACGGTCTGTGAGCCTCCTCTCAACTCCAGCATTCTATGGTCTAAGACACCTCCTAGCTCTTACGCTTTATTATCTATGGCCTCTTCTAGGTCTAGTATTCTGTGTTTCTATGACATCTGTCCCTGGGGCTAGAGGAACAATTGTAACATACTCACAGCCGCACTCAGGACGCTAAACTCAGGCCCATGGGATCAGATTAGTTGTCTTGATTTGATGTGGTTACTTAGAGCAGACCGAGGGCAAGCTATGGATCAAGAGAACTAAGTCTCACATCATTGTCTCCAGTGTTGATGTATGGAATGCGCTCTCCATATCTGCTTTTTTCTCAGAATGCCACTTCCTACCTACCACGTTCAAGTCAAGTCAACACAATTCATGGAACAAAGACCAAATACCCCGTGTCTCGAGCACTGTGCTGGAGACTGGGGGACGATATCAATTTTAGGCACACAAAATCTCAGCTCCATATAGTCGTTCTTGTGTGTGTGTGTGTGTGTGTGTTTGTGTGTGTGTGAAAGATATTACATATGCACAAATAATTGTTTAAAAAAAGACATTTCCTTTAAGTAAACACTTAGTAGGATCATAGATTTAGAGCTAAAGATAACCTTGGATGCCAGTGAGTCTACTCCATCCCCATTTTGCAGGTGAAGAAACAGAGATATGAAAAGGTTAAATGACTTGCCTATGGTCGCAGAAACAAATCCTAGGATCGCAGAAATAGTGTCCTAGGCAGAGTTTGAACCAGGTCCTCCAGACTCCAAGTCCAGTGCCCCATCCATCATGGTATCCTTACTACCTCTCTCAATGTTGATGCTATGGTGGGAAAAACCCATGACAGCACATTTAGAGGTGGAAAGGACCTCAGAGGCCGTCCAATTCTACCATCTGATTGTACAAAGGTTAGATTAGACTACAGGTCCTTCCTCTGACTCCAAAGAAAGCAATTTCCCACTGCCTTTCTCATTCTTGTTAAGTGTAAAATGCTGTGCTAGATAACAGGAAGGTAGCAGGTTTAGATGAGCCCTTACAGTTTCTGCCTACAGAAAGCTTCCATTCTTCTGGGTGTGGGGGTGGTATACATAATGTCATCAGATAACTGTACTACATGGTAGAAAATGAAAGAGAACAAAACTGAGATGGCATGAAGAGCTCTAAGAATATTTGAGGATAGGGTCTGAGGGTGGGGAGAGAATCAAGTAAGGTGTTACAGAAGAGACAGACTTGGACTGAGCCTTGAAGATAGATAGGGAATCTTTTTTTTTTAATAGATTTTTACAACTATTCTGGAAAGCTTTTGGGAATTATTCAAAGAAAGTAACTGAAATGTCCATGGCCTTTGATCCAGAGATAGCACTACTAGGTTTATACCCCATGGGATTAATGGATTAGAAGAAAGTCCCCATATACAACAAAATATTTATAGCAGTGCTTCTTAGTGATAGCAAAGAACTGGGGAAAAAATGACATCCATTGATTGGGGAAATGGCTAAACAAATAGTGGTACATTCATGTAATGGACTGTCACTGTGTTATAAGAAATGACATATATGAAAGAGAGAAACACAGAAAGAGTTATATGAACTGATGCAGAGTCAAGTAAGCAGAGCCAAAAAAACCATATATAGGGACTACAATAATTTAAATCCAATCAGAAATGAGTGTTGCAAAATTACAAAAAACAAGTCTTTCTCCAAAAAATAGACAGGAGAAGACATCCTCACCCCGCTCCTTTGCAGAGGCAGGACGTTCGTGAATGTGGTACATTACATATATTTTCAGACTTTTTTGATGTATTGATCAGTTTTGCTGATTCTGTATCACTTGCATTTTTTTCTTTAAAAATATTATTTATTACGAGACGGCCCTTTGGACCCAGAAAGTCAACCCTTATAACAAAGAATTGTTTTTTTTTAAAAGGAAGAAGTGGGAAAATATAGCAAAATTGATATACAGAAAAATTCTGAGATTATATGCAATGTTTCACAACCACAGGCCCTAAACTCTACAACGGAGCAGGGGGAGCTGTCTCCTTATATGTCTTTAGGACCACACTTGTTTTTTATAACTATTGGTGGAAGTGGTGATGGAAGCTTATGTTAGTGCTTTTTTGTTTAGTGCTTTATATTTTGTTTAGTGCTTTATATTTTGTGTGCTTCAAGATAGAAAGGAAACTTCGCTACTTAATAATTTAAGGAAGTTGGTTACTATCAACCTATTCAATATGTACCAAAGTAATAGCCCTACTCAGCTTCCATGGTAGAGGAATTAAATTGCTTTTTTAAAAAACAAAAATAGTTTTTTTATTAATATCTTTAGTTTTTCGATTGTCTAAAAATTTCCTCTTATGTCCCACTCTGTTCCTCTCCAAGAGAGCTATTTCTTGAAACAAATACTTAAAAAAAAAGGAAGAAGAAAACAAAAATCATCAAAACCAATCAAAACATGGAAAATCTTGCGTTATATTCTCTGTTCTACACCCAAGGATCAACTTCTTTCAGCAGAGAAGTAGAGGAGCTGTTTTCTCATATCTCTTCTTTGGAGCTATGCTTGTTCTTTGTAACATCAACCAGCTTTAGTCCCCCCAGATGATTTCCTGGGGTGTAGCTGCTGTATATGCTACAGCTTCTTGGAGCCATAGGTGAGAGTTGGGTGGTGGACAACAAAGGTGGATGAACAGCTTTGGCAAGCTCACACTAAAGGTTCTAATCTTCCCTGAATACCCCACACACCCCTCAAACTTGTCGATGAGTAGGGGGGATGTTTACTCAAAGCATGTGAAGAATTTCCTTGGCAAAATGGGTGAATGAGAACAATTTTGTTCCAATGACCATGAAAGTGGATGAAGGAGGTGTGATGGAGTGCTTAGAACTTGGTCAGGCATGGGAGACACCAAGATAGTTCACTGCATCCTGGTCCACCTCCAGTTGTCCTGACCTTTGCCCTGCTGCTGGACATTGATGACTAGCAAGAGAGAGTGAGGCTGATGACTTTGTGCAACTTTGCCTCACTTAAATCTAATTTACAGGCAAGTCAAGACGTCACTCATGGTGTCATGGGTCTTCTTTGAAAACAAAGGATAACCAACATGTTCTTTGTCATTTGTGATATTAATTTTTTGTTGTTTTGAAGTTGTTTCCATTGCATCGCTGTAATCACTATATATGGTGTTTTCTTGGCTCTGGTCACTTCACTTTCTATCACTTAGGTAAGTCTTTACATGATTTTCTTTGTCTATCATATTTTTATAGCACAATAATGTTTTAATATTTATTTTATAAATATTTTTTATTTTGTTTTGTGTTTATTTTTATAGCATAATTATGTTCCATTATAGACATCTGCCACAATTTGTTAAGCCATTTCCCAATTGATGGGTATCAACTTTGTTTCTGGTTCTTTGCTACAACATAAATGCTGCTATAAATATTTTGGTATATATGGAGACTTTCTTTTTGGCAGTCACCTTCATGGGGTATATGGCTAAGAGTAGAATCTCTGACTCAAAGGATTTGGACATAATTCCAAACTGGATTTGTACCACAGAATGTTTATACCAATTCACAGTTCTATCAACAATGCATTAATGTGCCTGTTTTCCCACAAACCCCCCCAGTATTGACTGCTTCCATCTTTTGTCACCTTTGCCAATTTGCTGGTTATGAGGTGAAACCTCAGGGTTGTTTTAATTTGAGTTTCTCATATTATTAGTAATCTGGAGCATTGTTCATATGTCTGTTAGTAGTCTGAAATTATTTTAAGAAATATTTGTTTATATCCTTTGACCCTTGTCTATTGGGAATTTGTCTTTGGTCTTACATATTTCTGTTAGTTGTCTATATATCTTAAATATCAAATCCTTTCCAGGGATATTTGATGTGAAGATTTTTTCCCCCCCAGTTGACCACTTCCCTTCTTTTCTTAGATGGGTTAATTTTATTTGTGTAAAAGCTTTCAATTTGGTGCATTCAAAGTTTTCTATTTTATTTATTGTAATTGCCTCTATCCCTTATTTGCTTAAAATATATTTGTCCATAGCTGTGGAAGGAATATGATATGATTTTCTTCTAATTTTTTTATGGTATGATCTTTAATATTTTGGTCTTATATTCATTTAGAATTTTTGTGGAATATTGAATAAGATAGAAATCTATGCCTCATTTCTACTGAACTTATTTTCTCAGCAGTTCTTATCAAATGGGGACTTTTTTCCTTGGTAATTTATGTTTTCTAATTTTATCGAATACTGGATAATTGAGTTCAATTATTTCAGATTCTTCCTTGTTTAATTTCTTTCTTTAACTTAATTTTATATTTAAGTACAGTGGCTGGCACATAGGTGCATGATAAATGTTTATTGACTGACTGAAATAATCTATTTTGTCTTTTATTTATTCTAATTGGTGGCTGATTAGTAATTTTCTCCCTAACTACATTTATGAAATAAATAACATTTTCTCCTTTATTTTTTTAGGGTGTGGCTCTTACTCATTAGATTGTTGATCGATCCTTTTGGAATTGTTTTTTGTGGTTTATAATGTAAGAGGCTGGTTTAGTTCCATTTTCCACCAGCCTGCCAGCCTGTTTTCCCAGAAGATTTTTGTTAAACGTTACATTCTCTCAAAAATGATTTGATTTCTTGGATTTATCAAACACTAGAATATTCTATGAATTTTATTCTAAACTCGCTCATGTAGTCTATTCCACTGATGTAATTTTAAATTTTGTACCCAGTACCACATAATTTTGATAATTGTAGTTTTATAGTATAATTTGAGATCTGGCAATATAAGTACCCTTTCCTTCTATCATTTTCCCCCATTATTTCTCTTGAAATTCTTGACCTTTTGTTTTCCAGATGAATTGTGTTGGTTTTCTTTTCTTTTCTTCTTTAGCTAAATCTATGAAACCTCCTTTTCGTATTTTCATTGATATATTATTAAATCCATAGATTTGGATAACATTGTCATCTTTACTATGATCACAGATGCTTTTAGGCCATATGTGGCTTCTCTTCCTTAGAATCTTGAGAAAACATTCTACTTGTGGTTTCTTCTCAATGGCATACATTTTTTCTTTTGGCTGCCTTTTAAAGGTACCATAACATGATAAATATTTTTCTAACTGAATCCCTTCATCTTTAGGCATTAGTGATATGGACATTTCTGTTTTCAGCAATGATTCTCTATTTATTCATATATAATATATACTATATATATATATTTATATATATGGATTTAGTTATACAGATATGAGGAACAGGTTATGGTTTTGCAAGGAGACCTTTTTATCTTGTTCTGATGGATCCTGATGAATAGTAAATAGTAAGTGTGGTACAAGACCATTTTGAGTAAATATTTTAAGCATCTGCCCTTCAAAAGGGGACTGAACGGGCACAGAAAAATTACCATTTTGTACCAGACCTTTTAGTGATAAATTTCTTTTGTACAATGGAGATATAACTATTTGACTATGTCTTTTTTTCTTTTTTTTTGTGTCCCTTGTAAAATTTTGAATTCAAAATTCTTTCTCCAGCCCCTCCTCTACCCACTGAGAAGGAAAGCAATATGATATTCATTATACTTGTGAAGTCATGCAAAACATATTTACATGTTAACTATGTTGCAAAAAAAAAAAGCAAGGGAAAGGTAGCATCATTTTTTTTTTTGGTCTACATAAAAACTAGCAGGATGTTATGCATGTGGTAGTGGGAAGGGAACGCATATTTATTCAGTGCCTATTATGTTGTGAGTACTGTGCTAAGCACTTAAAAAACATGTTTTCATTGAATTCCACTACTGGGCCCACACTCAACACCTTCTAGATGGTGGGACATGAAGGAGCTTATTTTCCCTGGTATATTCTTGAAAAACCAGTAGTATTCATTGGTATAAGGAACTCCCAGGTGAATAAACTCCCTTTACTAATTAATACAGATCAGAACCTTCCCTGAAACTTAGGGAGTTGCACACAAAACTGATGTTAGTTTACTTACTCAGATTGATACAACCAGTATATGTCTGAGGTAGCTCTTTCTGGTTTTGAGGCCACCTCACTACCCACTAAGTTACACTGCCTCCTGGACATAGAGGAGTACTGAAAATTGTTGATTATTTCCTGCAGAATTTATGTAATAATACACACACAGACTTTGTCTACATGGGCAAAGATGAAGAATCATGGAATATTAGAGCTAAAATGGATTGTAGAGATCATCCTTTCATTTGAAGAACCTTAGATCCAAAGAGTTTGTGGCTTGCGTGATGCCACACAGCTAGTTAATGACAGAACCAGGACTAAATTCTGGGCCTAGTACTGTTTTGGTTACACCGAACAAGCGATAACACAGTGAATTCCTTCAGTGTTGACAAGTAGCCTAGATAATTGAGTTCAAACATGTTTTTCTTCATTAGCCTGAATGATCTGTATACCCTGATTTAACTTTTCGTTTTGCATTATGTGTGTACTAAAAAACATTTGTTTGTACATTATACACATGTCAGAACATTAAGTGAAATACTAAGATTTCCAAGTCTGAAGGTGTATTCTGGGCCCTGAACAATTTAAAAATGAACTTTCAGACCACTGAGAGTGTTAATATTTGTTGATTAGTCGTCATTCTTTCCATGAACTTAATCCCAGTGTAGACTGTAGGTGTGTATGTGCATGTGTGTGTGTGTGTGTGTGTTTCTATGATAACAAAGTGAACCAAGGAGTTGAGGAGATGACATGAATCATTCAGAAGCTTCCTACATTTAATGCATTTAAGGATGTAGACTCCAAATCAGGGACTATGTCTGTAATCATTTCTTTTTTTTTTTTTTTTTGGTGAGGCAATTGGGGTTAAGTGAGTTGCCCAGGGTCACACAGCTGTTAAGTGTCAAGTGTCTGAGGTCAGATTTGAACTCAGGTCCTCCTGACTCCAAGGCCAGAGCTCTATCTACTGCACCACCTTGCTGCCCCTGTAATCCTTTCTTGATTAGGGTCTTAGGGTCATAAATTTAAAGCTGGAAGTGTCCTTAGAGGCCATCTGGTCCACTCTATGTTGTCCATCCCATTTTACAAATGAGGAATAGAGACTTAGCTTAGGTGACTTGTCCATTAGATTATAAGCTCCATGAGGGCAGGGACTGTCTTTTGCCTTTTTTTACATTCCCAACACTTTGCACAGTGCCTTACACATAGTAGAAACTTAATAAATGTTTATTGAATTGAATTACCCAAGGTCACACAGTCATTGGAAGACTACGAATTCAAACCTAGGTACTCTGACTCCAGATTAATGAGTGAATAAGTATTTTTAAGTACTTACTACATGCAAAGCACTGTACTAAATGTTGAAGATACAAATAGTAGTAAGATATTCCTTGTCCTCAAGGAGCTCACAGCCAGATCCAACAGTCTTTCCACATCCTTGAGTTCTTCAGCCTTTTTCACATAATGCACGTGATGGGACATCAAAGTATTATGTTGTGAAGATATTTTGTTAAAATTTCTTTACCTGTAAAGTCATAGTCTCAGTCTTTAGGACCTGGAAATGAATAGATGGGAAGTCTTCTTTATGATAAATGAGTCAGCAAGAGACAATTCTCTGTAGTGAATTAAGTAGAAAAAAAAGATTAATATGTACTTCTTGGGAAGGAAAAAATCACAGATTTTTAGAGATGAAAGGCACCTTAGGCCATAACCTACTCATTTTACCAAAGAGGAAACTGAGGTCCAGAGAAAAGATGCGGAAAGTTCTCAAATCTTTGTGTAGGTGACTGAGGAATCTAGTCAGATTTCCTTTAGGTATTTGGAATGTTTGAAGGGGAAAAGGGCTGGAAGAGTAGAAAGACAATTGCTACTTGGCTGTAAAACAAAAGGTGGGCTAAATTCTTCCTTTTCATCCATCAGATCTGGGATATAAACAACATTTATAGCAACGCAAAACAAAAACAGACAAATGAAAAACCCCTGGTTGAGCAAAATTATACTATGAGGGATCCATCTGTGAAACATTAGTATTGAATTAGTTGCGTATACTATTCCTTCTCTTTATAACTAGATGAACAAAGCCATCTGCCCCAAAAGACTTCTCGTTAAGCAGGAATTGTCTTTGTAATGATATTGACGTGGCATTTGATCCATAGGTCAAAACACACTTGAGGCTGGCATGATGTGCTTGGAGTTCTAGAGCTCATTAGTGGAGACTGGCAAGGAAGTAGATTTTAAGAATGTATGTACGTGTGGGGGGTGTGTGTGTGTATGTGTGTATTGTTTTAACTATACTAGGGAAATATATAATGATCAAATAACGTTCTTGGGGTAGATAGGAAGATGATAACCAAGGAGAGGCAAAAGTCAGAACTGTTCCACTTGGATTTTGCTTCTGTTTTCTTTGCCAAGGAGAATGACCTTTGTAAAGAACAGAATAAAAATGGCTAATAGGGTATTTGATACCCAAGGAGATACCAGAAAAGCACCTAGGAGCCTTTAATTAGTTCAAGACATGAGGTCCAAATCAACTACATCCTAGGAAACTGAAAAAATTAGTAGATACAATTGCTAAGCCACTGTTAATGATCTTTAAAAGAGAGTTGGAGAATGGGAGTGGTGTCTTAGGATTGGAGAAGGGGAAATAGTTGCCTCCATTTTCCAAAGAGGAGAGAGAATGGAGTCTATTCACTGTAAGCCAGTGAACTTGACTTCATTTCTTGACATCATCCTAGAATGAGGGTTCTTACTTTTATCTATAATATAATACAATGTAATGTAATATATATATATATATAATAAACATAATGCACTTTAATATATAAATAATAAATTGATATATATGTTACTTTATATTATATGGTGATAACCTTTATGTATACACATGCAACCTATTATACTTATATTTATATATTATGGACCCCTTAGACAATTTGATAAAACTTACAGATTCTATCTCAGAATTATGTTAAATTCATAATATAAAATATTTAGGATTATAGTTATTATAATTATATTGAAATATAGCTGTTCCAAGTTCATGGCCCTCAGGTTAAGATCTCCTGTTCTAGAAGGAATTATTAAAAGGATGGTTATTGAACATCTGGAGAGGGAAGCAGCGATCACAAGAGCAGGCTGTGCTAAACTAATCTTATTTCCTTTTTTGGCAGGGCGACTTGACTGGTAGATCAGGGGGAATGTTATAGATTATCTAGGTTTTAGCAAAGCATTTGACAAAGCCTCTCATGCTGGCTGTTCCTGTGGACAAAATGGAGAGATATCAGCTAAACAGTAATACAGTGAGGTGGGTTTGCAAATACTGGAATGATGAGACCCAAAGATTACTTAACATTATGTTTATGATTTATGTAAACTTGGAAGCCAGTCTGTAGTGGAGTGACCCAGGGATCTAAGCTTGATCCTATGTTACTTGTTATTTTTATCAGTGACTTTGAGCAGGTATAGATGATGTGCTTATCGAATTTGCAAGTGATACCTACTTGAAGGAAAGAGTCAGGATCCAAAGAGATATTAATAGACTAGAGCAGAGGTATCAGACGTGTGGCTCATATACTACATGTGGCCCACAACAGTTCTGAGTGTGGCCTGAACTAGATTACAGTATAATGGGGAAATATTTAACAAAATCAATGAAAGTACAATAAAACATAGATAATTTCAGCCATTCCCCAATTGATAGACATCTCAATTTCCAATTCCTTGCCACCACAAAAAGGGCTGCTAAATATTTTTGTACAAATAGGCCCTTCTACCCCCCCCCTTTTTTTTATCTCTTTGGGATATAGATCTAATAGTGGTATTGTTGGGTCAAAGGGTATGCCCAGTTTTATAGCCCTTTGGGCATAGATCCAAATTAACCTCCAGAATTTTTCACAACTCCACCAACAGTGCATTAGTGTCCCAGTTTTCCCACATCCTCTCCAATATTTATCATTTTTATTTTCTATAATATTAGCCAATCTGATAGGTGTGAGGTGGTACCTCAGAATTATTTTAATTTGCATTTCTCTAGTCACTAGTTATTTAGAGCATTTTTTTTCAAATGAGTATAGGTAGCTTTGGTTTTTTCATCTGAAAACTGCTTGTTCATATCCTTTGACCATTTATCAACTGGGGAATGACTTAGAGTTTTATGAATTTGACTCACTTCTCTATATATTTAAGAAATGAGGTATTTATTGGACATATTTGCTGTAAAAATTATTTCCTAGCTTTCTGTTTTCCTTCTAATCTTGTTTGCATTGTTTTTGTTTGTGCAAAACCTTTTAAACTTAATATAACCAAAATTATCCATTTTACATGTCATAGCACTCTCTATCTCTTATTTGGTCATAAATTCTTCCCTTATCCATAGATCTGACAGGTAAACTATTCCATGTTCCCCTGATTTACTCATGGTATCACCCTATATGTCTAAATTATGTGCCCATTTTTATCTTATCTTGGTATATGATGTGAGATGTTGATCTGTACTTAGTTTCTGCCAAACTGTCTTCCAGTATTCCCAGCAGTTTTGTCAAATAGTGAGTTCCTGTCCCCAAAGCCTGGATTGTTGTGTTTATTAAACAGTAGATTACTATGGTCATTTACTACTGTGTATGGTGTACCTAATCTATTCCACTAATGCATCACTCTATTTCTTAGCCAGTGCCAGATTGTTTTTATAATTACTGTTTTATAATACAGTTTGAGATCTGGTATGGCTAGGTCACTTTCCTTCACATTTTTTGTTTTGTTTTGTTTTTTAAATATGGGGCAGCTAGGTGGCAGGGAGCTAGAGTCAGGAAGAAGACCTGCATTCAAATCTGGCACTTACTAGCTGTGTGACCTTGGGCAAGTCACTCAGCCCTGGTTGCCTCAGTTTTCTCATCTGTAAAATGATCTGGAAAAAGGAATGGCAAACCACTCCAGTATCTTTACCAAGAAAATTCCAAATTGGGTCATGATGAGTCAGCTATGACTGAAATGACTGAACAACAACAACAACAAATATTAATATGTGGTTTCCAAAGGCAGTATGCACCATCAGGCATCCTTATGTATGATTTAGTGACCCCCATTTCCATTTGAGTTTGATTTGCTGCTGGACTAGAGCATCGGGACTAATTGATATCAAGATGAAAGTAAAGTTTTATGCTTGGCTTAAAAAAACAAACATTACAAGTATTAGATGACATGGCTAGCTAGCTATTCAGCTAGAATATATTTAGGGATTTTGGTTGACTGCAAGTTCAGTATTCTGGGTGCCCCCATTCTCCTTGTCTCTTAAACGAGATTGTGAGTTCTTTAAGGGCTGGTGTCACATCTGGCCAAATGGCTGCTGGCCAGGGCTATATAACTGGGCATCTATGAATAGCTCAGTCTTGAAAACCAAGAGTAGAAATGGAAAATGGATGCATTTGGTGACTCATTCCTGGTCAGACCAGGAAAAGTCCAAAGGTCAACTGAAGCAAGGATTAGGGAGCCAATGATGAGAGGGGTCCTGGAGTAAACAGATGGGAACAGTGCTGGGAACAGCACAGAGAGTCAATAGTAAACTAGGGTCGGAAATGAAAGAGAAGTCAGTTGAGTTGCAGGAATTTAGTTTCATCATAGAAGTTGACAGTTAGCTGTAACAATGATGACAACAATGATAATAATAGCTAGCATTGTATGTAGCCCTTTTAAGGTTGGCAAGGTGCTTAACGTGGATTATCTGATTGGGTCAACCAGTATCTGCTCTGACAAAGCATCCTTTAAAAGAAGAGCTGGGGCTGCAGGGCCACATAATCCTCTCTGTTCCTCAAAGGGGACAGGCCTGTTAGAAGCCAGGATCTAATGAGCTAGGATCATATGTTTTTCCTTTTGTGTCTCTATAGCATCAAGTCCTGGACAGAATGCACGGATTAAGTAAAACTTTGGTTGGTTGCTGGATCTCACTGAAAAGTTAGATATTAGAGCTTTGGTAGAAGAAGTAGGCGCACCTTGGGTAATCTTAAAAATGATCAGGTGTGAGTTTTCTGCCTATACACAAACAGGAAGCAAAGTGATGCTGTAGCCATACTCTGGGGGATGAGGCTGTAGACCTGAACAGTTAAGTCAGGATGGGATATTCTTAGCCATAGTGACTGAGTTTAGCAGCCTAGCTACCTAGCAGATAGCTTTTAGGCAAGTTTAGGATTATTGTGGCAGTTTAGGCATGGTGCCTTCCTATTTCCTGGTGGGCAAGGGTAAATAATCATACTAAGGTCTCTTGTTATGCAGTCAAATCTCATCTTCTGTCTGCCTATCCATCTAAATATATTGGAGGAGCCAGATGACACAGTAGATAGATCAGGGTGGACCAGGAATTAGGAAGACTGAGTTCAAATCTCATCTCAGACATTTACCTGGAACTCTGTGGCTCTAGGCACCAGTTTACTCATCTATAAAATGGAGATACTAATAGCACCTACCTGATAAGATGTTTGTGAGGGTCAAATGAGATAACATTTAAAGAACTTTGAAAACTTTACAGCTCAATATAAATGTTAACTATTATTGTATCTGCCTGCC
>NW_020954598.1:4364262-4426297 GCF_900497805.2 Vombatus ursinus
TTTTATTTGTTTCCGTTTTTTTTTTTTTTTTTGGACTACACCTGTGATTTCAGTGGTATAAGGAATTTTTGGAAAGGAAACTGTCCCTACCAGTGCAGCTTCCCATCTCTTCAATTTCCAGCTTTACAGACAGGGGCACTAAGAGGTTAAATAACCTGACCCATCCGTGGCACTGTGATCAAGGATACACTTGAACTGAGGTCTTCCTGACTGTCAGGCTGGCTCTCTATCCATTGCACCAAACTGTCTCTTGATACATAGGTGTGTGTTTGTACATATTATTAATATACTTTATAATGGAGCAGCCTTCTGTCCTTGTCATTAGAGAGCCAAACTTTGACCACCAAGTAGCCCAACTTTTCCCTAGGATTCATCTGTGGTTCAGAAGCCTCTGGCTTTTGGAAATTTCTATTTAAAATTCCAAATCTCTGAGCACTAACTTTCCGGCAGTGCTGTTCTCACTCACATTCTGGCAAGCACCATTTGCCTTCGTCTTCCAACACTCACGGAGGAGGAATGTATTTCACACGGCCTGCCCTCCATTCTGTTCCCTTTTTTTCTTCAGATTTTTTACCTTCTGTATAAATTTTCATCTCGGCTGATGGAGAACATTCCTCACATTTTTGGGCACTCAAGAAGCTTCCTGGTTGATTATCAAAACTTGGGATTATCACTTGGGTTTTTAATAACCTCACAAAAATAATGAGTGTAGCCAAATCCCCAATGTGTATGTACTTCTAGAAATTGCTAGTCCAGTCAAATTACTACCTGCTTGAAAGCAGAAAAACATGACTGGAATGATTCCCTAAGGAGGTGACTGATAGCAAGAAAAAAAATGTGCAAAAAGAAGTGTTCATAGAAGCGTTATTTGTAATGACAGTAAGATGGAAATAAAATGAGTGTCAAATGATTGAGAAATGTATGAACAAATGATGGCATATGCATGCAATGGAATATTGTTGTGCTGTAAGGAATAACAAATAGGAAGAAATCTGAGAAATCTCATAAGACTTACAGGAAATGGTAGAAGAAAGCAGGCTTGAAGAATGCACAATGATGATGTTTGGAACTGTGAGTATATCAGGATGAGGAATTCCCAGGGTGGAAACTTTCTTCACTGATTCAGGTTAGCAACTTGTTGTTGAAGGAAAAAAAAATATTAATATTAATAATGTACTCTGCAGTTTAGGCAGTCTACCAGAAATAATTTTATTTAATTTAACATTAATCTATATCCAAGCTATTTCTGGCTTGGAGAGAAAGAAAAAGATTGGTGGGGAAGGGAAGAGGGAGAGAAAAAGGAAGAGGGAGAGGGGGGAAAAGGAGAGGAAGGAAGAGAGTTCTTATTTTAGTCAACTCTCCCACAAACTCCTATCCCCCCAGTGGGAGATGGCACATGAAGAGTCCAGACAAACTTTGCTACTATGGTTGTATCCCAGCTGGAACTAAGCTGCTGCTTCATGCTTCCCCATGTAGCTGCTGAGTTTCCCTGATGCTCTCTGCTATGCTGCTTTCCCTATTGGGTGGCAAGCTGCTGATGTCTTCTGCTGAGTTGCCTTCTCCACTGAGTGCCACCTATTGCGTCTCTATTCAGTGGTTAGTGCTGTCTGCTACTGGTAGCTTCTTCTGAGGAGAGTGTTTTCTATTTTATAAGGAGCTAACCCATAGCCTCCGGCTGTTTGAGTTCATTTGTGAGTGGAATTCACAACCAAACTGGTCAGTAGTGAAGGTAGTTTCTCAGGTCAAACCTGCCTTTAAAAAAAAACAAAAACAACCAACTTATTTATTTTTCTATCAGTGGAAACTTTCTCAGGCCTCCTTGGCATTTGGGATATGGATGAATCGGTTTCTACCATGCGTCTGATAGTTCAGGGCAGAACCATGCTGGAGGATCACTGATCAATTCTACAGGAGTGGAGTAGAGGCAATCACCCATATTTCTTCAGCTATACCCATATAGATACTCTCCTTATATATTAATCCTCTTTAAATAGCCCTGAGGAACAATTAAATATGGATAGGTGTGTAAATATGATGTCTGAGTTTCCTGCACACACCCATCTGCCTTCCCGTGGGATTCTTAACTTTAACCCTATCATCCTTCTTCTGTTCTCCCACTTTTTTTTTCTCCCTGACTGTGAAGTGGGGTCACAGTCAAGCCAAGTAAAGTCTTAGAGTTTATTAGCACCAGCCACTGGGCTAAGTGGTGGGGATATAAAGAATGGCAAAAAACAGTTCCTGCTTTCACGGAGCTCACAGTCTAATGGGGGAAACAGTATGCAAACAACTGTGTAAAAACAGGATGAACTGGTGATAGTCTTGGAGGAAAGGCCTGAAGATTAAGGAGAACCGGGAAAAGCTTCTTGTAGAAGGTGGGACTTTTGCTGAGACTTGAACGAAACCAGGGAAGCCAAGGGGAAGAGGAAATGAGGGGAGAGAGTATTCCAGGCATGGAGGACAGCTGGAGGAAATGCCTAGAATCTGGAGATGAAGTATTTTATATGAAGATCAGCAAGGAGGCCAATGTCACTGGATTACCAAATATGTATAGGGGAGTAAGGTGTAAGAAGAAGCCTAGAAAGGTAGGAAGGGACCAGGAAGTTACTGGAGTTTATTGCAGCTAGGTGGCTCAGTGGATAGAGCACTGGGCCTGGAGTTGGGAAGACCTGGGTTCAAATGTAGCCTCAGACGCTTCATAGCAGTGTGACCCTGGGCAAGTCACTTAATCTCTGCCTCAGTTTCTTCAACTGTAAAATGGGAATAATAATAGCACCTACCTCCCAGAGTTGTTGTGAAGATTAAATGAAATAATGCAAAGTGCTTAGCACAATGCCTTGTACATAGTAAGTGCTATATAAATGTTATTATAATTATTATTAAATGAGATAATGCTTGTAAAACAATTAGCACATTGCCTGGCACATAGTGCTTTATAAATGTTTTTTCTTGTTCTCTTCCTCCTCCTCCTTCTCCTCCTCCTCTTCCTCTTCCTTCTCTATAAAGCACTTAGCACAGTACCTGGCACATAGTGCTATATAAATATTACTTATTATTATTATTATTTAGTGGGTAACATGGGCATCTAAGTGGCACAGTGGATAGAGTGCTAGGCCTGGAGTCAGGAAGACCTGAGTTCAAATTCAGCCTCAGACACTTACTAGCTATATGACACTGGCCAAGTCCCTTAACCCTCTTTGCCTCAGTTTCGTTATCTGTAAAATGAGCTGGAAAAGGAAATGGCAAACCACTCCAATGGCAAAGTCTGCCAAGAAAAACCTGAATGGGGTCACAAAGAGTTAGACATGACTGAAAAATGACTGAACAAAAAAGATGATTAGATCTGGGCTTTAATCAGTTTGGCAGCTGAGTAGAGGATAGATTATAATGTGGACAGACTTGAGGCAGAGAGAGGAGCCAGCAGGCTACTGCAGTCACTGAGGAATGAGGTGATAAGAGCCTGTATTAGGTGGGTGATAGTGTCAGAGAAGAGAAGGGGCCTACGTGAGAGATGTTAGGAATATAGAAGAAAGAACACTGGTACTCCCTTCATACCTCCATACTGTAGCCCAATGCCTAAACAAGATTCTGTTCTTGTTGAAAGTTTTTCTGTATTCATTACTTTCATAGGCCCCTACTTTTCTTCTACATCCTCGTAGGCCTGGTTCCACAACTTTCTCCCCACTTCTGCTCCTTTCCTTATTCTTCACTTGGTCTTCTCTCTCTAGATGGAACTTGTTTGGTCGTTGTCCTGCTTCCTCAGAGCCTTGGCCTCCACCATATTAGGGGCTGTGGCTTTTCCCTCCCCAGGTGCTTTTCTCCTCCCCATTCTTGCTAGCTTAAGTCTTCTCAATCAGGATTCTTGGCTTCCCAGACTGAGTCTTCTTCATTGGAAAATTTTCTGTAACCATTTATCCCTCACTGTCACTTGGGGCCTGATAAAAGCACCGCCATCTTTAGTTCATTTCCTTTGCCAAGGTCCCAATGGGGTTTACTCATGATTCTGACCACCCTTTGGGGCACCAAGATGTCTATGTCTTATCTATCCTTTAGTCTTAGTCTGAGGATCAGTGGTCTCTTTCTTTTGATAATCTTAAATTTGGTCCCTGGTTGTTCAGGAGAATTAGAGGGGCCATTTCAGCCCCACCCCTTTGAGTCTTATCTGAGAAAGGGGTACCACTGAAATCTTGCATTAGGACTAGCGCTGCACTGCCAGCACCAATGGACTTAGTCTCCAGAGCATCTGTTGGAAATTTGGCACCAGGCTATTAAACTATGTATGTATTCAGGGGCTGAATTCCTTCACCCTACTATTGGTAACTCATTTCCCTGCTGCTACTGTTTTTCCTCCTCTGGAGTCCTTCCTGTCCCCCAAATACTGTCAGGCCAGACACCCCAGGTTCTAAACTGCATATACTTCATGTGAAAGCACCCCATTCTAGAAGACCTGCTCTGTCAGGGACCCCTACAGTCTTAATGTCAATCCTGACACCTCAAATCTTTCCCTAACCTCTGCCCTGAGCAATTTGCTGCTGCTATAAACTTCAAAAGGAACTGGGAGAGATGCCCAGCCTCCCAATTCTCTGTACACCTAGGTCCAAATAAGCACAAATAACAAATCCCCTGAAGTTAGTGAATGAATTTAATAATTCAAAGCATGAAATTCAAATTCACACTATTCAAAGTTATGATTATGTAAAATATGGTAAATGGTTCCAGCCTAATGGAAATATGCAGTGCAAAGTCAAGGAAATCATTCATTCTAATTGGGTCCTAGTTTTACTAAACTTGGGGAAAGGGGTCTCCCCTCCTCCCCCCTGCCTTGGTATTGTTGGTGATTTTGACAACTCCCTGCCTCATCCCCACTACCAGCTACTTTGTCATCCAATTTCCGAGTTCATTATCGGCTTCTGCCTGAGCCCTCTTTTTGTTCATCCATATCACATCTCCCTTCACTCGATTCAAAAGCTGCTTCAACTCCTCAAAAAGCAGAATTGGCCAAATGGAGAAAGAGGCACAAAAATTCACTGAAGAAAAGAACTCCTTAAAAACTAGAATTGACCAAATGGAAAAGGTGGTACAGATGCTCACTGAAGAAAATAATTCCTTAAAAATTAGAATTGAGCAAGTGGAAGCTAATGACTTTATGAGACATCAAGAAACAATAAAAGAAAACCAAAAGAATGAAAAAATATAAGCATTGCTTCACATGCCATCACAAACACACCTAGATTCTACTTAATTCATTCAGTTACCTGTCTGTGTTCTGTCATAACCACATGGAGGGCTGACTCTTATTCTGTTGAAGCCAGACATATTCTATCACCAGTGTTCTCTTCGGAGATTCTCAACCTCAGTGGTCATACAGCACAAATGCCTCATTTTTCAGATGACCATGGCTAGGTAATGACAAAGGCTGACCTAGAACTCACATCTACTGAGTCGCAGTCCAGTTCCTTCTATTGGATAATATTTGGCACAACTGTCACGCTCAAGTTGTGGAATACAGCCCTAAATTAGGGATCCCCTTGAATTCCTGGTTTCCTTTAAGACTCAGCTCAAGAACTAACTTCCACTGGAGACCTTTCCTGGCCCCCTCCACACCACCACCCCCCAACTGCTGATGCCCTCTTTCTACAAACTCCCATATATTCATTTTGTACATGTTCTGAATGTTCTCATGTATGTACATGTTGTCTTCCCTGTTAGAATATAAGGCCCTTGAGGATAGGGATTATTTAAGTTTTGTCTTTGCACCTCTAGCACTGAGTGCAGTTCCTGGCACACAGTAGTCACTTAATAAATGATCATTTGTTTGATTGTGAGTTTGTATGAATGAGTCACCCCTGACTCTGGTTCCTCAGATTGACAACCAGAGCCCCTCAGAACCCCCATATTTACTTGAATTCTTGATGGTATTGCCTGAAGAATGAAGTGGCCTCACTTTGCAGAGGAAGAATTCATGTGCATTGGAGACTTATGATAGTCAGACTTGCCTAATGGATGTATAGCCATCATCAGCCCAGTTATGATTTTGACCAGTGGGAATGTGGGGCTGGCCCTCAGGCATTCCTGCGGGTTCCCTTCTATCCAGTAAGACCAGAGAAAGAAAATGCCACACATTCTCTAAAATGAAACAGTTTGTTTTTGAAAACCTGGGCATAAAGAATATACCCTAACAGCTACTTTTTTTGTTATAATGCATAATTCAATATGTTACTTTTACCATTTCTTTCAGAAAGTATAAACTTAACCAATTACTGAAATATTCCTCAAGTTGTCTAAAATAATAGAAATCCTTCAGGATTTATAACCAAGTGGAATGATTTTTAAAATAAGCAGGGAAATTTTTACCATTGAAGGTCATTGACCAAGATTGGGGGGAGTAGGTTGGGAGGAAGGACCCAAAGGGCTATAGAAATAAAAATCAACGCGTTTCACAGAGAGATAAAAATATACAATTTAAAATGTATTTGATATTTTTGAATTAAGAAGAGAGCTCAGAACTCTTAAAAATACTCAATAATGAAAAACATACTTTATTTCTATATTGTGGCCAGTTAAGGGAAGAAGACAAAGGGAATCAGAGTGGGAGAATATGAAATGAAAGAAGAAAGTAGACAGAGTAAGAGAGAAAAATGAAAGATAAAGACAAAGAGAATGAAGGAGGTAGAGAGAAACTCACACAACAGCTTTATGCTCACAGATTCAGAGCTACACAGAGTAAGGACACATGAAAAGTTAGGCTTTCATGGACTCAGTCAACAAGCATTTATTGAGTTTTTTTCTGTGTTCCAAATACAGAACTAAGTGCTGGAGATATAAAAATAAATTTAAAAGAAAAAACAGCCCCTGCCCTCAAGGAGCTCACATTCTAATAGAGAAGACAACACAAACAACCCTGTGCGTATAGGACATACGCAGACTAGATGGTAATCTCAGGGGGAAGGCATAAGCAATTTGGAGGATGGGAAAGGCCTCTTGCAGAAGGTAGGATTTGAACTGGATCTGGAAGCCAGGAAAGCCAGGAGGTAGAGGAGAGGAGGGAGAGAGCTCTAGGTGTACGGGATAGACAGTGAAAAGGCAGGGAGTCTGGAGAACGAGTAAGGAACAGCAAAAGGGCCAATGTAATTGGGTTGTGGAGAACATGGGAAGGAATTAAGTTCACCCATCTTTGATTTTTTTTAGGTTGTTGCTAATGTTGTTTTCTTCACAACTATAGGCATACATGAGGACATCACCTCTTGGTATTTGCCTCTTGCCCATGTGAAACCACCCTTAAGGTCTAGCTCTGCGAGGTTTCCCATTCCTGGTTTAAGATAATACAGTAATTAGAGCCAAACATGGTGGGGTAGTGGAAAGAACACTGCCTTTGGAATCCAAGGACCTTGCTTCAAATCTTGTTTCTAATGCTTACTACTTGTATGACTTTAGGCAATCAATGTTGGACCTCAGTTTCCTTAATCTGTAAAATGAGAGGATTTTTAAGAGTCCTTCAAGTTCTAAGTCTATAATTCTATGATTCTTTTATAAGGAAGGTAAGCCAAAAATATAATTGAAAGGTCATGAAGGAAGAGTGGAAAGACCTCTGGTTTGAAGTCAGTGAAATCTGGGATTGAATCTCTCCCTTCTTTGTCTTTTCCACCACCAATACACACACACACACACACACACACACACACACTGTGTGACCCTGCACAAGTCATTTAACTTCTAAGTCTCAGGTTTCTTACCTGCACAATGGGTATAATAATAGCATAGCCAATATGGCAGAGGGGAGAGAACACAGTACTTGGATTCAGGAAAATCTCAGTTCAAATCCTTCCTCAGATCCTTACTAGCTGTGTGACCCTGAGGTTGCTTAATATTTCTGTGGCTCAGTTTCCTCATCTGTAAGTTGGGGAATAACATTTGCATCTGCCAAACTACCTGGGAGGGTTATTGTGATGATCAAACAAGTACTTTGCAAACCTTAAATGCTAGTTTTTCTTCTTTGTATTTTTACTATATTGTTATTATTATTATTATTAAACCTCACAGAGTTGTTAGAATCAAATGAGAAAATGTATGTAAAGTGCTTAAAACATTTTTGTAACTGTGAGCTATTCTTCAATGCTCACTTTGTAATGAGAAATTAGTTGGTTGGCTGATTTTTATCCTTTGTTCTTGAAGACGACCAAAGTGATATCACTATGTTACACAGTGCGTCCAACTGTGACTGATCAGACTTATGTGAGCTTGGAATGTTCTATCGCAAGTTGGGCACAAGTAGTCCATGTGAATATTTGGAGTGGACACGTCTCTAAATTTGCGCATCTCATGTTTCTTTTGAGCTTCTTCAATTCTGCTTTGCTCATAGAACACATCACTTTCTCTGATGAAGTCATGCCATGCTGAACGGTCCTGTGCCAGTGTGTCACAATAAACTGTCACACTATAAATTCCAAAGTTCATCGCTGTATGCCTGTGAAACCCAGAGAGTATATCAGCATCATGCCAGAAAAGTGAATCACTTATGTTTGAATTGTCTTAGGAAGATTCTGAAGATCACCTGGCAGGATAAGATACCAGGCACTTAAATCCTTTCTCAAACTAAGCTGCCAAGCATTCAAACTCTACTGCAGAGAGTACAACTCTGATGGGCTGGTTACATTGTTTGAATGCCAAACGTATGCTGTTTTATGGAGGACTCACATAGGGCAAGCAGTCACATGGTGGTCAGAAAAAGTGATACAGAGACATTCTCAAGGTCTCTTAATGAGAAGTTAATAAATCCTTTTTAACTAAAACAATTACTGTTGGTCTAAATATAGGTGGATGTCTTCCTTGGGGTCCAGTGGATATCTGATTCAGCCTCAAAGCCAGGAATAATTGTGTTCAAGTTCCACATCAGATACTAATTGGCTCCAAGACACTTAACCTTTCAGTGGAGTTCCAGATTCAGAATCATTGAACCTGGGTTGGAAGCCTAACTTCCTGTGAGACCTTGGACAAGTTACTTCTCCCTTGGCTTCAGTTTCTTTTTCTGTAAAATGGGGGAGATGGATTAGATGCTCATCAAGGTGCCTCTCAGCTCTAAATCCAAGTCCCAAGGCTGGTAAATCAAACCCTGTAAATTCCCATGGAAACACTTATGATTAAAGATTCCAATTTGGAGTTCCAGGCCATTCTTCAAGTTTGTTTGTTGCCTATTTTCATTGTGTTGGTCCTGAGCAGTTTTGTTGACAAAGATACAACTTGATATGGTTAAGGATTTTTTTCCCTCTAGAAGGATATTGGGCGGAGAGGTAAAATAAGTGGTTTATTAGGTTATACGAGTTATTGGGACATATATTGTGTCTAATCTTGGCTATTTACCAATGTGACCTTACCATGCATGTGAAACTCCACCCCCTTCCATTACCCTTCTTATCTTTATTTGAAGTTAAAAGAAAAGAAAAGAAAAGAAAAGAAATCGTGTCCAAGAAAGTGGCGCAAATAGCTTATCTAAGCAACTTATTGCTGGCAGCAGGCGTTTTGTCTCTTCCTCATTTTCTCACGGCCCTATTTGAGGTTCTCATTATTTCATTCTGGATTTTTGCAGCAGCCCATTTACTGGCCTCCCCCAGTTTAATCCATCCTCCTCACCTCTGTCAGATCATTTCCCTAAAAGGCCACCATTTTCATCCAGTGACTGTCGTATTCAAGAGCCTACTTTTGATCATTGCTAGCTCTCCTCCAAATTGTCTGGGCTCCTCTACCCTTGAGACCTTCTATAATCTGGCCTTGCCTTACCTAAAATAATAATTGGTATTTACGTAGGACTTGAAAATGATTCCCGTACATTTTCCCTTTTAATCCTCAAAACAATCTTGTCAGGAAGGCAGGGCAGTTATTATTATTATTATCCATATTTTACAGATTAGCATGATGAAGTTCAAAGACATCCAGGGATTTGTTCAAAGTGTCACAGCTAAGTAGGTGGACAGAGTTGGGACTTCTTCCCAGAAAGCTAATACTCGTTCTCTAATACCACATCTGCCTCCCTGTCACTTGAACCTTATTTTCCATTAACTCTTAAAAGTGTTCCCTCAATTGTCATGATGTCTTCTTCTGGCTTACGTGCTTATTCCCATCACCTTTGCCTTTCCATATACTGTTTCTTATACTTTGGCCACTCTACCTCTTCTATACAGATTTTACCCATCTTTCAAGGCCCAGCTTAAATACAGCCTCCTCCATGAGGAGGCCACACCAATCTCTTCCCTTTCTGAATACCAACTGTTCTTGTTCAGGAGCACACAGTTTGGCTCTGAAATGTTCTCCAATTTCTGTACTACTTCTTTTTCCACCCACTTAGATGATGTAGCCCGTATAAGATCTGGGGCATCTTTATCCCAATTCAAACTCTCACAGATGAATATTGAGTTTTAGAGTAAGCCTTCATATTCCTCTCAGGGGTTTAGGGGGATACCCTTGAGGATTTGATTCAGTAATGACATTGGCTTGAGTCCCAACTGGTATGCTTCCCTCTAAAATTATCTAGTCACAATCATATAGTCAGCCAGCTGTAAGGAACTTTTAGAAAGGGGTATTTACTAAGAAGGCATAACAATAATGTAGGGGGGTATAAGATATCCCCAAGTCTATGACACACTCTTCTGCAAGTATATACAGAGTCCAGAGGAAAGTGGGCTCAAGTTTAGAGAGCACATGTGGCCAGTAAGTAACTCATAGTTCTTAGTTGTTGTAAGCCCTTATCTCCCATGCTTGAGAAGTTGCTCTTAAACGTGGTTAATCTATGTCCCTCTGTCCTTAACAGGAGATACTGCTTTCAGCTGGTCCATGGATGCCTGCCAGAATACAGGGGAGGATGGAAATCCAACATCTTTACTTCAAAGTTGGCTAGATACTCCTCCAGGGAAAAGGGGAGGGAGGCTTGGTCAAGACAGAAAGTCATTACCCCTACACCTCCACCTCCACCTCCAGGCAGGTTGTTCTGGAACACTACAGTTGTTTCAGTTTCTAGAATCAATTCCTTTTCAGTTCACTTGATAATTTATAGATATTCTCTGGCATATGGCCAGTTTGAACATAAGTCCCATGCTAGTTGTTCAGTGTCATTCAAGAGGTCTTTGCACACTTAGTCCAAGGCATATGGATGAATTGATTGATTGGGAATTTAAGTGGGGCAGGGTTGAGTAAAATCAATCATCCCATCCTTACAGTTACAATTCTCTTAAGCCAAGGAAATATATTTTACGATTCTTTTTTTTTTTAATCTTTAATTCACCTAGCACAGCACTGGTTACATAGTAGGCATCTGATAAAAACTTCATCAATTGCCTGATTGGTATAGTATCCTATCTATTAGGGGTTAGCTGTTTCTTGTGCCTATCTTGTCATCTTCTATGCCTCTGCTCCCTTCTTCTCTCTACTATTCCTTCTTAGCCCCATTATCTGCTTCTTTTTCCCACCTATTTTCTGTCTGACCTCCTTTATTTCTTTCTGCAAAGATGAGAGGAAGGGCTGACGGTCATATATTATAGTGGCAGCCTTGCAATCTAAATCATTCTTCCAGGATAATTTGTATAGGAATCAATCATTGGGGTGAGGATTTTTTTTTGTCTACTGTCCCATTAGATTCTTCCAGAGTGATTGTGTCTCCTTTATATGTTTTTCAAGTCTGAGAGAGGACAAGTAGACATGGGTCAATACAGGGAAAGAGGAAACATTTGATCTTGCCAAACACTCAGCTCACTGAACCATCCCCTACTGCGTAAGGACAAACTATAACCTAGCCAAGGAACTTAATAATAATGTTAACTAGTATTTATATAGTATCTACTACATGCCAGGCACTGCACCAAGCATATGATAAGTATTATCTTACTTCATCCTCAAAACAACCTTGGGAGGTAGCTGCTATTATTATTTTTATCTTACACTTGAAGAAACTGAAACAAATAGAAGTTAAATGCCTTGCCCAGAGTCACAACCAGCAAGTGTCTGAGACTGGATTTGAACTCAAGACTTCCTGACGTCAGGCCCAGCACTGTATCCATTGTACTACCTAGCTGCCTGTATGTCTTCCAAGCCTTTGCCTTCCCTCTCTGGCTACTATTCTTTATCCTCTCACCATGCCAGTACTCCCAGTTTCTCATTCCCCTTTAGGAGGCACCTATATTAAGATCAGTTAAAGGAACAACACATTGTCATTTTCTAGGCATAATAATCTGCTTTCCTCTTCCTCCTCAGCAACTCTTCACTAAGAAGGGAGCAGAGATAGATTGTGAGGGGATTGAGGAGATAGATTTCTGTTGTTAACAAGACAAGACCTCTCCATTTGAGACTGACCTGTCCCTTTACAAAGGAAGGTATCCCCTACATACCTCCCAAATGAAGCTGGTACTGAGCATGGTTCAGGAGAAAGAACACTGGATTTGAAATCAGAGGACCTGGATTTGAAGGCTGGTCTTATCATCTAAGTGGACTTTGCTTTTCATTCCTTATTTGTAAAGCGGGAACATTGGTTTGGCTGACCACTAAGGGCAGTTCTAAATTTATGATTCTGGTATGATGTCTGTCTCCAACCCTTTGCAGAATGCTGATGAGCAGATATCTGACAACTGCCTAGAGGGAAGGAAATTGCTATCAGATGTGATGTATGTGTGACTTTACTAGACTAGAAGGGAAGACTTCTGACTTGTTGCCTCACTCCCTGCTAGAATGAAGCCCTTGGAGAATCTCCATCCATTTCTATTCCCAACTTCCACTTTATTGGTCCACGGTTTGGGGTGTGGAGCTGGTAGACCGCATGACCTCTTGTGGAATCAGTCCTACAGAGCCTCGGAAAGAGGTCCTGTAATTTAATTTCATTTTCTTTGCAGAAATGCTTGTTTGAATATTTCAGTTACTGTTAATCGTAGTCACAGTTTTAGGAGTTAATTCTAGTACCTTCCCTCTGTTAATTAGTCTCATCATTTCCTATTTATCCTGTGTATAGCTTGCTTGTATATATTTGTTAGCATATTATCTCCTCCTTTGGGCACTGTCTTTTGCCCCTTTTTGTACCCCAAGTACTTAGCATGGTGCTTGGCACTTAGTAGGTGCTTAATAAATGTTGATTGATTGATTGGTTAGGTTTGCATGTTTGTATTGAGGTAGAAAAATCTCCTTTCCCACGTGTACCCTCTGTCTGCTTCAGCCAAACTGGAACCTGAATTCACCTTTCCCTCAACTCATCGCCCCTATTCCTGTCTGTCTTATCCTTCGTTCACAATGCCCCTATGTCTAGAACATCCTTTAATTTTCAGCTCATTTGCCACTATCTCCGTGAGGCCTTCCCTAATCTTACCCAGTGAAAGTAGTCATTCTCTTCTCTGAACTCTTGACATCTCCCTTGTCATCTTCTTGAGAGAAAGGGCTATGTTTTATTGATCTAACTTCAGCACAGTGACTTCCACCCAGTAGATGTTGAGTAATCTAAGAATAGTTGACATTTCTATAGCACTTCTGGCTATAACCTCATCTGATCTTCCCACAATCCTATTCGAGTTCCATTCCAGAGATAAAGGATCCTTGGGAGTTAAAGCAAGGCCACTGGTCACAGAGCTAACAAGCTGTGGAGCTGGGAGGTAAATGAAAGTCTCCTAACTCCAAAGCTTTTTCCACTAGCAATCTACTTTGCTAAACTGAATTATGTGTTCCAGATCAAGCCACGCCTCCTTCTGGAGTTAGAATGCCTAGTAGAGAACTGCTCTTGTGTTTTTGTTGATGGGGGAAGGGAGCTTGGCCTTAAGGACAGGGTCGGCATTCTCCTTCTTCCTCCTTCTTAGTAAATGAGGACAGGTTGTACTAGCACGTGTTGACTCAAATCTGTCTTCCATTAGCTGGGGTGGAAATATACCACTTTTATACAAATATACTTTAGACTCTTCTAATTATTTTATATACGTGGAGCTGATTCTTGGAAAATCCCAGGGGAAACTGTTGTCTTGAGGAATAGAAAAAAAATCATACTGGATTTCTTGCATAATTTCCCACTTTTTCCCTTTAACACCTCCCCCCACTATGATACTTCTGTGCTGAATTGGAGTAGAGAGCAGGGGGTGGGAGGGTAATTCAGGGCTATGACTCATTCTGTGTAAGGAGAGCATGACTTGTCTCCAGGCAGGCTGTAAGACGTGACATGACTGAACAACAACAACAACTATACATACACCCATGTATGTGTATGCAGTACATATGTGCATGGATGCATACATACCCATACATATATACATATATATGTCTGTGCATTACCAGAGTTTCTAGCCTGGAAATAACCCCCAAGTATAGAGAAGAGTGATGGATTCTTCTTCCCTCTTTATTGGGAAAGCACAAAGCTGCCGTATTCTCAAATACAAAGTGAGTCAGACTCAATAAACTTTCTTTACCAAAAAACCAAAACCAAAAACAAAAACAAACTATAAATTTTCTTTACCTTTAACTTTTATGTTTTCATGATTGCAAGAATTCTCAGGCCCCGATCATACATTGTATTATAAGAATGAATTTTCCAGAAGATATGCCTGCATAAAAATGTCTTTAGCAGATGCTGTTTGTGTGGGTTTTTCTTTGTGTTGTGTGTGTATGTGAGTGTGTGTGTGTGTGTGTGTGTATATGTATATATACGTATATATGGGTATGTATATACACACATATACAATACAACACATGTGTATGCATATACATATGTATATCTACATAGATGTGTATGTGTGTGTTATAAACATATATGTGTATAATGATATATTTTGTGTATAACCAGACATAGATACATGCAGACATCCTCATTGAGTCAGCGCATGGCAGAAGAGCATGAACCACTCTCTCTTATCCTTTATGAATGCTTGAAGCAAAGGCTATTCTGCTAAGTGCA
Source organism: Vombatus ursinus (assembly GCF_900497805.2). Classification (NCBI taxonomy): domain Eukaryota; kingdom Metazoa; phylum Chordata; class Mammalia; order Diprotodontia; family Vombatidae; genus Vombatus; species Vombatus ursinus. The sequence continues at coordinate 4,379,162 of NW_020954598.1, forward strand.
AGACATCTGGCAATTTACCATATTTCTTCACATCTCTCTCCTCTGATTCAATTCAGCTGTTCTAGGAATGCGGCGGAGAAGGACAAAGTTTAGGTTAGATCTTGGCTCTGCCCTCATAGGTAAGATTCCCCGGCTTAAATTCTTTAGGGAAGAATTGCATAGGGCAGATAGGGAACTCGTGAGTGATATTTTGGAGACACAGACAAATAACCTGAAATAGGAAGAAAATGGGGAGGTATACTAAGAGACCAATGTGGGTGCCCAGAGAACACATCAGTTACCTTGGATTTTTTTAAAGGCCTATGCAATGGTTTCATCATCAATCAAACTCAAGTCACTAGGTCTAGATGAAGCAGATCCCAGATTACTGAAAGGACTGACAGATATGATTGCTAAGCTACTGTCACTGATTTTTGAAAGGGCATGGAGAATTGGAGAAATACTGTAGGACTCGTTCAGTCTGTTCCTTGGTTGTTTGCCTTTCATTCTCAAAGAGGACCATGACACCAGGAAAGGGATGTCATGATTTGCAAGTGAATTGGATTTGAGGGAGGGAGGGCTGTGCACAGTCACCGGCTTTGCTCTCTCCTCCAGAGCCATCTGGGTCCAGTGACCAGATATAGATCAGGATGATTGGAGATGACCCCCACTGCAGGACCAGAGAAGGACAAATACCCTGATTTTCAAATAAGGGAAGAGAATGAAGTCTGAACACTTCAATTCCTGGAAACAAAACAAAATAAAAGAAGCAATAACAAAAATCCCCCAAAGCAGATGGTATTTATTAGCTATTAATGGTAATGAACCTGAATGAAAGAGTGATATTTTCTGGACAGAGATCTAATGATCTCATTGCAAAGCTATTAGTCCCTTCTGTGGGAATGCCCCTTCAGCTGTGGATGTCAGTATGGTTTCCAAGGTACTGCTTCAGGACTTATTTGGAGGGAAGGAGGATTTAACAGTCACGGGACTATAAATTCCAGCTGGGAAGAGCCATAGAGGTCATCTATGACAGTCCAGTCCTCTCATTTTATAGTTGAGGAAAATGAGGCCCAGAGAACTTAAGTGATCTAGCCACCCAGGGAGTAAGAGGAAGAACCAAGATTCAAACTCAGGTCCCCAGATTCCAAACCTAATGATATTTCCACTGTATGACTAACTCTTATTCATTCACTTACTTTCCCTTAACCCTTATTGCCCCATTTCCCTCCTCCTCCTAACTTTATCCTGCTGCGTACCCTATCCTAACTCTTGACAATTGCTACCAGTGACTGGAACCTGGGGAAATTACTTCTTTCTACATAGTATATCCATAGCATGTCCTGATGTATCAAGTTGGAACTCTGAATGCATCTTCAAATAAGAACATTTGATGGTTCGGTTTCTTGGTGCTTTTAGTATATTATTAGGAAACCAGTGGTCTGTAATGGGAAGAATACTAGATTCAAGGGCAGAGGACCTGGATTTTATTCTTGTCTTTTTCATATATTACTTGTTTTTACCTGTATATTTTATATACTACCTTGGGTAAGTCATTGGAGTCTTCTGGGCTTCTGTTTTCTCACCTGTAAAATGATGATAATAATAGTTGAACTGTTTACTTCCCTGAATTGTTGGTAAAGATCAAGTAACATAATGAATATCTAACATCACTTCAAGGCTATTTCCCTTACTCCTACTGGAATTGTTGGGCCAGGTCCCCAGAAGGCCTCTGACTACAACTTCTCTCTTTCAAGTTCTAGGTGTAGCTCAATTTTTCTGGTACAGTTGCTCACAAGCCCCCATCCAGTGTGCTCCCACTGATTATCAGCCAGAGTGAATTAACTTTTAGAAAGGTCATTTATGAAACACATATAGCAAGGACAATTGTTAGGGAAACATTCCTTCAAAGCACCAACATACTCTCCTTAGAGATCTTTGCTATGCAAGGTCAAAATTTAGAGGGTACTTGTGGCAACGGGTAAACTCTTATATCGTCCTGAAGCTGCTTTTCCCCATTGTGTCTAGTTTGTCCTTAGTATCTCTGAATTCATGCAGATGCTTCAACAAGTCTCTGATACTCTGGGAACACTGCTACTAGCTCTGTTGGAAACTGCAATCTACCTCCAGATGACATTGGGACCTCTGGTGAACCTGTTAGATTGTCAGACTCATGTGGTTTCCTCAGGGGAAGGAGGGAGGGAGGGAGAGAAATGGGGAGAGACAAATAGACAGACGTGCTTCTCCCTTGCCAAACAGTTCTTTTTCAGGGACCTCGCTGGAGCTGCTCTTCTACCAGACTGGCTTGCGGATAGAATATAAGATCCCAAACTGGATTATCATGTTATACATATGCCCAAAGGTGTGTCTGATTCTTTTAGATGCTTACAAGCTATATCCTCTGTGGCATCACCTATCTTTATCCAATGATTGAAGTACTTTACTCTTTTGAATTTGGTCGTGGATTGTTAGAATCTAGTTTTGATTGACTGGGGAAGGAAGAAGGGAATAGGAATTTACTAAGTACCTACTATGTGCCAGGCACTGTGCTAATCTCTTTACAAATATCAAATTACTTGCTCCTCACAGCAACTCTGTGAGGTTGGTGCTATGATTATGCCCATTTTACAGCTGAGGAAAATGAAGCAGTCAGAGGTAATGGTGAAGTAGGCATATTCTATGTTCAACTGGGGTGGCATAGACTCCTATTCTAATTCACATGCACACACATATAAATTATGTACATATATATGTATATACACACTAGCACATATATATATATACATACATATACACACACACACATATATATAAAATCTGTATGTCTTTATCTCTCTCTCTCTTTCTCTATCTTGTATGGTTTAAATAGATATATGTGAATTGGCCTGAAACCTTAACTACCATATATGACACTGTTTCTTTTGGAAAATATGTCTAGTCTATAAACAACCCATTGAAATAAAGCCTTTTTTTGAAATTGGGAACTACCTATGTGTACTCCTTTGACTCAATTTATCTTTTTCTGATACCAACTCACTGAAGGGTGGTATGATGGAAAGCATGCTTGATTTAGAATAATTTGAATTTTGAGTCAGAGAACCTGGGTTCAGATTCTGCCTTTGTTCCTTGGTGCTCATGGGATCTTTTTAAAATAATTTAATCTCTAGGCTTTCAATTTCTCCATCTGAGGAATGAGGAGGATGGGACTAGATCATTTCTAAGGTCCCTTCTCCCTCAGAAGTAATGATTGTAAATTGGCTTAGGCTTAATTGAAGCTCATTGAGAAGAGACAGGTTCTAAGCCCTTTCTTATCTCAATAATAAATCTTTGCCACTAATGTAGAACTCTATTTATATCTATATATGTATGTATATATATATGTGTATATGCATATATACACACACATATATATGTATATGACAATTTTCAAAGTCTTTATTTATAAAAACCAATTTATGAGGAGGCAGGATTGTCCTCATTTTAGAGAGAATGGAACTGGGCTGCAAACAAATTAAGTAATTTATTTATTTGGCAGCTAAGTGGTACAGTGGATAGAGTGCCAGGTCTGGAGTCAGGAAACCTTGTCTTCCTGAGTTCAAATCTGTCCTCAGATACTTAGTAGTTGGTTGACCCTGGGCAAATCACTTAACCCTGTTTGCCTCAATTTCCTCATCTGTAAAATGAGCTGGAGAAAGAAATGGTGAATCACTCCTGTATCTTTGCCAGGAAAACTCCAAATGGGGTTGAGAAGAGTTAGACACGACTGAAATGACTAAAAAACAAACAACAAATTTATTCAGTCATACAGCTAGTAGGTGTCAGTCATGCTTAGAACCTGTGTGTTGCTCCAATTCCTCGTCTTGGGTTCTTTCTTCTATGTATATTGTTCCTACATCCATTTCTTGTATCCAGCTGAATGGATACTAGATTATTAAACCTGAATTTGAGTGTTTTGAAAAGTGAGATTTTAAATAATTTTGTCCTCCACTAATTTTTAATGAAGGATTTAGCTTGATTTAAAGTTATTTTAAAGAAATTGTAAAAATTGAAGTAACACCATGAATGTATATATATGTATCTCCTACGATGGAGCTTGCTCAAGGATGTCATTACCCACTTTGAGAATTCAGGTTGCTGCCAAGACTTGTTGCTGCTTGTAAGCCTACCTAACTTTATCCCAAGAAATAGCTGGCATCCTGGAATTTGCACATAATATACTACAAGCTTGCATAGAGTAGCTGTATAAATTCAAGGCATTTTCCTTGTTTGAACTGGTTTTGGTTACTATAGGAGTTTAGATATTGCTTTTATTTTTTTTTTCTAAATTGCCTTCTTACATTTTCTATTTTCTCCCGAGTTTCAATTGTGAGGCTCATTTATTAGTTTTAACTGCTGTTTCTGTTTGAACATATAAAAAAGGAAAAGAAATAAAAAAAGGAAAAAGACCTTTTCTAGTTTGAAATAAATCCCCTGGCAACTTGATCTGTAGTAAATGCAGTACAAAATGATTAAAAATAATCACCCTTCAATATGCAGGCACTCTTTTGAGGCCACCAGGGTGCTGTTTCGGGCACGGGAATGTTGTTATGGAATGCTGCTTATTCAGTAGCAATACTAGAGCAGCCATCAAGGAGTGTAATTTCCATATAAACTTCCCTAACTTGTTTGTTTCCCGGAGAGAATGTTTTGGAGGAGTGTTATGTTTCGCCCCATAGAACTTCTGGTGAATCAGAAGGCATGGGCATTACAGATCTGCCTCTTTTTCTATGAAGTTAATAGGTCTCTGGAATGAAGCAGCTAGGTGTCAGACTGGGTAGAATGTAGGGTCAAACCTGACCTCAGATACTTACTAGTTGTGTGACCCTGGGCAAGTCACTTAATCCTGTTTGCCTCAGTTTCCTTATCAGTAAAATGAGTTGGAGAAGGAAATGGCAAAACACTTCAGTATCTTTGCCAAGAAAACCCCAAATGGGGTCATGAAGTGTTGGACAAGATTGAACAGCTAGATAACAATAAACAACATGTCCCTAGAAAGTTTGATGTGGACTGAATTTCTATAAATTGAATCACATTTTCCCATTAATTAACAATATGATTTTTATAGATGTATTAAAACCTATAGGTTTTTTAAAATGTTCTTTTTAAAAAAAAGAACACATAATTTACAATCACATTTCAATAGACAGTAAAACTACTTTAAAATGTATCATGGTCCATTGGAATGAATGTTAGATCTGAGGTCAGGGGACCTGAGTTCATATCTCTTGTTGGCTGAGCTACTCTGGGGCAAGTCACTTAATCTCCTGGGTTCAGTTTTCTCATCTGTGAAGGGGTTTAGCCAAATAGTGTTTAAGGTTTATATTCTAAATCTGAACAAGCAATATTTTAATAGACTTTTGTTATCTTCTATTTTTACATCCCCTGGATTTCCCTCTGCATCCTGTTTCTTTAGTCATCCACTATAACAAAGATTTTTAAAGAAAAAGAAGGAAAAATATCAGCAATATCTATCTATCTATATATATATATTCAAAAATCTCACATTATATGAAACATTGAACATCTATTGACTCTCCCCCACTCCCACTCAGTCTGGACAAAAATCATTTGGAAGAAATATCTTCTATTTCTTCTTTAGATGCAACCTATAAACAATACATTTATTGATCCACTCTCTATGTTCTTTCTAAGTTGTGCTCTCTAAGAGGCCCTTACTGCTCAGAGGAAATCTAATTTTGTAATCCCGTGATTCAGGAACTTGATGGCTAACACTCCCCTCATTTGTTGCAGCTTTTTCTCAACTTGTAGACCAAGGAGATGGAGGTTGGAAATGGACAATTCTGACTACAGCAAATGTATTGTCTTACAATTTTGTCATGTACTAATTATGGATATCCCTTAAGGCTCAAGGGCCTCTTCTGTTTTTCTTCCTCTATACCATCTCACTTGGTGATCCCATTAGCTACAGTGTTATCTCTACATCTGTATTACATCCCACATTTGTTTATATCTGTATATCTTCTGAGCTACAGTTCTGCATCACTGACTCATTTTGAGTATCTTGAAATGGATGTCCTGTAGACATCAAACTTAGCATGTCCAAAACCAAACTCATTATGTTTTCTTCCAAACTAAATTTCCCTTTTATTCTCCCCTCCCCCTTCTTTGGAGGCAATTATGACTTGCCCAGGAGTCATACAGCTAGTAAGTGTTTGATGTTGGATTTGAATTCAGGTCCTTCTGACTCTAGGGCTGTGCTCCATCTAGCTGACCCACCCTATTCCTCTTGAAAGCACTACCATCCTCCAAGTCACCCAGGCTTGCCAAACTTGACATCATCCTCAGTTCCTCACACTCACCCCATATATCCAGTTAGTTGTTTACCTTGTTTCTACCTTCAAACTACCTCTCCTATGGTTCCCCTTCTCTCCCCTCCTGCAGCCACCACCCAGTTCAAGCCTTCATCAATTTTTGCTGGATTATAAATTGTGCTAACCTTCTAATTGGCCTCCCTGCCTCCAATACTTTCCCCAATCTAATCCACTCAGCTGCTAAAGTGATTTTCTTAAAGTGAAAATTTGCTCACATCTCTCTCCCTTACTCAGAGTAAGTAAATTCCCAGACCTCCCTATTGCCTCCAGAATCAAACAGAAAGTCCTTTGCCATTTGAAACTCTTCATAACCTGGCCCCTTCTTACCTTTCCAGTCTTCTTCCATTTTGCTACTCTCTTCCCACTCCATGAGCCAATTACACTGGTGTCCTTGGCGTTCCTGGGAAAGGACATTCCATCTCTTTTCTCGGCACTGGCTGCCCCCCATAACTTTAAAGCTCTTCTTTCTCTCCTCCTCCTCCTCCTCTTTGTTCCCTGGCTTCCTTCAAGTCTCAGTTCGAATGCTACCTTCTACAAGAGGCCTTTCTCAGCCTTAGCTATTAGTGCCTTCTTTTCGGAGGTCACCATCCATCTATTCTGTATATTCTTGTATGTTCCCATTTATTTACCATGTTCTCTCCTCCATTAGAATGTGAATTACTTTAGAGCAGAGACTTTTTGCTTTTTCTTTGTCTCTCCTGTGCTTAACACTTAATAAGTGCCTATGGGTTGGTTGGTTGATTGAGTCAAGAATTTGACTCAACTAAGAGTTATATGCATGGTTATAAATATTCAAGGAAGAATTATTATTTTTGCTGAGCCCTGTGAGGTCCAGAATCATCTATTAAAGTGAGGAACAGAGTAGAGAGGTATAGAATGAAATCGAAGAGCCAGAATTTGAATCCATGCCTGATGACTCTAAATCTAGCCCTATATTCATTATACTATACTTAAGGGAATCAACCCAAGACAGAAATTTTACATTTATTGTCTGGCAAAGGGCAAGGAAAATGGCTTGTGTTGTTTGGACAGATTGTTTTCAGAGGCATGTATGCAATCAATTACATGTCAGTTGAGTCAAAGATAGAATTTAGTCCCCTAATCATGATTTTGTAGAGCACACATTCAGGTAATGAGACTGGTCAGTGTCAGTGATCACCATTTTACAAATGGAAAAAGCAGAGTCCAAAACAGCTTACTACTGAAGATTCTCAGAATCACTAGCAGGTCTTGGAGTCTGGCTCATGCCTCCTGGTTCCTATCCTAATCCTTGTTTCTCAAGTTAGGCTATCTTTCTACTTAATTTTCATATTTCAGGCATTTGGGACCTCAGTGCCTAAAAATTCAAAACTCTGCTCTAGAGCCCACTGAGAGGAGAGGCACCATCTGCCTCTTTAGAGACTTTTCTTCCAGAGAGATACCATTCACATGGGACGAGTTCATTTATATTCTTCTTAGCTGCTTTGTTTCTACAATGAGGCTTGCTTTGAAATTAGCACAAAGTAAATTCTTGTGTCCCTTGGTATATGTGGGTGGGACAAAGGAAACTCTCGATCTAGAATGTAGGATTGTTCACCTAAGATGAGAGAGGAAATTTGAATGCTTTTCAATATTTCACTGTCTAATTAATTTGGAGAGATTTATGAAAATACTCCCATTGAGAGTTACCCTTGGGCATCTGCAGAGTATGAAAATATAGACCTTTATAGAACTAGTCCAGCTATTTCTTTCAGCTCAACATGATCCTTTTCAGCTAGGGAAATGAATCCTGGATTGTATTCTGAAAAGCAGATAGAATGATTCTAAAGTCATTTAGTCTATAAGCATTCATTTAGTATCTACTATGAGTACTTGTTAAGTGCTGGGGATACAGAGAAAGGCAAACGGTAGTTTCTGCCCTCAAGGAACTCACAGTTTAATTGGGGAAATAATATGTAAACAACTATGTACAAATAAGCTATATACAGAATATATAGGGAATAATCCACAGAGGGAAGGTATTCGGATTAAGAGGGATGGGGAAAAGCTTCATGTAGGAGGTGGTATTTTACTTGGGCCTTGAAGGAAGCCAGGAAGTTGGGATGAGGAAGGACAGCATTTTAGGAATAGGGGACAGGTGGTGAAAATGCTCAGCGTTACTGAGAGATGGAAGAGGGGGGAGGGAAAGGCATCTATGGATAGAATCTTTCTCCTTTAGTTCATAGCAAGAGCATTCAAATGTATGTCAGCTGCCAAAATGGGGAGAAGTTTAGTCTTAAAGTGGTATGTGATATAGGGTCCTGATAGAATGTAGGCTCTTTGAGTACAGGGTCAAAACACAGTTTTGTCTTTGTGCTCTTCCCCACCCCACTGCACCACAGCATAGTGCCTAATGCAGAGTGGCAATTAATAAATGCTTGTTTATTGATTGATTGGATTATACCCAAATTGAAGTCAACTCTGATTTGCCTCTTGGTAACCTCAGGCCTAGCCTTTGGTTGGAATTTATCTTTTATAACCAGTCAGGAAATTTGACTGATGTAGAGTGTGCAATGATGTGTATGTGTTCCAGTGGATTTCTTTTGCATTCTGCTCAGGCATCCTGTTGATTGATTTGGGTACAAAATATTGATCCTGGTCTGCAAAGCCAGGGAGATCTTAGGGAGCTATTTGACCCAATGTAGTCATACCCCGAGACACCATCACTAGGTATTTTGCCACCCATCATGTTTGAATGAACCCTGGAGAGCTGGAGATGGTATGTGTGTTGCACAAGGACAATGATTACCTTGTATGGCTTGAAAAACACTTTTGCCCACTCTTGAAATGTGAGCAAAAATTCATGCTTCACAAAAGGGCTAGTAAGCTCCCATAGCCAATTTCAAGATTTAACAATTTTAATTATGTAGTTTCTCAGTGTGAAGGCTCCATGAAATGTAGGTTTAGAGCTGGGAAGGAGAGAGACCTTAAAAGTCATTTAGTTCAACCTCTCCATCTTACAAATGAAGAAACTGAGGCCTGGGGTGGTTAAGTAATTTGTCCAAGGCCATACTGCTAGTAATCACTGGAGCTGGACTTTGAACCCAGATCTCCTAATTCCAAATCCAGTGTACTTTCCCCAAGGCAACAAACAGAAAGTAGGGATTTTTGTCAAGTCAGTCAACAAGCCTTAATTATTAAGGCACTGTTAATCGGAGGGAATCTCTAATTAGTGCTCAATGAGTTTCAGACAGCTTTTCAAGGATAGGATTGAATGACCTGAACAAAGCAGGTTAGGCATAGTCTTATGATGTCATTCATGTGCTGAAAGGTAGTTTTCTAGGACTGACAGGATACCACTCATATCTCCCTCTCCCCATCCCTCATCTTTAAATGAATAAAGTAATCTCTTTCTTAGTCTGGTTCTAGCCTATATTTCTAGATTTATTTCACTTTACTCCCCCTCACACATTCTGCACTCTAGCCAAATTGGCTTATTCTCTGTTTCCCAAACTTGGCTTCTTATCTCTTGTCTCCATGTCTTTTCATTGGCTGTTACCCATACCTAGGGTGTACCCTCTTCTCTCTGCCACTTCTTAAAATTCCAAGCTTCCTTCAGGACTCAGCTCATGTGCCACCTACTTAAGAAAGTCCTTCTTGTTCCCCTTAGATGTTAGTGTTCTTTCCTTGCTCAAATTATCTTATATTTACTTATCTCTTTACATGTTGTATTCCCCAATAGAATGTACTTTTTTCAAGGGGAAGGAGCATTTTTGTCCTTTTCCCTCAGGTGCTTGTTAAATTGAACTCAATATCATTAACTCTGTGTCCACTGGCCCAAATCGAAACCTCTCCATACCTTGGCCAGTGGTGTTCATGAATTTCTGTGGCCAAAGCATTTCATCACTTAATAACATCTTTCTGATGACGAGCCTGGCTGGTCCTCAGAGTATAAACATGCAGTTCCTGCTGAGGCCATGTTCCAGACTTTTCTGATTTGGTAGGACTGCCAATACTTGGACTCCAAGTCCAAGGCATAGACCTTGAGAATGAGTATAGAGTGTCTAAATGACACTTTAATATAGATCTGATAACAATATCTTACATTCTGCTTAGTACTTTTCAGATTTCCAAAACACTTTCACATAATTTATATCATTTTATCCTCTCAACAATCCTGTGAGGTAAGGCAGGACATTTTATCATCTTCTATTTCTAGTCTGAACATGTCACTCCCCAGCTCAATAAATTCTAATGGATCCTTATTATTTATGGGATCAAATAGAAATTTCTCTGTTAGGCATTTAAAGCCCTTCAGACTGTAGTCCTCTCCTTCCACATTCTTCTGTTCCAACCAGACATGGTTTTTTTGCAGTTCATCACACTTGATACACCATTTCCCATCACCAAGACTTGGCACAGAATCCCAGGTGCCTGGAATCCACTTCCTTCTCACTCCTGCATTTATAATCCTTGGCTTCCTCCAGACCTCAGCTCAGAAACCCCTTCCTTCATGGGGCTTTCCTTTGCTCTTATCTCCAACAGTTAGTGCCTCCTTCTGAAACTGCCTTGTATATATCTTGTATATAATCATAAGACTATATGTTGTCTCCACCAGTAGAATGTAAACTCCTTAAAGATAGGAACTAAATTGTAGCTGATCGTGTTTGAGATGACCTCAGAGATTATCTAGTCCAATTCATACCAGATGTATGACTCCTGTGCATTCTTGACAAATGGTCACCTACCTTCTTCTCCTTTTCTTTTTTTTTTTTTGGTGAGGCAATCAGGGTTAAGTGACTTGCCGAGGGTCACATAGCTAGTAAATGTCAAGTGTCTGAGGCCGGATTTGAACTCAGGTTCTCTTGACTTCAAAGCTGGAGCTCTATCCACTGTGCCACCTAACTGTCCCTCACCTACCTCCCTCTTAAATAGCCCTGGTGACAGGTGCCTCATGGATTCATGATTCTTCTACCCTCAAGGAAGCACATTGCACTTTGTTTTGTTTTGTTGTTGCAATTTTCTAATTATTAGAAAGTTCTCAGTCATATAAAATTAAGATTTGCTTCCATGTAATTTCCATTCATTGGTTCTTCATTATACAGCTCTTGGATAATCCCAATGTATTTTTAGTTGTCAGCTATATTAATGCTAGACTTTGTAAAAACTCCACTGAAACATATTGAACTCAAGACAAAAAATGTAGACGAATAGAAATGCACCAGATTTCTTGGTGCCATGCGGTGGCAGACAAAACATCTGGGAAGCTGGGACCAATTTAAAGATCATTTTTAGCTGCAAAAAAGCATGTATTTACCTATTGTGCAAGGAAATAAAATCTGATCCAAATGTAATTTTTAAAAAGTCTTTAATGCAAGAGTCATTGTTTTCCTTATCAGTAGATTTTTTTGAAAGACAATATACTAGTAGGATAATGGCTTAATAGAATCTAACCCCTGCTATCTACTCATTTGAACAAGAACAAAGTGATGAGAAGAGAAGTGAAAGTGAAACACTGTGTGTGTGGCCTGCTGACCTCAATCCTTTTATTCTCTCCACTTGGCTCTCATCACTGACACTCAAGTACATTTCCAGTCATTGGCATTCAGCCTAGTTAAAAGTCTCATCTTCTGTAAGCCCATCAGTGAACTCTTGCCATTTCTGAAACGGGAGCCTGTCATTCTGCTATTAAGCAGACAAGGCTAAGCACTTGGCCATTCATAGCAACTGTAAGGTTTTTGCCTGGGTCTACCCTTGTTCATTAGTCTATGAATAGTCTATGGCTAATGTATAGTATGTTAGAGAGTGTCTGTGGCAAGGGAGCAGATCTCCTTTAAAGGGAAGGGTATTCCTTCAAGATTTCTTCTGTTTCTTTCATTTCCCAGATCAGTGTTCAATAAACAGAGGGAATGATAGAATTGGCTAGTGACTAAAGCAGTATCTGTGCTCACAACACTAAGTTAGTCATTGCTGAATTACTAGTACAGAACCCTGACTCTGGGCTGAAGACAATCGTCTTCTAGTTCTAACTCTGCTAGATGAAGAAACTGTGGTCCAGAAACTAATTTACTTCTCTGGACCCTAGTCTGTCCTTCAGCAAACCAAGGGAATTGGAATAAATTAACTCAAAGGTTCTTTCCATCTCTAAATCTTTGCAACATTTGGGTTGTTCCAGGTCACTGCCAATTCGATTTCTATTTGTTATTTTAATCATTTTTGTGCTTGTTTTAGCTTGTCAACTCTTTTAGGGCAGAAGCTAGTTATCATTTTCTTTTAATTCCCCACAGTACATAATGCTTCATACATAGAGTTAGGCCTTAGGCTCATTCTGTGGGCTGGTTGTCAGGAAATGTAGGTTCTAGTTTTGTCTCTACTACCAAGTGGTTGTGTGACCTTGGGCATATAATAACATCTCTCTGGGTCCCAGTTACTTCATCTGTAAAATAAAGGACTGGAATAAATTAATTCTAAGGTGTCTTTAGGCCAAAAATTGTTATTTTGGGGTCTACAGATGTTAAAAAAAATTGATAACAGAATTTTAGTATAATTAGTTTACTTTGTAATCCTAGGTATAATGTTTTATGTATTTAAAAACATTATTTTGAGAAGGGCTCAAGAGGCTTCACCAGACTGCCAGAGGAATCTTTGGTTAAAAAAAAAAAGTTAAGAACCTTTTGTCTCTAGGTTTTGATATTTTCTAGTTTCATGATAAACCTTTAACAAATGTTTGTTGGACTTGAGTTCTAGGGTTTTGTCACTCTCAGGAATAGGTTATTAGGTTGTGGTGAATTGCAACAATTAGATCTTTGTTTAGCTTGTACTTTACTTGACCAAGATACTTTGAAGTGAACCCATGTAAAAGGGAATGAGCAATTCATCAAGGGGTCACAGTAGTTTTTATCTTGGGCTCAGGAATACCCATATTTTCTTAGTCCTCTGGAAAGTATTGACTCTCTGCTGCTGTTGTCCAGCTGGGATCTTTTTCCTCTTGGAGTTTTTAAGCACAGTTTTGCTTACCATAAGGAGCACACAAGACTTTTTAGAAATCCAGATGTCCTGGAAAAGTCCAACAACTTTTCTTTCTGAAATCTACCTTTATAAGGATGGTGTCCAACCAAAGCTAGGAAATTGGAATCAAAATAAAGGTATCAATTGTCAAATCATCTTCCAAATTAAAAAAAAATCAGAGACAATTGATTTAGTTGTTTCTTTTCATTCTTCTTGTTCTAAAAAGCTGTAGTTGAGTATGTTATTCACAGTAAATTGGTAGGTTCTTTTTGTAAGAGAATCAATAAGGTGAATTTTCACTTTTCATAGACATTGCTTATGTATGATGTAAGCATTACTACATAATCTCAATACTATATCTGGATGCCAAAGATGTTGCATTGCATTGTTGTTTATAAAATAAAGTATTTTGAAGATGTGCTTAAATAAACCTGAAACATTGACTCTCCCTTGTACCTGGCATGCAGTTTTCCACAGAAGCAAATTTTCCCTCTTATCTCTTTATGTGCTGTCTTTTGTGCTGTATGCTTTTCTTTGGGACGTTCAGTTCTTTTTGTCCCTTTTCCTTTCTTCCCTTCTTATTTTGCTTCTGTCTTTCCACTGGCCCTTTCTTCTTGGGAGTACTTTTCTACTGTATTGGGTGCTGTAGGCCTTTCTTGTCCTACTTACCAAGAGTGCTCTTAAGGCCGTTCTTAGTCATTGACAGTCTAGTGGTTAAGATTTCAGCCTAGTGGTAAAAGGTTCGACTTTGATGAGAGGGGAGGAGCTTGAGCATCTTAGTGGGAATTGTCCTTGTTCTGTCACTGATTAGCTATGCTGGTGGTGTCTGGGATTCAGTTTCCCTGTTGGGTGATTATCCATCCTAGAGTGCTTTTGAGTCTGTGGGATATACTTGGAAACAAATGATTTTTGCATATTATTCTTCATGGTGTTAGCAATGTTACCTTAATGAAGTATCTTCTTCAGTCTCCAGGAACATTCCTCTGACATTAGCATCTTGTAATAAACATGTTGTTGTTCAGTCTGACCCTTTGTGACCCCATTTGGGGTTTTCCTGGCAAAGATACCGGAGTGGTTTGCCGTTTCCTTCTCCAGTTCATTTGACAGATGAGGAAACTGAAGCAAACAGGCTCTTGCTCAGAGTCACGTAGTTATTAAGTGTCTGAGGTCAGATTTGAATTTATGAAGATGAGTCTTTCTGACTCCAGGCTCAGCACTCTACTATACCACCTAGCTGTCCCCTTAAACATGTATTAAATACCTATTGTATACAGAGCACTATGCTAGGCACTTCAGGAGGTAGAAAATTTAGCTGAGACATGGTCTCTGTCCTTGTAGAGTTTACAATCTACTATTCAGGCTAAGATGTGAACAATGATGACAGTAATAGATGAGGTCGAGTGCCTCAGAAAATAAAAATGTTAGATTGATAATAATCCAAGGAAGGGATTTTCAATTCATCTCCCAGATGAAGGAAGTCTTTCTAGAGGAGGCAGTGTTGAGTGGAAGCTTCAGGAGAAGGGTAGGAATTCAGTAGAATTCTTCCAATAACAGATCAAAGGACTGTAAATTGTACTACACCCCAGTATTGCCATTTAGGAAGGACTTTGTAAACCTTAAGGCACTAGGGTAGCAGTTCTCAAACTTTTTAGTCTTAGGCTTCCTTTCCACTCTTAAAATTATTGAGGCCCCTTATGTGGGTTGTATCTATTGGTCTTTACTGTATTCTAAATTAAAACATCTTAGTATTTTTTTAAAAATAGTTTTGACCTCAAAGATCTCCTGAAAAGGTCTCAGGGGCCTCTCGGGGTCCTCAGACCACTCTTTGAGGACAGCTGCACTAGAAAATATGAACGATTATTAGGATCATTGTTCCAGAGCTGAAAGGGACTTCAGAGGTTATTCAGTCCAACTCCCTTATTTTTCAGATGGGGAAACTGAGGCCCAAGGAGGGTCTGTAACTTGCCCAAGTTTACACAGGTCCTAGGGAGTCGGGAGTGGGATTTGAACCCAAGTCTTCTGGCTCTAGCTCATTGATGGCATGGAGTTTAGCACATTGACTTACAGGTAGTAAATGCTTCCTTAATTAATGCTTATTGAGTTGAATTGGGGAAGAAAAGAATTTGGGCATGCTAGATAAAGGGATCATCAGCCTGAGCAAAGGCCCAGAGAAGCATGAGGATGCGTTGTAGGTTTTAGAGACTGATACTTGTTAAATTTGGCTGAAATATAGAATGGAGAATGGGTGGAGGGGAATGATATGGAAAAGCTGGAAAAACAGCCTGGCTGACCAGGTTATAGAGAGAGCTGAATGTCAGGCAGAAGAATTTGAATTTGATTTCATATATATAAAGGAATCACTGAAAAATTCTGACCAAAGGAGTGATATGACCCCATCTATGTTAAATATATGTATATGTATATATATATGTGTGTGTGTGTGTGTGTGTGTGTGTGTAGCAGTATGAAGGATGAATTAAGCAGGGGTTCTTATCCTGGGGTCCATGAATTTATTTTTAAAAAATTGATATTGAATTTCAATATGATTAATTTTCTTTGTAACCCTATTCATTTCTTATGTACTTGAAAATATTATTCTTTTTTTAAAACATTATTCTGAGGAAGGGTCCACAGGCTCCACTAGGTTGCCGAAGAAGTCCCTGACCCCCCAAAAGGTTAAAAATACATGGATTAAAGGGACAGGCTAGAGAGTACTGCAGTATTGCAAGCAGATGGTGATGAGAGAGGTTTCAGTCAGTCAATTAGTAAATATATATGAAGCACTTACTATGTACCAGGCACCATGCTCAGTGGTGGGGATACAAAGAAGTTCAAAAGACAATCCCTGGTCTTGAGAAGCTCCCAATCTAATGGGGATGGGACTAGAGAGGAGGGGATAGATCTAAGAGTTATTAGGATAGAATTGACAGTATCTGGAAACTGAAGGAGAAGGAAGAGTCAAAGATAACTTTAAGGTCAAGAACATGGGAAAGTGGGTGAGTGGTAGTGCTCTAGGTGAAATTAGTAAAGACAGGAGGAGCAACAAATTTAAGAAAGAAAATCATAAGCTTGGTTTTAGTCACGTTCAAGTTGAGATAAGGGCAATACCAACAGATGAAGAGATCCTGAAGACAATTGGGAATATATATGTGGAATCCAGGAGAGAGGTCAGGATTGAAGTATAGGCTTGGGAGTTGTCTGCATAGAGGCAATAGCTGAAACCATGGGAGGGGTTTAGATTGCAAAAGGAGAGAGTATAGTCAAAGAACAGAAGGCTAAGGACAAATCTTTGGAGAAGACTCACATTAAATGGTGGGAAGAGGATGAGGACCATCTAAGGAAGGAGTAAGTTAAGAAATAAGAGGACGGCCAAGAGCATGTCTTTTTTATGTCTACAGTAACTTTATTTTTTATTTTTAAAATTTATTTTGATTTATCAACAATCACTTCCATAAGTTCTTGAGTTCCAAATTTTTCTCCCCCTCCCTCCTCCCTTCCTTCCCAAGACGGCGTGCAATCTGACATAGGTTATACATATACATTCCTATTAAACATATTTTCACACGTGATATTGTAAAGAAGAATTAGAACCAATAGGAGGAACCACTAGAAAGAAGAAACAAAACAACACAGAAGAAAAAGATAGCAAATCGTATGCCTCAATCTGCATTCAAACTCCACAATTCCTTCTTTGGATGTGGATAGCATTTTCCATCATGAGACCCCTGGAGATGTCTTAGAACCTTGCATTGCTGAGAAGGGCTAAGTCTATCAACGTTAGCCATCACACAATGTGGCTGTTACTGTGTACGTTATTCTCCTGGTTCTGTTCATTTCACTCTGCATCAGTTCACACAAGTCTTTCCAGGTTTTTCTGAAATCAGCCTGCTCATCATTTCTTATAGCACAATAGTATCCCATTACGTTCATATACCACAACTTGTTCAGCCATTCCCCAATTGATGGGCGTTCCCTCAATTTCCAATCAAGAGCATGTGTCTTGACCTTGCCTTTATCACATGGCTTTTAGAGCTTGGCTCAAGCCTTGTAGAACACTTTGAGAAAGGTGAATGCACTGTAGCATATCTCCAGAGAGAAAATCTGGTACACTTTCTCTTTCAGGTTGGAATTGGGCCAAGTTTGAGTATATCCATTTATTGCCAGCAAATAACAGTAGCACCACTCTTTCCATCTGTTATCTGTTACTGTACTATTCTAATTAAATCTTCTAGTCATTGGTTTCATATGAATGAAGATGCATGACAGTTAAAAGATTTGTCATAGAAACCTTTTTGGCTGGGACCCATGCAATTGATTCATCCTAAGTTTCACCTCTGAACAGTTTTTAACAGCTTCATAGTCTCACCTGAGAATCATTTAGGGGAAATAGAAAGTGTTTCATATTATGTTTTTCATAATAAATAGAGATGAGTTTCTCAGTTTTGTTCAACTGTGCTCTAAGCTAAGGTTAGACATACGGGCAGAGTCAGGTAGCATCTTCTTACCAGTGATGTATCCCAAACTGGATGTGACACATATTAGACTGGAACAGAAACGAAAGTCTCATCTTCCAGTAGCTAAGATGAGGCACGAGGGGGTTCATGATGGAACAGTTGGTTTCACAGGGGTTCAAATAGTACCATAGTTTTCCTTGAGCATGGAGGGGAGAAAACTCCAAGGAAAACTCGTCATATGCCAGAGTAATGATATAATGGCTGGATTGCAGGCTTTGTAATCTACAAGACCTGAGTTCAAATATGTCCTCAGACACTTACTGTGTTATCATTGTTGCTTCTGCTGTTGAGTCATTTCAGTTTTGTCTGACTCTTTGTGACCCTATTAGGGGTTTTCTTGGCAAAGATACTGGAGTAGTTTGCCATTTCCTTCTCCAGTTCACTTTGCAGATGAGGAAACTGAGGCAAGCAGGGTTAAATGACTTGCCCAGGGTCACTAAACTAGTAAGTGGCTGAGGCCAGCTTTGAATTTAGGAAGATGTCCTGACTCCAGGCTCAGCCACTGGGCCACCTAGCTGCTTTAATAGCTGAGTAATCCTGAGCAAATCACTCACCTCAGTTTCTGCATCCTTAAAATGAGGCTAATAGTCTCTACTCCACAGGGTTGATATAAGGATCAAATGAGATAATACATGTAAAACATTTTGCAAACCAAGTGCTATATTAATATTAGTCATTACCATCATCATCTGCTGATAGCTCAAATTAATGGGGGTAATATAACATTCTGCAAGGTTTTTGAGTCTCTGCCATGTAAACTTATCTAAATCTCAACTTAGGAGAAGTTAGTCGTAGGTTCAGTCAGTCAGTAAGCATTTATTAAGAGCTTACTATGTGCCGGGCATTGTGCTAAGTGCTGGGATATAAAGAAAGGCAAAACAGACAGACAAACAAAAAAACTACCACTGCTCTCAAAAAGCTCATGTTCTAGTGAGGGAAACAACATTTGAAATAACTAGGTATATGTGAGATACATAGCTATATATCAATATCACATGTATCACATATCACACGTATCATATATATGTATTTATGTGTGTGTGTATATGTGTGTGTGTGTGTGTGTGTGTGTGTGTGTGTGTGTGTGGAAGGTCAGGGGAAGGCATTAGTGAAAGTTGTATATATGCTGTGTATATGCTACAACACACAGGTGGATTATCACCGTGGTCTGGGGGAGGGGATACATACAAGTTCAGTACCACTCTGAGTCTTTGTGGAAATGACAGGATTTAGTAGCTGAAAACTGACCTGGGATGGCTTTCTCTTAATGGAGTTTGGTTCTTAAATGTTTACTTCCCTTTCTCTTCCCCTGGCACCTGCCTGTCTCCATTTTGTAATACATGATTGTCAAAAGGTCCCTGGCCTTGGGTATATTGAGACGAATTCTCCGTAATCTAGTTATCTTTTGTTGGGAGCAGTATCTTTGTTGAGTGAATATGTGTAAAGGGATGATACAGTATGATTTCCACTAAGCAGAAACCATTAACCACATTAGACAGGGAGCCATAAAGGCACAATGGCATTTCAAAATGTAGCTGGAACCAGTCCAAAAAGCTGCCTTTCTTAGAATGGGGAGTGCTATGGAGACAGCCTCCTTAAGCCTGCGAATCAGACAGAAGCCACTTTACATCTTTTGCATAGTCTCCTGTCCTAAAACAGAGCAGGATTGATGATACACCTATATCTTGTAGCATGCAAACAGCCAAGGGAGAATGACCTCCTTCGTAACCTCCTTGTTAATGAGATTTTTTGTCTCAAGGGAATAGTGGGTGTGCAAATTGAAGATGTGGAGGAAATATGATTTTGACTCAAGTGGGAGATGGAGGTGGGGATTTCATTGAGGGGGAGCATAGATGATGCTTTTGGGGGAGGAAGGGAAGAAAAGCTGATGGAGTAGCTGTGTCATGCTAGATTAAACATCGAAACTGATCAACAATGCTGGATGGGGAAAGGAGGCCTGAAGAGATCTCTAATGATGTTGGACAGCGAGGTTTCAGCTGTCTTGCCTCTGAGCTCTGGATAGGGAGGAGAAAATGTGCTGGTTTCACGCATGCACGCACACATAGACACACACGCATACACATACACACATACACAGAGTTCAGTGTTTGTCAGGTCCCCAAAGCAACATACCTTGATGTGAGGCCTGGATCATGACAAAGAAGCCATCTCTTGCCTAGCTTTTGTCAGGTCGTCAGCTTAGCCAGCTGAGGCCTGGGAGCATTTGCTCAACGCTTTGATGCCTGTTTACATTTGGGTGAGTGAGAGGATGAATATGAATCAGGAGTCCAGTCCACCGTTTTATCCTCTGCCCTTCTTCAGCTCAGGCCCAGTTAATGGGGCAGATGAAAGTCAGCCCTTTGGATCTTAATTACTTTGTGGCTGAGGGAGGATGGGGACTGATGGGGGGGGAAGGGCAGATATAGAGGGGGAGGTCTCCCCAGAACATGTGCCTTGGGAGCCTGGATGCATTTAAACAGTGCTTTGTTATGAAATTAACTGTGACTATGAAGAGGGGGACATTATTTAGCTACTTTTAGTGTACATTTGTACTAATTAAGCAGGATATCAAGGTCGTGTATCATTGCACTTTGAAAAGACCAATATTTTTCAATCAGCCCCACAGTGTTGGGTTCTACTCACTGTGTTTTTAATGGAGAAAATTGGAGCTTTCAGAGAAAATGTGCTCCTAATTATAGTATGCTCTGACTAGCAGCCTTTGAGGTTGGGGTGATTTCTACGATTGCCCAGAGATGGAGGTAGAGGAGGGGGCTGGGAGAATGAGCAAAGAGGAGCTCTAAGTATGGTATTAGCATTGGTCAGTTGGTTGGCCAGCAAACATTTATTGTGTTTACTGTGTTCGAGACAGTGTGCTAAGAGCTGGGGGTAAAAAGATAAGCAAAAACAGTCCCCACCCTCACAGAGCTTATATTCTAATGGGGGAAACAGCAATATGCAAACAATTGTATATGAGAGATACAGACAATATGTATGGAAGGTATCCAAAAGTTTGTACTTTGCCTTTTCATTGCCTGTCTCTAAAGCATTCATCTGTCCTGAGGGGAAAATGATGAAATGCTGAGGCATTATGGATTATATATGTTATCCCTCCCAGGAGTGCCCCTCCACTTGCCTTTTAAAGTTAAGATTTCTGTTGTGGGAATGCTTACCACAAGAAAGCTGGAATTTCAGCCATCAGTAGGGAGAGATTTTTTTGGTTGCCTGGGTCACCGCTTCCTCCCTTTTAGGACAGCCCTTGGTTATTATACAGGGCAGTTTGCTGACTCTGTGATGCTTTCTCTTTGGAGGGGAAGTGCCTAAGGGAAAGAATAAAGGAATAAACATATATTAAGCACCTACTATTTGCCAGGCACTTTACAAATATTATCTCATTTGATCCTCACAACAATCTTGTGAGGTAGGTGCTTTATTATCTCCGATTTACAGTTGAAGAAACTTGAGGCAAACAGAGGTTTGCCCAGTGACTTGCCCAGGGTAAATGTCTTAAGCTGGATTTGAACCCAGGTCTTCCTGACTCCAGTTAATGGGATTCGTGAAAGTCAGTCCTTTCTAATTTCACCACTCTATCCACTGTGCCACCTAGCCCATTCACCTATGCTAATTCATTCATTGACTGAACATTTTAATAAAACAAGTACTCTTTGCAAAGTACTGAGCTAGATTTGGGGGTGGTGGGTGATGGTGGTATTCAATTTAGATAAGACTTTAATCTGTGCTCTCATGATGTTTACAGACATGTAGGGTCCCTAAAACATGAGCTAAGATAACTATAATCCATAATAGCATAAGTTTGTTAGATTATTGCAAAACAAAATGCTCTATGAGGTCCAAGGGGAGAGATTCAATTCAACAAACATTTATTAAGCATCTACCATGTGCAAGCAATGCCCTCTGCCAGGTTCTGGGGATACAACAACAATTAAGTAAATCCAGCCCTCGAGGATCTTGCATCCTACTTGGGGTTACAATATTCAACAAACATTTATTAGCATGCACATAAATAAGTAAATAAAAATATACCAAATAATTTCAAAAGGGAGAACATGCTGGTGGTAACTGGAGGAACAGGAAAGGACTCAAGTAGGAGGTGGTGCCTGAGCTTTGCTTTGAAGGAAGCTAGGAATTCTCAGATGTGGAGGTGAGGAAGGAGTGAATTAGACAACTGAGCTGGGGTTACTTGTGCAAATTTAGGGAAGTGGAAGGGTGAATGTTGTGTTCAGAGAACAGCTACTAACACAAGGTGAAGTAAAGTAATTTGAAATAAGCCTGGAAAAAATGTGGGTGGGAACCAGACTGTGGAAGTTTCCCCTGGCTCTTCCCCTCCCCATTCTATAGAAGGTTTTAAATGCCCAGATAAAGAGCTTGTATTTTATTCTGGAGGCAATAGGGAGCCTTTGAAGATCATTATCATCTAAGGAAAGGGAGATGGGAGATAAAGGGAGGCTTTTGATGTGTTTGGGAGGTTATTTTATAAACTGAGTCTGAAAGAAATAAAGACCAAAGCATTTTTGGTATATCAAGATATGGACAAAGACCTTTGTCTTGATGATTAAGTAGGCTTTTGGGGAAGGAAACCTGTCACTTTCTTATTTCAAGGTTAAGTAAGAGAGTCTGTCAGATTTTGCCAGCCAGAATTGCAGCTACATCATAGGATTTAGAGCTCGAAGGAAGCTGGGAGACAATATTGTTCAAACCTTTCATTTTACAGATGAAGAAACAGAGACCTAAAGAGATTAGGTGAATTGCCTCATGTAATTAAGTAGCAGATGTGGGATTTGAACTTGGATTTGATTCCAAAGCCAACGTCTTTACATCGTCAATTTGGTCTGGTCTGTTATCGGCCACAATTTTATATTAGTGTTTAACACTGCCGTACTCAGCCCCTCAAGGTCTTAGGCTGTGCCTTACACGTGGTGCATTCTTAAGACTTGAGTTAAATTGAACTACCTTCTTAGCCTGTTGTATTCCAGAAATATGTTAGCCCCTGACTTAGTGTCACTGAGAAGTCAGTTGAGTATGTTTTCCTGTCTAGTTTTTCTTTGTTTCTTTACCATTTATAATTGGTACTCCTTTTTGCATAATTGAAAGAAAATTAGATTTAAAGTCAGAAAATCTCATTTTGAGTGCCAGCTCTGCTGTCTACTGACGGAATAACTTTGGGGAAACTATTTAGCCTCTCTAGGGATCGGTTTCCTCACTTGAAAAGTAAATCAATTAGGCTAGATGATTCCTGAGATTTTTTAATGTTCTAAACCCTATGAAATTATCCCTATGCTTCTCTATCTGAAAATCTGATTTCCGTGTAGATGAGGCACTCTGTTATTTTTGAAACAAAGGATTTCTGAAAACCACGGCATTAAGTAATTATCACTAGGACCATTGATTAAATTCCCAAGTAGAACTCAAAAGCATGGCCTTTTCTATTCATTATTTGAAATTCAGGGACCGTAAAATAACTGTCATTCCTTTCATAAATCCTAGTTCCAGCCTCAAAAGTCCTCTTGCTGCCCTCTGCCACTGTCCAAGGTACTGAGCGTAAAATCTGCTAACATTCTTGAGGGTCTCTTTGTTTCAGTGGCTGTACGCAGTGAAAGGTGTTCCCTTTAATTGGGCTGGAACTGGAAGCTGACCAGGATCTCATTGCTGCCTGTGTCAGTGCAGCTTTTGATGGATGTGAAGGCAGCCCCATGGCACAGTGGGGTATGCTCCCCTTTGACAAATAGCGCAGGCAGCATGCTGATCCTACTCAAGCCTTCTCACCATTTAGAAGCTAATTGTGGGCTGCCTTGCTTGTAACAGATGTGTTTGATTTAAAATGTAGCAGCTGTAAGTCAAGCAATCTGCGTGTCTCCAGGATTCCTATTATCACTATATGCTAGTTAGTTACATTGGGTAATTCCTATTTACAAGGTGATAGTTTTTCTCCTGTTCCTTTACAGACTGGATATTTTTTCCCCAGACAGAGAAGGGTGTTGCTTAATTAAAACTACATTGTTATGAGACTAACACTGATTCACTCCAGCATAGCTGAAAAGCAAAAGCTTCATTTTCCCAAAGTAAAATGGTGTCTGGATGTGGCTGGTTTAAAGAAGAACAAAAAGATTCATTGAATTATTCATTCACTAATTCATTCATTAATTCATTCCACAAACATTAATGTGCCAATGATGTGCAGCAGTGCACTAGATACCAGGGGAGATCCAAAGATAAATAAATAGGTGCCTGACCTCAAAGAACTTACAGTCTAGAGGAAGAGTTTAAAAAGAAATGGAAGATTGTCATGGGATAATAATAGTAATTACAGCTTACATTAATATAGCACATTGTAGTATACAAAGTGCTTTTCTCACAACTTTGTGAGATAGTGCATATAACTACAGCTCACACATGTGGAAGCTCAGGTTCAGAGAAATTGAATGACTTGCTTAGAGTTGCATAGCTTAAGAGCATCAGAGTTGAGATTCAAGCCCAGCTGGCCCATCTCCAAACCCCCATGCTTTTTTGTTTTGTTTTTGTTATTCTGAACTTGATTTTTTAAAAAAAAATAGCGAGCACTTACATAGATTTAAGGTTTGCAAATCACTGTACAAATATGATCTCATTTTACCTTAAAGCAACCTAGGGAGATGTGTTATTTTTACCTTTATTTTACAAATGAGGAAACTGAGGTAGACAGATATTAAGTGACTTGCCCAAGGTCAAGACAGCTAATAAGTGTCTGAGGTGAGATTTGAACTCAGGTCTGGTGTTCTATCTACTGTACCACTAACTGAAAAACCCCAGCAAATGTGAGTATTTCTGTATACAAAGAACAGAAAAAAGAACAGAAAAGCACTATGAAATCTCAAATCTCTTTTACATTTTAAAAGGCTGTATTATGGCTTTTCAAAATAATGTATAAAATAAATTCAGTATGTTTCAAAGCTTCCCTGAATGTCTGTGTCTCCCTCTGTATTTCCTTCTTTTCTGTACATTTTTTTCCTTTTTTTGGTGAGGCAATCAGGATTAAGTGACTTGCCGAGGGTCACATAGGTAGTAAGGATCAAGTGTCTGAGGTTAAATTTGAACTCAGGTCCTCCTGACTACAAGGCTGGAGCTCTATCCATTGTGCCACCTAGCCGCCCCTCTTCTGTACATTTAAGAAAAATACTTCAATGAAAAAATTTTTTTTGGTGTCTGTATTACTACTACCCCTCCTCCTTCTCAATTTCACCCCCCCATTTAAAAACTCTTCCTTATAACAAAACAGATGTATACACTGACCATGTCCAAAAATACATGCGTCATTCTGCTCCTCTAGTCCATTACCTCTTTGTCAGGAGGTAGAGAACATGCTTCATGATTAGTATTCTGGAATCCTGGTTGGACATTGCATTGATCTGAGTTGTTTAGTCTTTTGAAATTGTTTTTTCTTTACAATATTGTAGTCATTGTAAAATGATCTGATACTTCTTGCTATTCTCTGCATCAGTTAATATAAATCTTTCTAGGTTTTTCAGAAGTGGTCCCTTTCATTATTTCTTATAGTGCAATATGATTTAATGACATTATTTATCATAATTTGTTCAGCTGTTCCCCAGTTGATGGGCACTCCCCTTAGGTTCTAGTTCTTTGCTACAACAAAAAGTGTTACTATGAACAGTTTTGTACATAAGGGTTAGAGGATATTCATAGGTTAGTGACTTTGGAAGGTTAGCTATAAATTGCTTTCCAGAATGACTAGAATAATTCACAACTCCAACAATGGTCTATTAGTGTTCCCGATCTTCCACACCCTCTCCAGCAATTGTTACTTTCCCTGTATATCATCTTTGTCAATCTGATGAGTGTGAAGTGAAAGCTTGGAGTTATTTTAATTTGTACTTCTTTTATTAGAAATGATTTGGAGCATTTTTATATGATTATTCATAGCTTAGATTTCTTGAGAACTCCCTCTTCATATAATTTGATCATGTATTTATTGGAGAATGGTTCTTGTTCTTACCTATTTGATTCCATTGCCTATAGATCTTATATATTAGACTTTATCATAGAAACTTGTTGAAATATTTTCCCAGTTAATTGTTTCCCTTCTAATTTTAATTCCATTGATTTTGTTTCTGTAAAAGATTTTTTTCAATTTTACTGCCCATTTTATTACCTGTGAGTCTTTTTATTTCTTATTTGATCAAGATCTTATCTTCTCTCTGTAGCTGCAAAAGGTATCTTCTTTCCTGCTGTTCTAATTTATGATGCAGCAGCCTTTTCTATCTAGGACATGTATCCTTGGAGTTCATTGTGGTACATGGTATATGTGGTATATGTTGGTTTAAACTGATGCCAAACTACTTTACATTTTTCCTGGCAGATTTTGTCAAATAGTATATCCTTACCTGAGTAATTGGGCTCTTTGGGTTTATCCAACTCAATGTAACTATGTTTAATTGTATCTATAGGTGATGCACCTAATCTGTCCTACTGATGAATTCCAAAAGAGAAAAGAAATTTTATCCTGTTGCAAATACTTTTGATGCTTATTTATTTATGGTATATTTGAAATCTGATAGGGCTAGGCCTCCTTCCTTCCCACTTTTTTTTATTATTTTCCTTGAGATGCTTGACCTTTTAAAAAAATTCCAGTTGAATCCTCCATGTTCCTTCTACTATGCCGCTTCTCATTACAAACAAGAGGCTAATAATTCATGAGATTGAGGAACAAAGCAATATACTGTTAAATTTGGGTCAGAATAACTGCATTCACCCTTCTTCAAGTCTGCATAAAATATTCTTCCTAAATCTTTCTTTATGCATGATCTTGTATAAGCATTTCTGGCTGAGATTCTAGATTTCCATGATTGTTTGGCTTACTGTCGGAGGCCCTACCATGATCCTCTACTTTTCCCTTCTTATAGAAATTTATAAATCACAACAGTGATTCTTCTACTGTCTCCATGGCATTGCTGGCAATAATTATCAATGTCCTTAATGTAAATGGAGAGAACCTTTAGATAATAAAGCTCCTGGGTAGCCCTCAGCTTTTTTTGGGGGGGGTGGAGGGATTTGTATAGTTATTTACACATTACCATAAATGCCTACTGGATGCTGTTGACTGACTGACTGGAACCAAGAAGGCAAATGAGTTACTCAGGGCTGTCACAAACTCCCAGCTGCCTGTATTTCCTGAGGGCCAGCCCAAAGGGGCCCTTCCCTTAACTACTTTTTCTCTTGTCTACTGCATGAGATTATTTGTGAAGGTCCTGGTGTTCCAGAGACATTCTGGAGACTGCTAAGGACAGTAATTGGCATACAAAGGCATGGGTATCGAGCTGTTTATGGTCACATTTTGCACCATTAAGCTAATGAGTGACTATAGCAGGCTTTTCTTCCCAAGTAATAGGATTTACAACGAACAGGTTGGTTGGTCTATCATCTGGAGAGGGGAAGAGGGTTAGGAGGAAGGAGAATTAATTTATTTTTTCTCTTGAGTTATAGCTAAGTTTTTAACAGGTTTTTTTTCTTACATGGAAGAACAGGCAGCCAGACATATGTTGTCAGATTGATAGGAAGATCATAATAGTTTTACATTTGTATTGCTCTATTTATAGCCACATTACCTCACTTAATCCTTCCAACAACTTGGGAGGGTATTACCAGCTTTGGTTTTATAGGTGAGGAAAGTGAGGGCCAGAGAAGAGGACTGACTTGTCAGAGGTCACTTATCCAGGAACGAGCAGACACTGCACAACCCTGAACTTCTGATCCCAAGTCTGGCACTCCTCTGTCTTCTTGTTTTAATTTTTAATTTTTAATTTTTAATTTTTATTTTTAGGCAATTGGGGTTAAGTGACTTGCCCAGGGTCACATAGCTAGTAAGTGTCAAGTGTTTGGTCTGAGGTCAGATTTGAACTCAGGGCCGGTGCTCTATCCACTGCGCCACTTAGCTGCCCCTACTCCTCTGTCTTCTTGAGCTATGCTGCCCGCTGCATTTGAATCCTCAGCCCGCAGAGTGCACTTGCCATTTGCTCCCCACTGGCCCCTCACAGCTTTTCTCTTACATATCACAGAGGGAATAGAATA
This sequence comes from Vombatus ursinus, assembly GCF_900497805.2. Lineage (NCBI taxonomy): Eukaryota > Metazoa > Chordata > Mammalia > Diprotodontia > Vombatidae > Vombatus > Vombatus ursinus. The sequence continues at coordinate 4,407,069 of NW_020954598.1, forward strand.
GAATGGAACCCTATTTCTTAAGTCCTTAACTAAGGGCTGGTGACAGAACTAGTAAATCAAGACAAGCCCTGCTCTCAAAGAGCTCACATTCTAACTGGGGGAGACAACATATAAAAGAGGGTTCATGTTTAGTTCATGAGATGGAAAGTAGTTTTTAGGCAGGGGATATAGCAGGGAAGATAAGGACCTGAGGACCTAGCATAGAAAGGGCAGGGACTGGTGTTTCTCTACCAAGAGAAATAGTGGGTCCAAGGGTTAGAGTAGTGTGGGGCACTTCCAGCAGAGGTCGGGATGTGGGGAATCATCTGGTAGTGGGTGCCCTGGGTCTGATACAAACTGAGTGATGGGGCAATGAGGGTTGATTGAGGAAGGGAAGCATCTAACTATTCAGTGGCAGCAGGTGGTGTTCTTCCTGTAACCATTGGTGGTTTGGGCCAGTAGGGCCAGCCTATGCTGGGCTGGAGGAGAATAATTAGACTGGAAGAAACCTTAGAGAACCTCGCATCCAACTCTCTCATTTTGCTGATGATGAAACTGATGTCCAAAGACGCCATGGTCACAAGGCTAGCAAGTGGCAGACTGAGGCCTTGCACCTCCAAGCCCATTTCTCTTCCTACTCCCTCATACTATCCACACCACTAATTTTAGAGGAAATTGAGGCCAAAAGAGGTGAAATTATTTCTTTAAGGTCACATCTACAGGAAGTAGCAGAGCCAGAATCCAAGCCCAGTTCATCTTATTCCAATCCCTTTCCACTATGCTGAGCACATGAGAATTATTGCCTATTTCAGGCTTGTTAAGTAGGAAGCTTGTTAAGTGGGGGCTCAGCCTCTTTTCTTCCCGTGTCCTCTTTCCCCACCTTCGTTCCTCTGTGAAGCTGCTAGATTTAAGGCTGGGGAATATGTTGTTAAGGAATTATGGGGCAGAACTCCTTCAACTCTCCTTCACTCCCAATGCTGTCTCCTCCCCTTGCTCTGTCCTGGGTATCATCCTCTGTGTCCAAGATCTGTGTGTCTTTGCGTCTTTTCTTGTTTTCTGTGTAGTTATTGTAAGGAATCTGAGAAGAGGGCAAAAGGTGAATCTTCACTCTTCTCCAAGATACGGATTGAGCTATTCTAACAAAACAGGAAACAATAAACAATTCTTAATTATTCACCAGAGGAAGCAGAGTTTTTGAGAGTCCCCAAGGCATTTTTATTTCTTTCTCTTGGTCAGGCCCATTTAGATAGTTTATGACTTACCTAGCTACTTATGCCTTTGCATAGGGTAGTGTTAAAATTGCTCTACTCAGATCAGTGCCTTTTTTTAGGATGTAGGTGACCTTGAGTTCTCACCAGACATTTTAACAGAACCCAAGCTTTGGCAGGTCCTTTGGGACAGCAAAGGCATCAAGTACAGGCCTATTGCTTGATCCTAGGGCCTTTGTTCAAGTACCAGCTTGACTAAGTTTAGAGGGGTTCATCCCTAGAAGGTTGGCCACTGAGGTGTTCACAGCAATTCACAAAGGCTATCCATTTAATAAAGCATGGAGGGCTGCTTAAGATGTGTCTAAAAGACCCACGCCAGTCTGTGGGCCTTTTGAAAGATTTTATTAATAGGGAGGATGTACTACAAGGAGGCAACATGGTATAGTGGGAGAAACACTGGATTTAGAATCAGAGGAAGTGGATTCAAGTTCTGTTTTTTTACCTAGTAAGTATGATCTGTGTGACAACTTGAACTCTCTGGGCCTCAGTTTCCTCTTCTGTAAAATCAGGGATTTGGACCAAGTAACTTCTAAGAGCCCTTCTATCTTTAATTCTATGTTACTATAATTTATTTATTTTTTATTTTAATCTTTTTGAGACTGAATTTCCCTCACCTGCCCAATTGGAAGTATAGACACTCAAGGGTCTTATCCTACTGCTTATTGCCATAGAAGTTCTAACCTGTTCTCTTATTCTAACCTGGCCTGGTTTGTCCCTCCTTAGCCGCCTGGTGGTTTCCACCATCTTTGTCTCAGACCTACTCTGGATACTGATTGGCTTTAGTCCGACTGAAGTTGAGAACTCCTTAGGCTCCCAGCCGTAACTGGGATCACAGGAATATACCACTATACGTAGCCTATGATGTCCGTAAGACTAACCTGCATACCAAGAGGACGTGCTCATGCTAAGGAATGGTGGAAAGTCGTAGCTCAGGGGTGTATCAGGCAGTAGGGAAGACCATACTGGGATAAGTGAAACTGTCTGCCTAGTTTTTATATGCTATTTTTTTGTTTGGTGGTCTTATGGTCCTTACTGCTATTATTGAGGTATTATTAAGTATCCTGGGGCAGCTAGGTCATGCAGTAGATAGAGTGCTAGCCCTGGAGTCAGGAGGACCTGAGTTCAAAACTGACCTCAGACACTTACTAGCTGTGTGACCCTAGGCAAGTCACTTAACCCTGTTTGCCTCGGTTTCCTCATTGGTAAAATGAGCTACAGAAGGAAATGGCAAACTACTTCAGTATCTTTGCCAAGAAAACCCCAAGTGAAATCACAGAGAGATGGACACAACTGAAAAACAACTCAACACAACAACAAAATTAAATATCCTGGGCCGACTTTAAAATATTCATGCATGGTGAGGAGTTGGATTTTGGGAGATATTGTGAGAGTGAATGGGCTGAAAAAAAGGACCATGGATAATCCAGGCACCAATAATTGATCATTTGTGCTATGACCTAAGAAGAATGTCATGATACTTGGTGAGCTTCTGGGACTCCATCCTTCTCTTCCAACCTAAGAGGGGCTTTCTGAGCATAGAAAGGAGAAGATTCCTCCTTAATAATTCTAATAAAATTCTAATAACTAACATTTATATGATTTTAAGGATTGCAAAGTGCTTTCCACACATTATCTCCCTTGAGCCTCACAAGGAGGGAAGGAGGTACATACCATATCCTAGACCTGTGCTAAGTGCTTTACAATTATTATCTCATTTGATCCACAACCCTGAGAGGTAGATGCTCTTATTATCCCCATTTTAAAGTTGGGGAAACTAAAGCAGATAACAGTTAAGTGACTTGCCTGGGGGTCACACATCTAGTAAGTGTCTGAGGCCATATTTGAACTCAGGAATTTCTGAGTCCAGGCCTAATGCTCTATCCATTGAGTCACCAACCAACTTGATGTCAGAAAAATTAAGCTCAGAGAGCTTTAGTTTACCCAGAGTTACAGAGCTAATAAGTGTTTGAGAACAGATTCAAATCTAGGTCATCTTGCCTCAGAGTCCTGGACTCTGAGTCTCCAGGCTGCCTTACTTCTTTCTCTGCTGCCAAGTGTCTGATTCTAGACTGGAGAATCCTCCAGTTTGTTACCACTCCCAATGCCTAGCTCTGTATTGTGTGCCTACTGCACCACAACAGGGGCCAGACTGCATGCAGAAGCACTGTAGTTAACAGCAACAATAATAGTAAATGTTATCAATAATGAATAATAGTAGTTATTGCTATTGATGATGATGGTTTACACTATTTAGTGCTTTACAAGTTGAAAAGACTTTCATATCCATTATTTTATTTGATCGCTATAACTATACTGTGTATGTTGGTAGGAAAGAGATTATCCTTCCCCTTTTACAGATGAGAAAACTAAGGTTTGACTTTCCCAAGGTCACAAATCTGGTAAGTGGTGAAACAAGGGAGAGACCTCCTGTCTACTGACTCTTAAGGTCATTGCCCTCTCCTTCACATCATAACTATCTCTGATGGGCAAGTAGTGGGAAAAGCCCAAATACTGTTTGGCAAATAGAGGTAGGAAGAAAGTTTAGATAGTAATCCATTCTTTGGATGTCTCTGTATTACTTCCCCCTCTCATAGGAGGTAGGTGGCTGCTGTTCTAAGCTGGCCATCCTCTCTTTGCTTTCCTAGGGCAACATTACAGGGATGGAGGGAGGCAGGAAGAAAAGGAGAGAAGGAGAGAGGGAGAGGGCAGTCGTATACTGCATTGTACTGCTCAAGCCAGGTGTGAGCTGGGAAAAGGGAGGCCTTGGGGAATTGGCATCATCCTTTGGTTCTCACCTTCACAGAGCTTTGGGGGGAAGATCATTAATGATGAGAGTTACAAAATCAACTGTCCTCATGGCACCAATAATTTGCAGTGGGCAGAGAAATCTTTTCTCCATTGACTGCTTGCCTCTTCTTGGCTAGTTTTCCCCTAGAAAGATAGTTTAAAAAAAAAAATAAGAAGATGGATTGACTCCCAAACGTTTAAAATGGATCTATGAAAGTGTCTGGGTAGTTTTGGTTTGTTATTTCTTTCTTTTTGCTTACTGCCCCTGTGTTCCTTCCTGCTATTACCTGGGTGTCATTAAATATTCTGTGCAGACTTTGTTTGAAAATCTTCTTGCCTGTTGAGAAGCTTCATTCTGGGAGATGATGTGGGAGCGAATGGGCTAGGACACAATGGAAGGGGCCGCTGATTAGGCTGACCTGGCCTGTTTGAATTCACTAGTGCACCCAGAAATAATGATGTGTGGCAGACTGGAGGAAGGCTCCTGCAAAGAGGCTGTGTCTGGAAAGCAGAATTAATGAGCTACACAACAGTCTGCACATTCTCCACCATTTAATTAGTATAAAGGCTATCCATTTAATCAAACTGACCTATTCACTGTTCCCTGTAGACAACATCCCATCTCCTACCTTTCTTCCTTTGTACAGGCTGTCCCCCATACCTGGAATGCCCTCACCCCTTTCTTCACCTCTCCCTCTTGGAAACTCTGGTTCCCTTCAAACCTTTAATCAAGTGTCACTTTCTTCAAGAGGTCTTTTCAGATGCTACTAGTTAGTGCCACCCTCCACCACCCCCACTGCGTATTTATTTTTTATTTATGTAAGTGGATTGTATATTGCCTTAGGGGGCAGGGAGGGCACTGTCTTTGTTTTATATCTGTATGCCTAGTGCCTGTGTCCATCACAAAGTGGGTGCTTAATAGATGCTGATTGACTGATTGATTCAAAGCTCAACACAGGCAGTCCCAACCTACTTATCTTGGACTTACCACCTACTTATCTTTGTCCCTTACCCACAAAAAAGCTATTGAGAATTTTTGGTGACCTCAGGGACTTCTGTTTCCTCTCTAATGCTACTGCCTGGGATTGTCCTCAATTTTTCCCTCTTGACATCCTTCTTCCCACTATGACTTCTGGCTGGGGTGACCTGAACCCTGTCCAGTTACCACTCTCATTGGGGTCATACACATAGGGGTCTTCAGTGGCAAGACCAGTTGTGGCAATGAGACAAGAAGGGAGAAAGGAGGGAAGTATGCAGACCTCAGGCTGCTTCTCCTTTATACTGTTGCTAACTCCCAAATCCTTTGACTAGTCTGCATGGTACCCCTAGCCCATGTACCATTTCTTCAGTCTCCATCCATCTTCATACTCAATTCTCCCATTACCCAGAAGCCCCTTCCTATTCCAGCTCCTGTAATTCTTTGCCTAGGATGTCCTGAGACTGGTTTTGTCTTGATATGGAGCTGAATCTCATTCAGAGACCTATCATTAAGTATCTGATGTGATTTGGTCTTTTCCTTTTCCTGTAGTAATCAATTTAAACAAAAAAAAAAGGAAAGTCATAGGAAGGATGCTTTTTAATACTTAAGGATTTTCCCTTTCTTTGCTAGAAGTAGAAACAAATCAAAACAAAACCCTATGACAACCTTTAAGAGAATGTGTCATTTTCTACAAGGAAGGGAAGAATCAGAACAAATAGGTAGTGGGTAGGGATAATAGAAGGGGATTGTAGGATCTTCCTTTTAGAACTGGAGCTGGTCTGAGAGGATATTTAGTCCAACCCTTTTGTCTCACAGATACACAAACTGAGGCTGAGGAAAGTTAAGCACTTTGCCCCGAATCACACAAGTGGTAAGCAATCAGGAGTGCAATTAGAACTCACATTCTCCATTGGCAGAGATAATGCTCTTTTCAGGGGCAGGGGAAGGGGCAAACATTCCATTCCTTGGGTCCAACCAAAGAAAAGAAAGAGTAGGACTGAGGAGTTCATATGGTTTAGATCTAAATAGGATGTAAGAAATTATTTGATCTAAACTTCCTTTTATTTATGAGGAAATAGGCCTCATCTCTTATCAGGATAGGGGGCTCCATGTGAGGCATTCCCTTGACCAATGTAGTTCAACTTTGAGTTTTATAGAGTTGCCTGGGACCCAGAGGTCAAATGACTTGCCCAGGGTCACAAAGCCAGGATGTGCCAGAGGTGGGACCCCTGATTTCAGTCCTCTTTGTCAGCTCCCTCGTGTCACCTCTTCTAGCTCCCATTTCTCTTGCACATTGAAGGATCACCAAGCACCTTCCTCACCAAAGTCCCATGAGGTAAAGCATGCTTGGTTATCCTCTCCATCGTACAGGTGAGGTGAAGACTCAGAGTGCTAGGGTGTTGTTTAGGGTCACATCACTAGGAAGTATTGGAGTTAGAGTTGGAACTGGGGTTTCTAGACTCCAACTCCATGCCTCTTTCTACTGTATTATGGTGTTTAAAAAGTTTGAGAGACATAGTTTCTGGGTAATTTATCATTTTACTAATAGTGCTGGCATTTTATTGTTAAAAGAGGTCAGTGGTACTCTCAAATGCCAAAAGATCCCTCGTGGTGGTGGGATCACAGTTAATATGCCCTTGGAAGAGTAGGTGTTCCTGAGGGTACCAATCAACTCTGATTGGTTAACAATTAATAGGAAAATGAATATTATAGTGAGATGTGGGTTCATTCTAATGAGGGTCTTGGGGGCACATGACTTGAATCACCCAAGTCTTGTTCAAAGAGACTTATCAATTTCCGTATGATCTGTCTGACAAAAGGGAGAATCCACATTTTCCCAGGCCTGAGTAAATACTTTGAGCAGGAATCCACCCATTTGACAAACTTAGAATTTCTTTCACTGTCTTTGGTTAGATCTTAGCCTGGGAAAGTCTTTACCCAACATTTCCCATACTGGTTGATTGATGGATGAGGAAGTAGAAAAGGGAAAAAACCTTGGTCCTGATTCAATAATTAGTTATTAATACAAGAGGAAAAATAATAATTTCTCTCAATATCATGATACCTTGAACAAGACACTCTTCTTGTAGGTTTTTATAAAGTCTGGCCATATCATTTTTTGAAGAACCATAGGATGTCAGAGCTATAAGGGGCCTTGGTGACCAGCCAGCCACAGGTTCTAGATCCAGAAGATCTAGATCTGGAAGAGACCCTTGAGGTCATCTAGCATGAGACCCCTTTATTTTACAGGTGAGGATGTTGAGGCCCAAGAAGGGCAAGTGACTTGCCTGAGATCACATAGGTAGTCAGCAAGCAGGGGTGAGATTTAAATCCAGGACTTCTAACTCCAGGGCCAGTGCTCTTTCTTTTTTTTTTTCTTTTTCTTTTTTATTAATCTATTTTGATTTATCAACAATCACTTCCATAAGCTTTTGAGTTTTAAATTTTTCTCCCTCTCCCTTTCCCCCTCCCTCTCCAAGACAGTGCGCAATCTGATATATGATACACATATACATTCCTATTAAACATATTTTCACATTAGTTATGTTGTAAGGAAGAATTAGAACCAATAGGAGGAACCACAAGAAAGAGGAAACAAAAGAAAACAGAAGAAAAAAATAGCAAATAGTATGCTTTGATCTGCATTCAAACTCCATAGTTCTTTCTTTGGATGTGGATAGCATTTTCCATCATGAGACCTTTGGAGATGTCTTAGATCCTGGCATTGCTGAGAAGGGCTAATTTTATCAAAGTTAGTCATTGCACAGCCTGGCTGTTACTGTCTGTGTACAACATTCTCCTGGTTCTGCTCACTTCATTCAGCATTAGTCCATACAAGTCTTTCTAGGTTTTTCTGAAGTCTGCCTGCTCATCATTTCTTATAGCACAATAGTATTCCATTACATTCATATACCACAACTTGTTCAGCCACTCTCCATTTGATGGGCATCCCCTCAATTTCCAATTCTTTTCCACCACAAAAAGGGCTGCTATACCAGTGCTCTTTCTGCATTACTGTGTTGCCTCTTATGTTTCTTTGGCTGCATTAATACTATGTTGGTTTTGTGTGTTTTTTGTAGCCTGCGAATAATTGTCAAACTTACAGCTTGTCCCTCCCTGCCCCTACCACCTGTTTCCCTCCTTCCTCACCTCCAGTTTGCGGAGGGGACTTGGGTCTAGGACATCAGCAGAAGGGGAGGAGATATCTGGTACTGCTAGGGATCGACCCCATTATCTACAAATTAGGTGATAATAAGAACTTATCCCTGATTGTATTAACCTGTGATGTATACTTTGAAGAGGGTTAACCCACTACTCACAGTATGGGAGACTAAGGGAGGAGACTGATTTCTTTGTTTCATTACCCAGGAATCCAAGTAAAATTAAATGAATTGGCAAACATGTCAGCTTTATGGAGACTAATTTGAGTAGGGGCAGTGAAAACAGCTGTTCTCTGACTAAGTGAATTGATGTCTTCTCTTGCCTGAACAACATTGCCTGAACTGGAGGGTTAGCTGATGGCTTTTTTTAAAAATCATTTCTTCATTAATAAAATTTCAATCACTCACTGCCTAGGAGAGATTCTGAAATATCTGTAAGCCCAAACCGCCACATATGCTTTCATCATAAAGTAGTACAGTCAGACCCATGTGACACCAGACAGATAACATCCCTCACATCTCTTTATGCCACCAAGAGCAAAGTCACCTGTTTGATGGCTCCTTTATAGAGCTGTCCTGGGATAGTAGCAAGAGTAGGAGGTAGGTTTGAATCCTAGCTTTAAGTGATCTTGAGACAGTCATGGCTTCTCTGATCCTCAGCTTACTCATCTGTAAGATGGGGATAATTATACCTGCCCTACCTACCTCTGTTTTATTGTGAGGCTCAAATAAGATAATGTGCATAAAATGTTGTACTTGTCACCTGAATAATCTCAGGTCCTTTGCTTCTCTAAATATCCAGCTAGTAAGTATCAGGGATAGGATTTAAACCTTGGTCTTCCTGACTCCAAATTACCACTCTTTTTTACTGTGTGACGGTGCCTCTGTTTGAGGCTTTTTTAAAAAAATGTGCTTGTGCAGATCTCTATTCATAAATTCAATGAGTCTCAGAGCTAGAAAGGACCTTAGAAATCATACACTAAAACTCTCATTTTACAGTTGATAAAACTCAATCCAGGAGAGAGCACCTGGCTTGTCTAGGGCCACTGAGCCAATCAGGGGCAGGGTCAGGACTCTAATCCTTTTCTCTTGTGGGGGACCCTCTAAAGTCTGTTTAGTGCTTTCAGATGGACAAGGTACTTCCCTCTCAATGCCCCTGGGAGGGAGGTAGTGCAATTATTATTCTCATCCCCATTTATGGGGAAGAAAATTTGGGTTGAGGTCAAATGACTTTTCCATAGTCACACAGCTAGAAAAGTAGAAGAGTCACATGCATGAATTTGAGGAGGAATAGAAATATATAAAGGGCAGCTAGGTAGTGCAGTGGATAGAGTATTGGGCCTGGTAGACTCGTCTTCTTGAACTCAAATCTGGCCTTAGAGGCTAGCTGTATGACCCTGGGCAAATACTGTTTGCCTCAGTTTCCTCATCTATAAAATGATTTGGAGAAGGAAATGGCAAACTAGTCTAGTATCTTTGCCAAGTAAACCCCTAAAATGGGGTCATGAAGAGTCAGACATGACTGAAAACTGACTGAAAAAACAATAATAAAATAAATATATAAATACACACATACATTATCTTATTGTCTAAAAAGATCTAAAATGACTTTATAAGCTTAGGAGCATAAAAATATATTCTCTATAACTTCAAGTTTTCCCCATAAAATAATCATATTTTATTTATTTTGAGTTGTGAGGGCCTGGGCAGGGGGTAGGGTGGAGGAGGGAAATCTGGAAAGCAATTTTTTTTGAAGAATAAAAAATTTTCAGGGACAAAAATACTCCTCAATTTCCCCCCAGCTTCCAATATCTCTTAGCAATACAGGGTTTCTTTTTTATTTTCTTTGGTTGGGAATCTTTGAAGTTGCTTTCTAAGGTAAAAGGTTGATTATAGATTTCCCTTCCTCTCTTTCCAGTGTACAGAGGCCAAAAAACATTGCTGGTATTTTGAAGGAATATATCCGACATATTATATGTAAGTACATATTTCTTTTTTTCTGCATGTAAACATCTGCATTCATTTTTTTTCTCCATGTGTGTACTTAAAGTGTATTTTTACTCTGATAATATGTTTCAGATCTGTAGTGATTGACCTTATAATCAAAGAACATTTATTAAGTGCCTACTATGTGCAGGACATTGTGATTGCTGTTGAGGATTCAAAGACCAAAAAAAAAAAAAATCCTGCCCTCAAGCAGTTTACCTTCTATTAGGAGGATCTAACATTTAAACATATAAGCACAATAGAAGATGAACATAATGGAAATGCATAATAGAATCTAGGAGAAAGCATGGTAAGTTCTGAATTAATTAAGTCCAGGATTTCCAATCATATTTCTCCCTTCAACCCCCTAATGTCCTTGGGAGAGAGATAGACTGACCCACCTGTGTGTCAGGTTGAGAACACACCACTCCTTGGGAAATACGACAATGATTAGCTTCCTCACCCTAGGTCATTGTTGCATTGATCTGACAAGGAAAACTCCCAGCTCCCAGCATCCCATCCGTTGTCTTAATTGGTGGGAGTCCCTAATGGCCTCCCCTACTCTCAGCCCCCCTCCTATGACTTCGGCATGCGAAATCCTGGCAGGTTGCCTCCACAGCTGCAGGAAAACAAAACCTTACACTTAAGAAAGAGGGACAACACAAAAGAATCAGCCAAGGAACCTTGACTATAGTAATTACGGAGTTGCCAGAACAAAGAAACAGTTGTGAAATAATATGGAGATAAAATATTTTGATTCTTTGTAGTACACTGAGATTTCATCTGCACAGTAGGATTTAAGCCTGGTTCTCTGGATTTCATGCTTATTCCCCCTTTCATAATGTCATAGGATCAGAGAGGTGGAAGGCAGCCCAGAGGCCATCTAGTTGAACTCCCTCATTTTCAGAGAAGGAAATTCTCTGACCCAGGGAAGTTAAGGATCTTACCCCAGGTCACACAGGTAGTATGTGTAAGAGGCAGGATTAGAATTTCTGACTTCACACCTCCAAGTGTCAGTGCTCATTCTGTTGTACCACCTCCCTTTGCTCTAGGTCTGTGTTGCCAACGTCAAAGACGTTGTGCCTAGTTGGGTCACGTGCTTTAGTCCTGCAAGGGATTTTAGGGATCTTCTAGTCAAACCCTCTCATTTGTGTAGATAAGGAACTCATCTATAAATATTTACTTTTTTCTTCTCACGTTGTGGTCTCTCTCCCCATAGTCCTTTGTGGAAAGATACAGGGAAGGAGAGTCTCTTCTTGGATTTATACCTTCAAGGTAGTAACTGTCCATTGAGGACCAAGGAATCTCAGTTCTAGTAGAATCCAAGCTCCTTGAGCATCTTGGACCATCGGAATAAAGCTCCTGCCTGATGTTTTAGGAAGTCAAAACCAGAGGGATGGTGCTGGCGGTTGAGCATCCATCCTTACTGATGCTCAAAAATGCCGTACTTCCTTGAAATCACTAAAATGTTGTGATATGAGTTACTACTACTTTGCTGCTACTGCTAATATTACTACCTTCTTCTTCTTCTTCCTCTTCCTTCTTCTCTTCCTCCTCCTTCTCCTTCCCCCTCCTCCTCTTTCTCTCTTTCTCCTTCTTCCTCTTCTTCTATTCCTCCTTCTTCTTCATCCTTATCATCATTATTATTGTTACTGTTATTAATTGCCAGTTCATATTGTGCAGCTGTGTGACACAATACATAGAGTTGAGCTTGGGAGACAGAAAGACCTGAGTTCAAACCCAATCTCATGCATTACTATCTTTATGACTCTATGTGAAAGTTGGAGCTATGTGAAAGTTGAATTGGAAAGAAGGGAGTCTGGAGGAAAATTAGGAGGTTTTATGATAATCCAGACAAGAATAATATAAACTTTAACTGGGGTAGTAGCAGTGTGAGATAGAAGACAGATGCAACAAATGTGGTGTTAGAATTAGTAGGCCTTGCCAATTGACTAGACATGGGAAGTTGAGAAAGAGGAAGAGTCAAAGGTGATCCCAAGGTTGCAAGGCTGGGTACCTAAGAGAGTGTTTTTGCCATAGAAACAGGGAAATCAGGAGGAGGGGCAGGAGGGAGTAGTAGTAGTGGTAGTGGTGGTGGTAGTAGTAGTAGTCGTAGTAGTAATAGTAGTTGTAATAGCTGCATTTATATAATGTCTTAATGCTTGCAAAATACTTTACAAACATTATCTTATTTTATCCTTACAACAACCCTGTTAGGTAGGGAAGATGGTGGCCTAAGTCTTATTTGTATAGAATATGAGATGTCTGTGAAACAGCTAGGTAGATCCACCCAGCAGGCAGTTGGAGATGCTGGAATAGAATTTGAGGGAAAAATTAGGACTGCGTATAGAGATTTGGGAGTCCTCTCCACATAAGTGATCACCGAGCCTATGGGAGCAGATGAGCGCACCAAGGAAGAAGGGCCAGTGAGAGAAGAGAATGGAGCCTAGGGCAGAGCCTTGGGGAACACCTACAATTAGGGAGGAGGAGGAGGAGGATGATTCCAAAGCAGCAAAGGACACTGAGAAGCAGTCAGCCAGGTAGGAGGGAAACCAGAAGAAAACAGTATCATGGAAATTCAGGGAGAAAATATTGTAGAAGGAAGATTGGTCAAAGAAATTTGGCTTAAGAAATTCATTCAATCAGTCAATAGCATTTAAGTGCTTGCTGCGTGTCAGGCATTGGACTGAGTAGTGGAGAAGCAAAGACAGACAAACTGTAGTCTTTATTCTCAAGGAGCTCACAGTCTAATGAGCTCACAAGCAAATACCTATGGACAAATAAGATCTCTACAGGATAAATTAGTGTTTAGTCAGAGGGAAGACACCAGGATTAAGGAGATCTGGGAAAGGTTTCTTGCAGAAGGTGAGACTTTTGCTGAGACTTGAAGAAAGAATCCAGGAAATCAAGAGATGGAGATGCTGTTTAGAAAAACAAAAACAAAAACAAAAACAGAGCTTTAAAACCTAGCTGGAAATTTCAGGGATGCCCATCAATTGGGGATTGGCTGAACAAGTTGGGGTATATGATTGTGATAGAATGCTACTGTGCTATTGGAAATGATGAGCTCAACGATCTTAGAAATACATGGAAAAACTTGCATGAAGTAATGAAGATTGAAATGAGTAAAACCAAGAGAATGTTGTATACGGTAACAGCAATGTTGTTTTAAGAATGACTTTGAACAAGTCATTTTAACTATTATAAATGAAGGATATATGAAAAAAGATACTATCTACATCCAGGGAAAGAACTGATAAATAGGAGTATGTGTAGAATAATTTTACATAGATGTGCCTATTTATGTTTCTTGGTAGTCATTTCTAGAGCAGAGGAGGGGGAGAGGAGGGAAGGATAAAAAGGGGAAAAAGATTTACACAATAACTTTATTATATATTTAAAAGGAATAGCAAATTGTACATAGTAGATTTGCAGTTTTGTGAGCAATCATCTTTTTTTCTATTATACTGTGTTATGGAAATGCTTCTTTTATTTCTTAAATTAAAAAATTAATTTAAAAAAAACCTAATAGGACTGGATATGCCTCCATGCAGGCAAAACCAATCTGAGGAAGAGGCATAAATAACTTTTTTTGAACCTGGGCAAGTTCATTGAATAGCACTCTGAGATTAGATCCCTGGACCAGGGCGGAGTTGGGAGTTCTTCCTGTGCCTCTACTGTTCCCTGACTGGTCTTTATCCAAAGTGTTTTACCTGGCCTTCCCACCATAGGAATGCTTCTACTTAATATTAGACTTATAGAAGATACTGACTGTCTTACCAATGATTGTTGTTACTTCTTTTTCAATAGAATTACAAATTCTACAACTTAGTTTCTCGTAGTATAACTCACAACATTTAGAAAGCGAAATTTTTCTGAGGGTTTTCTTCAGTTTTGTTCAAATGGCCACCTTTAATTCGCATTTCTTCTGGGCAAAGTAATGAATTATCTTTTGGCAAGATGCTATATTAATTGTACACGTTTCTCTAGCCCTTACTGCTTACAAGGCATTTTCCTGAAACCATATCTATGAGCTGAGTAATGAAAATATGATTTCATTTTTGCTGATTGGGAAACTGAGACTGTGTGAGCTTAAATAATTGCCCCATGGTTACACAGCTAGCAAACATGAGAGCCTGGACCCAACCCAGGGTGCTTGGCTTCTAAGCTCAGCGCCCTTTCCATTAAACCTTGTTGCCTTTCTAGTAAAGAGGCTGGTGCTTAAATGAAATTCTTTGCCTTTTTTTTGTAGATATTATTTGGTGTAGGGAAAATATGTTCTTGTTAGATCTCTGTTTAGTAATTGTAACTTACTTTGTCAAAGCATTGGGGAAATAGCATTGAAGGCTTCAAACTTGTTTTGTAGGGTTTTGGTGCGTTGTTTATTTTTTTTACCGAGACTCTTTTAGTTTTTGAAGCTCTGAATTGCTTTTGATTGCCCAGAGGTCTTACATGTTATTGTTTTGACTTCCTTTGTCTGTATGCATGTCCCTAAGTCTCATTCCAACATTGCAGTTAAATTAAGTTAAACAGATACCTGTCTTTTGATGCTAATGGGGCTTTTCACTCCAACTGCCCAGGGAACCTGATATTTCTTCTCACTTGTTCTGAGTTGCTGATAGTTTTTCCCCTTGCTCTATGCCTAGGTGATCTAGGACAGCGTTTCCCAAACTATGTTCTCCTCATACACCCTTGTGTTTCACACAATGTAAGTAATAGCTCTTATGAGCAGGAGTTCTGTGAGAAAATGCCAATGCCAGGGTTAAATTTTCCTCTGAAAATATGAAATGAGAAATTATGTAGCAAAATATTTATTACAAATGGCAACTTAGGGGTTATGAAAATATTCTTACTTGCCAATATTTTGTTGCAGCTTTCCCCATCCCCCCCCACTTCATCCCAGGGGTATACTATAACCCCAACTTCTCTGTTTCAACACAGATTAAAGTTCAAGGCCCAAAATGTTTCCTGGCCAAATTAAAGTGAGGGATAATGAAGCTTCCTTGCATATATTTTATATTTATTTTTCTGTGTACATTCATAATCCCATTCCCATCTATACCTCCAGTAGAATGTAAGCATCATGAAGGCAGACTGTCTTTCCTTGTTGCCGTTGTATCACTGGCACATAGCCCAGTTATTTCTAGACCCTTGATAAATATGTGTTGATTTGAATTTAATTGAATTGAATGGTGAAAAGAACATTGAACTGGAAATGAGAAAATCGAGGTTTAGGTTATAGCTCTTCTCCTAAACAGCCATGCAAGCTCAGGGCAACTTTCTGGGCCTTAGTTTCCTCCTTTGTACAATGAATGAATTTGACCAAATTATCTTTCAGGTCACCTCAACCTTCAGGATTCTAAAGTAATTTGTGTAAAATATACCACTATAATTTTTTTCTAAAGGAACAATCTTTTGAGAGCCTATCATGAAGGCAAGATAGATAGAAAACCAAACAAGAAAAGAAGAAAGAAACATTCCCTATCTCTCCCCGTTCTCAGCTCCAAGAGTCTCCTTTCAAAAGTTCTTAATTAAAATGTGCCATTTTGTGGCTTGGTTCAAGGCACCCTGGATAGCTTCTCGTAGCAACAGTCCGGGTTAAAAATAGGTACCCCCGCTCATGTGGGCTCACAACTCTTCAGGGGAAGAAAAAAAAAAGTCCAATTCCTTCATTTTCATTCTCTCTGTCTGGTTCTCCTTCAATCCCAAAGGCTCTTCCACTGAGTCCAGTACTTCCCTTTTTGTCTCCAGGTCTAGGAGCACCCGAGGCAGCAGCAGTGGAGGAAATGATGGGAGAAGCCTAGGTCACACTTCCTGAAATCAAACTTATTTGCTATGAAAAACATCCTGGGCTTATGACAGGCACAGGGCTGCATAAATCAGGAGACAGTGTTTTCCTCTTCATTTGCCTGAGCAGGAGAAAAAGCGCTCCTAACAAGTGACATTTGACAGAGAACATTGTACATGAATTTTAATATCTGAGAGTTCACTTCCTGCCAAGGTAGCTGAAAGATACAATAAAGATTATTTCTGTCTTTGAAAACTACTGACAGTTGGCCTTTTTTACTAGATCCTGTCCAGATAGGACCAGACCCAAAAGGCTCCACTTAAGGTGTAGGTAGTGTCCAGAACCCCCCCTTTGGAATTTTCCCTACTTTAGACTTCCACCCTTGCTGTCTCCTTTATTATTTTCTGGATCTTTGTTTTGAAGACAGTTGTTGACTATTACTATATTAGGAGTCACTTTAATAATAATGTCTGACATTTACATAGTCCTTTGGGATTGCTAAAGCACAATACATTATTTTATTTGGTCATCATAACAACCCTGTGAGGTAGGTACAGCAAATATTATTGTTCTCTCAATATAGCGCCTGTGGGTACTACCCAGCTCCTCAATGGACAAAGCTCCCTCAAGATCAAGGCATACTTTGGATCTGTTGTCATTCAAAACTACCACTCATAAGCCCCCACCATTGTGTCTACATTTATTAGTCAGAGGATGTGGTTAATTCAAACTGAAAGTACTTAATAAAATAACAGGAAAAATAACAAAAACAAAAACAAAACAACTTGTAAAAATAGTAACCATAAAAAAGGAAATAAAACCTGGCCATCTTTCCCACAAAAGTATACATACTATCATTGGGAAGAATAAACACATAGGAATACATGTGGAAGGACATACACATGGAGAGTGCACATAAGAAAAATTTAGCAAAGGCACATGCTGGAGGGATAAATACACTGAACATATGTGGGTATCATAAATGCATGAAGGGGAATACACATAGAGAATATGGGCTTCAGGACCCATGCTGGAGGGGCAGACACATAGGGAGCTCATGAGGCTGGGACATATGCATGGAAAGGCAAGTTCTAATACTGCAGGACTACTGTTATGTTCTGGGGACATCATTGCACAGTCCCCATCAGATCTGCTCTGTGCTAGTCTCATGTAGCCACTCAATACTCAATGTTGGTCTCCTAGTCCCTTTTTGTTGCTGCCAGCTGTGGCTCCCTGGGGCACAGGGCTAGAGAGATTCTCTCAACATTTAGTTTCTGACTTTATTTGGAACCTCATCTGGACTCCTGCTCCTTTCTCATGGTAGCATGAGAGGATTCTACCCTTACTCTTTCAGCTTAAAGCCCAGAGGCTTTTTGTCTTTAGTCAGCCAGCAGTCATTAAGTACCTAGTAGGTGCTGGACACTCTGCTTAGCCCTGAGGATACAAAGAAAGACAGAGACAGCCCCAGCTCTCATAAGTTCACAGTCTAATGAGAGAGACAACTTCCAAACAACTGTGGACAAACAAGAGATGGAATAAGTTGGAGATCATCTCAGAGGTAAGGCACCAGCATGAAGGATGACTTTTTTGCTACGGATACTTTAGGAAGGAAAAAACCTAGCATACTTAGCTAGTAGACTAGAGATGGTAAGTGGGGAGAAGCTTCAGTGTATTTTTCCCATAAGAAGATTTAGCAATATCTCTGAGTCTTCCCAGAAATGGATGTTTCCGTTTTATAAAGACACTCCTGACTTTAAGCAATGCCTTTAGAATACAGATCCAGACTCCAGCTAACCATTGGTCTCATGATTTTCACTCCCTTTTTCTGATCACCACTCAGTCAATCAGTAAACATTTATTTAACACCTACTGTGTTTCAGGCACAATGCTAAACACTGGGGATACAAAAAAAAGGTAAAAGACAGTCTCTACCCCTAAAATGCTTGTAATCTAATGGGATTACTTCTGTGCCACAAGTCTCTCTCTGACTTAAATTCCATATAACTCCCTGATTAATTTCTGTAGACTAAACTACTCTCAGTCAATATCCAGTTAGAATCTATTTATTCTTTTTTTAATTAAAATTTATTTCATTTTTAATTTATGGAATAAAATAAGAATTTCCATAACATAGTACAATAAAAGAGATGATTATACACGAAACTAAATCTCTTATGTATAACTTGCTATTCATTTCAAACATACAACAAAATTTTCATGTAAATTTCTTTTTTTCCCTTTTTTTCTTCCCTACCCCACACCCTCCATCCTAGAGATGGCTACCATTACACACAAATACATATATGTGTGTGTATATATATATATATATAATGTGCGTATGTATATATATAATTTATGTAAAATTATTCTATGCAAACTTTTATTTATCATGTATATACATGTGTGTATATAAATGATACAAAGTGATTCTGGGTCACCAACAACTGGAGGAATCAAAAAAGGCCTCTTCTATTTTTTTTTTTTTAATAATTAATTAATTTATTTTTAGTTTTCAACATTCACTTCCATAAGATTTTGAGATTTAAATTTTCTCCCTCTCCTTCTCCTCCCCCCTTCCCAAGATGGCACACAATCTGATATAGGCTGTACATATACATTCATATTGAACATATTTTCACATTAGTCATGATGTAAAAAAGAATTAAAACCAGTGGGAGGAACCACAAGAAAGAAAAAAACAAAATGAAATAACAAAAGAAAAGGAGAGCAAATAATATACTTCCATCTGCATTCAGACTCCATAATTCTTTCTCTGGATGTGGATAGTATTTTCCATCGTGAGACTTGCATTGCTGAGAAGAGCTCAGTCTATCAAAGTCAGTCATTGCACAATGTGGCTGTTACTGTGTTCAGTGATCTCCTGGTTCTGCTCATTGCACTCAGCATCAGATCATATAAGTCTTTGCAGGTTTTTCTGAAGTTCTTCTGCTCTTCATTTCTCGTAGCACAATAGTATTTCCATTATATTCATATACTACAACTTGTCCAACTATTCCCCAATTGATGGGCATTCCCTCAATTTCCAGTTCTTTGCCACCACAAAGAGAGCTGCTACAAATATTTTTGTACATGTGATTCCTTTTCCTATTTTTATGGTCTCCCTATTTTTATGGTCTCTTTGGGATACAGCCCCAGAAGTGGTATTGTTGAGTCAAAGGGTATGCACAGTTTTATAATCCTTTGGGCACAGTTCCAAATTGCTCTCCAGAATGGCTGGATCAGTTCACAACTTCACCAGCAGTGCATTAGTATTCCAATTT